>NC_060208.1:124528750-125274375 GCF_021130785.1 Homalodisca vitripennis | reverse complement strand
TCGTCTCCCAATGTAATCCATCTTATAATAAACTCACATATCATGACCAAACTATGCAAAAAATATTACAGTTTTATAGTAAGACAAAAAATTTACCTCAATATACGAACGCTGCGTAAATAAAGGCTTAAATATGAACTATGTTAGATCAATGGGTGGTAAAATTATTCTAATGATAATTCAATACAGATCAAAATGTATTATGTATTAAGTATTTTTTTTTTTTATATATGAAAAATAAAAAAACTTGCATGATGATAATCATCGGTCACTCCTAGGCTGTGCAAATCAGGCAATTCTCTTGATTTATGCTTGTTAAATTACGTGTTAAAACCTACTCTTAACTATTAAATATTGATGCATTTACGAAAGATATTCCTTGCGGACATCCCCTTGAACAACTTCAGTGAAAAAATGTACACGAAAAATTATTGTTTAATTCTTTTATACAAATCGATCTACCAATTATTCCACCAATTATTTTATTCGAATAATATTTGTAGGCCTAAATCTAGATGTTAATTTTAGATGTTTAGCCTATGTAAATCTGTATTTAATATATCAATTTTTCAGAAACATATTGTATTAGTCTATTAGGTTTTATTTATTAACTAAGATTTTACTTACATGTAATTAGTTTTTTTTTACACTTTTATAACAATTTATGAATATAATGAAACACAGTACGAAAGCATAAAAGCACAATTTATTTTACAAATACTACGGTACACGTTTCTTAATATATGTTAAAGGATATGCTTACAAAAGCGTATATTTTTTCATATTGACATAAATTTTAATTTAGTAATATTAAAATTGGTGTAACCAAAAATTTTAAAATGGTGTAGCAGAAAATCCTTGAAAGTATTGAGTTTGATAGCGTTGAGCAGTGGTAAGAAGGCTACCAAATGCCGGGTACAGGACACTCGTAATGTAGCAGTCTAAGGGTAGTGATTCATTGACAGACGTTTGTCAGCGATAACGGTTCGGTTGTCACGGCCAACGTCGCTATCCGTCGTGTTCTACAATGTACTTGTCTACTTGTAGGTGTCAACTACCTGTCAGGAACCCAGCGATGTTTAACTAGTTACACATCATACAATACGGTCTGATTCTATATAACATATTTCTTTTATTTTCATAATAAATAACTAAGATAATTTGTTTTATAAATTCCTTAGTTCATCTGTTTAAAACGTAATTGATCTTATCAGAACAAAAAGAAAATTAAATACTTCTTGGAATTGTTTGCATTAATTCCCACCTAGCATTGATCCAAAATTTAGAAAAGATTTTTTTAACAGTTTATATGAGTTTAGTTGTCTAAAAATAATATTTAAAAATTTTGTATTAAACTAAAACTTGAAGGAGTTCTCAAATATTTAAATTTAAATAGAAACAGTAGCATTGTAACTCAGTTTTATAAATTTTCCATTATAATGTTTGATTTAAATGTATTTATTATTAGGAAGGTAGTGAAGATGCGATTTACACAAACAATAGAATGAGCATGCACAAATGATGCGATAGTCAAATTGAAATATGAAGAAGGCTTATAAAAAGCAATTAAACGTAGAAAACGTTTAATAAACATCGACTGTTAAAAATGTATTTCATATTAAAACAATATTTTTTTTAGGTTCAGTGCTAGTGTCTAACATTCTATTGTATATATACATAGTTAAAGTATTTAATTTCAGTTAATATTTAAGATTGAGTAGTTATATAGAAATACGAGTTTATAGTTAGTCGTGGTTAATTTTAAAATACCAAATGCAGAATAGATCATATTCGGTAAATTTATTTCACTAATGTGTATTGTTTAAATTATTTATGGATAGTTTATTTGTATATAAATATTGTATTACTCATTCTTTTTCTCGTTTAGGATCTTTTTTAATTTTTGTATTGCCTTAACACAGATATAAAACCAACACACACACGCATCCTAATCTCAATCAATTAACTATTATAATATAATATAAATATAATATAATTTAATATTTATATAATATTTTTGAAAAACATTGGTTTGTACTTTTTGATATTTTTGAGGTTTTTCGTTTGATATTTTACTCCTTATGCTGAACACACTCCTTTCTCTATAAAACAAATGAAAAGAGGCTCTTCACTTATAATGGTGGTTATCCACCATTTTAGCTTATAGGGATTTTTCAGTTAATTTCATTATAAACCTCAGTGGCGCCTAGCATTAAATTGTTAAATAAGAAGTTTTCGTTTCGACTTATTATTTTTACCTATTTTGATTTTTTGAAGTATTTTAAATTTATTTTATTCTACTTTTTGAACTACTTCAACACGCTCTAACGGGAATGTTTAATTTAGGGTAATTATAGAATTTTGTAGTATAAACTTCATATATTTGCAACTACGTAAAAGTTGAAAGTGTAAATTTTGTAAAAGCGGAATAGACATCGAGCATTGTTGGTTCATTTAGTATTACTTATTCTATTAATATATATAGCTTTACATGCATACTTTACTCTCATAACATACATGTTTATGACTATTCATATATTTAATGCAAAATAATGCGATCGTGCAGTGTAGTGACCCATTGGTGTACAACATTTTATAATCTTTATATTTTTTCTTATCAAATTATACTTGGAAATGTTTAAGTGGTTTTATTAACTTATTATGATGCATATGATCTTAATTAAATAGTTGTTCACCCTAAATTTAATAATTTATCCTACATATACAATAACATAAACATAACAGATTAATGTAACGCAAAAGTTGTGTGATTTAAAAAAACAAAAATTAGGAGTTATATTAAAAAAATTGCATTGACATTTAAAACGCTTTATCGAGGATAGTTTTTATTCAGTAAAAAGTGTGTATTATTGCCTAGCAAGGCATATTTATAGAGAGATGAAATACGTCTGAATTATGGATATATTGATTAACGGAAGAAGTAGATGGTAACCACAGAAAACCATTAGAGAGGATTGTTTCATTTTAAACCTCACATGAGTCATAAAATAATACGACACATTTCCTTGTTATTATGTGAATATATGTAAGTATGTTTCCTGTACAAAATACGTGGTTACATAAAGAATTTTCACAATTATTATAAAAATAGCATATGTAGCACTTTGGTGAAATAGTTTTCAATTATCTAAATATGTATATACTTAATGTAAAAATTAAATAAATAAAATGTTTTACACAACCAAACTGATTTAATACAAGCTTATTATAAATTAGTTTGAATTTTCCACCTAACTAATATAATGTAGTGTAACGTACTGTTGTACTGGAAAAGTAAGTTAGAAATATAATAGATATATTCTTATAAATAAAAGGGAAAAACATTTATTTTCCTTGTAATACAAGGCAAACTCATCTACGGCACTCTAAATTCATTGATGCTTTATTGAAGTAGACTTCCAAGAGCCGCATACGTTTTTGCAATCGGAAATCAGGCAGTCAATTGTGGCACTGTAAGTTAATTTATACCGTAGAAATTAGACACAATTTCTCCTACCAATATATTTTTTTTCTTCGTTGGGGCAACAAAGAAAACTCTATTATGGCACTGAAAACATCTTAGATTGGAATTACATCACAAGGATTGATGTACACGCTCATTGACCAAACTAGGTTTCTGAGAACTACGAATTTGTATTTTTTATCGAGGAAACGAGGCAGGATCAGTATTGATGTTGAAAATAATAAATTTTCAAAGGAGAAAAGTAGCTCTTATTTAATAAAAATAGCGTTATATAAATCTTTTTATCTGATCAAATATTGAATCAGAATTATTGAACCAGAGATGTGGCTATAAAAAAAATAAGAAAACACTTAAAATGATTTAAATAAAATATAGTGTTGATTCAAAATTTAAATCATGCTTTTGTAAGGTATTTAAAAACATATGTCTTTATAAAACACATACATACATTTAGATCGAACACGTAAAACTCTAAAATACAACTGTGGTTAATAATTTTTTCAAGAAAACAATCCCCTAAAATATACGATAAATATCAGAAAAGTTCTGAAACAGAATTTCTTTTTTACTACTAGACTCCTGTATTTAAAATTTCTGAGTAATTATTACTTTATTTTAATTGTATTAGTTTTAAGCAAGTGTTATCATTTAGTCAACAGATCTTCAGATTCGCTTTAACAACGATTACCAGAAAATGGACCTCAACAGCGTGGCTAAAATATATAAAGAACTTAACAAAAGAAGAAATACTTTGCTGATTTGTAAAAAGAAAAGCTATATATAAATAATAAAATTATTTGTTCCTTTCTTGTTTTATCAAATTGTAAATTGTGTACTGAAACATGACTAGAAATGCGATTGGTAACTTTTCTATGACTCTATGACTTTTTAAACAACATTACTATAACTTTTCCATAGAATATAACATGATACAATGTATTCACATGTATAACACATACAAACAAAATAAGCTCGTATAAACAAACCCCATAACAGACGTTTACATATTCCAGCACATCAAGCTGTCAGTTATTGCTAAGCCCGACAACAGGCGACAGGTTTGTAATTGCATTTTTATCTTCCTTTGTATTAACCTTAGGTATTAAAACCGACTGGTTCCCCTTTTTTGATTTGTAAAATATTTTGTCACGATAGCGGCATGCATTTATATTAATCTCAATACTAGAAAAGTATTAACGCCTATAATTATAATTTCTTGAGATACGATTTTAGTTATGCTCTAACAGCTATTAAAATCGAATATCATTATAAAGTGAAATATTGGTAGTGTTTATAATAAAGTAAACATCTAAAAATATAGAAAAATTAATCCCAGTAACTCGTACTGTAATTCAATGTCACACTTCGTACTTTAAATTTAGTTCATTAATATATTTCAAGAATTACATACGCCATTATTAATTTGTTCATTTAAAATTTTGACTTGTTTTCTTTAAATGAATATCATAAAATATGTTTGCAAAAATAAAGAAAAACTTTTAATTATGTCCTTAAATGTTTTGAACTCCAGCATTCCACACTGATGGTAACTAGAATACTATACATTGAAAGATAATTATTGTGTACCAAAAGAACAGGAGAAAATCTAAATTCAATATACGATTTAAATCTAATTTTAAAATCTAAATTCAATATAGCATTGAAATTATATACTTACTGAAACTATTTTACTAAGAAAATTGGTTTCAGTTTATTAAGGATATGTAATGAATATGATTTGGTCTGAACGAAATGATAGTAGACATATAAGTTTCAATAAATTTGATTTGACGGAATATTACTAACTGAATAGCGATATTAACTTTTCTAACTACATGGAAGCTGTAAAGAACAGTGATTTAACAACAATCACTACAATCTTATCTTTTAGCTATGATAATCGTAATCTCAGTAACAAGTCCTCCATTTGTCTGTTAATGTAGATGATTAATTATACTATATAATCTATATATTAATAATAGTATATTAATTAAACGTACTAAGGTTTTAAATACAATGTTTCCCACGATGCCAATAGTTTAAAACATGATGATCATAAACATTATTCCTGACACAAATGTGCCAAAACGTATGAAAACGTTTCGTTTCAAATATATTGTAGGTTCTAAATCCTATTCAAGTATGTTGGAAATAACATTTTCTAGAATTAGTACAGTTTTACTCATAATTCAAGTAGTTTTTCATTATCAAAATATGTTATTTTGTCTGTTGAGATCACATAAAATATATGTCTGTTTGTTAAATTTGAACCTCTAAGGCTTGCAAACATTACGAAAAACTTTTTTTTATATAATTCATGAGGCTTGGGAGTGCCAAATTTGAACTTTCTGCGAGTTTCAATAATTGTAGTAACTAATTAATGACATCTTTAAAAACGACTATTTTTGTCTGGCAGATTTAACCTTTATACCGCTTGATTAATTAAATTAATTACATTAAATATTAAACTTCAGAATTATAGTATGTATAATATATAATTGCTATGAAAATTATAATTATGCTTATGTTTGCATAGTAAAATAGTTTTGTAGAGTGGAAAACGAACCATTATTTCTCACTCCTTTACTTCATTAAATGTAATTCACTAGCCTTTTATAAGATTATTTTTGTAATCATAGTATGGGTAACTAATAACTTATGTATGAATCATTTGTTATCTTGTAACGTACAATATTATTTTATACCATTAATGATACCTAATGTTTCAAACTTACTAAGTTTATTTATTCACAAGAAAAGAAGGTTTGCTTTAAGTTTTTTTTACATTTCTCATTTATTTATCTTGTACACGAATAAAATATTTCCTTAATAAAAGTTATACAAAATATTAAAAACTTTAACAATATCCAAAGTTATTGATAAGTATTGTACAACTTTGATTTGATTAGATTTCTGTCAACAGGGAAACGAATACTTCTGTGCGATATTGTGGTTATTAAATAGTAGTATTAATGATAAACAATATCATACTTTTATAACTTAAACCTTTTAAAGTCTCAACAGTGAGAGTCATAATAAGTGAATTCCATACCTGCCAGTTATGAATAATTGGAACATACATTACAATTGTATTTTTTATTCTATCTATATTGTCTGTTTAATTTAATTCTTTCGTTATGGACAGTACATAAATAAAATTAGGCAATACAATTTTTTTTAAAGTAACGCACAGTTATCTCTTAGGAACGAGATCTTGTTAAAATTGCGGTTAATTAATAGGTATTATGTATTTAGCTAATATAATAATAATAAATTTAAATACAAATGCAATTTATACACAATTTAGAACACGAAAAACCAATAAACGTGTAGGGTAGTACGAGTAATTTGCGGTTTTGCAAACTAAAATTAAAACACTCCATTCTTCTTTCTAGTAAGATTATTCAGTTTTGAGTTGTAATTTATTTCTGCAAACGGTGTTTTAAATAAACATCTTTTCTTAAAATTACTTGTTTAGTTCAAAATTCCCAATATAATCTCCCAATACAGTAACTGATTGATTTTGAAGAATTTAAAATGGTGAGCTCTCTATCTGTGTACACAATGGGGATAATACACTGTTGACGTAGCATCATTAGTGCGGTGCCCCTTAAAATCAAGTGAGGGGGTGACTCTGAGAGAAACTCTAAGAGTTTAGGCATAGCTTTGACACGTTTGTGATTTTGATTTTAATAGTTTTGTGTACTTAACGAGATAAAAATATATGTCAAAAGGGCCGACACACTTTAATTATCTTGTACCAGCTTACTGGAATAACCTGTATTTAGATCACCAGTAATTTCAGTATACTGTGTAGCTTAGTGGTGTTTTGATGTTTATAAAAAAAGTGGCTTAAAACATACATAACGGAATGATTGCATATATTTTTCAATCAAACTACTATGGTTTGTTTGAAATTCTAATTAAATTATTCAAGCTACCATTGAGCAGCCAAACATAGTTAGATAGTGTTTATTTAATTTATTGTGTAGTGTAAATATGTATGGTAGTTATATTATAATTATGTTTTAATAATAGCCTGAGCGTTACTGAAACCTATAACCTCTAGTCCTGGAAAACATGTTATTTCTCCATGTCAACATGATATCTAAAAAAAAACTGACATAACTTTTTATGTTGGTAAAATTGAGTTCCGTGATGGTGCTTGTCATTTCACAGGAATTGACTGAGAGGTAGTAAAAATCTTTTCTCTGATCTAATAGGTAAGCGTGATTGCAACAAAAAACATAAGAATGAATTTATTCAATTAAATATAAATATTTTATTTGAATATGTTTAAAGAAGCTGAATAAAATCATACATGTCACAATTTAACCCATGTACTTGCTTCATAGTACAGAAATAAAAGATAAGGTGAAAACAAATGGTAAAATGTAGTAAAAAGATACGATTTCAGCGCACTCTTGCGTTGTAGTATGTCATCTTTACCTTTACGGAACATTTATTATTTATAAAATGATATGAAATTTTACTCAATAAAAATGTAAAAGTAATACGTGTAAAGATATGTTGATAAAGATCATCTGAATTTTGCATGACACTTTCTTTACACTGACAGGAAATATTCCCTTGACGGTGCATGTCC
Organism: Homalodisca vitripennis; assembly: GCF_021130785.1. NCBI lineage: Eukaryota > Metazoa > Arthropoda > Insecta > Hemiptera > Cicadellidae > Homalodisca > Homalodisca vitripennis. Next base: position 125,266,285 of record NC_060208.1, on the reverse strand, counting down.
AAACATGATTTAGGCTGAGCCTCAATTGTGTGTGTGTGTGTGTGTGTGTGTGTGTGTGTGTGCGTGTGTCTTTGTGTAATACAAACAAAACTATAGCACTGTAATAAACAACACACTGTAGCAATACACTATAGCAAATAATATAGACCGCAAGATTATTACAAGGACAGGAAGTAAAACATGTTTGCCCAATGTATGTTTCCGAGACCGCTGTATGTATGTATCGGGGACACGCGACTGCCAGGAAAGTATCAGCGACTGTCCGCTGTAGTCAATAGTGGTTAAGCTTTTATAACTAATGTCCAAATTACTGGAGTCATTTTGGAACTTCACAGCCCACAAAACGATAACAACCCTAGGTATTTGACATGTTTAATGACTTTAGGACAGCTGTAAAAGTATCGGCAATTGTCCGTCGCAGTCAATAGTTTTAAAGCTTTTATCACTAATGTTCAAATTACTGGAGTCATTTTGGAACTTCACAGCCCACAAAACGATAACAACCCTAGGTATTTGACACGTTTAATGACTTTAGGACAGCTGTAAAAGTATCGGCAATTGCCCGTCGCAGTCAATAGTTTTAAAGCTTTTATCACTAATGTTCAAATTACTGGAGTCATTTTGGAACTTCACAGCCCACAAAACGATAACAACCCTAGGTATTTGACTCGTTTAGTGACTTTAGGACAACTGTAAAAGTATCAGGGACTGTCCGTCGCAGTCAATAGTGTTAATGCTTTTATTACTTATTTAGCTACAAAAAACTAATCCGTTGGATTTAATTAAAATGTATTTTTCCATAAATGTATATCTACACACAATTATGTATAAGTATGTTAAACTGATTCTTATGTAACTCTTCCATATAAAGTTTTTCGATTATAGGGGCTACTTAGACAATAGTAATCGTATTAGTTGAACACTTTTTACCTTATAATGGAAACATCTTAGACTACTGTGTTACATTACCATTGAAAGGCAAACAATATTTGCCGTACAAGTATAAATACTGTTCAATACATGAAATACGAGGTCACTAGTATTTACATGATTACTAATGTACCAACACGAAAAAAGACAGATTACATTTTTAGGGGGTGTTCCAATATCTTTTCTGACCTCCAGCTGTCCCGATATGAAAACATACGAAGACTACCTTCCGTACTTACATGTTGTCTGAAAATATATTAATGAAAACGAATGCACATATACTTATTTACTGTAAAGACTTACTACTCTACTAATGTTGAAAAGAGTTATTACATATAGATTCAAACAATATGATTTTATTCGGTAACTTTAAATGCAACGTACTATTATGTAACGTAATTTGTATAGAAACATACACTACACCGTTACACATATAATCATATCATAATACTTGTTATTATAACATTCAACACAGTTTATTATGTTATTGGAATTGATATAATGTGCATTGAAAATATAAATTTAGACAAAGATTTAATAACGGGTCTTCATTTTCAGAACTACATCAATCAACTTGGTTTACAAATATACACTTATTTATGCATCTACTCCTTAATTCGTTCGTATTATTATTTATTTGTAAAAATGATTTGTATAATAGTGGTATAAATAAGTTTTAATTTGAAAATACTTCGCTGGCTGACGACACTTGGACATAAGAGCTAGAGTCTATTATTCCTTTTATAACGGCTTTTATTGGGAAGAAAGAACATGTGCAACTCGTAAACGTTCGATTTATGGAGCCATAAATTACCTCTATGTAGAGCAATAAAATTACGTGACATAACTTTGAATGTTTCGCACTATAATATTTCTAACATAAATAGAATGTCACTTAACATATTTTTAAAACTATCAGAACGCAATAAATTTGATTTTTAATTTAATGGTACAATTTCATAGAACTAATATTTAAATCCAGAATTTCGAAACACGAAAGGATCGTCTTAGCCAATATAAAATTGTACCCACCTCAATTGTACACCTGGTAAGACAATGAGATAGCATCTTCATCTTAATTGCACTTTATGACTGTTGGGTAATTTGTAATGTTAAAATGATGATAAGAGTTTGCATAGAACGTCTTCTTCGTTTCCAAAGTTCCTCGGATCTTTTTAAAAGGATGCGGATTAGGTGTCATATTTAAAAACTAAATTAGGTAAAACATAAAATTAGTAAAACTTAACATTTATAATGTATACAGTATATTGCCACGCTTCAAAAGCTATAACAATAATGTTTTTGTACTAGGTCCCCGTACTCAAAGTTTAATATTTTTAATTGTTTTCTTTATAATATCACTTAAATACTCTAATTATATCTTAATAATATACCATTTGATATAAAAATTAGCCAAACAGTAATGGGATTTCTAAATTTGTTTGGTTTAACGATCTTATCAATCCTTCAGAGGTGTAAAAAGAGTCACATATTGATACACACAAGGGCAAATACCTCATTTTCCTCATTGGTGTGTCTGTTGTTTATTGACTAAATATGTTTATCGAATATTGACTAAATATCCATGCTGCTACACTATAGTTTAAGCAGACCTTTATTTTCAATTATAAATATTCATTAAATATTTAAAAATATCATAGTATTCTCAGTAACCATTGGTAATGTAAAAACATGCTAAGGCTGTTATTCCCTCAGCTCTTGAATATTTAAAGTAAAATTGTGAAATTCCTCTCATGCATTTTCGCTTTCTGATTCTGTAACTAAATTAATAATGCTGGTTCCTTTTCTTTCTGATTTCATGTTATACAAAAAGGAAAAGGTATTAACCCAGCAAAATATCAAATAAGTTTAAAAGAAATACTTTACACTATAACAAGCACGGGTGGGGAAACCCCACTAAATACCAATGCAATATCTGTCTGGTGACTCTACCTGTTCAGTGTCAATTGAAAGTGTAACAATTGTGCATGGAAAGGGTTGAGGAAACATGTTCCAAGCAATTACCTCTCCAATAAATACGTATTCTGGCAAAACAACAACTAGTTAAATTAAAATTAGTACTCTCCGTTTCGTATGCTACGCAGAGTTAGTACTCTTATATATTCATGAGAATTAAAATTTATATATTATGAATTACTATGATTTTTTCCAGCAATATATTTTATTTTGTAATTTTATGAAGTAATGTAAACTTATAATTTATGTTTTATGTGATAACAATTAATTACAATTAAAATTAAAATGAGAAAAATAAAGTATTATAAATCTTATTACAAAGCAAAAATTTTAATTATTATAATGTTATGACTAATCGTAATAAATTGCCTTAATTTATTTAAAAAAATATAATATTTATCTATAATGTATACGAATTTTAGAAAAAAAATATGGAGTTACGTATAAATCTATTTGTTGTGTCGTTAAATAGCTAAAACTTTTTTTAAATATCACAATAATAACGACTGAATATCATTCACTTACAATTTAAAAAGTATCACTTACACTATGCTGTATAACACTACCTGGTTAATAAATTGATGTTGTTTTATAACTCACTTCTTGAGTGATGAAAAAAAAATTTTAATATAAAAATACCAATTAATATACTATATACAACGCATAAACTATCCACTATGTACTGTTATCTTAGAAATTCAAAACCAAATCGATACTTAAAATAAATTGTCACCTTAAAAAGCAAGCGAAGTTGAAAAAAGTCAAACAATTACAGAATGTAGCTACCATCGCTAACTCCGGCTCCTCACTTACTTTGTCATTAAGCAGACAATGAACGCAACACTAGTAAAATTACCATTACAACACTGCCTGCACCTGACACACAACCTACACACACGCTGCCTTTGTCTAACCCACATGACCAGCAGCATTCTACCCACGCCATTATCAAAGTGTAAATTCTTTAAAATCACTATTAATTCAATTAAAACTGATACTAATGATATTTTATTTATCTATGTTTACAATCATTGTTTGCCTATTAATTGTTTGATGAGTGCATTTGTCATCGACAATCATAGTAAGTAAACATATTTATGAAAAGACAGTTATTATTCTATTAATTGCTCAGAATGAAAACATAACCTGCTGAAAGTAAAACAGTCAAACAAAATAAAAATATAAGAATTGTGATTTTAAGAATGGAGATCTTCGTAGTAGATTGAAACAATATAATTTTAGAATGAACGGCAGTATGTATAAACACAAGACACATTAGAAAATGTTTTTTTCAGATGTACATAACCAATTAAAACATATAATAAACTAATTAAAAGAATTATAAAGACATTACCTGATGGGAACAGATTTTATCACCAAATTATGCGTCACATGTCAGAAGAAACATTTTAAACCACACATTTTACAAAACCAACCCAACCATCTTTAGCACAAAAAATCGTTTCTCTAAAAAGGTTTACTGGTTAAAATTATTTATACGACACAATAATATTAATATGATATATTTTCTTCAATATAAATACTTTTTCAGCTTAGGTTCAAATTCCTGAATGCAGCTCATGACACAATTTTGATATACAGATTAACCTCATACTTCTACCATTTGATGGCTAATTTCACTAGTAATGGAAGGGACATACGATACTGATTACCGTTTTACTAATATGTAGGACACAGATAGTTAAACAAAAGTATTGAATTTGGAATTCCGTCTTAAATATATATAGTCAACTAAATAACTGATTTATGTTTTTATGCTTTTACTTATCTTTATACATTGAAGAATGCATATTTTTCATACTGGTTGATCACCCTAGACAAAACCTCTTCATATACTTTCCTTCAAACTCTTTTTGTATTTCAGCATATAGACTTACTAATTTGTATATACTTCTTTAAAAATATATTACGTTGCGTTATAAAACGATGAATACCACAGTAAAAATCGTTTGTTATCTGCAGTTATGCAGATGGTCCATATGGGTATAATTAGATGTTTATTATTTTCTTTACAGGTGGATGTTCACTGAAGATGGCGGAAGGCAGAAACCCGTGTATACAATAATGTTATTTAGAAGAGTTTAAGTTTATTAATTAACTAATAATAAAGATAACCCAATAATGCGAAGATAATAACATAAGACCCATTACTGATAACGAAGTATTATATTTAGTATTACATTTATAAATAAATTAAATATACTAAAAATGGAATTAAAGACATGTTTTTATTATTAACCAAAATAACGTAACATGCTTATGTTGATATAGAAATCAGGTTTAGATATAAATCGCTCGGCAAAGAGAAATGTTCCTATCAACACAAATCAAAATAACTTAATTAGGAGCATTGAAACATTTTCATATAATATTCTCTAAATTAGTTCTGTATAGACATAAGAAGCCATAATGTTTAATAAAAACAGATTATTATGTCTATTTTTGCACTAATTAGATTGCAGTATAATTTATTAGCTCAATTTAATAAATTAGGCTACTTTATTGTTCGATTTTATTTCTAAAGCTCAGCTATTAAAATATTTACAAGATCTTATTTAGTGGAAATTTACATTTTTAATTAAGTGTTTCACATTCAGCTTCTATAATATGTAGGAAATACAACCATACAAAGTATTTATGCAGTATTAATCAAATTTATAATTTCTTGTAATAATATTACAAAATGCATTATATACAGCTGCAGAGCCTCTGCATAAAGAGTTCTTCCCGTTAACTGTTGTATTGGCACGTAATGGTACTACCACCATGCATGCATAAACTCCACTAGTGTGTCCTTTAATGGCTAGTCCTGCTATTTATGACCTACTGTAGTAATCGATGAACAGGGCAGACACAAACGGTTACAGGATTTGCTGATAATATTTTATGTCTCTCTAATACACATAAACTGGTAGTAGAATATAAGAACCTTTTGTTGACTAATATAGTTCTGAATGTTTATTTATTTATTTAGCATTATTATGCTTAGATTAACATTATACAAACACAATTTTAACAGCTGGTTAGTTATTTTTTCATGTTCGCTTAGGAACATATGGTAAACACTTAGAATTAGTCTTACTTCAGCTTCATATAATAAAAGCGTTGTACTAATAAGAATAACGATTTCAGAAATATAACATTGCAATCACTTCAACAAACAGTAAACATCAACTGAATTGTGTTGAAAAAATGTATGAGTTCGTATATTTCTGCTAAACGTCGCATATATACCCAGAGTGGGTGATACCCACAAAGCAAATGGTTTAGGAGAAAACTGTCTTTTAAAGTAATATAGCTACTCCATCGTCATATAGTTTCATGGATTTCTTGGAACTGCATATAAACTACTTAGTGGAGAGTTAAATTCCTGAAGCCATGATCAACCAATACCAATACCACAACTGGAAGACCTTGGATGAAAACCGTATAATGATATCTGTAATGGTTCAGTTTTCTATAATGGTATTCATGGTTTTGCAAACTCTTTTGTCTGTACATACTATTTACAATGGTCTTTATATCAAAACATTTTTATAAAGTGATAATTCTATTTTTAATGTTGTTGTTTATAATTTACATAGCCATTTCTCATACCAAGAGCAAATGGTTTCTGGTTATACGTAACAGTAAATACTCATATAGCTAATATACATAGTTTTTTGTAAACCACTTCAGTGGGTTTGTTACTTTTAAGGAAAAATGTACTTAGTTTGATTTAATATAAACTGCGTTTAGTGATTTCCGTTTTAGTTTGTGGTATCACAAACAGATAGAAAAATTGGCAATGCTACATAGTGCCATACCAATCTCTACACCATATTTCAAGTCTCTAGGACGCTATTATAAAATGTTTTTGCGTGTAACGGTAGGCGGACGGATAGGAAAATGATAGGACTGAATTTTAGTTTTTATCCCAAAATTAAAAGCGTATTTTCATTTCTCTTTGTTTCCACTAATCAAGGCATATAATTCAAATGATTTACGCCATCCTGTATAAATGAATAAAAAGTTTTAGAAACTATATGCATAATCATTTTACTTGGTAAATTTAATTCCTAAGTTAAATAGTCTATACAAATTATACAATATGTAATAAAATAGTTAGGAACCCTTTAAATAGACTTTGGCGTATTTTTAGAAAATGTTCTATTAAATTAGGATTATATTATTTAAGTGTAAGAATTACAACTTAAATTCATAGCTAAGCATTGAAAGTGTATGCTATAAAATGTTTATCCGTTTCAAGAAGCATTTACTCTTGATCAAATGATATAAGCAAAAACAATGTATAGCTTTAAATTTGATCTAGGAACTACACTGAGGAAGGGACTAGATCAATATTAGTATTGTAGAGTTCCTGAGAACAGCACGTAACACAATATGACTACTTCCTGTTAACCTCATACGCTTGTCATTTAAGTCCAATCTCAGTAGTGATTTCATAAATACACGGAACTGATGACCGTACTGATAAGATTATGTGGATCACACGTATATAAATACGAGACTTATTCGAACGCAGCACGTTGTACATTATGATTTAATCAGGTATTCACATAAAAATTAGGATGAATAGTGTTTAATTCCTACTTGATTTATAAAATTGCACTTGTAGCATATTCATCACAAATCATAAGAAAAAAAAATAACTCCAACTTTTGTTATTGTTTTTATAGGTACTGAATCAAGTTATTTTGTTTGTATTTTTATACATTAAGGTTTTAATGTATTAATTTAAACAACAATTAATTTTGAAATATTCTGAATAAACTCTTAAAGCTTATTCATTAATACACTGAATAAGATGAAGTGTTTTATGACATTATTGTTATAATACCTGTTATATGTAAATAAAGAAACGGGTATTTTCAGAAAAAAACGGAAGAATGGTATATTTATTAGTTCCTGAGAAAAAGGGACATATGTTAAATGATGCGTAGGCGCATAGGCCCACTTAAACATAACGTAATAAAGTACTTATTTTGTGATGACGTAATGTATAGGTTTTACCCTTCATTGCCCAAAATGCTTGTCACCGTTGCATTTAAGTTATTGTGATAAAACATAACAATGATGGTAATTTAAAATCCTCTGTAATAGTTCTCTGACGTAATTGGAGCTACTTAACTCATATTATTGATGTTGTGTCTCATAAACGAATATGATCATTTTTGACAGTATAGCATTCTAACATAAACATGACCTCGTGAGTAATGAAATAACTTCCCCGCCACCGTCAAACGACTAGCTAGTGTCTACCGACTGATAAAACTATTTACTTTGAAACTACTTATCGTTCTATTACGTTATATTATTTATTTACCTTATTAAGTTATTTACCTTATATATATATATATATATATATATATATATATATATATATTACATATATATATATATTATATAAATTAATAAATCTTTAAAGTATAAATAAAGTAATGAGACTGATTTTGTGTTGTTAAACTAGTAAAACTGTAACTCTGACAAGTAGTCAGGGGTTTTGCCAAACAACCATTCAACATTGGGTATTAATAATTTCATCAGTCAATTATAATCATAAGATTACTAAAAAACATTCTAGAAAAATAAGTGTTTAATGAGAAAGATGACAGAATGGAAGTTTGTTGAGTACTTTAGGACGAAGTGAAAGAGATACTGGTTTTCTAAAACACGTTATTAACAGTGAAGAATCTTGGATATTTAGTAGGACCCAGAAACAAAACGCCAGAACAAATAATACACTTCCAATTCTCCATGACTCGAAAAAGGCAATATTGAGCAAATCAAAACTGAAAACCATGGTGATTTCTTTTATTCCATTTATTTAAATGATGCTTTACCAACATGGCACTGTAAATCAATACGTTTATCTTCAAATCATTGAAAGCTTGCGGAAAATGGCTATATGCCTGAGTCCAGTCATCAAAAACAGCTGGATGCTGCATCGTGACAATGTGCCTAGCCACACTGTACTTTCAATTACTCAATTTAACAAAACAGAAATTCCAAACATATAATTTAATCAGTTACATTACTGTCTTTGCACACCTTGTTTGTACCATTTTTACAACAGCTACTGTGTTTTTTGCATTTTGTTTTTTTTATACCTTTTAAAACTATGCAAGTCAATGAATGATTTTAGAAGGAAATTTTAAAAAGAAAAAACAAACTATGGTAAGTTTTTTTGGTACATGGTAGTATAATATCTAAATGTTCTCAACCCCAGAGGTTGTGGAAGAGTGGGGAGGGAGGTTAAAATATCTTTTATAGTATGTCTCAGTAGGGGTAGGTCTTACTTAAATTTACACGACATAAAAATAAAAGCCGATAGTATTTTCATCATCCTCTGCACTAACAGAAGTCTTTTGTATTATCTGTTACCATTAAATGTTATTAAACTGTCGCAATTTTGGGAATTTTTCAAAGAACCGTATGGCAACACATTTGTAACTTCTGCCTCCATTGCTTCAAGTCTTCATTATACAGAATATTTTTCAAAATCGATGTTGTAGAGTATTAAATCTAGCTCCACATGAGTGTTTGTTTTGTCATTTTATATTAATTTAATAAAAAGGTTTTTTACTGGAATGAATGATTTAAGTAGGAACTAGTACTTAATAAAAAGTATTTCTCTACACTCTAAAATCCTTGTATATAACGTACTTAATATTTAGTTATGATCAGAAAATGATGAAAGTTGATTTTGATTGGAAGGGTAGAGAGAAAGAAGGAAAATGGAAACGTATGACTCTAAACGTAACGTGGCTATAGTAGAATGACGCTCATGAGTTCAGCTCCATTTTACCTTCCACTTAATGCAGCTTCTGAAATCCGACGCTATGAATCTCCTGGAATCTAGAGTCCACGTCTTTCTGAGGAAATCTAATACATTCGGTGCCGAAAGAACTCTAAAAAAATCTTTTCATCTTTTCGCTATAAGAAGCGCCTAGGCAAAGTGAAAAATTAGGTGAATAGATGTTCTTTCTCATCGTCTAATCTGTTGGACATTTTATTTAACAACAGACGCTAACACAAAAAGATAGTTATGTGAGTGAAAGTGATAACCAATTTATATTGTAATGTTGCCTTACATAAACTTGAATAAGATACTCTACCTGTCTACATCCTAACATGATCAATGATCTCAAGATTATAGTTATCGTTACTAATTTCCGATACAGTAATGGCTATTCAATATAAGCCTACAGTAATGTGGGTGCAGAAATGGGTGCAAGGGATTGAGTCGTCCCTATTACAACACTGCAGGTCCCGGGTTGGTTTTGTCTCTCTCTGCAGCAACTGCAATGGTACCTTCATTAACGACAGTCCATTAAATAAGAAGATCTTCTGATGGATCTTCAATCGCGTAAATGAGAAAGAAGAATTTCCCCCTTATCCATCCATCCTCTATACTGATATAAGCTAAGAAACACTAAAATTTGGATGCTCAGTTGATCCAAACCAAGCCAAGGTGCCCAGAGTACATACAACAATAAACATAAGAACGTTATCACGTATTAACTTTATCGTAATTTATAATTACACATGACTTAATTTAAAACATTTATGTATTATCTTCAATGTATTTTGTTCAACCCACATGAGAAGAACAAATATTTTTTATTTAACAATTACCCTTTTAACTCTTTGGTTGCTGAGAAACCATCGTTCGTTAACATCATTCTGTCATACAATACGTTTGTACCAATTGTGGTTGCAATATTTTCTACCATTAAGCGTCTATAATTAAGTTGTGAAAAACAAATTTGGCAATGAGTTTAAAGGCAGTTATCAGCTATCCTTGAGTATAATTTGTTCCATAGAAAACTCACGTAACTACCGGTTAAAATTAATCTAGTTACACGAATCCTTCACTTATTATTTATAAAGTGTGTTTAATATCAGAGCTTCACCCACTTGTTGCGACTATCCCCATCAATTTAATTACTCTTGCTCCATTATAATTGTTGGTGGCATCCAATGTATTCTATTATTTGGTATATTTGTATAAAAATTCTTCGAGACATATTATTTAAATCATTAAGATTTTAAATCAGTACAGTGCACAATTTTACCTGTAAACTAATACTTTTAAGACCATTGCAGTATTCCGTCAAATAACTTTCTTAATTAAATTTTTACCAACAATTAAGTTTTTACTAATCAATCTTTTTCTACATACGTGTAATTCAGTTATATTTACGCAAATTTGAGTTTTGAATACTCGATATTGAACTCACAATAGGACGAAGCAATTTACTTTACTTCACACTAACTTGAGCAGAAAAGAGAATTAGCAAAATCCCAGACACTGAAACAACAACAGCTGCTTAAATTCTATTATAGTGTAGCCTCTTTCTACTAGTATTAGAAATTTTACTAAAAAATCTCATAAAACCCTGGTTTTTATTTGATGATAAGGAAAGTCTAATTTAGATTTTTGACATTATTTTATTTCGTTATCGATTAAAATCTTATTGGTTTAAATACATGCTTAACGCTCTCAATGCTAGGTTTTGGCATAATGTGACGCAATATAGCTTTTTACATTTAGTTTTATATCCAATAAATTAACATATTTTTTTTAAGATAAATTTAATATTTCAATATGGATGTTAGGAAATGAATGAAACTTATTTAAAATAATAACTATCCATAACCTACATATCTTTTTTGAAATTTATTGCTTGTGTTTAGCAGCGTAAGGGCATGTGTAATACAATTGTCTGATTATAATAAATTTTTAAACATACGATCTATTATACCCATATTTTTTTATCTTGCTTTAATTTGAAATTCGGAATAGCCTATGTATTAGGGAATGATTGATGGTACTAGCCACTTAATTATCTCTGACAAAGCTTTTAGTTTCAAGTAAAAACGAATTACCATAAAAATGGTTAAAATTACTTAAAATATTCAAAAATATAACACTAAAAATATTCCAAATAAATGCCATTGTAATAATGCCAATGGCACAACAGTCTCATTTTATTATTATTAACATGTAAAATATTTCTTTCATGCAATATTTATTTGTTATGTACAGCTTATAACTGCAAAAAGTAATGTTAAACATCCGTAATAAATGTTCTTGACATACAGCTACGATTATTTTCAACAATTGTTTTTAATTAAAACTAGTTATAAATTTTGATTTCATCTTCACCGTTTTCCCGGGTATTTTTGCTGCAACTAAAGTACTACACACTAAGAAACCTACTAAGTTAAACACAAATATACATTATAAAACATTTTGAGAAAGTTTCGTTAACTGTAAAAATTGAAACTATAATAAAAATGAAAAAGAAATAATCTATTTCTGTTTATATTATGTTATTTATTATGTATGTAAATAATAAAAAAAACTCTATATTTCAAATGTTCCTCGTAACAAACGATATATTTATTACTCCAACACTAGATTTTATACAGTTTTATATTCATCTGTATTCATTAAGATCAAGGTCTCTAGGTCTCATTTTATATTACGTAGAGTTTTAGGTGAATTAAAACATTACATATTTTAAAGAATTGCAACTATAATCTAATATGTACGAACATTTTTGTTTTTCTAATTGAAAAAGCAGATATTTTAATTATATCATTTTTTAAATATATGTAAACACCAGAAAAATATTGTACGCGAATTACTAATTATTGTAATATTCTAAATCTATAATAACGAAAGAAATATTGAGCAGAGAATTCTCAGAAAGATAATTAATTAAAGCACCTTTTGTGACACCTAGGTTTGGACACATTTAATGTGGATTATATTATTTTAGTAGAATGTTTATTATGTTTCCAGTTACTCTGCATTTTCCAAAAACCTCATCGACAGTTTATGTTAAACATTTTACATTAACTACGTTTTCTAATCCCTTTGGCAGATATTTAATATCATTATTTGATTAGTCTTTTTTAATTTATACGAATTACACTTTTTTGCATTAAATAGTAAAATTCCCCTACTATCTTTGCCACAGCTGGATCATTATCACAGCCCATTCTAAAATGTATTGTAGAGTTCCATGCCTTTTTAATAAACCTAATGCTACGCGGATATGATGGTTTTAAATGAAATAAACGCTGAGACTTTTACACAGAAACTTAAAACTTGTCTATATTTAAGTTTCTGAAGAAGTCACTGAAGAACACATGTAACTATAACGCATTTATAGCCAGTTAATACTAATTAAGATTATTTTTGTTGGAACTGTATTGCAGTAACTGTAAGGATGATCCTATTAGCAGAAAACTCCAACTGTAATTCAAGCTTTTATCCAAATACGTAGCCATCCAATCCATTTACGTCACGTTTTCAATATGAACTCAACGCCTTTTCTGTATTGACAGAGCAATAAAAGAGCACGGGAATGAAAATCCTCTCTTTTGTGAAATACTCCAAGCTCTCATTCAGAAAAGTAAATTACGTCGATTAAGGAAATTCCTATTTGACAGATCCAGATAGCAAAGTTTCAACTGAAGATTTAACAGCAAATATTTATGTAACATACGTTGTAATTAATTATTTCATACTTGTTTTTTACCTAGAGTTAAATCAAGTTATATATTTTTATTTTTTAAATTTAATCAAAAAAATATTGTTCTTTTGAAACGTTGGATTTATCGTAAATTTAATATTTTACGCTATTACATTTGTATGTTAATATGACATTCATATTAATACTGATTTATACAACACTTTATACTTTTGAAACATCGGAATTATCATAAATTTAATATTTTTTCGCTATTAAATTTGTAAGTTAGGACATTTATATTAATACCAATTTATACAGTACTTTATGCTGAATTTCATAAAATAAAGATGTTATGTTACTCTTCCACATCAAGTAATTACATGGTAGAGATACAGCAGACAAGTTTCGCGTGATTTTCGGCGTAAAAAATATGTCTTTAACGTTCTTTTAAACAGATATACATAATAAATCTACGTGAATAAAATGAAACCGGAAGTTAAGTAGACGTAAAATTATTACTGTGCTGCAAAAGTAGAGATTTTGTTTTGCAGAAGTGAGAAGTAAGCTAAGATAAGGGAGTTTTAGATCTTAGGAAACTTTACCGCCTCGATGCTTGGTGCATACTGACAAATTTTCTCTAACACCAGTTATTCACTTCTTAAGTAAACTATTTATTATGAGAGAATGCAAGAATTTCAACAAATTTTTCTCAAAAATGTACTCATTACAACAACGGAAAATCATTTTCTTTAACAAACCACTTATTAAATAATAACTTCTGTAATGGTTAGTTTACTATTAATAAATCTGAATTTACCAAAATGAATGTTTTCTTTTAGATTATTTTTATTTACGCTAAATATTTGTGTGCTTCTTATACCTTATGTATTAAAAAGGAATTACGGAAGGAAACCAATACCAACAAACCAGTTGTATTACAAAATTTGAATTAAAACTATTTGAACATAAACAATAAAGTAACGTTGTGGACAACGATTACAATTTAGGCTGGGGTGAGCTATTCTGGCTACGCCACTGTTAACACTGTGATTTCAGAGTTAGGAAGCAGCACAAATGTTATCCGGTCGTTAGTTAACTAACATTTAACCTACGATTGGAAATAAATTTTAACTCAAATGGTCCACCGTGATCATAATCATATAAGTTCTTAAGCTATCAATGTATATTAATAAAGATTGGCCGCACTAGCATATTGAAGCCCCTTTTAAAAATTGCAACTTATACCTATATACATAAACAATAATAAAATAAAACGCATCTTTTAAATGACATAGAACAAAAAGTGGCTTATTAATAAAATTGCGAATTTAATTTTTAATTATCTAAACATTTATAAAATTGAAACCAATAGTTCCATAAAATGTTCAATTATTAATATTTGGTATTACCACATTGGATTATGTACAGTTCCGTAAGACATCCAAATCATATACTGGTATACTCTGGTTTTATTTTTTGATTTTTACTTCTCTCTATATTGTAGAAATATTTTCGTCACAGCAGTTCTGTTAGTCTTCCAAATCATTGGAACTAGGGGAGTAATCAAACATATCAAATTTTTAATTCTGGGTTAGTCCAACTTTTCTTTCTGTCTCTTGACAAATGTATTGTTTATAATATAAAAGTAGGGTATTTCATTGGTTAAATTTTTGCTTTTAATAATAATATTTTATATAATTCATACACAGTTTCTGAGAATGCATAAAAGTAGACAATATTACATTAAATTGCTTCTTCTCTTGTCTTAGATGGTTCATTATAAATATACGCACTGCTGCACAATAGTTGCCTTATTGGTTGAGCAGGGTTAGTCACATAATTCTTACCAGACATTTCATCTTCCCCTTACCTTTTCATATCTCACTACTTCCTCCTAGTAACTTGTCGTTTTAAACCTTTTTATTATTACAAGCTGCTTTATAATGTACAGTCACCTTTTCACTGGACAAACCAATTTTTGTTCTTTTTCGCTGACAAATGCGTATTATTTTTACATTGTTTATGAATATGGGTATAGGTTGCAATTTACAAGAAGCAGTTTTAATGTGGTAGTGAGGCGAAATCTTTGTTGGTATTCATGTAGATTCAGATACGCGTTGATAGCCTTATAACTTACATGAAAAACTTAATAGGAGGGTCATGAACATTTTCGTTCAATCTCTGATCCTCTTAACGAACACTAAGACAACATGCACTTTTTGTATACATACTTACCCAATAATATTAATAAGCTCTATCGTATTACATCATAAGTGCTTTTACTAAGAAGGTATCTTTATATTTGAAAATAACGTACGAAGACGTGTGTATCTCCTAGTATTGATATAATATTTAAAGTGTTTTAGCTGTTCTTATAGACTAAATAGGAGAAATTAATGTAATAATTCATGATTTTTCTGTTTCTTGTTTGGATTTTTAATGAACAGAAGAATAACACTTAAAATAATTTAATTCGTACGATACTTTCATGCTATGTCTATTACAGATTTGAATTTTAAATTACTGTTATTTTATGTGTTTTCTAAAATCGTCTATCAAACTACTCACCAGCAGTCTGATAAAATAAATACAATTGGCTAAATATGAATGGATTTTAACTTCAATATCAATTAATTGGCTTTTTTTGCAAAACTGAATAAACCCTCAATATCAAAAATTAACAGTAAACAATAAAAGACGGCTACTTTAAATAAAGGCCCGCAACCTTTGAATATTTTTCGATATGAATATCCCCTAAAGAACAATCCAAGGAGTAGAAATTTTCCATTTTTAGGCATAATCATTAAATGCCAAATGAAAGAGCTTTAATTACTTTTAAATTTAAGTTGAAAACGTCAAAGTAATATTGATAGTTTTATTATTTAGGTAACTTGTAAGTTAAATATCTGGAAGCCTTCATGTAACCTTAAAAAATATTAAAATTTCAGGTATGTAATGTATTAGTATATTTTTAAATGAACTATAAAATGTGTTTTACTAAATGAAATAAACCACACCGTATTGTTCAAATAAATGCGTAAACCTCTCGCTATATTAAAGATATTATAATCACGCCAGGTTTCGTTCCATATAGTTATTGTGTAGAACATCGTAAATATTTCCTTTAGAGTCAATAAAGTATTTCAAAAGGCATTATATTACAGATGGTAATTCAAAGTTTATTAATTTATGACCATGGTAAGCCTGTATATTGCCCGCTACAAGCCTTATCTCATTTCCATACTGTTTAAACGGCAGAAAGCTTCAGAGTATTATAAAACTAGGAAGAGAGAATTTGGAACATACCACCACTTTGCTCTTTCTTTACGAGTATCATGAAACTAATGAGGATGAAATTTTTTTAATGTGTCCTTAATAAATGGAATTGAATTACTCATTTAATATTCATCACATGGCTTTAACATACTCTAGAACAAAAGTATCATTTGCAATAAAAAGTTATTACTATCGCCTATTCCCATTAATATATTGAAAATCTTTTTATCTTGAAATAAATGTGTTTTACAGGCAAAAGAATATTTTATATTGTAAGTCAATCGCATCATACCTGAAGATGAACGCGTTAGTCAGACACGATATAAAAAAGGTAATTTAGTTTGTCCTTTGTGGGACAGAAATAACAAGCTTTTGATACTGATAACTGTCGGTTGTTTTGTTAACTAAAATTATTGGAAGTATTTACAAACGTTGTATTCTTATTGAACTATCCAAGTTTAGTTCTCTTTACGCCATTGAAACATAAACCTTGATATTGACTTATATTAAGAATAAACAGTCCAAAAACGTTTTTATAATGCGTACTAAAATTCCCAGGAATAGTCCCCTTGACCTCTTGATGAATGAGCTGCCGGTTGACTACAAAGCAGAAGAAACTTAAAACCTGTTATGTTTCTTGCTCAATTCTACAGGTTGTTAACCCACATAATGGAAAGACCCATGGGTATGATAATAACACATAACAAAATTTTTGCTTGAAAGACAAATTCCTGTTTGGCACTACGCAGCCTGTTCTCAACTGGCGAGACGCAATTTTTTTATTAACACACACGACTAGTTTCAAAAAGATTCCTAGCTAGTTTCAGTGAATGAGGTACAACTGTAAGTCTTTAGGTTATTTTAATATACTAATCAAACAAAATTTATATCTGCCGCCAAACTTGTTTTATCAACGACGTATAATAATACAATTTTTTTAAGGAATAGGGTATGGAGTTTAGATTAATGTACATATGAAAATTATACAAAATAACATAACTTTTGATTAAGATATTTTGTATAGATGAAACAGACTTGTGTCGTTCAGAAATAGAATTGCCTTACTAAGTACTGTATAATTATTGTCAATTAAACAACTAAAAAAGACAAATTATGTAAGATACATTTTAAAATTTAATTTAATCACGACGTTTGGGAAAATTTCTTTATACATATAAGAAGCTTGACTCATATCAACCCTAAACCAAATTCTGCAATTTATATATCGTATGTGATGGTTTATTATGAAGAAACACTTAATTTGAATGAAGCTGGGAGAGAAAAACATGCACTTTGACTTAGATAATCCCTTGCATTTCGGTTACTACAAATGTTTTTCAAGCTTAGTCTCTTGGAAATAAATATCATCTCACCAGTGGCTAAAATACTCCGTTGTCTCTCATAAACAACTCGGCAGGTGGACATTTCTTATATGAAGAAGAGAAGAAGAGAAAAATTTATTTTTCTAAACAATAATGAAAAATAAATTTAAGAGTAATGTTATTATTGCAGCACATATTAAAAATAATATTTATAACTTCGTGTTTTTTTATTCCAAATCGTACTGTACAATGAGTTTAAAATAGGTAACTCATAATGTAAAATGATTTTAAAAACACGTTTTAATTATGACTCAAATAATGCAATTCGCGACCGACATCACATTTAACGTACACTTTGAATTATGTTAACTATATTATATCATCATTGTAACAATAACATTTGTAGACATTTGAAACTGGCTTGGTTAAAAAAATAATGAAGAACAATTTTACAGAATTTTGGTTAATGAATGTAGTAGAATTAAATCGAAATTAAAATACAACAGAAACATTTGTCTACTCTTGATACGTAAATATAGTTGAAAAAAACTACTTCTACTAGCATACAAGTAACAAAATACACTAAATGTTTGTAGGCAGTAAAATATATCTGGGAAATACGAATGATGGCGTTTATGATGCACTTAGAAAAGCACACCTACTATTATAAGAAACATCGGAGCAAAAACACCGTTATTATTGTACTACACATTTTTAGAGATAACGTTGCGTCGCTGGACTGAGACCTAGTCTCTGAGATAAGGAAGTATAAAGAGATGGGGGACTTTACAGTCTCGAGGCTTGGCACAGGATGACAACTTTCCTACAACACCTGTTGTATTGATTGAACTGTTTATTATGAGAAGATGGTGAGGAGTTATGTTTGTTCCACTCAAAACTAAACTGATTATTAACAAGCAACTATTTTGAAAGGTCAATTGTTCAAATTCAAATGATATTATAGAAACTATAGTAAAACTTAAATATAATATGATTTAGATAACAATGAAAAGAGTTTAATACATTTAATGACCTATGGAGCAATGTTTTTATTACACTTACATCATTTGTTTTAATAAGCTTTTGCCGTAACACTTCGTTATTTCATTTGATATTCTCAAGTTCCCGTATTGAGAATGTGTAATGTTTAAGCGAAGTGATAAGCAGTAGTGTCCAGTTTTGTCATAAAGTGTAGAATTAATATTTTGAATTGCTTTATTATTATTGTTAAAAAGACAGTAAGAATAATGTCTTATGATATTGATGTTTCTGACGAAAGTTGAGGTATGAACAAAAACCTGTCTAAAGTAAGAAATGTTTACAGATTTTACAACAGAGTAAAAGTTTTACTTGCATAAGTTCAAGTTTAAAATGTGCAGTAATTTGATAATTCAAAGAGAAGAAATACAATTATTTTGTATAAACATTGTTTATTTCTACTGTTTTTAAATTCTTATTAGTAAAATTATTTTGGCAATAGATAGGCATTTATTGCTCTACAGAAAATATTAGGCAAGATTACTTTGTACGTTACTATTAGTGTAGATATTCTACCTTAAAACATAAAATATAAGTAGTATTTAATCGGTATATTAGTAAAATTATTTTGGCAATAGATAGGCATTTATTGCTCTAGAGAAAATATTAGGCAAGATTACTTTGTACGTTACTATTAGTGTAGATATTCTACCTTAAAACATAAAATATAAGTAGTATTTAATCGGTATATTAGTAAAATTATTTTGGCAATAGATAGGCATTTATTGCTCTAGAGAAAATATTAGGCAAGATTACTTTGTACGTTAATATTAGTGTAGATATTCTACCTTAAAACATAAAATATAAGTAGTATTTAATCGGTATATTAGTAAAATTATTTTGGCAATAGATAGGCATTTATTGCTCTAGAGGAAATATTAGGCAAGATTACTTTGTACGTTACTATTAGTGTAGATATTCTACCTTAAAACATAAAATATAAGTAGTATTTAATCGGTATATTAGTAAAATTATTTTGGCAATAGATAGGCATTTATTGCTCTAGAGAAAATATTAGGCAAGATTACTTTGTACGTTACTATTAGTGTAGATATTCTACCTTAAAACATAAAATATAAGTAGTATTTAATCGGTATATTAGTAAAATTGTTTTGGCAATAGATAGGCATTTATTGCTCTAGAGAAAATATTAGGCAAGATTACTTTGTACGTTACAATTAGTGTAGATATTCTACCTTAAAACATAAAATATAAGTAGTATTTAATCGGTATATTAGTAAAATTATTTTGGCAATAGATAGGCATTTATTGCTCTAGAGAAAATATTAGGCAAGATTACTTTGTACGTTACTATTAGTGTAGATATTCTACCTTAAAACATAAAATATAAGTAGTATTTAATCGGTATATTAGTAAAATTATTTTGACAATAGACAGGCATTTATTGCTCTAGAGGAAATATTAGGCAAGATTACTTTGTACGTTACTATTAGTGTAGATATTCTACCTTAAAACATAAAATATAAGTAGTATTTAATCGGTATATTAGTAAAATTTTGAACGAAATCTATATCTGCAAAACAGAGAATCATTATCGGCTTACAGCCACAAGTTGTTTCATTATGACCGGCTTATACCAGATATCGTAGGTTGAAGTGGGGCCGGTTATAAGGGATTTGAAAATGAACTAAATCTTAAAATTTGTCCATGTGAAATTATGTTAGATACTAATTCTATTACTACACGCGAAATATAAAGTCGATTGGTTGAAGTAAGCATTTGTTTATGTAAGTTAACTTTAATGTGATCCGATAGAAAGACAGTGGCAGATATACTACTTCAGTTTGTCATCTATTCACTAATGAATGTCAGTAGCAGAATATGTACACCGTTCCCATTGAGTCAGCCAGGTTGGCTAATTATCTTTTATGCTTGGGGTTGATAATAGAACTAAGCTGTATCGAGGTACTTACGTATAAAACATGGAATGCATGTACTTGGAAATACTGAAAATAGCCTTTTATTCCCATTCAGACAGTTATAATATAAATTAACTCAACTCTTGTATTTAATACCGTCTTTGAGATTACTGTCAGATGAGTATTTGGTAAATACTCATAGCTCTGTACTATGAACAGCCTAGTGCATACATAATCTCATATCAGGTTTCATTGAGGTTATTCAAGAATTACTGGAGTAATTTTGTTTACTTGTTTAATATTCATATAGCCTAATATTATTTTAAGAGCCCAATATTGTATTATTTGAACGAGTTCTTCAACAAAATTATTGTAAATGAAAGAAATTTGAATACATATAGATACACTTTGTAATGGATTCTACCAATAACAATGACGTAAATAATTATGATATAGTTAGTAAAAATAAATTGTCAATATATATGCTTGAAAATCAATCAGCATATTTGTACGTCACAAACAAACCAAAGTATTCTAAATCTGAATCATTACGATTAAAATAATACAGGCTAAAATCAAACAATTAGCTTAACATTTTACACATTAGTAAATCATTAGACCTACTTTATAAACAAATTTACTCGTAGTTATCAAAAATTACCTATTCTCCAAATCAAGATGTTTGAATATCGTTAAATTGTTAATAACTACGCGATTATCTGTTAACTTGCAATATGTATTTGCGATGGATTTTGAATTAAAATTCAGATTTGTTATTAGAGGGCCCATTTTTTCTCAGTACAGTTTAAATAGCTCTGTGTAGCAATCTAATAAGCTGGGCAATAATTCTACTGGGTATTGTATGTTTTATTCTCTCATATCCCTGGTTTTTGAAAAATGTTTCAATCTTCGTTTTATACTTTCGTTGATGTATATTTTTTCACACTTTTTTTTATAAAATAAAGTAAATAGTCATAGAAGCTAAATATACATGTAATTTTATGTTTATAAATAAAAAAAATCAAATGTTATAAACGGGTTTCCAATGTCCGATATTTATTCCGCTTTATAAGTTATACTATTTTAGTTTTTATCGTATTGGTGTAAACTGTAAAGGACAATACTAGTATCCATTTAATATTCTTATAGTAATTAATAAAATTATCTAAAAGTAAGTATTTTATTATATACAGATTTGAACTAATGCAAAATACTCTTTTTCTTTGTTCAACAAAAATAAAGATAAAATAATATATAATTATACATTAACATTACATCTAAAAAATAGTGGTGTTTAACATTTCCATGATATCTGACCAACCCTGATATCAAAAAGGATGTAAAAGAGGCAAATGCCTTCTTTCATATTTCTTTCTTAACTGTTATTTTTATATTCTTGTGTTCTTATATATATATATATATATATATATATATATATATATATATAAAACATATGTAACATGTACTATCAAAATGTATCTTTAACGCCTATTTTAACTGTCATAGGTCTTCTATTTTTAAAAAGGAATATTTTGGAATTTATAATGTTGCCGTTTCAAACTTGGAAATCCAAATGTATGTAGTACACTAAAGTACAAAATCTTTACGGAAAGTTTGTAATGTAATAAATTGTTTTATATTTATTGAAATCACAGAAGTGTTTATTTGAAGAGAAGGATTGAAAAGTTACCAGGACCACTATGCAATGCTGAAAATTTATGTTTTATAATCCAAGATTAACTTATACCAAATAGCTGTTGACACTTTCAGGTAAACTTGGCCGAAACATATGTTTACATTTAGTATTGGTACTATATAATTGATGTAAAACGTGAAATCTTTTGCACATACTCTTTAAACATTGTTACAAAAACTAATTTAAAGAGCTAAGCTGTGAAAGTTAACATATGCTACTCCACATTAGTGGCCTTCCTTGACATTGTGACATAGCATTTTAATAGTTGCTTTAGAATAATCGTAGTTATAAACTATAACACACTTTTCAGATCCATTATTTATCAGACAACACTCCGAAAAAAAAACTTCTATAACTTACAACATTATACACAATAATTATGTTGCATTACCTTAATAATGATTTGCGCCTTAGGATGGAAGTAGGCAGGGGTATCCATAGGGCATAATAGGCTTCTTAGTCTTAAATGTATATTTCTTAAACAGGATCAAAAGGCAAACTTTTCTATAGCACTCAAAGTATTTTAGGCTAAAATTAAATTTTAAGGGCCGGAAGAACACTTTTTAACAGAAGTGGATTTCCGAGAGCTAAATTAGTATGTATTTGTCTTATCGAGACACTGTTTTTAGTGAGACTGGTATTTATCTGTCTTCAGTAAATGTCAAGAATGAAATAGGCTGTACATTTTTAAATTTTGCATGTAGCCTCAGTGAAGCCTCTATCTCGACATTTAGCGTATTTCTACCTTATCTTTAAAACAGGCTGAAAATATTTTTCTGCTATGTACTCAGCGTATAATTAACAAGTTTATTAGACATATCTGTTTTTTAACAAGCTCAATTTACAGAATAAATAGCTTTAAAATATCAAATATTTAGTTTGCACCAAAAACCTTCCACTACAAGTATACGCAGGTTGATTTAAATATACTTATCCTGGGATTCAACTTGAAAACATCCGTTACGGAACTAACGTGCTGCAGTAGTGCTAAAGAGGTTGCCAAATTTCGGTTTCAAGACTTACTGTTACGATTTAAGGGCATTGATTCATTTAAGGGACGTTTACGATTAAGGGTTAAGGTAATGATTAAGGGATTGTGGTAATGGTTCAGTTTCCACGGAAAATGTGTCTGTCCACTGTGTTTTACAAGGTGCTTAGTTATTTGCTACCTGTAGTGAATTTATATATTGCGTAATGAAATTTAGTAATGTTTTTAACCTTTATGTAAAACTTGGTTTTATGACCCATAATGTCGTATTTAAGTTATGTAATTATTTGCTTTTAAACGATCATTTCAAAAGAGGAAATAGAAGACAAATAAAAATGTGACCATCATAACATGTACTATTTATAGGATATGACTTTTAAATAAACTTATCTTCAATACGAACATTTTGATCTCCATTTTAGACTATTTCCGTAGTGGAAATTAATATACGAATATAAAGTAGATGCTATTTTTATCAGGAATAATGCAAATTTTAACTAAAGTATTTGTAACTCATTATTATATTTAAAATTATTATAAAATCCTTATCAACTACTACATTTAAAATTTAATATTAAACCTCTGTTTTTTTTCATTCGATAAATTACGTTTCTAAATTAAACGTATTTTTAACTACGAAACTATACTTTAATAAGTTTTAAATTTAGCCTTACACTCAGTAAAGGGAGCAAAGTTAGTTAAACTTTGTTTTGGTTTGATTTTTTACAAAAAAGCAAACCTTAAAGGTATCTTCGGAAACAGTGTGTCGTAATATGCTTTGCTAAGGTTGAATAAATTTCGTAAGTCTATAGCTAAATTTGTTGCTAATTACTTGACGTATAAAATGAAGTATGATTGTACTCAGTTTACTAAAAAAATTAACCTGCATTTTAAACTGAAATCAAGTTTACCTTTAAGTAAAATGTAAAAGTTGTCCTTGATATAAAAAAATCTTAATGTAGTCTTTGGCCAATCCAACTGATGTGCAGGTGCCATCATCACACACAGTATTGCTAATATATAAATTTAAAAGTTTGGTGTATAGGTGTGAGTATAACTTACGTACGTATGGTACTGCAAAGAATAGTTCAAGTATCAATTTCAATAATTATTTAGAAAAAATGGTAACTGATTCATTTAATTAGAATTTGTGATTTTCAGATTATATTTAACGTAAAATTTACCACCTAATCAAACATAGTGTGTAAACTTGGATATGATTAATTAAGTGTTCATGGATAAAAAATAAATTTACAATACAACCCCTTGTTCTGTGAGAAAGATCCTATCCATGTTCTTATAAATTGTCAGATATTTTCGTTTAATTATTATGAACTCTGTCATTTTATGTTCAAATAGTCTTCTAAAACTTGTAACGTATTGACTAAGTACGTTAAATATAAAAAGCTGTATAAAATGAGTTAATTAAAAAAATATAAGTACAGAAATAATTATTGTAAGATATTTTAAGATATTTAAGATATCGTAGAATTTAACTTGATTTTTTAAATTTAATATATCTTTAGCTTTCTTGGTGTATTTTTTCTTAAATAATACTTTTAACTTCAATCAAATGGAACTAAAATCCTTTTGTATAGTTTATGGAAGTATTCCAACGTACATATAGAATACTCACATATCTGAACCTGATATTAAGGCAAAGAATTTAATATGATAATTAAATTCAGAAGAGAAATCAATGGTAGTATGGACTAGTCAATCTAACAAGGCTTATTGGTGCTGCTGTTATATACTAAATATATTTTATTAGAATCTGTTAAACGAATATTAAATTTAAATTTCATCATTAGATCATGCTTAATTATAAATGAAACAACCTTATTATTTAAGTACGTAGCTTACATCAATTACATAAAAATAATTTCGAATTTCCGTAAAAATATTATAAATTACTCCTTAAATAAACTTAAAATACGATAGAAACTTAATGCGTTTACTGCATATACGTCACTGAATATACTCGTACATGTGTCTGTCATGAAAAATATAGGACCGTATAATGTTGAGTTATTATGAGTGATTCTACTTGCGTATTTCTCTATATAGTTCCAGTCAAAATTAACTTGTAATAATAGAAAATTGGAATAACATACTTTCAATACAGTTAAATGTTTATGTATTCTAATAGTTGATGCTAAAGGTGTTTATGAACTCATAATATGAATTCCAAGAATTTAAATTTATCAAAGGAATATATGCAACAAGTGGCCTAGCCATATATCATGTTTATGGTGAGATGATTGTGAATGGATTGCTAAGGTCTGAGGATATACTGCTTGATGGAAAATGTGTGTTGTACAGTACATGCTGGAGCTGGTGGTGTGGTTTGCTCTTCTGATAAATATTACATGTATGTAAACTATATTTTCCTTGCTTTTCTTTCAGACAGATATGGAAACATACGGTAAAATGGTTTTCATTATACTGAATTACAATTTACATCATTGTAAATAACCATATATTGCACTTCAGGAAAACAAGTACGGGTGAAATTTAAAGGTTTATTTTATTATAATTTAGGTATATTACAAAATATTTGCAGAAAAAAATTGGTTTTTTGCACTAATAATTGTCTGTAGACCATTTATATGCAGACAAACCAGTTAGGAATGCATCTTAGTTTTGTCCAAAATACGGTTTTATTTTATAACATAATGAAAAGTAAACACTTCAAATGTATATTATTTTAATAGTCATTACCTTAATTTAATACTCTATTTACTATTTACTGCACAAAAGCGACTGACTGACTTGTAAATTGTAACCATTTAACCTTAGAAAAATAATCTGTACCTTGTAAACTCTATATAAATGAATAAAAGTGTGTCATTCCCCTTTTATGCACACACACACACACACACACACACACACACATACATATATATCTATATATATATATATTTATATCCGCTATACCTCTTGTTTTCAAAATAACTAGGAATTTTGTACTAACCTACACCTAATCTTAACTTAAATAATTTTTTACTATTGGATTTTTTATATTTATAGAAGGATTTAATTTTGTTATTTAATATAATTTTGCTTCTCCACGTGAGTTTTTAATAAACTCCGGGAGAGAAAATATACATGATAATTGAAAGTAGGAGTACGCTAAACCACGTTTCGCGCAACTGTGTGGTACTCGGATTGTTTACAAATTAATGTATTCTGAAATTTTATCTTTACGTAATATTACCATGATTTTCAATCAACAGAAATTAGTCCAGCTGTATTGGATAGGCTTTTCCTAAAACTGTCTAATACAAAATTGAAACAATAATTTATATTATTATTATATTTCTTAACTTAAATATTAATTTTATTTTTTAACATAAAAATAAATCTTAAAAACAAACGTAGCTCGTCTCCCAATGTAATACATCTTATAATAAACTCACATATCGTGACCAAAATGTGCAAAAATATTACAGTTTTATAGTAAGACAAAAAATTTACCTAAATATACGAACGCTTCAGTGAAAAAATTTACACGAAAAATTATTGTTTAATTCTTTTATAAAAATCGATCTACCAATTATTCCACCAATTTTTTTATTTGAATAATATTTGTAGGCCTAAATCTAGATGTTTATTTTAGATGTTTAGCCTATGTAAATCTGTATTTAATATATTATTTTTCAGAAACATATTGCATTAGTCTATTAGGTTTTATTTATTGACTAAGATTTTACTTACATGTAATTAGTTTTTTTTACACTTTTATAACAATTTATGAATATAATGAAACACAGTACGAAAGCATAAAAGCACAATGTATTTTACAAATACTACGGTACACGTTTCTTAATATATGTTAAAGGATATGCTTACAAAACCGTATATTTTTTCACATTGACATAAATTTTTATTTAGTGATATTAAAATTGATGTAACCAAAAATTTGTAGCAGAATATCCTTGAAAGTATTGAGTGTGATAGCGTTGGGCAGTGGTAAGAAGGCTACCAAATGCCGGGTACAGGACACTCGTAATGTAGCAGTCTAAGGGTAGTGATTCATTGACAGACGTTTGTCAGCGATAACGGTTCGGTTGTCACGGCCAACGTCGCTATCCGTCGTGTTCTACAATGTACTTGTCTACTTGTAGGTGTCAACTACCTGTCAGGAACCCAGCAATGTTTAACTAGTTACACATCATACAATACGGTCTGATTCTATATAAAATATTTCTTTTATTTTCATAATAAATAACTAAGATAATTTGTTCTATAAATTCCTTAGTTCGTCTGTTTAAAACGTAATTGATCTTATCAGAACAAAAAGAAAATTAAATACTTCTTGGAAATGTATGAATTAATTCCTACCTAGCATTGATCCAAAATGTAGAAAAGATTTTTTTAACAGTTTATATGAGTTTAGTTGTCTAAAAATAATATTTAAAAATTTTGTATTAAACTAAAACTTGGAGGAGTTCTCAAATATTTAAATTTAAATAGAAACATGAAACAGTAGCATTGGAACTCAGTTTTATAAACATTCCATTATAATGTTTGATTTAAATGTATTTATTATTAGGAAGGTAGTGAAGATGCGATTTACACAAACGATAGAATAAGCATGCACAAATGATGCGATAGTCAAATTGAAATATGAAGAAGGCCTATAAAAAGCAATAAGGTACAGTGCTAGTGTCTAACTTTCTATTGTATATATATACATAGTTAAAGTATTTAATTTCAGTTAATATTTAAGATTGAGTAGTTATATGGAAATACGAGATTATAGTTATTCGTGGTTAATTTAAAAATATTAAATGCGGAATAGATCATACTCGGTAAATTTATTTCACTAATGTGTATTGTTTAAATGATTTCTAGATAGCTTCTTTGTGTATAAATATTGTATTACTCATTCTTTTTCTCGTTTAGTATCTTTTTTAATTTTTGTATTGCCTTAACACAGATATAAAACCAACACACACACGCATCCTAATCTCAATCAATTAACTATTATAATATAATATAAATATAATATAATTTAATATTAATACAATATTTTTGAATAACATTGGTTTGTACTTTTTGATATTTTTCGTTTGATATTTTACTCCTTACGCTGAACAGTGTTTCTCTATAAAACAAATGAAAAGAGGCTCTTCACTTATAATGGTGGTTATCCACCATTTTAGCTTATAGGGATTTTTCAGTTAATTTCATTATAAACCTCAGTGGCGCCTAGCATTAAATTTTTAAATAAGAAGTTTTCGTTTAGACTTATTATTTATACCTATTTTGATTTTTTCAAGTATTTTTAATTTATTTTATTCTACTTTTTGAACTATTTCAACACGCTCTAACGGGAATGTTTAATTTAGGGTAATTATAGAATTTTGTAGTATATACTTCATATATTCGCAACTATGTGAAAGTTGAAAGTGTAAATTTTGTAAAAGCGGAATAGACATCGAGCATTGTTGGTTCATTTAGTATTACTTATTCTATTAATATATATATATATATATATATATATATATATATAGCTTTACATGCATACTTTACTCTCATAACATACATGTTTATGACTATTCATAATTAATGCAAAATAATGCGATCGTGCTGTACCGTTATTATAGTACATATATTAAATTTATATTGAGCTAATACTTCGTAAATCAAAACAACTTTTCGGAAAATCTTGACTTATTCCGAGATTAAAGTTCAGTCAAAATTTGACAAAGTTTACAAACTTTAGATTCGATTTTCTTCAAAACTTCACACAATCGAACAAATCTAATTAAGAGTCTGATAAAAAATGAATTAAAATTAAAATGAAACTAAAAATGTATACTTCTCTAAAAATGGATTAAATGAACAAAATAAAATAAAAAGTTCTTTTCTCAAAATATTCAAAAAATCAATATAACACAAAACTCAGACTCTGTAAGATGGGAAACTTTAGAAATTTTAATTACAACAGTATAAAAATAAAAGATATTAACTAAACGCTGGTACGGGACTTACTAATTTGAAGATTACGGAGGCTGATAGGAATTTAATACGCACTGAAGAAAAATTAAATACTTGAATTATATTTACACGCGATAAAAGAATTACTCTAAATCCCAAACTATAGGGTTAGAGGAAGAGCTGCCGCTTCTCAACATGACGTGTGCACCTTCTCGTGGAAACTCCAAGACTTAAACGATCTCCCTCTCTCTCCAGCGAGCCGGGTCGGAACGTATCACCGTAGATATCTCGATCAGCTGATGTACCGGTCTAACTAAACAAACAATGTCCACGCACCGCGTCTAGTTAACAAAAAGAGCCTACTTCCTACCGCGATTCAGCATAAATAATTACGACTACGGTACAGTGCAGTGTAGTGACCCATTGGTGTACAACATTTTATAATCTTTATATTTTTTCTTAAACAAATTATAGTTGGAAATATTTAAGTGGTTTTATTAACTTATTATGATGCATATGATCTTAATTAAATAATTGTTCACCCTAAATTTAATCATTTATCCTACATATACAATAACATAAACATAACAGATTAATGAAACGCAAAAGTAGTGTGATTTAAAAAACAAAAGTTAGGAGTTATATTAACAAAATTGCATTGCTATTTAAAACGCTTTATCGAGGATAGTTTTTATTCAGTAAAAAGTGTGTATTATTGCCTAGCAAGGCATATTTATAGAGAGATGAAATACGTCTGAATTATGGATATATTGATTAACGGAAAAAGTAGATGGTAACCACAGAAAACCATTAGAGAGGATTGTTTCATTTTAAACCTCACATGAGTCATAAAATAATACGACACATTTCCTTGTTATTATGTGAATATATGTAAGTATGTTTACTGTACAAAATACGTGGTTACATAAAGAATTTTCACAATTATTATTAAAATAGCATATGTAGCACTTTGGTGAAATAGTTTTCAATTATCAAAATATGTATATACTTAATGTAAAAATTAAATAAATAAAATGTT
Source organism: Homalodisca vitripennis (assembly GCF_021130785.1). Classification (NCBI taxonomy): domain Eukaryota; kingdom Metazoa; phylum Arthropoda; class Insecta; order Hemiptera; family Cicadellidae; genus Homalodisca; species Homalodisca vitripennis. Next base: position 125,235,682 of record NC_060208.1, on the reverse strand, counting down.
TCACACAACCAAACTGATTTAATACAAGCTTATTATCAATAAGTTTGAATTTTCCACCTAACTAATATAATGTAGTGTAACGTACTGTTGTACTGGATAAGTAAGTTAGAAATATAATAGATATATTCTTATAAATAAAAGGGAAAAACATTTATTTTCCTTGGAATACAAGGCAAACTTATCTACGGCACTCTAAATTCATTGATGCTTTATTGAAGCAGACTTCCAAGAGCCGCATACGTTTTTGCTATCGGAAATCAGGCAGTCAATTGTGGCACTGTAAGTTAATTTATACCGTAGAAATTAGACACAATTTCACCTACCAATATATTTTTTTTCTTCGTTGGGACAACAAAGAAAACTCTATTATGGCACTGAAAACATCTTAGATTGGAATTACATCACAAGGATTGATGTACACGCTCATTGACCAAACTAGGTTTCTGACAACTACGAATTTGTATTTTTATCGAGGAAACAAGGCAGGATAACTATTGATGTTGAATATAATAAATGTTCAAAGGAGAAAAGTAGTTCTTATTTAATAAAAATAGCGTTATATAAATCTTTTTATCTGATCAAATACGTACCAGAATTATTGAACCAGAGATGTGGCTATAAAGAAAAATAAGAAAACACTTAAAATGATTTAAATAAAATACAGTGTTAAAAATAATCCAAAATTCATAATCCAAAATCATGCTTGTGTAAGGTATTTAAAAACATATGTCTTTATAAAACACATACATACATTTAGATCGAACACGTAAAACTCTAAAATACAACTGTGGTTAATAATTTTTTCAAGAAAACAATCCCCTAAAATATACGATAAATATCAGAAAAGTTCTGAAACAGAATTTCTTTTTTAATACTAGACTCCTGTATTTACAATTTCTGAGTAATTATTACTTTATTTTAATTTTATTAGTTTTACGCAAGTGGTATCATTTAATCAACAGATCTTCAGATTCGCTTTAACAACGATTACCAGAAAATGGCCCTCAACAGAGTGGCTAAAATATATAAAGAACTTAACAAAACAAGAAATACTTTGCTAATTTGTAAAAAGAAAAGCTATATATAAATAATAAAATTATTTGTTCCTTTCTTGTTTTATCAAATTGTAAATTGTGTACTGAAACATGACTAGAAATGCGATTGGTAACTTTTCTATTACTCTATGACTTTATAGTAACACAAAAAAGTATAAAACAACATTAATATAACTTTTACATAGAATATAACATGATGCAATGTACTCACATGTAATTAACACATACAAACAAAATAAGCTCGTATAAACAAACCCCATAACAGACGTTTACATATTCCAGCACATCAAGCTGTCAGTTATTGCTAAGCCTGACAACAGGCGACAGGTTTGTAATTGCATTTTTATCTCCCTTTGTATTAACCTCAGGTATTAAAACCGACTGGTTCCCCTTTTTTGATTTGTAAAATGTTTTGTCACGATAGCGGCATGCATTTATATAAATCTCAATACGAGAAAAGAATTAACGCCTATAATTATAATTTCTTGAGATACGATTTTAGTTATGCTCTAAAAGCTATTAAAATCAAATATCATTATAGAGTGAAATATTGGTAGTGTTTATAATAAAGTAAACATATAAAAAAATATAGAAAAATTAATCCTAGTAACTCGTACTGTAATTCAATGTCACTCTTCGTACTTTAAATGCAGTTCATTAATATATTTCAAGAACTATATACGCCATTATTAATTTATTAATTTAAAATTGTGACATGTTTTCTTTAAATGAATATCATAAAATATGTTTGCAAAAATAAAGAAAAACTTTTAATTATGTCCTTAAATGTTTTGAACTCCAGCATTCCACACTGATAGTAACTAGATTACTATACATTGATAGATAATTATTGTGTTCCAAAATGAACAGGAGAAATCTAAATTCAATATACGATTTAAATATAATTTTAAAACCTAAATTCAATATAGCATTGAAATTATATACTTACTGAAACTATTTTACTAAGAAAATTGGTTTCAGTTTATTAAGGATATGTAATGAATATGATTTGGTCTGAACGAAATGATAGTAGACATACAAGTTTCAATAAATTTGACTTGACGGAATATTACTAACTGAATAGCGATATTAACTTTTCTAACTACAATCTTATCTTTTAGCTATGATAATCTTAATCTCAGTAACAAGTCCTCCATTTGTCTGTTAATGTAGATGATTAATTATACTATATAATCTATATATTAATTAATAGTATATTAATTAAACGTACTAAGGTTTTAAATACAATGTTTCCCACGATGCCAATAGTTTAAAACATGATGATCATAAACATTATTCCTGACACAAATGTGCCAAAACGTATGAAAACGTTTCGTTTCAAATATATTGTAGGTTCTAAATAATATTCAAGTATGTTGGAAATAACATTTTCTAGAATTAGTACAGTTTTACACATAATTAAAGTAGTTTTTCATTCTCAAAATGTGTTATTTTGTCTGTTGCGATCACATAAAATATATGTATGTTTGTTACATTTGAACCTCTAAGGCTTGCAAACATTACGAAATACTTTTTTTCTATACAATTCATGAGGCTTGGGAGTGCCAAATTTGAACTTTCTGCGAGTTTCAATAAATGTAGTAACTAATTAATGATATCTTTAAAACCGACTATTTTTGTCTGGCAGATTTCACCTTTATACCGCTTGATTAATTAAATTGATTACTTTTAATATGAAACATCAGAATTATAGTATAAAATATATCTTTGCTATGAAAATTATAATTATGCTTATGTTTGCATAGTAAAATAGTTTCATTGAGTGGAAAACGAACCATTATTTCTCACTCCTTTACTTTATTAACTTTAATTCACTAGCCTTTTATAAGATTATTTTTGTAATCATAGTATGGATAACTAATAACTTATGTTTGAATCATTTGTTATCTTTTAACGTACAATATTATTTTATACAATTAATGATACCTAATGTTTTAAACTTATTAAGTTTATTTATTCACGAGAAAAGAAGGTTTGCTTTAAGTTTTTTGTTATTTCTCATTTATTTATCTTGTACATGAATAAAATATTTCCTTAAAAAAAGTTATAACAAAATATTAAAAACTTTAACAAGATCCAAAGATATTGTTAGTATTGTAAAACTTTGATTTGATAAGATTTCTGCCAGCAGGGAAACGAATATTTCTGTGCGATATTGTGGTTATTAAATAGTAGTACTAATGATATACAATATCAATCTTTTCATCATACTTTTATAACTTAAACCTTTTAATAGTCTCAACAGTGAGTTTTAACTAATTATAAATGTAATATTTTATTATGACATTAAAATAAGTCATAATAAGTAAATCCCATACCTGCCAGTTAAGAATAATTGGAACATACATTACAATTGTATTTATTATTCTATTTATATTGTCTGTTCAATTTAATTCTTTCGTTATGGACAGTACATAAATAAAATTAGGCAATACAATTTTTTTAATGTAACGCACAGTGATCTCTTAGGAACGAGATCTTGTTAAAATTGCGGTTAATTAATAGGTAGGCCCTATTATGTATAGGTATTTAGCTAATATAATAATAATAAATTTAAATACAAATGCAATTTATACACAAAGGCATATTCTTTTTAGTAGAATTTAGGACACGAAAAACCAATAAACGTGTAGGGTAGTACGAGTAATTTGCGGTTTTGCAAACTAGAATTAAAACATTCCACTCTTCTTTCTAGTAAGATTATTTAGTTTTCAGTTGTAATTTATTTCTGCAAATGTTGTTTTAAATAAACATCTTTTCTTAAAATTACTTGTTTAGTTTAAAATTTACAATATAATCACCCAATACAGTAACTGATTGATTTTGAGGAATTTAAAATGGTGAGCTCTCTATCTGTGTACACAATGGGGATAATACACTGTTGACGCAGCATCATTAGTGCGGTGCCCCTTAAAATTAAGTGAGGGGGTGACTCTGAGAGTTTAGGCATAGCTTTGACACATTTTTGATTACTGCAGCTATTTTGATTTTAATAGTTTTGTGTACGTAACGAGATAAAAATATATGTCAAAAGAGCCGACACACTTTAATTATCTTGTACCAGCTTACTGGAATAACCTGTATTTAGATCACGAGTAATTTCAGTATACTGTGTAGCTTAGCTATTTTTTGATGTTTATAAAAAAATAAAACAAAATGGCTTAAAACATACATAACGGAATGATTGCATATATTTTTCAATCAAACTACTATGGTTTGTTTGAAATTCTAATTAAATTATAGTTAGTTTAAGCCGCAGTTAATAGTTTTAAAGCTTTTATTACTAATATTCAAATTACTGGAGTCATTTTGGAAGATCACAGCCCACAAAACGATAACAACCCTAGGTATTTGACTCGTTTAGTGACTTTAGGACAGCTGTAAAAGTATCAGGGCCTGTCCGTCGCAGTCAATAGTTTTAAAGCTTTTATTACTAATGTTCAAATTACTGGAGTCATTTTGGAAGATCACAGCCTACAAAACGATAACAACCCTAGGTATTTGACTCGTTTAGTGACTTTAGGACAACTGTAAAAGTATCAGGGACTGTCCGTCGCAGTCAATAGTGTTAATGCTTTTATTACTTATTTAGCTACAAAAAACTAATCCGTTGGATTTAATTAAAATGTATTTTTCCATAAATGTATCTCTACACACAATTATGTATAAGTATGTGAAACTGATTCTTATGTTACTCTTCCATAGAAAGTATTTCGATTATGGGGGATACTTGGACAATAGTAATCGTATTAGTTGAACACTTCTTACCTTATACAGGAAACATCTTAGACTACTGTGTCACATTACCAATGAAAGGCAAGCATTATTTGCCGTACAAGTATAAATACTGTTCAATACATGAAGTACGAGGTCACTAGTATTTACATGATTACTACTGTACCTACACGAAAAAAGACAGATTACATTTTTAGGGGGTGTTCCAATATCTTTTCTGACCTCCAGCTGTCCCGTTATGAAAACATACGAAGACTACCTTCCGTACTTACATTTTGTCTGAAAATATATTAATGAAAACGAATGCACATATATTTATTTACTGTAAAGACTTATTACTCTACTACTGTTGAAAAGAGTTATTACATATAGATTCAAACAATATGATTTTATTCGGTAACTTTAAATGCTACGTACTATTATGTAACGTAATTTGTATAGAAACATACACTACACCGTTATGCATATAATCATATCATAATACTTGTTATTATAACATTCAACACAGTTTATTATGTTATTGGAACTGATATAATGTGCATTGACAAGATAAGTTTAGACAAAGTTTAATAACGGGTCTTCATTTTCAGAATTACGTCAATCAACTTGGTTTACAAATATACACTTATTTATGCATCTACTCCTTAATTCGTTGGTATAATTATTTGTAAAAATTATTTGTATAATAGTGGTATAAATAAGTTTTAATTTGAAAATACTTCGCTGGCTGACGACACTTGGACATAAGAGCTAGAGTCTATTATTCCTTTTATTGGGAAGAAAGAACATGTGCAACTCGTAAACGTTCGATTTATGGAGTCATAAATTACCTCTATGTAGAGCAATAAAATTACGTGACGTAACTTTGAATGTTTCGCACTTTAATATTTCTAACATAAATAGAATGTCACTAAACATATTTTTAAAACTATCAGAACGCAATAAAATTAATTTTTAATTTAATGGTACAATTTCATAGAACTAATATTTAAATCCAGAATTTCGAAACACAAAAGGATCGTCTTAGCCAATATCAAATTGTACCCACCTCAATTGTACACCTGGTAAGACAATGAGATAGCATCTTCATCTTAATTGCACTTTATGACTGTTGGGTAATTTCTAATGTTAAAATGATGATAAGAGTTTGCATAGAACGTCTTCGTCGTTTCCAAAGTTCCTCGGATCTTTTTAAAAGGATGCGGATTAGGTGTCATATTTAAAAACTAAATTAGGTAAAACATAAAATTAGTTAAACTTAACATTTATAATGTATACAGTATATTGCCACGCTTCAAAAGCTATAACAATAATGTTTTTGTACTAGGTCCCCGTACTCAAAGTTTAATATTTTTAATTGTTTTCTTTATAATATCACTTAAATACTCTAATTGTACCTTAATAATATACCATTTGATATAAAAATTAGCCAAACAGTAATGGGATTTCTAAGTTTGTTTGGTTTGACGATCTTATCAATCCTTCAGAGGTGTAAAAAGAGTCACATATTGATACACACAGGGGCGAATACCTCATTTTCCTCATTGGTGTGTCTGTTGTTTATTGACTAAATATGTTTATCGAATATTGACTAAATATCCATGTTGCTACACTATAGTTTAAGCAGACCTTTATTTGCAATTATAAATATTCATTAAATATTTAAAAATATCGTAGTATTCTCAGTAACCATTAGTAATGTAAAAACATGCTAAGGCTGTTATTCCCTCAGCTCTTGAATATTATTTAAAGTAAAATTGTGAAATTCCTCTCATGCATTTTCGCTTTCTGATACTGTAACTAAATTAATAATGCTGGTTCCTTTTCTTTCTGATTTCATGTTATACAAAAAGGAAAAGGTATTAACCCAGCAAAATATCAAATAAGTTTAAAAGAAATACTTTACACTGTTCCGAGTTAGCGAAAAAGACAGGAGGTCTCGGAAGCGCGCCCCTCCCAAACTCGGAGCAAATAAAAAAAAAACAATCACATGCCACTAGTGGGAAGAGACAAAAAGCGAGACAAGATTTCGAGTACTGGATATAATTAGTAGGTGGCAAACATTTCCATGCAAAATACAATATACAGTTAACTGCAGCACCACGGTGCACCGCGTAACTTAAAAACTAAATAACAACAATAAAATAAATTCCAATAATAACAATAACATAATAAATAAATAATATAATATTAATAACACAATAAATAGAAATTTGGTCTATAAATAACATATATCAGGTACGGCATGTAGGAAAAATTATCTTTAACAGGTAAGTGTTATGAACTGAGGGGAGGGAAAAGGTTGTAGAATTTCTAGGCCCACTATTTTTAAAAAGTAATTTGGTTTCAGGTTTGTAGCCAAAAAATAAAAAAAATATTTAAAGCCGATTTTCGAAGGAGGCGGGGGCTTAGTTGCCTCCACGAATCCGAATTAAAGATGAAATCCTCCCCTTCAGTTCATGTAACTAAACTAAATACACACTACTCTTAACACTGGCCCTCCTCCAGATCTAATATCTGGCAGCGCTCGCTGCACCCCAATCCTCGCAAGTTCAGTATTAGAAAAGTAAAAAAACATTTTGGATCCAACCTTGTTCCAGATTAAATGAATATGAGCACATGCACTCCGGTTGGATGCCGGTACAGGAGCACTGGCAGGGCGCGGGGCATTCAGTTTTGGTTTCAGTGGTTTCATTGGGCAGACTCGCCGCACCAGTCCCGCTGACGACACTCACGGGGACCCTGCCGAAAGTCGGTGAATTAGCCAGCCATGGAGAAACGGGAAGAACAGAGAACAGCCAGAACACAGTAAGCTTCTCCGAACGTGTCTGACCGCTCCGAACAGTAGCCAGAGCCAGTGCCGGTGCCGGTGAACAGCTGGTCGGTAAACTAGTCAAGGTCAACCAGCTGACCTCAACCAGGCAGAAAATCAATACTCTGACGGAGTGACTCCCCCACCGACTGACAAGAGTGGCCGAGGTGGGCAAAATAAAAGACAAAAATAAATGTCCAAACTGAGCCCCGGCTCAACACTATAACAAGCACGGGTGGGGAAACCCCACTAAATACCAATGCAATATCTGTCTGGTGACTCTACCTGTTCAGTGTCAATTGAAAGTGTAACAATTGTGCATGGAAAGGGTTGAGGAAACATGTTCCAAGCAATTACCTCTCCAATAAATACGTATTCTGGCAAAACAACAACTAGTTAAATTAAAATTAGTACTCTCCGTTTCGTATGCTACGCAGAGTTAGTACTCTTATATATTCATGAGAATTAAAATTTATATATTATGAATTACTATGATTTTTTCCAGCAATATATTTTATTTTGTAATTTTATGAAGTAATGTAAACTTATAATTTATGTTTTATGTGATAACAATTAATTACAATTAAAATTAAAATGAGAAAAATAAAATATTATAAATCTTATTACAAAGCAAAAATTTTAATTATTATAATGTTATGACTAATCGTAATAAATTGCCTTAATTTATTTAAAAAAATATAATATTTATCTATAATGTATACGAATTTTAGAAAAAAAATATGGAGTTACGTATAAATCTATTTGTTGTGTCGTTAAATAGCTAAAACTTTTTTTAAATATCACAATAATAACGACTGAATATCATTCACTTACAATTTAAAAAGTATCACTTACACTATGCTGTATAACACTACCTGGTTAATAAATTGATGTTGTTTTATAACTCACTTCTTGAGTGATGAAAAAAAATTTTAATATAAAAATACCAATTAATATACTATATACAACGCATAAACTATCCACTATGTACTGTTATCTTAGAAATTCAAAACCAAATCGATACTTAAAATAAATTGTCACCTTAAAAAGCAAGCGAAGTTGAACAAAGTCAAACAATTACAGAATGTAGCTACCATCGCTAACTCCGGCTCCTCACTTACTTTGTCATTAAGCAGACAATGAACGCAACACTAGTAAAATTACCATTACAACACTGCCTGCACCTGACACACAACCTACACACACGCTGCCTTTGTCTGACCCACATGACCAGCAGCATTCTACCCACGCCATTATCAAAGTGTAAATTCTTTAAAATCACTATTAATTCAATTAAAACTGATACTAATGATATTTTATTTATCTATGTTTACAATCATTGTTTGCTTATTAATTGTTTGATGAGTGCATTTGTCATCGACAATCATAGTAAGTAAACATATTTATGAAAAGACAGTTATTATTCTATTAATTGCTCAGAATGAAAACATAACCTGCTGAAAGTAAAACAGTCAAACAAAATAAAAATATAAGAATTTTGTGATTTTAAGAATGGAGATCTTCGTATTAGATTGAAACAATATAATTGTAGAATGGACGGCAGTATGTATAAACATAAGACACATTAGAAAATGTTTTTTCAGATGTACATAACCAATTAAAACATATAATAAACTAATTAAAAGAATTATAAAGACATTACCTGATGGGAACAGATTTTATCACCAAATTATGCGTCACATGTCAGAAGAAACATTTTAAACCACACATTTTACAAAACCAACCCAACCATCTTTAGCACAAAAAATCGTTTCTCTAAAAAGGTTTACTGGTTAAAATTATTTATACGACACAATAATATTAATATGATATATTTTCTTCAATATAAATACTTTTTCAGCTTAGGTTCAAATTCCTGAATGCAGCTCATGACACAATTTTGATATACAGATTAACCTCATACTTCTACCATTTGATGGCTAATTTCACTAGTAATGGAAGGGACATACGATACTGATTACCGTTTTACTAATATGTAGGACACAGATAGTTAAACAAAAGTATTGAATTTGGAATTCCGTCTTAAATATATATAGTCAACTAAATAACTGATTTATGTTTTTATGCTTTTACTTATCTTTATACATTGAAGAATGCATATTTTTCATACTGGTTGATCACCCTAGACAAAACCTCTTCATATACTTTCCTTCAAACTCTTTTTGTATTTCAGCATATAGACTTACTAATTTGTATATTCTTCTTTAAAAATATATTACGTTGCGTTATAAAACGATGAATACCACAGTAAAAATCGTTTGTTATCTGCAGTTATGCAGATGGTCCATATGGGTATAATTAGATGTTTATTATTTTCTTTACAGGTGGATGTTCACTGAAGATGGCGGAAGGCAGAAACCCGTGTATACAATAATGTTATTTAGAAGAGTTTAAGTTTATTAATTAACTAATAATAAAGATAACCCAATAATGCGAAGATAATAACATAAGACCCATTGCTGATAACGAAGTATTATATTTAGTATTACATTTATAAATAAATTAAATATACTAAAAATGGAATTAAAGACATGTTTTTATTATTAACCAAAATAACGTAACATGCTTATGTTGATATAGAAATCAGGTTTAGATATAAATCGCTCGGCAAAGAGAAATGTTCCTATCAACACAAATCAAAATAACTTAATTAGGAGCATTGAAACATTTTCATATAATATTCTCTAAACTAGTTCTGTATAGACATAAGAAGCCATAATGTTTAATAAAAACAGATTATTATGTCTATTTTTGCACTAATTAGATTGCAGTATAATTTATTAGCTCAATTTAATAAATTAGGCTACTTTATTGTTCGATTTTATTTCTAAAGCTCAGCTATTAAAATATTTACAAGATCTTATTTAGTGGAAATTTACATTTTTAATTAAGTGTTTCACATTCAGCTTCTATAATATGTAGGAAATACAACCATACAAAGTATTTATGCAGTATTAATCAAATTTATAATTTCTTGTAATAATATTACAAAATGCATTATATACAGCTGCAGAGCCTCTGCATAAAGAGTTCTTCCCGTTAACTGTTGTATTGGCACGTAATGGTACTACCACCATGCATGCATAAACTCCACTAGTGTGTCCTTTAATGGCTAGTCCTGCTATTTATGACCTACTGTAGTAATCGATGAACAGGGCAGACACAAACGGTTACAGGATTTGCTGATAATATTTTATGTCTCTCTAATACACATAAACTGGTAGTAGAATATAAGAACCTTTTGTTGATTAATATAGTTCTGAATGTTTATTTATTTATTTAGCATTATTATGCTTAGATTAACATTATACAAACACAATTTTAACAGCTGGTTAGTTATTTTTTCATGTTCGCTTAGGAACATATGGTAAACACTTAGAATTAGTCTTACTTCAGCTTCATATAATAAAAGCGTTGTACTAATAAGAATAACGATTTCAGAAATATAACATTGCAATCACTTCAACAAACAGTAAACATCAACTGAATTGTGTTGAAAAAATGTATGAGTTCGTATATTTCTGCTAAACGTCGCATATATACCCAGAGTGGGTGATACCCACAAAGCAAATGGTTTAGGAGAAAACTGTCTTTTAAAGTAATATAGCTACTCCATCGTCATATAGTTTCATGGATTTCTTGGAACTGCATATAAACTACTTAGTGGAGAGTTAAATTCCTGAAGCCATGATCAACCAATACCAATACCACAACTGGAAGACCTTGGATGAAAACCGTATAATGATATCTGTAATGGTTCCGTTTTCTATAATGGTATTCATGGTTTTGCAAACTCTTTTGTCTGTACATACTATTTACAATGGTCTTTATATCAAAACATTTTTATAAAGCGATAATTCTATTTTTAATGTTGTTGTTTATAATTTACATAGCCATTTCTCATACCAAGAGCAAATGGTTTCTGGTTATACGTAACAGTAAATACTCATATAGCTAATATACATAGTTTTTTGTAAACCACTTCAGTGGGTTTGTTACTTTTAAGGAAAAATGTACTTAGTTTGATTTAATATAAACTGCGTTTAGTGATTTCCGTTTTAGTTTGTGGTATCACAAACAGATAGAAAAATTGGCAATGCTACATAGTGCCATATCAATCTCTACACCATATTTCAAGTCTCTAGGACGCTATTATAAAATGTTTTTGCGTGTAACGGTAGGCGGACGGATAGGAAAATGATAGGACTGAATTTTAGTTTTTATCCCAAAATTAAAAGCGTATTTTAATTTCTCTTTGTTTCCACTAATCAAGGCATATAATTCAAATGATTTACGCCATCCTGTATAAATGAATAAAAAGTTTTAGAAACTACATGCATAATCATTTTACTTGGTAAATTTAATTCCTAAGTTAAATAGTCTATACAAATTATACAATATGTAATAAAATAATTAGGAACCCTTTAAATAGACTTTGGCGTATTTTTAGAAAATGTTCTATTAAATTAGGATTATATTATTTAAGTGTAAGAATTACAACTTAAATTCATAGCTAAGCATTGAAAGTGTATGCTATAAAATGTTTATCCGTTTCAAGAAGCATTTACTCTTGATCAAATGATATAAGCAAAAACAATGTATAGCTTTAAATTTGATCTAGGAACTACACTGAGGAAGGGACTAGATCAATATTAGTATTGTAGAGTTCCTGAGAACAGCACGTAACACAATATGACTACTTCCTGTTAACCTCATACGCTTGTCATTTAAGTCCAATCTCAGTAGTGATTTCATAAATACACGGAACTGATGACCGTACTGATAAGATTATGTGGATCACACGTATATAAATACGAGACTTATTCGAACGCAGCACGTTGTACATTATGATTTAATCAGGTATTCACATAAAAATTAGGATGAATAGTGTTTAATTCCTACTTGATTTATAAAATTGCACTTGTAGCATATTCATCACAAATCATAAGAAAAAAAATAACTCCAACTTGTGTTATTGTTTTTATAGGTACTGAATCAAGTTATTTTGTTTGTATTTTTATACATTAAGGTTTTAATGTATTAATTTAAACAACAATTAGTTTTGAAATATTCTGAATAAACTCTTAAAGCTTATTCATTAATACACTGAATAAGATGAAGTGTTTTATGACATTATTGTTATAATACCTGTTATATGTAAATAAAGAAACGGGTATTTTCAGAAAAAAACGGAAGAATGGTATATTTATTAGTTCCTGAGAAAAAGGGACATATGTTAAATGATGCGTAGGCGCATAGGCCCACTTAAACATAACGTAATAAAGTACTTATTTTGTGATGACGTAATGTATAGGTTTTACCCTTCATTGCCCAAAATGCTTGTCACCGTTGCATTTAAGTTATTGTGATAAAACATAACAATGATGGTAATTTAAAATCCTCTGTAATAGTTCTCTGACGTAATTGGAGCTACTTAACTCATATTATTGATGTTGTGTCTCATAAACGAATATGATCATTTTTGACAGTATGGCATTCTAACATAAACATGACCTCGTGAGTAATGAAATAACTTCCCCGCCACCGTCAAACGACTAGCTAGTGTCTACCGACTGATAAAACTATTTACTTTGAAACTACTTATCGTTCTATTACGTTATATTATTTATTTACCTTATTAAGTTATTTACCTTATATATATATATATATATATATTACATATATATATATATTATATAAATTAATAAATCTTTAAAGTATAAATAAAGTAATGAGACTGATTTTGTGTTGTTAAACTAGTAAAACTGTAACTCTGACAAGTAGTCAGGGGTTTTGCCAAACAACCATTCAACATTGGGTATTAATAATTTCATCAGTCAATTATAATCATAAGATTACTAAAAAACATTCTAGAAAAATAAGTGTTTAATGAGAAAGATGACAGAATGGAAGTTTGTTGAGTACTTTAGGACGAAGTGAAAGAGATACTGGTTTTCTAAAACACGTTATTAACAGTGAAGAATCTTGGATATTTAGTAGGACCCAGAAACAAAACGCCAGAACAAATAATACACTTCCAATTCTCCATGACTTGAAAAAGGCAATATTGAGCAAATCAAAACTGAAAACCATGGTGATTTCTTTTATTCCATTTATTTAAATGATGCTTTACCAACATGGCACTGTAAATCAATACGTTTATCTTCAAATCATTGAAAGCTTGCGGAAAATGGCTATATGCCTGAGTCCAGTCATCAAAAACAGCTGGATGCTGCATCGTGACAATGTGCCTAGCCACACTGTACTTTCAATTACTCAATTTAACAAAACAGAAATTCCAAACATATAATTTAATCAGTTACATTACTGTCTTTGCACACCTTGTTTGTACCATTTTTACAACAGCTACTGTGTTTTTTGCATTTTGTTTTTTTATACCTTTTAAAACTATGCAAGTCAATGAATGATTTTAGAAGGAAATTTAAAAAAAAAAACCAAACTATGGTAAGTTTTTTTGGTACATGGTAGTATAATATCTAAATGTTCTCAACCCCAGAGGTTGTGGAAGAGTGGGGAGGGAGGTTAAAATATCTTTTATAGTATGTCTCAGTAGGGGTAGGTCTTACTTAAATTTACACGACATAAAAATAAAAGCCGATAGTATTTTCATCATCCTCTGCACTAACAGAAGTCTTTTGTATTATCTGTTACCATTAAATGTTATTAAACTGTCGCAATTTTGGGAATTTTTCAAAGAACCGTATGGCAACACATTTGTAACTTCTGCCTCCATTGCTTCAAGTCTTCATTTTACAGAATATTTTTCAAAATCGATGTTGTAGAGTATTAAATCTAGCTCCGCATGAGTGTTTGTTTTGTCATTTTATATTAATTTAATAAAAAGGTTTTTTACTGGAATGAATGATTTACGTAGGAACTAGTACTTAATAAAAAGTATTTCTCTACACTCTAAAATCCTTGTATATAACGTACTTAATATTTAGTTATGATCAGAAAATGATGAAAGTTGATTTTGATTGGGAGGGTAGAGAGAAAGAAGGAAAATGGAAACGTATGACTCTAAACGTAACGTGGCTATAGTAGAATGACGCTCATGAGTTCAGCTCCATTTTACCTTCCACTTAATGCAGCTTCTGAAATCCGACGCTATGAATCTCCTGGAATCTAGAGTCCACGTCTTTCTGAGGAAATCTAATACATTCGGTGCCGAAAGAACTCTAAAAAAATCTTTTCATCTTTTCGCTATAAGAAGCGCCTAGGCAACAAAGTGAAAAATTAGGTGAATAGATGTTCTTTCTCATCGTCTAATCTGGTGGACATTTTATTTAACACAGACGCTAACACAAAAAGATAGTTATGTGAGTGAAAGTGATAACCAATTTATATTGTAATGTTGCCTTACATAAACTTGAATAAGATACTCTACCTGTCTACATCCTAACATGATCAATGATCTCAAGATTATAGTTATCGTTACTAATTTCCGATACAGTAATGGCTATTCAATATAAGCCTACAGTAATGTGGGTGCAGAAATGGGTGCAAGGGATTGAGTCGTCCCTATTACAACACTGCAGGTCCCGGGTTGGTTTTGTCTCTCTCTGCAGCAACTGCAATGGTACCTTCATTAACGACAGTCCATTAAATAAGAAGATCTTCTGATGGATCTTCAATCGCGTAAATGAGAAAGAAGAATTTCCCCCTTATCCATCCATCCTCTATACTGATATTAGCTAAGAAACACTAAAATTTGGATGCTCAGTTGATCCAAACCAAGCCAAGGTGCCCAGAGTACATACAACAATAAACATAAGAACGTTATCACGTATTAACTTTATCGTAATTTATAATTACACATGACTTAATTTAAAACATTTATGTATTATGTTCAATGTATTTTGTTCAACCCACCTGAGAAGAACAAATATTTTTTATTTAACAATTACCCTTTTAACTCTTTGGTTGCTGAGAAACCATCGTTCGTTAACATCATTCTGTCATACACTACGTTTGTGCCAATTGTGGTTGCAATATTTTCTACCATTAAGCGTCTATAATTAAGTTGTGAAAAACAAATTTGGCAATGAGTTTAAAGGCAGTTATCAGCTATCCTTGAGTATAATTTGTTCCATAGAAAACTCACGTAACTACCGGTTAAAATTAATCTAGTTACACGAATCCTTCACTTATAATTTATAAAGTGTGTTTAATATCAGAGCTTCACCCACTTGTTGCGACTATCCCCATCAATTTAAATACTCTTGCTCCATTATAATTGTTGGTGGCATCCAATGTATTCTATTATTTGGTATATTTTTATAAAAATTCTTCGACACATATTATTTAAATCATTAAGATTTTAAATCAGTACAGTGCACAATTTTACCTGTAAACTAATACTTTTAAGACCATTGCAGTATTCCGTCAAATAACTTTCTTAATTAAATTTTTACCAACAATTAAGTTTTTACTAATCAATCTTTTTCTACATACGTGTAATTCAGTTATATTTACACAAATTTGAGTTTTGAATACTCGATATTGAACTCACAATAGGACGAAGCAATTTACTTTACTTCACACTAACTTGAGCAGAAAAGAGAATTAGCAAAATCCCAGACACTGAAACAACAACAGCTGCTTAAAATTCTATTATAGTGTAGCCTCTTTCTACTAGTATCAGAAATTTTACTAAAAAATCTCATAAAACCCTGGTTTTTATTTGATGATAAGGAAAGTTTAATTTAGATTTTTGACATTATTTTATTTCGTTATCGATTAAAATCTTATTGGTTTAAATACATGCTTAACGCTCTCAATGCTAGGTTTTGGCATAATGTGACGCAATATAGCTTTTTACATTTAGTTTTATATCCAATAAATTAACATAACTTTTTAAGATAAATTTAATATTTTAATATGGATGTTAGGAAATGAATGAAACTTATTTAAAATAATAACTATCCATAACCTACATATCTTTTTTGAAATTTATTGCTTGTGTTTAGCAGCGTAAGGGCATGTGTAATACAATTGTCTGATTATAATAAATTTTTAAACATACGATCTATTATACCCATATTTTTTTATCTTGCTTTAATTTGAAATTCGGAATAGCCTATGTATTAGGGAATTATTGATGGTACTAGCCACGTAATTATCTCTGACAAAGCTTTTAGTTTCAAGTAAAAACGAATTACCATAAAAAATGGTTAAAATTACTTAAAATATTCAAAAATATAACACTAAAAATATTCCAAATAAATGCCATTGTAATAATGCCAATGACACAACAGTCTCATTTTATTATTATTAACATGTACAATATTTCTTTCATGCAATATTTTTTTGTTATGTACAGCTTATAACTGCTAAAAGTAATGTTAAACATCCGTAATAAATGTTCTTGACATACAGCTACGATTATTTTCAACAATTGTTTTTAATTAAAACTAGTTATAAATTTTGATTTCACCTTCACCGTTTTTCCCGGGTATTTTTGCTGCAACTAAAGTACTAGACACTAAGAAACCTACTAAGTTAAACACAAATATACATTATAAAACATTTTGAGAAAGTTTCGTTAACTATAAAAATTGAAGCTATAATAAAAATGAAAAAGAAATAATCTATTTCTGTTTATATTATGTTATTTATTATGTATGTAAATAATAAAAAAAACTCTATATTTCAAATGTTCCTCGTAACAAACGATATATTTATTACTCCAACACTAGATTTTATACAGTTTTATGTTCATCTGTATTCATTAAGATCAAGGTCTCTAGGTCTCATTTTATATTACGTAGAGTTTTACGGTGAATTAAAACATAACATATTTTAAAGAATTGCAACTATAATCTAATATGTATGAACATTTTTGTTTTTCTAATTGAAAAAGCAGATATTTTAATTATATCATTGTTAAAATATATGTAAACACCAGAAAAATATTGTACGCGAATTACTAATTATTGTAATATTCTAAATCTATAATAACGAAAGAAATATTGAGCAGAGAATTCTCAGAAAGATAATTAATTAAAGCACCTTTTGTGACACCTAGGTTTGGACACATTTAATGTGGATTATATTATTTTAGTAGAATGTTTATTATGTTTCCCGTTACTCTGCATTTTCCAAAAACCTCATCGACAGTTTATGTTAAAAATTTTACATTAACTACGTTTTCTAATCCCTTTGGCAGATATTTAATATCATTATTTGATTAGTCTTTTTTAATTTATACGAATTACACTTTTTTGCAGTAAATAGTAAAATTCCCCTACTATTTGCCGCTGCTGGATCATTATTACAGCCCATTCTAAAATGTATTGTAGAGTTCCATGACTTTTTAATAAGCCTAATGCTACGCGGATATGATGGTTTTAAATGAAATAAACGCTGAGACTTTTACACAGAAACTTAAAACTTGTCTATATTTAAGTTTCTGAAGAAGTCACTGAAGAACAAATGTAACTATAACGCATTTATAGCCAGTTAATACTAATTAAGATTATTTTTGTTGGAACTGTATTGCAGTAACTGTAAGGATGATCCTATTAGCAGAAAACTCCAACTGTAATTCAAGCTTTTATCCAAATACGTAGCCATCCAATCCATTTACGTCACGTTTTCAATATGAACTCAACGCCTTTTCTGTATTGACAGAGTAATAAAAGAGCACGGGAATGAAAATCCTCTCTTTTGTGAAATACTCCAAGCTCTCATTCAGAAAAGTAAATTACGTCGATTAAGGAAATTCCTATTTGACAGATCCAGATAGCAAAGTTTCAACTGAAGATTTAACAGTAAATATTTATGTAACATACGTTGTAATTAATTATTTCATACTTGTTTTTAACCTAGAGTTAAATCAATTTATATATTTTTATTTTTTAAATTTAATCATAAAAATATTGTTCTTTTGAAACGTCGGATTTATCGTAAATTTAATATTTTACGCTATTACATTTGTATGTTAATATGACATTCATATTAATACTGATTTATACAACACTTTATACTTTTGAAACATCGGAATTATCATAAATTTAATATTTTTTGGCTATTAAATTTGTATGTTATGACATTTATATTAATACCAATTTATAGAGTACTTTATACTGAATTTCATAAAATAAAGATGTTATGTTACTCTTCCACATCAAGTAATTACATGGTAGAGATACAGCAGACAAGTTTCGCGTGATTTTCGGCGTAAAACATATGTCTTTAACGTTCTTTTAAACAGATATACATAATAAATCTACGTGAATAAAATGAAACCGGAAGTTAAGTAGACGTAAAATTATTACTGTGCTGCAAAAGTAGAGATTTTGTTTTGCAGAAGTGAGAAGTAAACTAAGATAAGGGAGTTTTAGATATTGGGAAACTTTACCGCCTCGATGCTTGGTGCATGCTGACAAATTTTCTCTAACACCAGTCATTCACTTCTTAATTAAACTATTTATTATGAGAGAATGCAAGAATTTCAATAAATTTTTCTAAAAAATGTAGTCATTACAACAACGGAAAATCATTTTCTTTAACAAACCAATTATTAAAATATAACTTCTGAAATGGTTAGTTTAATATTAATAAATCTGAATTAACCAAAATGAACGTTTTCTTTTAGATGATTTTTATTTACGCTAAACATTTATGTGCTTCTTATACCTTATGTATTAAAAAGGAATTACGGAAGGAAACCAATACCAACAAACCAGTTGTATTACAACATTTGAATTAAAACTATTTGAACATAAACAATAAAGTCACGTTGTTGACATTTAAATTAAAATGATCGATTAAATTTTAGGCTGGGGTGAGCTATTCTGGCTACGCCACTGTTAACACTGTGATTTCAGAGTTAGGAAGCAGCACAAATGTTATCCGGTCGTTAGTTAACTAACATTTAACCTACGATTGGAAATAAATTTTAACTCAAATGGTCCACCGTGATCGTAATCATATAAGTTCTGAAGCTATCAATGTATGTATATTAATAAAGATTGGCCTCACTAGCATATTGAAGCCCCTTTTAAAATTGCAACTTATACCTATATACATAAACAATAATAAAATAAAACGCATCTTTTAAATTACATAGAACAAAAAGTGGCTTATTAATAAAATTGGGAATTTAATTTTTAATTTTCTAACCATTTATAAAATTCAAACCAATAGTTCCATAAAATGTTCAATTATTTATATTTGATATTACCCCATTGGATTATGTACAGTTCCGTAAGGCATCCAAATCGGATACTGGTATACTCTGGTTTTATTTTTGCATTTGTACTTCTCTCTATATTGTAGAAATATTTTCGTCACAGCAGTTCTGTTAGTCTTCCAAATCATTGGAACTAGGGGAGTAATCAAACATATCAAATTTTTAATTCTGGGTTAGTCCAACTTTTCTTTCTGTCATTTGACATATGTATTGTCCATAATATAAAAGTAGGGTATTTCATTCGTTAAATTTTTGCTTTTAATAGTAATATTTTATATAATTCATACACAGTTTCTGAGAATTCATAAAAGTAGACAATATTACATTAAATTGCTTCTTCTCTTGTCTTAGATGGTTCATTATAAATATACGCACCGCTGCACAATAGTTGCCTTATTGGTTGAGCAGGGTTAGTCACATAATTCTTACCAGACATTTCATCTTCCCCTTACCTTTTCATATCTAACTACTTTCTCCTAGTAACTTGTCGTTTTAAAAACTTTTTATTATTACAAGCTGCTTTATAATGTACAGTCACCTTTTCACTGGAAAAACCAATTTTTGTTCTTTTTCGCTGACAAATGCGTATTATTTTTACATTGTTTATGAATATGGGTATAAGTTGCAATTTACAAGAAACAGTTTTAATGTGGTAGTGAGGCTAAATCTTTGTTGGTATTCATGTAGATTCAGTTACGCGTTGATAGCCTTATAACTTACATGCAAAACTTAATAGGAGGGTCATGAACATTTTGGTTCAATCTCTGATCCTCTTAACGAACACTAAGACAACACGCACTTTTTGTATACATACTTACCATTTAATAATATTAATAAGCTCTATCGTATTACATCATAAGTGCTTTTACTAAGAAGGTATCTTTATATTTGAAAATATCGTACGAAGACGTGGGTATCTCCTAGTACTGATATAATATTTAAAGTGTTTTAGCTGTTCTTATAGACTAAATAGGAGAAATTAATCTAATAATTCACGATTTTTCTGTTTCTTGTTTTGATTTTTAATGCACAGAAGAATAACACTTAAAATAATTTAATTCGTACGATACTTTCATGCTATGTCTATTACAGATTTGAATTTTAAATTACTGTTATTTTATGTGTTCTCTAAAATCGTCTAACAAACTACTCACCAGCAGTCCGATAAAATAAATACAATTGGCTAGATATGAATGGATTTTAACTTCAATATCAATTAATTGGCTTTTTTTTGCAAAACTGAATAAACCCTCAATATAAAAAATTAACAGTAAACAATAAAAGACGGCTGCTTTAAATAAAGGCACACAACCTTTGAATATTTTTCGATATGAATATCCCCTGGAGAACAATCCAAGGAGTAGGAATATTTCATTTTTAGGCATAATAATTAAATGCCAAATGAAAGAGCTTTAATTACTTTTACATTTAAGTTGAAAAACGTCAAAGTAATATTGATAGTTTTATTATTTAGGTAACTTGTAAGTCAAATATCTGGAAGCCTTCATGTAACCTTAAAAAATATTAAAATTTCAGGTATGTAATGTATTAGTATATTTTTAAATGAACTATAAAATGTGTTTTACTAAATGAAATAAACCACACCGTATTGTTCAAATAAATTCGTAAACCTCTCGCTATATTAAAGATATTATAATCACGCCAGGTTTCGTTCCATATAATTATTGAATAGAACGTCGTAAATATTTCCTTTAGAGTCAATAAAGTATTTCAAAAGGCATTATATTACAGATGGTAATTCAAAGTTTATTAATTTATGACCATGGTAAGCCTGTATATTGCTCGCTACAAGCCTTATCTCATTTACATACTGTTTAAAACGGCAGAAAGCATCAGAGTATTATAAAACTAGGAAGAGAGAATTTGGAACATACCACCACTTTGCTCTTTCTTTACGTGTATCATGAAACTAATGAGGATGATATTTTTTTAATGTGTCTTTAATAAATGGAATTGAATTACTCATTTAATATTCATCACATGGCTTTAACATACTCTAGAGCAAAAGTATCATTTGCAATGAAAAGTTATTATTATCGCCTATTCCCATTAATATATTAAAAATATTTTTTTCTTAAAATAAATGTGTTTTACAGGCAAAAGAATATTTTCTATTGTAAGTCAATCGCATCATACCTGAAGATGAACGCGTTAGTCAGACACGATATAAATAAGGTAATTTAGTTTGTCCTTTGTGAGACAGAAATAACAAGCTTTTGATACTGATAACTGTCGGTTGTTTTGTTAACTAAAATTATTGGAAGTATTTACAAACGTTGTATTCTTATTGAACTATCCAAGTTTAGTTCTCTTTACACCGTTGTAACATAAACCTTGATATTGACTTATATTAAGAATAAATAGTCCAAAAACGTTTTTATAATGCGTACTAAAATTCCCAGGAATAGTCCCCTTGACCTCTTGATGAAAGAGCTGCCGGTTGACTACAAAGCAGAAGAAACTTAAAACCTGTTATGTTTCTTGCTCAATTCTACAGGTTGTTAACCCACATGATGGAAAGACCCATGGGTATGATAGTAACACATAACAAAATTTTCGCTTGAAAGACAAATTCCTGTTTGGCACTATGCAGCCTGTTCTAAACTGGCGAGACGCAATTTTTTTATTAACACACACGACTAGTTTCAAAAAGATTCCTAGCTAGTTTCAGTGAATGAGGTACAACTGTAAGTCTTTAGGTTAACTAAAGATTATTTTAATATACTAATCAAACAAAATTTATATCTGCCGCCAAACTTGTTTTATCAACGACATATAATAATACTATATTTTTAAGGAATAGGGTATGGAGTTTAGATTAATGTACATATGAAAATTATACAAAATAACACAACTTTTGATTAAGATATTTTGTATAGATGAAACAGACTTGTGTCGTTCAGAAATAGAATTGCCTTACTAAGTACTGTATAATTATTGTCAATTAAACAACTAAAAAAGACAAATTATGTAAGATACATTTTAAAATTTAATTTAATCACGACGTTTGGGAAAATTTCTTTATACATATAAGAAGCTTGACTCATACCAACCCTAAACCAAATTCTGCAATTTATATATCGTATGTGATGGTTTATTATGAAGAAATACTTAATTTGAATGAAGCTGGGAGAGAAAAACATGCACTTTGACTTAGATAATCCCTTGCATTTCGGTTACTACAAATGTTTTTCAAGCTTAGTCTCTTGGAAATAAATATCATCTGACCAGTGGCTAAAATACTCCGTTGTCTCTCATAAAGAACTCGGCAGGTGGACATTTCTTATACGAAGAAGAGTTTAAAATAAAAAACTATGTAACTTTACAACAAATATTAATACAGGCTTTAGATATATATATCACCATGGATGAATTTCCGCGTTATTAACTGGCTGCGTGGAATTTAAAGAATATTGTCCTGAAATGAATGGAAAAATAAATGCAAACGAGCCTATTTAAGAGTCCTCATGGTTGAAACCTTTTACAAAGAAGAGATTAGAATATTAAGTTAAATCTTTTGGAAGTGTGCGAATATAATTTATTGAAAAACAGTTTGTGAAACGTCGCGGAATTGCTTATCTACGTCTTAAAATTGGTGACATATAAAATGTTAAATCTCTTACTGCAAAACAAATTACGTCAATCGAAATTCTACAAGGGACATTCACATAATTTTTATTTCTGAGAACACATAAACTATTGTTATAGTGTATACGCCATACAAACAAAATTTCGGTCTATAAAGTAAGTAAAAAAATCTCTCCTAGTTTTAAATCTTGCGTTTATATTTTCCAATTAAATTCCAATTTAAATTTAACAGACAAATTCTTTCGCTTAATATTTTATTTTTATTGAAATTAACAACTAGATTATAAAACATATAGATTCACAGTGAACAATTTTGCATAAGCTTGCTAACATTTTATTCCTTGTTTCAAACTTTCAATAGTGTATCTTTTATTCATTTAAAATAAACACTATTCTTAGTATCTATCAAAAATTGGTAGATGTATTTTAAATCCAGTCTTAAACAATAGAATGCATTTATAAAATTAAAACACTGTATGAACAAGGAATTGCAAACATTTTTATTAAATACTTTGATAATTTCCTTATTCTTAAAGTAAAACTATATAATCTTATCTTATCAAAGAACATATCATTTTCCTGAAAGCAGTTTTACTGTATGAAAGGCATCTAATAATAAAGTTTTTATATAATATACCAATATATATTATGAATTTTAAATTACTTATAGGGGTGTACTTATAAGTTAAGAAGTGATCTCCCTCATTTTATTCAATGATAGAGCTTCAAATCATTCAATTACTGCTTAGTTTCACCTATTAGGTTCCATTAATATTATAACGTGTTTTAATATTCATGATGAAGCTTCATTATTGAACTCATTTTTATTGTGTGCCAAATTTGGACTTTATAGTGGGTGTTTGAGCTGTTTGTGCAGCCCATGCAATATGATATTGATGAACTAGAGCGTTGTCCTGCAGCAGTAGTGTACCTTTGCTGATCATCCCTCGTCTCTCGTCCTCGTCTCAATAGGGCACGTCTTCAATTTCGGGGTAGTTTGACATAATATTTTCCTATTATTGTTGTCAAGAAAATAAATCATCAGTTACCCTTTGTATCCCAGGAAACTGTGGCCATTACTTATTAGAATCATTTCGGAGCTCTTACCTTTCTCGGTGGTGGACATACCTTACGCCTCCACTGTATGGACTGCTTATTGGTCTCAGGGTCCCATTGTTTAAGCCATGCTTTGCCTGCAGTTACTAGTCATGCCATCATTCTGGATCCATTTCGTAGAGATGCAAAAACTCCCGTAAATAAGTCACGGACCATGACGGTGATGAATGGAGAGGTTTCGGGGTACCCATCTAGCAGAGACTTTAGACATAACGTGCTGTAGGAGAAAGCCTTTGGTTATTATCCATCGTATATTTTCTAATAAGACATGTCTTAAATTTCGGGTAGTTTGGATATACCTAGAACATCATGAATTTTCGTGAATTCATTATACACGTTTAGTTTAATAACCACTTCAGAAACCTTTATCAGCCGATATCCATAATGGGGGTTTCAGCATGGGTAACATGATCTGGGTCAATCAATGTGGAGGGTGGTCGTCTTTATGCTTTCGCATCCACGATTAAACTGATTGAATCACCAATTTGTGTAGAAAAAGAACGACACTTCTCACCGTACACGTTCACCATTCTTTCATATATTCCATTCGCAAAACCTATTTATATAATCAATTGATTACACTCAGGTGTTCAGGTTTAAGGTCACCGGAATGTTTGTTGAGCAGCTGCTTCACTCAGATTAAGCCGGATGAGGTTATATTAGGAGTGCATTCTATTAGAAATATAACATAAGGAGTCATGCTAATAGATAAGGTAGGGTTGTTTTCTTTATACCTCAATAAAAAAAAATTGATTCCCTCCCCCCATAGTTTTAATTTAGCTTTCTTATGGGAATCAATTTCGTTTACCAAGCCTACATCATTAGTGCTATATGCAGTATTTTAACTTGTACAACTATTCAATAACTGAAACTCTCAGTACTATGTTTGCAACAGCAGTATTAACCCAATAACGTTTTCCTTCTTTCTAATTGTTTTTTTTGTCTCTGTCAGTAATTTAATGGGTTTCTGTAAAGTTTCTCATAATTAATGGTAGGCAAAGCATCGTCTATAAAAGATGATCTGGTATTTTTAGGCCAATAATACCGAGCATTTTATATTCCTCAGAAGAATAATAACAATAATTTGGAATAATTGGTAGAGTACTGCAAGTTTATGGTGTTCTGGCTACAGCACGCAACTCAGTGCTTTTCTACAACACCTTTTGGAAATTTGTGATATTTTAATTCCGTACGTTTTGTTTTACATGTATTGAATGAATAAAAAATATTAATAATATGAAAGTTAAACAATCAATGATTTCGCCATATATACAAATATGTTTACGTAAACAACTATATTCAATAATTTTGTTTTTAACGTATTTGAATATTTAATAGTATTTAATTTAATTAATTCCAAACATCCAACAAATTAATTTGTATACAAATATAATAATTTCAGTATTTATATTTAATGTACATATACTAACTTAAAAAATAAATTTTTACATCGATAGAAAGGAGACAGTGTCCCTGGTTTGGTCATGATAAATGGAGCACTTTCGCCAGGAATAGCAAAAATTCCCACACATATATCTCACTGCTCTTTTCTAATGTGAATAATACTCGATCTTTGGTAAACTGTTTCAATGTAGCAGATCATTCTTCTTTTTAGGCCAATGATAAACAGGCAAGGATATCAGCTGTATTTGTATAGTTGATGGTTTTTTATAAGGATGGTGCAGTTCTTTCTTTACATTTTATGTAAAATATGTATGAATTAACTAATTTTTACATTGTATGACAAGGTAAAATATACCTATAAATAACCTTAAAGTCTCTATGAAACGTATTACTGTAAAATAATGTGTAAGTATTCATTAATTTATAAATATAATTAAAGTTATTAATTTTAAATACAGCATTTACACTGTTTTGGAAAAAAATTATGCACGTTATATAATCCTTCAGGTTCATCTTATTAAATGTTTTAAAAAGGCATAGCTACAAAAACATACTGGTGCCTGTAAACGCATACTTAATTAAAGAAACCTTTTATACTAGAAAACGGTTAAGACTAATGTGTTATGGATGGCTCGTAAGTTATGCTAACGTAATAATAGTTTCATTTACCAATTACTCTAAAGCTAGGAATTAAATAATAGACAGTTAAAATATTGTTATTAATCAATATTGTTTTTATAAAATCACACATTTATTTAAAAAAATAACAGTGTATGACCTATAACAATAACATTTAAAACGTTATGGATATTCTCTACTTTATATTAAATTATTAGGGATACAAAGTACCCTATTCATATTTTAAACAAGTTTCAGATGTATAATTTTAGTGTAACTCTGGATAATATATTCGTGAAGAAAACTAACATTTAACATTTCTCTTAATTTCAATATACTTTTACTCACTTAAATTAAACATAAATGAATAACTTTTGATGAAATTTACAATACTTTATAATTTAGGTGACATATCGTAGTTTTTTTTTAATTTTCCATTTCAATAAAAAGTTAATTTTTATTTCATATAAATTTAATTCTTAGCGTATTGCGTACTCATTGCCCTCGATCCTTTTCCTATTTGAATATAATGTCTTGTCTTTTATATAGTGTGTATATCATTCATATACACCACACTATTTCCATGACGTCATAGAGCATTAGATGACGAATACATGAGTTATGATGCTTATCACAAAATAATCCCACTTAATTTGTTTCGTAGGACTCCTTTAGAAACACCATTTATGACTGTTATTATGTATGAATAAAGATTACCTTGTTACCTATGCAGTGAAAGAGCATTAGTGATTAAAGGCATTCTCCCAGCTATGATTGTCATGAAATATTATACATATTATGTTATAAGTAAATAACTAAAATATATATCTATAAAGAGCAATTTATATAACATAAAACATAATAACATAAATATTATCTGAAGCAAACGTGATTAAATGAGGAAATAGTGATTATTTACTCAAACATATATAATTACTACATGACATTATTAAATAAAAAGAAGGTCATTAACCGATGAAAATGGAGTAATTGCGTTGTGCAATATAGAAATAGAATATGTGCTACTATGTGTTGACCTGCAAACATATATGAGTATCAAACGACACTCGCACAGGAGTGGTTTGTTACATTAGTCAGAGCACCACTACTTGCAGAAAGTACATTACATTCAATTATCTACACTTACCTCACGCTGTTTCCACACTACAAATCACAATATAATTGCTGTTTAAAGTTTCGATCGACGTGCCTGTTTGAAGCAACGTAGTATCTGTCGTAGAACAGCCAAATAAGTAAAGTTCAAAAATGTGATCTTACTAAATAATGATAGTACTTCTTTATAATAGAGAATGTTTTTTTACACTATTTTAAACTATTAATCAGCATAACGTGCCGAAACTATAGGGAAACAATCATGGTAAACTGGGTGGATTATTTTAATGTAAAATTTAAAATTAACATGGTTTACGACAAGGTATCCACTGATATGTCAGTTATTGTACATTTGTATTTTAAATTTAAAAATATAAATGTTATAAATTAGCACGTAAAGTAAGTTCTACTAAATTAAAATAATTTAATAGATTGCTACTTAATATAAGTTTAACTAATGAAATAACATACTCAAGTAATTTTATTAAAAGTGTAAAATATTTATTTAAATTCTATTAGCAGTAATTCGTACTGTATTTCGAAGTACAATGGAAGGGCTAGAAAGTCTCTCTCTCTCTCTCTCTCTCTCTCTCTCTCTCTCTCTCTCTCTCTCTCTCTCTCTCTCTCTCTCATATGTATTTGTTTATAACACTGTCTGTCAGCAGGCTATCCCAAAAACGAAATTTTTTATATGGTCTTGTAATTTTTTTTTAATATGCAATACTAAGTTCATTAAAGGAGCATGGTACTCCATTAGGGGTTTTATAGCGCTATAAAATATTTTTAAATCGTACTTATGTTTAACCACGACTGCAATGAGAAAGTAACATAATAAATAAACTTCTTAACATATTTATTAAATTACCTTGAAACTAGCAATTGTTATACAATTGGCAAATATAGTTTACTCATACAGTTAAAATAAAATTTAATAGAATAGAAAGTCAAATATGTTTGTGTGTTAGTACGCGCCTTAGTTCACTATGCCTGTGTGCCTCTGTAAATAAAGGCATTTTTCATTTCATTTCATTTCATTTCACTGAAATAGTTATAGTTACGTCAACTAACTCAACTGAAAAACTGATCATATTACAAGATATCTTGAAAAAAGTTTCATCTCTTCACATTATTTTTCATGAACTATAATTTCACATAGATAAAACATAAGATCCATGATGATGAATTTAAAACCATGACATCTGGCTGTGCTTCATAGGCTTTAGCCTATCGCTCTAGACTGACACATTTAGATTTTTTCTGTCGGAGAGATAACCATTACTTGTTTGTATGATGCATTTCTCCCTATCTGTCCGCAGTACGTATTCAGATGCAAATAACCTAAAGACAAGAAATGTTGTGTGTTCTAGCTTTTTAAATTGTTACATTATAAAAATTGAATTATATTACTGTTTAATGAAAAGTTAATGGAAACACCGCTAAATAAATTTTCGGTTGCAAATAGTAGTTTTAATAGAGTGGATAATACAATTTTATTTGTTTATTTTCAACTTTTTACAGTAGAATACAGTGGTCGTAAAAGGTCCTATGTTCATTTAATGTAAAAATGTATAAATAAGTTAATTCATGCATGAAATTGTGTCTTTTCCAATAATTTGGCCAATCTTACATTTAGGTTTTAGTTTCGTCATATTTAAAGTAGATTATTAAAGGAATTGTCATTTACATTTATTTTATTTCATCTCAACATTATTTATAACGCAATTTGATCTACTGGATCGGGATGCCATTTTTGGTTCATTTAAACTTTATGAGATTTATAACTAGTTTATGAAGGAACCATCATGTCTATACAAAATTGATACACATGTGATATGATTAGAAAATGTACTTTCTTAGTTGTATTAAAAGATATATATATATATATATATATATATATATATATATATATATATATATATAAATGTATATAAATAACATTTATTTAATATTAAACTAACAATATTTAAATTTTACATGAAAAAAGACAATTCTTCAATGGATTGTCAATAACAGTAATGTATAATTTCTTAAATTAGCAATAACATATATTAACATATATTTTAAATAAATAAAACACAATAGAATTAAATTAAACACGGTAGTACAAAAAGGAATTTCCAATAATGTGAAGGATGACTTTATATAAAATTTAGGTTGAGACTTATCCATACACTCCGTATGTGGGGAGGCGAGAGACGTGTGAATTGGATTGGCAAGGTCTGAGGATATATTGCTTGATGGAAAATCTGTGTTGTAACCACTGAAAGGTGGTAAAGGTGTGCTTTCCGATAAATCGCAAATAAAATAGAGCTATAACACCCTACCTATTGCACATAATATAGCACTTTTGGGCCTACAAATGATTTATTTCATTCAACTACCTATGAAAAAGGCACAAGAAAGTAAATAAGTATAAATATTTAGGAAAGAATTTCTATAAAACGTCAGAAATATTTTTACATATAGTATTGTTTTATTAATTGTTTTAATAATTTTACATAACACGTCGTAATAAAAACTTATTTGATAGCCAAATTTTTTTAAAATCTTACATAATAATTTATATAAACACTGATCTCAACACCAAGAGGTAATTAGGCAACGTGAAATATAGTATTTTCACCTAAAAGAGATGGCCTGCTTAAAAATGCTGTCAAGACCACACTCAAAACCAAAACGTATATGTAGTAGGTGTCCTAAAACAATATTTTTTGTATACAATACATTAGTACTAGGGGTCATAATTTAAGTAACCTTATTTTAAGATGGAGCAGTTTGTTGAGAACTGAATATTAACATTGAAAAAACCACTGAGCAAGTAATAATTATGATCGATAAAGCCTCTTGCTTTTAATACCGATGGCTACTACAAAAACAAATGAAGCCATTAAAAAGAAAGATGATTAAAAGGAAGCTACATAAAAAGAAGAAAATCAGAAGTCCAGGAAAGTTCGAAAAACGATCCTTTACACCACGTTTTTACTCTTTTCTTCAAACACAATTTCCAAGAAAACACCTGATCATTTGTTTTTGTTTAAAGTAGCCATAGGAAGCTTAATTATTAAGTGTACCTTTTGTTTAAAAAATATAGGATTTATATTGAAAATAATAATATAAACCTGACTAAAATTACATTTATAATTAACTCTTAATTAATATTATCATTTTTAATTAATATTTATTTACATTTAAATAACCGTATACTTTTATAGATTAGCAGAAAACACATAAATGTATTCCAATAAGTCATGTCTGGAGAGCTTTTCTGCATCTTTCTTCCCAAGTTGCCTCATTCATGTATTAACTTGTATGAACAGTCGTAAATAGCTTTTTCTGATGTAAAATAAATATGAATACAACAAAATTCTCAACTTTAGTATAAAATAATTACTAAAGTAAAGAAGTTAAAATAGCATTTTAGCATGCTGCATTTTGTGTTGGTCTGATAAAAGTCTTGAAAATTAAACACGGAAATCAATTTGAATTACAACTTTAATGAAAGGTAAATTTACATTGGAAGAACTGATTTTAAATTCGATGATCGTATTTAAGAAGTTCCTCCACGTTTTCTCTATCTTAAACTTTGGAAAATTAATGGCTTTAGATGTGAGTTATTACGCATTATATGTTAAAACCAAAAAACCGTTTTAGATTTATCCATGATTAAAAATAATGTTTATTCTTATGAATCTTTATATTTCATAACATTTCTAGCGGGTATACATTTTCAAGTACAATACAACTTTACAGAAGTAATTGTGACCATAATAAATACTGTAGTTCTTAATGGATTCAGACTAAGAAAGATACAGACACAGTAGTTACACTTGGTCGAGTTGCAGGGTAATTTAATGTATTTAAACATAATTTCAAATTATTTATAACTAAATCAAGTCTATGTTTTTACAATAAAATGTGTACGTTTGTAACAATTTTTATCTTACAAGCCTCCAAGGTTATGGACTTTTCAAAAGTTAAGAAATGTTTTTTGTGTGTGTATTTTTAACATAGTAATTTAATATGAAATTAATAATGCATCTTCTATTTGACATTTACAGATGACGGCCCGATGTGAAATCAACATTTCTTTCGAAAGAGACATTTACTTTTTCTTTTTGGCAGACGATATATAGAGAACGAAATGACTTATAGACTTGAAAGTTTTGTATCAATCTCAAATTATATAACGGAAAATTAAGTTTTACTATGGGGCATGTACTCCAATGGATTTGGCAGAGACTTAATAAATATTCATTTTAAATTTGCCTTATAGGTAACCATAATAGCAATGATAAGGTTCAGGTTAAATTTGAAAATAAACTGAGTAAAATCATATGGCATTAAAAAAATAAATAAATGAATAACAAATGTAGCTATACACTTAAATATTTGCAAACAAACAAAGAACAACCGATTAAAAGATAGTGTTTCAGAGGTACCTTTAAGGTTTGATTTTGTGTAAACGAAATTGAAACCAAATAAAGTTTCACAACTTTATTCACTATCAAGTACTGAGCTAATGTAAAACTTCCAAAATATTACACATTTATACCTAGTTTATCATTATGTTATCGTTATTTATGCAATGAAGATATACAGAAAACTATAATACTAAATCCAAAAAGTTATCCTTATATATATATATATATATAAAACTATATAATACTGTATAAAATAGACTACTTATACATTATTCGTAGCAAAAATTGGTTTTAATTTCATTAGCCTTTCCAACTAAAAAATTGCCTAAAGTAGGTACTGGAAAAGTTTGTATTAAAGAAAGCTTTATTTGAAAATGGTATTATATAGATAGTATACGTTGTAATGATGTTCAATAACTGCATATTTTATTAAAATTTTCTGTTTGTTAAATAATTGTTTATAGGAAGTTGTTTTTATGTTGAGTTTATATGTTTAGATAATTTCCAATATTCAAACACGAATTTTGACTCATACACTGAACGCCTACACAAAATACTATCACGACAAAATGTTATTACACGCTCCAGCAATCCATGTACTACCTGCAAATAACTAAGCACCTTGTAAAACATAGAGGACAGAGGCATTGTCCGCGACAACTGAACCATTACCATTGACAAACGTCTGGCAATTAATCACGGCTCTTACATTGCTACGTAACAAGTGTCTTGCACCTGGAATTTGGCAACCTCTTCTGCACTACGGCATTTATGGTCTTCAGTAACGAGTTTTTAAAGTTAAATTCTATAATAAATGTACGTTTCAAGCCACCCTCCGAAAATTGATGGATTGCATGATGTGGCGAACGATTTGTCAGTGCTTATTAATTTCAGCAATGTCTACATATATCTCTACTGTAAATTAATCTTCTTTAAAATACGGTTTAAGATACGCCAAATAAGCTTGTATTGTTTTATGCTTAGAATTGGTTTAAAAACAGAAAAATATTTTGAGTGTCTTTTTAAGACAAGGTACCCACGCCACGTATCTACTGTAGAAACAGGCTTCGCTGAGGGCGCACACACAATTTAAAGTGTACAGTTAATATATGTTTAAGATATCCTGCAGACTGGCAGGTATTCAAGTAACCATCAATGTCACGTTGTACAGAAAAATTGCTACTTACAGCTTCTAAAAATAAATAAACTGAGAGACAAAAGACACAAATTAGACAAAGG
The DNA here is from genome assembly GCF_021130785.1 of Homalodisca vitripennis. NCBI lineage: Eukaryota > Metazoa > Arthropoda > Insecta > Hemiptera > Cicadellidae > Homalodisca > Homalodisca vitripennis. The sequence goes on along the minus strand of NC_060208.1, from coordinate 125,202,301 downwards.
GAAACTATCCCAACCTGTTGGATTTCAAGAAATTTCAGTAATATCTCAATGCTTAGTGAGAGATAATTACAGATTATGGTTCTAATGTGTGAAAGCAAAATACTTAAAAGTGATTAGTTTTTAATTGTATGTATATTTTACATATAGGTTACAAAGAATAGTTAACCATTTCCAGATTCTATGAAATATTACATTTTCATCTTACAAGCAGCTATAGTATGTTTCCTTGGATATTTTTTAGTAATTAATTTCTTGATAGACAAGATAAGATATTAAAATACAGTACAAAACCTTGTCCTGTGTGAAAGAGCCTGGTCATGTTATTTTAGATTACCATATATAGTACTTTTCGATAAATATCTAGATGGTGATATTCAAATGACCGAATCGCCTTTAAAGCAAATGATTTTAATATGATACTTCCAAAGATTTTTTAATATTTTAAACAGCAATTTGTTTCCTTGTTATTGGTTATTAGGTTCTTAGAAAATTTTGGATCCCATAATACTAGGCTATTGGAATATTATGAATGGACAAGATAATTCCTGTAAAATTTTAGTAATTTCAGTTAATACTAATATACAATTTCGCTTCCGTATGATTTATAGTAAACCACTCGCAGACAGGTGTTCATTTTATTACTGACTGCCACATTCAATAACAAATACCCTAACGCCCAAAAAAACGCGCGTTCAAAATACGCTCTAAACAACTTTTGGTGTCACAAGCATTTTATCATGCGGGGATTTCTTAACATTTAACTGGGAGACCGCCCAATTACACGACTTATTCTGCTGTTTGGCGAAGGATAAAAGGTGCATAATTGTAAAATTATAGGGTGTTTTTAGCAAAATTCACACATTTTGTGTAGAATTTTGTGGTATGAATGTAAACAAGTTTAGATTAAAATTTTAGATTAAATTAAAATCTGTGACGTTTGTTATACAATGTACTATTGTCGCTGCAATAAAACTGATTTGATTTAATTTTACTCTGAAAAATCAATAGCACATGACATAATCTTATCAGCGCTTACCACTTTTAAATACACCAATTGCACGCGTCAAACTTCTCCTTAATATTGTATTAGTCATTCATTAAGCACTATGCATTAAGGTAATAAGTGTATCACTTTAGAGATAGGCTGTACTGACTGTAAACCAGATTATAGTTATAGAACACAGATCAAATTTTAGGAAACATTACTTCCATAATAATTTACATGAGAGCCAACACGAAAAATCTTTTACAATATTACATGTAATTTGGATACAATAACATAACATTTTAAATTATATAATGTATTTTATTACTGCTAATAAAGTGAATAGTTAAGTGTAAGATTCGAGGTCAGTATAAATCCATAACCAAATATAATTCCGTCCTTACAAATAATAAGTTAAATAAAAAGTAACATAAACAATTATTTTAGTGTTCATTATATAAAACTTAATCTAATGTGATACATAGACTATGCTTGGCAGATTCATTCAATAAATTGTCTATTACAACAAAATACAAAAAAAACAAATTGTCTGGTATTATTTTAGTAAAAATATATTGCAATTTTCTTTGCTTCATGTTAGTAATAACTGAAATAAAATCTCATGTCAAAATACTTTGTGATATTTTACATTATGGTAAAAGTATTTTTGAAAATTTTATAATGGAGAAGAAAATCCACGAAAGCCCGAGTCATCATGGACAATCCAATCACAGTAAGAGCCAAGATAGGAGGTGTAGGTTCGATATTTATGGTCGTCATTTGCGATCTCTACCAGGAAATTGAACAATGCCAGTCAATTGCAATAATAATGATGAACTATTGTAAAGGCTTTAAATGAAGAAATATATGCGTTCCGCTAGTTTCAAAATATTAAATAATTATTTATACGTGCATAGAACATGTATATACGAAGGTAACCCGATAAATTTTGAACACCGACAAGTATATTTACCTGTGTAAATAAAAAATAAATATTAAGTTTATATATCATATAATGTGGTTTGAAAATTAAATACATGTTAATTTAAAATTCTGACGGATGATACAATTTATAATTATATTATTTATATAAAAAAAAATATTATATTACGTTTAAAGTATTGAACTATGAATTTTTCCGTATGAAACAAAAACATACACGTTTACATAAAACCTCCAACGTGCGGACTAACACTAAAATTTTGTTATGATACCCGACAAAAACTTTAAGATCAGACAGTAGAAAATTAACACCAAACACTCGCATAAGCTAAAGTGCAACACTAGCACGGAAATCTATGACGCTATTTCCTGTAGTATTTTCATGAGAAAAAAGTTTTCAATACACAATGTATTTATGTATGGAGCAATACAGAGTAAATTAATCATCAATAACATTAAAATAAAAAACTAGAAAAATAGCAATAACAGTAAATTTAAAATTACAGTAACAATAAAAACAATGAAAATTAATAAAACAAATGAAGTAAAATAAGAATAAAACCAAGAGTAACAGTATATAAAAATAATAATAATAGCTGATCTAACCACTAATAAATACCCAGGTGGCTTCAATTCTGTGTAGATTATATCTTTAAGTTTAACCCACACTAGATACAGCAAATACCGATGTGTCACTTTCATATGTGCGACCTTATGGATGCCCAGGAGCGGCAAATTACTAACCGCAAATGTCGAGATTCTGGGATGCAAGGTTGTTCGATAGACCTAGTCTACTGCGGGAGATGACTATTAGAGTTGGTGGGGTTCTTTAAGTATCAAAGGTTATTGCAAGCTTATAGACGTAAGGGTGTGTCACTCCCTGCTTGCTTTTGAAGGGACTGGTTAAGAGCTGGCTTCTCCATTTTCCGAGGGGTTATGACTGAGATCAATGACCTAGATTCTCCCACGTATGTCGTGACAGGAGGCGGTCCCTACACTCATCCTTACCCACCAAGAATATCCTGTGCCTTCAGAAGCAGCGTAAAGGTCCTTTTAGGAATAGGTGCAATTTCTAACCTCCTTGTCCTAAAAGAACAGCAAAAATTAATGTTAGTTCTTTAACTAAATTCCCTAAAATAGTTTGTTATAACAAATGCAATAGAGGAATTTGTTAGCACTTTTTATGATATTGTTTTAAAACAGTTCAAATGTATCTATAACATGCAGAACAGTGTATCATAAAACAGAGTCCGTTAAAACCTTTACTCCTACACTAATCATGCACCAACTTCAGGAAATTGGATGTAGTATCAGTATGGGTCTACCGCAATCCGTGTGTAAACGATTGACTATCCCTGATTTTTAGTAATTTGATTGAAATTATCAAATTGACATATAATTCTTCTACTAAAGAGGTATCAACCACAGTGTGACGAAGATAGCCAGGATGTAAGTAAGTTATCTCTCATGTGATGTGGTTGAAAGCCAGGAGCAGAGGTGCTCCAGTTTGAGATCTATTCAGTAATAAACGTCAGTGGCAGAACATGAACACCGTTCCCAAGTGAGTCAGAATGTGGGGCTATGTATCTTTGTAAGCTTGTGGTTAAACATGGAACTAAGCTGAAACATGGTACTTACATATAAAATACACATAATACAAGTAACTGTAAAATATCCTTTCCTTCCCATTCGGATAGTTTATAATACTGTGCAGTTTTTATAATAAATACTATCATTAAAATTTCTTTTTTTAGATTAGGTTTTTAATACTCTTAGTTAAATACTCTAAAACCACTGTACTGTGTCTCGCAGTTCGTGTAGTTTTCTACCTCGTGTCTCATGCACATTTATGTCACGGCTTCTAGTTAAGACAAACTTATACATACAAAACAAAGTGGTTTCCAATATGTACAGACAAGGGAAAGTTACCAGCTTCAATTCCTCAAAAGCTGCCTGGTTTACTCTCTGAATTTTATTTTTAGGATTATTCAGACAGCTTTTTGGAGTTTGATTCTTGATTTTTGGGATTTTTTTTAGATTTAAAAGTAAGCTGATCCAAAGCAGTAATTTTTACCTCGCTGCAGTCTGTCTTATTTCTCAACTGTGGTGTCAATAATCAATTCCCAGGTATGTAAGTGTAATTAAAGTGAAATTTAGCAACATTAACGTAGCATTTAATTGGTGAACACCACAGAAGCCAGCAATGGCTGATGCATTTTTTTTTAATTTGGGCCCTAAATTTATATATTTATTTGAAAAACTTGGAGACATGAGAAAACGCACATCAGACGTATTTCCTAAGGATTTTGTGGATTAAGTTTTTGTCGAGTGACATAACCATAACGTGCCTCTGAACGTCAGGGAAAACAGAAGAATTAATTGACTAATGTCAACTACGATACTTATTATGGTTTTCTACGTACCATTCAGTAAGCGTATAGCTATATTATCAGCGTCGACTGTTGGACTCGTACCCTTGAAAGAGTAGCGAGTACATTACGAACGAGTGAGAACTAATGGCCAAACGCATCATAGATAAATATATAAATGAGCACCGAGCTCGTGATGACACAAAACGTTCCACTATTTTTTGACGTCGTCTAAAAAATCTACCGAACGCCCTTTGTTTGGTTTTTCATTACTTAATTTAATATTAAAATGTTTTTAACATTTTTATTAGAACTATGTAAATTAGAATTCAGTAAATGCATGAGGTATAGTAGTAGGTAAGTATTAATTTACTATTTTATGTCTCTGTTCATATATATAGACTAGTTTGTACTGATTTTATCAATAAAAATGGATTCAAAATGTGTTAAATTTGAGAACGGCTGTACCATTTAGACTAATTCTTTTTGAAAATATTCTTCAAATCCGAAGAATGAGATCCGCTATTAAAATAGAAAGGTTACAAATGATACCTTGAATATTTTAGGATACAACTTATATGAATGTTTTATATTCCAAATATGACTGATTTTGGTGTCAAAAGAGCTTTTTGTGTAACTGGAAGTGTTTCCAGTTGCATTTCGATGTGTTGGCCTAAAGATCTGTTCACATTTGAGTCATATGATAATTATTTGTTCAGTGCTTGATCAGTAGTGTATTTAAAATAGCAAACTCAACAATTATGTATACCTCTTACTCCAGTTTGTTCCAGTGGCGAAATAAAAACGTAATATTTTGTAAATATTATAATTAAAACTGTTATAACACCAACCTTAATGAAAAAAATCTGCGAATGTTCTTACGTAAGTTACTTCAAACAGGTGTGCTTTCTGAACATTGTGGAGGTGAATTTTAATAGTAACTCATGGAAAACAGGAACATAAGCACTGGCATGCATCTGCCAGCTATTCTATCCCAGACTACAGTCCGAATCAAATAAGCCCTGCAACACAAAACCTTATAAAAGATTACTTTACAAATTTGGATTAAATTAGTATGGATTTATCCCTAGACGATAATAGATATGTCAATTTTTAACTATTAAAGGAATTTGTACTGTTTATGCTATTTGTAGGCTAAGGGACCAATGAGTAGAATTTAAATTTATACTCTATGGAGCTAAAATTATATTAATTTAAATTATTTACTCAGAGTTCAAAAACAAGCAATAGCAAAACTACACACCAATAGTTAATGTTTTGCTACAAAATGATGCTATTAATATGGGCATAATAAAAATAAAGAACAAAACATACAGTTATATATTAACAACGACATTTTCTTTTACTTTTCTATTTATTTGTGTTTATCAGAGAACCAGATTATTATACCAGCAATCATGTATCCAGTTATATCTTTCCCTGTTTATCGTTTACTACATTGGATCATAAATAGCAGGGCTAGCCATAAAATAACACACTAATTGCATTTATGCATGCATGGTGGTAGTACCAACACGTGTTAAACACAACAGCCTAAGGGAAGAACAATCTACGAAACAGGGATCCGCAGTAATTTCATAACGTATAAAAATGAATAATTCATATGTACAGTATAATTGAAAAACGGAATATTTTTTTTATTAATACTGATTTAATATTTTGCATGTTTTATGTACTAAGTAAAATGTGTAACATGCATTTAAAATGTTAATTTGTTTTATAAACAAGATCTCATAAATATATTAATGCCGGAGCATTAGCGATAACGGCAGGTCATTCCGTTAATTTATAAATTAAAGCCAATACATTTTACTACAAGATAATTAATGCATAAGTGGAAATGATAATTTGTTAACTGACGTCCAGTAGAAATCACATGGAACCAAATCCGTTCCATAGAAAAATATTTAAGTGCTCCTATTGATGTTAATTTGATTTTAAATTAATAACTGATCTTCTTTTGAAAATACTCTTGTACGAAAGCTGATTTATTCATATAAAAATGTTTCGTTTTGTGATGAAAAATAAAACACGTAACTAGGTCAATTTAAAATTTTTGTAAACCTAATACTATATGTATGAATATAATGAATATAATAGAATATAATGGCTATTTTCATAAAAACACTTACATCGTATACATCGATTTATTATGCGATAAATATATTTTTACTGAAGTATAAAGAGATTTTGCATTAAAATTAAATTAAAAATGGATTGAAGGAAAAATTAGGAAGAGGTTTTATCTAGGGTTATTTACCAGCACGAAAAGAATGCTTACTTAAATATATAAGGTGAAGTAAAAACAAAGAAACCTCTAAATCAGTTATTTATTTGAATATATATTTTCGACACAATGCTTGTGTTAAACTATATGTGTCCCACATATCTACATACCGACTTTCGCTTTCGTATACCCCTTCCATTTCAAGTAAGATTAGCCATCACACTGAAAACATTTGGGGTTAGTCTGTGGATCTAAACATAGTCATAAGCTGCATTTGACACTATCCACTGAGTAAGCATGGTGTGTGCATTGCGCACAATTTTATTACTGTAATATTATTGTTTTAAAAAATTATAATAAGAAACATAAAATGAACGTGCGACATTTTAAGCCAAAGAGGGTTGGATTTTCTTAGGCTATGTTAGTACTAACATGTCTCTCTTAACATGTCATGTGCCGCATAATATTATAATAAAAACTGTCGCCTTTAGGTAATGTCTTTACATTATTTATGCACTTTACTATTGTGTTTATTTCCTTGGATTACAATGTAAAGTATTTAAACACATCTTTTCTTTCTTGATTTTCATAATTCATCGTGCATGAAGATGTTTATTAATTTCACCTTTTTTATCTATAGTCTCGTTTACATAATCACTGGTTTTACCTGACATTGTTATATAACATTAATTTAGTTTTAGGTATATTTTAAATGTATTGCTTATTAAAATAAAACCACTGCGATTAATCTAAAACGCATTATTATTCGTTTATTTAAATAACAATTTTTTGACTCGTTTAATTTAAAATAAATAAAATAAAGTGGCTAGTAGGACATTTGAACTGGATTGATTCAATATTTACTTTTTTGACTAAATCATACAATACTTTTTTGTTAACTGAAGAAGTATGCTAAAGGCACAAAAAGTACAATAAATAGTGTATAAATATTTACAAAATTACATAATTAAACAAACTAAACATAAACAAGAAAAAGAACAGAAATATAATAATAAACTTTATTATTATTTTTTTATTATTTTTTATAGGTATTTATTGTTATCTGAAGAAGTATACTAAAGACATATACGAAAATTCTTAAAGAGTTTACCAATATTTGGTTTTTTTTATTTTTGCATGATGAGAATATATATATATATATATATATATATATATATATATATATATATATATATATATATATATATATATATATATATATATAAATGTAAAATCTCGACATTTTTAATGCAGAATCCTACTATAAGGCATTTATTATTAAACACTTTTAACTGTGACAATTTAATACAAAAAAAATTTTGACCTTATCTACATTTTCATTTTTCTTACTCAGCGTTTAAAATGTGACACTTTCATAGACTTAATTCCTGAAATCTGGAGTTCACATCCGTCTGAAGAGGTCCAAGCAACGACGAAGATTTCCAGGACGAACGCTTTGCTACGTTATGACATTAGAGATATTCAGAAAAAGTGGTTTTGGTTATATAGGTCTAAACATTATTAACATTCAAAGTAAAAATAATACAAACGTATTAAAATGTACATTAATATTACTGTAAAAGAAAACATTATCATAACTTATGAATGTTATTTGAAATTTATTCCCAGAAGAGGTAAAAGTTTAAAATTATACGTACAAAATGTTATTAATACAAAAAATAGGAGTGAAATACGTCCAATGCACAAGATTAGAGCATCAAGTAAATGTAAACAATTGCACAAAAATATAAGGTTATGTGTGTGTGTTTGTTACTAAACAATTTAAAAATTACTAGTACAATTATTATTGTACTTAAATTTTAAATTGGCACTCTTACGGTCAGTCTTTAACATATAAGCCTATTCTTGATTTTAAAATTCCTTCCAGGGTACGCGTCACTTTTATTAAAAACGCCTTTTACCTCAATAAGCAGATAATGTGTTTATAATTATATATTGCAGAGTTATGAAAAAACGATTATAATAGTTAGTACATTATAAACAGATTATATTACAGGTTTGGTATTATTAATTTATGAAAGTCAGTTAAACAACATGTACATGTATCATGTTATGAGCAGTACCTTTTCATTGTCTGGCTTAGTTTAAATTTTAATAAACTACACTAAAATACTATCATTTATGAGGTCAAAAGTATGTTAACTGAAAAACTAAGCACTTCGGCTTTGGTCTACTTTCAAACTTATGATTTATAGACACTAGCGTAAAATAGTTTGATTGTTCCTGAAACCGTTAGAGCATTACAATAAAGTATCATGCAGATTGGAGAGAAATTTCAGAGGTTGTTATAAAAACAGTTTCCTTTTACAACTACATAGTTCCATCTTAAAATCAATTATGCCAGGATTGTTTATGATGCCATTTCAAATAATATGCTAAAAGTGTTCCTGTTTAAAAAATGCAATTGTATGTGAAGCCGTTGGTAAATTCTAGTAATATATACATATGGGGAAAAAAGTTATTTCAAGCCCATATTACATAGTGTTTTAAAGCGATCCCAGAATTACATTTAGGAAATCCGTTGGAGTAATTTGATTCTGATTATATACTTTTTTGTATTTCTAAGAAGAAAATATGGGAATGATCTATTGCTTCACTGTGTTAGCTGTAAGAAAAAGTTGTTAAATTGCGAAGCATCAATATCAATTAGTTGCTTTCAATAACTAGATATATAGCTTTTTTTAATATTTAATTAGGATTTTTCAGGTTTTTTATTATATTTTCATTACATTTAATCCAAAATTTGTACCCTTAATGGTTTTTTATTTCCTTTGAGGCATAAGTTCTCTAGCTTCATGGTGCCTGATTACTTTGTATTATTTATTGTTTATCACTCAGGTTGAAGATTAAAAATGTCTGACAAGACATTTAACATCATGAAACACGGGGCAAAACGGTATTAGGTCATATAATACCTTGATATATCATATAATACTCAATGGTCAAAGAATATTATGGAATTTAACATCATGAAACACACGGCAAAACGGTATTAGGTCATATCATACCTTGATATATGATATAATACTCAATGGTCAAAGAATCTTATGGAATTTAACAATAAGTTAGACTGTGACGGTTATATGAGAAATTTCAATAATTATTCTTTTAAACTATTATATTTCTGAAATAGTAAGAGAAATACATGGTTTATTTTTTGCATAAATGCAATAAAGTATGCTTTATACCTTACACATGCACAATGAATAATGAAATATTTCCTCTTTTAGTCATATCAATAACATATTTTATATTGCGTAATAGGTTTTAGACTCCACACTTTTCACAATAGGAGTTAAAAACAAGTATAAACATAATAGCATTTTGATACTACTTACCAACTTTTATTACCTTCAAAATATTTTTGATTATTACAACTATCATAAATTTTAAATAATGATACAATTAATAAGGAAAAGTATTGAATTATTAAGTATCAATGGACTAAAAAGTTATTTGTATGATAAAATCTTAGTTTTCATATTAATGCTTAATTTGTTATGCAGTTTTAACCACTTACTTTACGATGAATGTTGAAAAGTAATCAGCAATATTATTGATACAGAAACTTCAGTTAGAGAAATTGTATTTAAATTATCAGAAGAAATATCAGTAAATTATAGCAAAGAGCTTGTAGATTTAGGGAAAAGATTTGAAAGTCCTTAGGGACCATTTGCCCATCCCACGACCCTCCCATAAAGGTGAATACCGTCACAGTTGATTGAACATTATAGCAGGGATTTTATTATTTTATTTTTATTTCCAATCTCAGATTAGTGAAAAAATGGTAATCCTGAGATAGAATATTTTGAAAAATATTTAACCCATATTGTTTTTTATTTCGCATAGTTTCTACATAGACAAAAATATATTCTATGATGATGATTGGCCAATCATGTATTTAGCTGAACGTAATGATTGTTAAAACATATTTTCAGTATGATGGTCTGTCTGCCTATCTGCCCATAGGATATTTGATAGTGAACCGTGAAACGAGTGCAATAATTAAAATATTTCAAGCAATTTCAGTGAAACATGATAAGTTACAAGTGGTGTTGTGTACTTTAATGTTGTACATAATTACAACGATCAGTTAATTATCCCGTACGAATTATTTATTAACACCTATCCTATCTTAGTGTGCCTAAGAGCACTATATACCCTGTCAGGAAAATCACGCTCTGAACGGTGCAGCTTTTATGGCGGAACTATCCAGTGAATCATCAACTGTATTCTAAATATGTAATAATCATTATAATTATAATATTGCAATAATTATATAACAATTGCAACCTTTATAAAACATAAGGAAATAAGACCATATTTAGAGATAATACATCCCAGTACTGTAACATGTTGTACTTATAGTATAGAACTATTTTTACAAACAATTTCAAACTATTGTTTGAAACTATTTATGAAAATAACATTTTTATTAAAACTATTTCAATACAATAACAGAAAAATTATGTTTTGTACTCCATGCGCAGATAATATTTTATATCAACCGGCTAGTCAAATTATGGTTGTGATATAATGTGTGCGTTTGTGTGAGTGTGTTTGTGTTTTTTTGTATTTATGTGTTAGTAAGAGTCTATTCATGGCCATGGTTTTCCGCACGTAGTACAAATGACTCTATAAAACCTATAATTTTCTAAGCAACACAAATTTAAATAAAATTTTCAAGATTCAAGATTCAAGATTCAAGATTTTATTCATCATTAATCATACAGTGATGCAATAGAATTCGTCAATATCAATACAACATAATTTTACTTTTTTATTGCTTGTTGAGTTGTTGGTAACTACTATATTTAAATGAAAGTTTAAATAAATATAGAAAAAAAATGTAGAATAACATAATAAATAGCCACAACACTATATACAGTACACTGTAATAGTTTTAACATTAAAAACACAGATTATCAATAGATTAAAAGACATACTATATAACCACTATATTTAAGTGAAAACTAAAACAAATATAAAACATTATAAATAGTTATAACACTATATAAACTACACTGTAATAGCTTCAACAATAAAAACGTAAATTATTAATAGACTAAAAGACATACATTTATGAATAAATAATTAGACAACAGTTAAAAACACAAAAATCATAAACTAATAAAATTTAAAACAATGAACAGTGAATAGCCTATATACATTACATCAAAATTCATTAAAATACATACATTTAACTATCTAATCTGAATTTAGCTTTGATTAAAAATTAGTAAAAGATGTCCTTAAATTTACCATAATCAGTAGCTAGATAGTCATAAACCTTGTAGAAAACTTGTTCCTTTAACCACTTTTTCAAGCAATATTTGAATTTATTAACAGAGACAGTGTGAGCGGATTGAGGCAATTTGTTAAATAATCGATTTTTCATGCAAAATATGCTGTTATTTGTTTTTGTAAGTCTAGCAGGTAGTAAATCTAGGGCATAGTTATTTCTTGTGTTATAGGTATGTATATTAGATCTAATTTTATATTTATGCAAATTTTCTTTTACGTTTATTAGACAGAAATATACATATAAACATGGGAGTGTCATTATTTTTAATTCTTTGAAAATGGGAAAACAAGATTCACGATTGTCCAGTCCTTTTATGGTCCGTAAAGCATATTTTTGCCATCTAAAAACTTGTTCCATATAAGTACTATTTCCCTATAAAGTAATACCATATACAATCTGAGAGTGAAAAAAGGCATAATACGCATTGATCAACATATCACCACTAACACACAGTTTAAGTTTTCTTAGTAAATAAATGATTTTAGATAGCTTTTTGCAAAGGTATTTTATATGTACATCCCATTTCAAACTGCTGTCTAAGTATAGACCAAGTAGTTTAATAGACTCTGCTTCAGTTAATTTAGTTAGTGAAAAAATAATTGATTCTGTCTTTTTTTTATTTAGATTTAAATGATTTGTTTTAAACCAGCTCTCTGCAATATTCATTGATACATTCTGATCTATTTGCAATTTTCTCATGTCTTTTCCACTCCAAACTAAAGTAGTATCGTCTGCATATAATACCGATTTGCATGGTATATTACCTGGGAAATCATTTATTGCTATTAAAAATAGGAATGGTCCCAAGACAGATCCCTGGGGAACACCAGATTTAATTAATTGAAAATTAGATCCATCATTATTTTGATATACCATTTGTTTCCTGTTACACAAATAGGATGTCATTAAGCCAAGTTCTACACCCCCCAAACCATAACATTGCAATTTTTCCAATAATATTTCATGAGAGACACAATCACAAGCTTTGGTCAGGTCAATCAGAGTAGCACATGTCAATATTTTATCTTCAAAACCGTTCAAAACATAATTAATAACACATTCAACGGCCTTAATTGTATTCAAACCTGGTATAAAACCAAACTGTTCAACACAAAGCAAATTATTATTAACAAAAAAATTATATAATTGATCTTTAATACATGCCTCAAAAACTTTACTTATTACGGGGATTAATGATATTGGTCTGTAACTTGATGGATCAGACTTTTTTCCTTTCTTATAGATTGGTATTACCTTTGTAAATTTTAACACATCTGGGAACACACCTTCAGTTAAAGCTCTATTGAATAAGAAAACCAATGCCTTAATTATAAAATCAATGATTTCTTTGATTATTCTATTTGATAACCCATATATATTATGTCTTCACTATTAGATGTGCTAAAATTACTGACAATATTTTTTACCTGTTGTTCAGTTATTGCATGCCAGACAAATGTTTTATTTTGCATTATTAAATTATTATTATGTAAGTACTGATTTACAAGTAAGGTTGCTCCCATGACATCAATAGGTTTGTTAATGTTCATTTCTGTTGGTGCATTAATGAAGTAGTCATTAAAATCATTAGACTTAATTGGACACTCAAGATTTCTACTGTTTCCACCAGTATTTATATTAATAAATAAATTAATTTTTAAAATTATCCAAATAAATAGATACTCCAAATAAAATGTATTCTTAAAATATTTCCATTATAGGTGAAAGAAACATCTAATCTACAAGAGCTATCTTTTAGTTACTTTCCGAAACACAGGTTTTGCGGCTAAATCATGGTTCCCCTAAAAAGCTATTATTTACGGTGGTTAAGTTGTTTCTTAATAAAATGTGAGCACTAATGATTTATAATTAGAAACAGTATCTACAGTAGTATAAAAGGAGACCTCTTGACAGACTAACTGATTCATTAACGCCAAGCAACAACTATGAAAGATAGAGACATACTGTATAATGCGGTAAATAGGCTAATCGTATGGCCTACGAAGGCACTAAGGAAGGATCTGTCTCTAAAACATTAGGATACCAACCAATTAGCCTTTAAACATTCTCATAAGGAATGCATTAAAGCAATCACATGTTACAAAAGAACCTGCTATATTTTAAGTAATTTGATTACAATTTTAAATGCTTTACGGTTATGATCTTGAATACATAGTACAGTTAAGTGTTTAAACTTAATAGTAATAACCATTTGTATTTCAACTCTCACTGTATGTTAATAATACAATGTATATTCGGATAAAAAAGTGAGCAGTGTTATTAAATACTGTGATTAAAAGCTCTATTAGTTACAAAAATAATATATTTACATTGGTTTTGATCATGCTAACTTTCTACACGTACTATTTTATTAGTTCTGAAAATCATTAGAAGTTGAACTGCATAGTGATAGATTCATATTATACACACTCTTGTCAAACAAAACTAAATGGTTTCACAGAGAAAAAAAAACTATAAACTTCATGAGATCTCTTTGTTTGAGTTATCATATGATAACAATTCAATAATTTGAATAGACAGAGTGATATTTCATATGTGTTTCTTCCTAAAAATATTAAAATAAGGAATTAATTTTGATAACCTATCTATTCTATTAAGAGCCACATGATTTACCAAGTCGAAATTATGAAATAAATGTGTATTAAACATTAAAACAAAAAATAAAAATAATAATTGTTAGAATAAAAAAATAAGAAATAAAACTTTGTGTTGCATTACGTATAGAAGATTTGAAAATGTTTTATGGATGACATCGAAAGCAATCATGAGAAAATTATTAATAGTAATAAAGATACTTTTTTATTTAGTTATGTATTACATTATATAGTTTATTTGGGTAATGATTTCAATCAACGAAGAGTGCTCAGTATCTAAAACCTCAGTAACTCTTAAACTGCAGTCCCTATGTCCTTTTTTGCTAAAGGAATATACGTATAAAACTTTAGCCTTGTAACTATTTAGCGTATTAAAAGTGATTTTGAAGTAAATTAATATACTTACAGATATAGGGAATAAATGCCTTAGGAAAAGTTATAAATTTTATCATTGATATGAGATGTAAACTTTTAAATTTATTTATACACATTTCTCATATTGCTGTAAATATTTAAAATAAATTTGCTTTTTAGTTAATTTAACTAATAATTATGACAGACTGTCATGTTATGTAACTGATTACTTTTCTAAGTAACTCTAAGATTTCATGTATGTACATATAATAAATTTCTTTTATGGAAACGTAATAGGGACTTTTAGTCACGAGTCACTAAAGTTTAAGTTACTGCGTACTTTTCTTTTGTTTGAATTGAGTTACCTAAATAAACTAAAGAATCTGAGTTTTGTAATAAAATGATATCGCACATGGGCTTCAATAACGTCACAACTCAAAAAAGAGTGTTTTTCACTACGAGCAAAAATACATTTCAACATGGTTTTAAGTATCATCAGAGATATTTATGTGTTAGAGAAGTTACTGTAGAAGAAACTATATGCTTAAAAGTCAATGTTTATGTAATAGGGAAGTGTAAAATAATATT
Source organism: Homalodisca vitripennis (assembly GCF_021130785.1). NCBI lineage: Eukaryota > Metazoa > Arthropoda > Insecta > Hemiptera > Cicadellidae > Homalodisca > Homalodisca vitripennis. The sequence continues at coordinate 125,186,874 of NC_060208.1, read as the reverse complement.
ATTTAAATATAAGAAAATTACCAAAAAAATACACTTTGAGTTGTGTCACTGTTTTTGTAAACTATAGTTAACATGTTGCAGTTAGTACTACCCTTAAAAGTCGCAATTTTTCTATGTTAGAGCATTAAAAACTGTTATGGGTGTAATAAAATTCATTATAATTGGATAAAACTAAGATTTATTGTAATAAAACCTATATAAAAACCCTTAAATGACAAAATGAACTGAGCATTACAGTTTAACTTCAAATATAAATTATTCTGTATTGCCTAAACACAATGTCGTATTCTTATTAGTAAGATTTCAGACTGATATTATTTTGCTTAATAAAAATACAATAAAGTAGTATAATGAAGTGATCCAGTAAAGTGCTGCCTAATATCTAACTTTTACTATGGGTGACACAAATAAACTAAAAACATACTAGAGGAACTCTTATTTCTAATCAAACACTTCAGTATTAGGTAAAATATAATATTCCAAGTACGAAGGATTATTTACCCTAATGTTATTGTTTAGTTGCTAGATCACTTTCTTAACTTAACACTGCTTCGTAGTATGGTTGGTAAAACTTTGGGATACAGTTAGAACTTATGAGCTCCATAATGTCTTTCTTTTTCTCTCTCCAACGACCAACCTTTCTGAGTAGGCAGGCTTGCAGTCAATATTTTCAAACTTAAGCAGTTTTGCCACTTTTGTCTTCTTTTTGTAACCCGGATTTTTTTGTTACTAACTGTATTATCTACCGATAACTTCTTAGCTTTTTGCCGAAGCTCATCAACTTTGATTTAAAAAAAGTCTTTCTGGCTGTAAGACGTTTTTACATACATTATTCTTGGCTCTTTCTTTCGAACTTGAACTATGCGAATATCTGCTATTTTTATCTCATTAGTTACATTTTTGTTTTGTTCACTTTCATGGTTTGAATCATCACATAGCCTTTGTTCTTCACTTTGGGATTCGTTAGATCTCTGCTCATCTCTCTCTGATGTGGAAATTGCTTCATTTTTTAATATTGAAGTAAAGTTTACTCCAACTAGTTTAGTTACAAGTTTCCAGTCAATAAAATCAGTGTGGCTCATTTCAGTAACCAAGTAGGGGTTTCCAGATTTTTTTGGGTGACCGTATAATTTTGACGTATTCATTTGGCGTGTAGATTGGGCCAGCCTTCAAAGCTCTTTTCATAGACTTTTCAATAACGGAATGGACATTATCGCCCTCATTTTGAGTGTGGCCTTTGACCAAAAATTTGTGTGTAATAGATTTAAGATTTAACATTTGCACAGCATACAAATACATTCCGAAGACAATTGTGTTCTTTTGTTACCCATAGCAGTTATCAGAGTACAATATTACATCAAGTTCCCTTTTTTGTTGCTCTTGAATTATGGTTAAAAACTTATAAACACAAGATACTATTTCGATTGAACCTCTGTGTCCCTCACCCTCATGCCAAAAAAGCAATGGACATTGTCCAAGTTTAACTCACTCACAGACAAATTGAAACTGTTTATTTTTGATTTGTAAAAGAAGACGGACACGTCACCTCTGGAGGCTGGTAATACTGCTTGAAGGTCAAATACACACACCCTGATATTTTCGTTAACTGATGCTAACGTTTTGTCATTTTCTTTTTTAGTTCTTGACAGTTTTTTTCTTCTTAATTTTGCTTATAGCTTTCGTCTAGAAGTTCCTTCTCTGTTAGTAGCATTTATGTAAGCTGTACAAGTTTCACACTGATCTTTCTTTGGAGTGAAAAAGGAGATGTTATATTCATAGTTGAATATTCTTGTGAACATAGTCAAATTTCCAAACGGGATATTATTTTCAATGCATTTGGCTTTATAGTCTCGGTATAAACTAGCTACCGACTTATCGCCATCAATAAACTCTCGAGTTGTCTGTAGACGAAGATAATGACTCTCTACTCTTGGTATTCCATTAATGAAATCCCGGATCCCCTTCTTTATTTGAGGGTCCGTCTGTTTGTGTTTGTCATGTTTTCCTCTCTTTTCTGCTTCAATAAACCCATCTCTTAGATTACTGATTGTTGTTCTTATGGGTTTGTCATTGACGTCCAAAGTTGCCTTAAAAAATTGTTTGAAAACCCGAATGTTCTTGTCTCCTACAAAGAAATTAAAAGCGTGATTTGAAGACCTGTTGCTATTTTCTTTTTTGTATTGGTATTTTGGTTTAACTTCTGTCATCATTCGAGAAATGAACTCTCTTTGTTTAGTCACATCACCCATATCCCAAAATCGATCCAACATGAGTTTTCTACATTCTTCAGAAATTTTTGTAGTGCATTTAAGTTTGCACTTTTCGGTACAAGGAGGTTGAAGTTCTCTTTCCTGCACAGTCTTTGGGTTTTTTTTTGGAGTTGTTCTCATAACTTTCTCCCTGATTTCGTTTCAACTTTTTAAGGTTCTTTTCCATAGCAAAGGATTGGCATTTTTCTTCCTTGTTTCCTTTTTTTCATTACCCTCTTCACTTTCACCGCTACAGTATTTTGTCTGACGTTTATTTTTAAGCGTTCTCTTTTTCTTTTGACCACAATTACTTTGACGGTCACATTCTTCTGTTGTATGCACACTTTCACTACTTTCCGACTCCAATCTTGTCATCCACACATTTTTATTCTTTTTATTATATCGGTATTTATGTCGATCTTCTGAAGATATTCCAAAATCTGGATCTTGATCCGTATCATCGACGTCTTCGGAACTCGAAGAGTCATCATCACTTGATTTTTGGTTTTCAATGTTGTCAATTTTTTTCAATGTTATCTTCATACTGTTTGGTTTATCAGTTTTATTCATACTTTTCCGAAAGGAACATCCTGGAGAGCTCAAACTTTTTATATAATTACTTTCTACATTTTGTAATTTTGTATATACTTCTAATTCCTTATAGTTGCAATCTGGCTGAAGATTATATTCAACTTTTTCTGAATATGTTTTCTCATCAGTTACACCTGTTTTTACGGTTTGAGATTGGGATGCAGTAAATTCAGCTTCATTGTGTTTTACATTATCGTTATTTTCTGTTACGCTATCCCTTTCATTTAAGTCTTCAATTGGTAATTCAGGTATATTTTCTTTTTCATTACACAACGATAACTTAAGCATGTTTTTTTTAACTAGAGGTTCTCCATCTTCATTTCCTTCTATTTCTTGAAAAGCGGTTGTTTCAGTGAATTTAGATGTATTGCCTTTTGAGCTATTGCTATTTCCTTCAACACCATTTCCTTTCTCCAACTCTTCTATTGAAAAACTTCCTTGTCTGTTCTCTTCTTCATCACGTAAGGATTGCATCTTAATCTTGCTTCTTTTAGCTGCTGGTTCTTCATCTCCAATCCAATCTACTTGTTGAAGAGCAGACAGGACCATTAACCTTCCTCTTGACTCCATAATTTTAAACTGTAACAGAATAAATCATGTATGTCACTGCCTTTATTCATTTAACGATTTTTTATTCACAAAAAGGCAGTGACACAGCTCAAAGTGTAAATCATAAAATTTCTTTAATAGTGACACAACCTATATTTTAATAGAAAAAAATTTTATTACAACTAATACTTGATAAAATTCATTCTTTCATACTGACACAACTCGAAGTGAAACATTTGTAGCGTTAAAATGAGTTAAACATAAATCACCAACTCTTCTATTGAAAAATTTCCTTGTCTGTTCTCTTCTTCATCACGTAAGGATTGCATCTTAATCTTGCTTCTTTTAGCTGCTGGTTCTTCATCTCCATTCCAATCTACTTGTTGAAGAGCAGACAGGACCATTAACCTTCCTCTTGACTCCATAATTTTAAACCGTAACAGAATAAATCATGTATGTCACTGCCTTAATTCATTTAACGATGTTTTATTCACAAAAAGGCAGTGACACAGCTCAAAGTGTAAATCATAAAATTTCTTTAATAGTGACACAACCTATATTTTAATAGAAAAAATTGTATTACATCTAATACTTGATAACATTCATTCTTTCATACTGACACAACTCGAAGTGAAACATTTGTAGCGTTAAAATGAGTTAAACATAAATCACCAACTCTTCTATTGAAAAATTTCCTTGTCTGTTCTCTTCTTCATCACGTAAGGATTGCATCTTAATCTTGCTTCTTTTAGCTGCTGGTTCTTCATCTCCATTCCAATCTACTTGTTGAAGAGCAGACAGGACCATTAACCTTCCTCTTGACTCCATAATTTTAAACCGTAACAGAATAAATCATGTATGTCACTGCCTTAATTCATTTAACGATGTTTTATTCACAAAAAGGCAGTGACACAGCTCAAAGTGTAAATCATAAAATTTCTTTAATAGTGACACAACCTATATTTTAATAGAAAAAAATTGTATTACATCTAATACTTGATAACATTCATTCTTTCATACTGACACAACTCGAAGTGAAACATTTGTAGCGTTAAAATGAGTTAAACATAAATCATCAACAGTGACATAACTCTAAATGTGACTTCTGAAGGCATTACGATCCAAATAATAGTTTTCATGAAAAAAGACACAACTCGAAATAAGTCACTAACAAAATAGTGTCCACATTGTTTTTGTAATATTGTTGGCAAAGAAAACTGTCACAAATCAAAATATGTCAGTATTCCATTATCAAAGATGTATTATTTCTCTTACCTGTTTTCTTGAAGACTGTCACAAATGATAATATGTCACTATTCATGAAAAAACAACACTAACCTCTCTGTACGAATTAAGAAGTGACACTGTTCGAGATCGGAAAGAGCAGACAATGGCAGACATGCATAGTGGCTTTTCTGCTCTCTATTGGCCAATTTTGGAGTTACAGATGTGTCGGCCTGCATGAAATGTAGCGCATTCTATCGAGGTTTCAGGATTGTAACTAACTCAAAATTGTAATTTTTTTAGTTGTGACGTTATTGAAGCCCATGTGCGATATGTCTGACATTTATTAAAGGTAGACCTGGGCTATATAAACAATTTTTTAGCCCTTTTAGTTATAGTAGCTCATTAAAAATTTCATAATAATTAAGTCAAACCAAATAATATGACATGCTAGTGTAAAAGTATTTTTGTTATAGTGTTAGTGAGTGAAACAGTGCAGCTTGTCTTCACAGTAAGTAACATAGTTTACATGATATATAGTGGTTTCATCACTACAAGCAAAAGTGATTTTGACGCTAAAACGTGTTTTACAAACAATTTCAAAACATACAAGTATTAAATAATTGTATTGCAATAAAAACTAGAATTATCCATATGCTAAATTTATAGTTTCTGTTATAAGGTAAGAAAAAACATTACTTCAAGGATAAATTGAAGTATAAACATAGTACTTATTTGAGTAGTATGATGAAAATAGGACTATAAAACTGAAAGTAGAGTAAATAAGAAATAAATTTATGTTAATAATTTTGTTTCTTTTTGAAGAATTTTGTATAATTTTCTTTATAAAAGCCAATTCAAATATTTTTATTATTAAAATGTAGTTACAATCTCTATATGCATTTCTTTTTAGCATGACATGTAAAATTTAAATTATGTATATGACTTGCTCTTGAGACTTTCATTGGATACATTTCAGTCCCGGAATTTTAAATTCAATAGACACAAACCGATGTACAATTGCCAAATGCCCTGAATAAGACTATAGCAATCACCGCCAAACACCTGCTGGCAGGGTGAGTTGATTTATTATCCCACGTTTAAATTCCGACTGGTTGTGTTTACAACTGCGAGCAGCAGTAAAACATACACTATAGCCCGTATCAAATTACTAAAAATACATTGGATCCTTTCATGTGCTAGGATTCTATTAGAGAAAATAATACAAAGAGTGGGAATTTATTAAACGGAAGTTATGATTTAGTTTGGATTTAGTATTTCATTCAGACTATAAACATGTAGTAACACTTGACTCAGGTATAACCATTGCATAAAACATTAGCAGTAGTGGAGTTCGAGGTTTAAAGCAAAGATTGAATAGAAAAAGACAACTGACAAAAAAGAAACATCAATGGCGTCCCGAAATGTAAAAGTTACAAGTTTAGTACAAAACATCACTAATCCAATTAATGTCCCATGCAATGATCCATTCATTTCCGCTATGTTTAAAACTGTCACCACTTACTTCAGAGTTTGTTATATATCATATATGATGATTAGAGTGGTAAAAAACGATTTGAAAGCTATAGCTCAAATAATCCACGCAAGGTAGGCCAACAAAGAAAAGTCAGAATCAGGGACTTATAATTTCGTTTACTCTCCATTTATATCGAACAGGATACGAGTACATTACACCACGAGTCACGTAAAAGGATAATCTGTAGTCCGATTGTAACGTTTCTGGTACATATATGATTTTATTATTGACAGCTAATAGAATGACAGAGAATCATTTGGCAAAAAACGTTAACTCCATCCGGACTCAGAAGAGGAATTGTATCAGCCCCTTGAGGCTTCAGTAACGCTTAATCAATATTTAACATCATAGAAGTCATTATGTTCCATGTAAATAATATGAATTTCAATACAAATCGCCTAGCCAACAAATGGAATTATTCCTAAGATATCTTGCCGTGGGATATATTCAGGTTTTCGGTTGTTGAATTGGGTTTTACATCACCGTTTAAATAATTAAAGTCTCCACGCCAAATTACTATAAAATGATACTAGCTGTACTTATATAATTATGTTTTTATTAGTAATATACATTTTAATATATGTTAGGTGTATACTGAGTTGTTTAAAACTATATTTATTCTGCTATTTTCTCTTTGTAATGATGATTATTTACAGTAAATATTTGCTAACATTTAGAAAATTTCCATAGTAACATGTATCAAAATCGAACACTATGCTCCTCACACCGAAATCAAGGTGTATGTAATATTTTAAGTCTACAGGTCAAGTCTTTTTCTAAATATCGGGGGGACAGGCAGACAGACAGAAAACAAAGAGTCAAATAGAGATACGTTTCCAGCCAAAGTATCAGAGGCAACTGTGATATTCAGCCAATGGGCTTAAATACACTTGTCTAATTTATTTTGATAGGATGTTATATCATAATATATAAATACCAACGTAATTCGTCTTCAATTGTATTCATGTTTTTAATTTTGTACTTCAATAATTTGAAACAAATCTAAAATTAAAACTAGCAATATACAACAGAAAGTAGTCGATATTTACTGTTATACTTATTACAAGAATATTTCAACTGAACCCAATTATGTGTATGCTTCCACACGCCAAAGACAATAAGTACTCCTATTGTCTCTATGCAAATCAGTTCTTTGTCTCTGGAATACTACGTTGAGAGTTTCCGCACTCCGAGTACAGTGGTATGCAAATGTTATAGTAAAACACTGTCATACCCAGGGGGACACTATTCTTGTAAAACGTAATGTATTATTATAAAATAGTAATGGAAGAATAAATTATTTATTTACAATTTATTTATCAATAATACGGTGACGTGGTATTTTTTTAGATTTCACGTTATATTTTTTACATTTCTTAACTTATTGGAAAACGCCATAAAACAATGATTACACAAATTATAAATTACATTTAAATTAATTAATTATAAGAAAAGGTTCAATAGGAAGAATATACATACATTTAATGAAATTGAAACAAAAACACTCAAATTTCAAATTTTTTTACTAATATCTGACTCAAATTAATCTCATGCGATTTATTTTTAGAGCAAATATATTGGCTGATAGTCAGTACAGTTTATCACTGAAAGGGCTGGAAAATTTTCATTTATCTCTGCCTTTCCGAACAATATTTCACAAATAAAGTGATAATACACCTGCAATATTGCACCAAATGTACGTAAGGAGCAATGACAGATGGTGATGGTGTTTACATGGTGCATGTCATTCCATGGAATTTTGCTTTGAGTGAGTAAATATTTCACATCGGTCATACTATGGGGGTAACCATTTAGTATAAGATTAAATATAAATATCAATAAATTTATAAACACACTCAGTATATTCATAAAGTGGTTAAAACAATTCTCATATTAACAAATGTACACTAATTATCACAACACAGTCAACATTAGTTTATATTAATTAAGTATTTTGAATTCGTACACTCTCATACAAACTCGATTAATTATACAAAAATGTAAATGTATTATGTGCAAGATATCACAAGATAAGACAAGTTTTGACACGAAACCTAATATCTACTTTGACAAAAACTATAAGATGATGCATTCCAGTCCTGGAATTAATAATGGGAGGGTCACATTTTCTTTTATCTGCCGGGGTTGTTGTTTTTCTCTTTTATTGCATATCAGTCTGTATATCCAAAGGAGATCTCAAGAATAATATTATCTACAAATTTAAAATTTTCCAAGCAACCCTTTTGAAGCCTGTTACGCGCTCGTAGTGTGGAATACTTATACATTTCATGTCTTGAATAAAAAGCGAGAATTACATTCTAATTTTTTCTTTTACCTCTCTTTTATTTGTTCTAAACCCAGAATGCGTTCAGTTATAATATCTTAAAAGTTTGTATCCTATAATTTTATAGTAGCTGCGTAGTGAGAACTGAAATACATTTGTGGCCTGATTAAATCGTAATACTTACTTGAGTATTTTGAGAAACGTTTGTATTTAATAACACAAATGACTCCTCCTGGAAAAAACATTATTGTCGTTCAATGTAAAATTAAAAGGTTATTTATATTATTAAAAGTAATAAAATAAAGTTCGATTGGCATTATATTTAATATAGTACTCACCAGTCTATGAAATCCTTATGCAAACAGACGGTCAAAATAATATTTTCAACCCCTGAAGTAGTAATAATACAATAATTAACGCATAAAGTAAAACAAAACAGAAGTACGCCACATCACGTCTCTTAATAGTATTAGTTAGATGTATGCAAAATTTACAATCTATACGTCATTTCAGAATCAAAGATGTCCCGCATACAGATATAAAGACAACCACAAACAAAACTGGTAGACAGAAAAATTACGAACCATAGAACTAGTTCTTGCATAATTTCAAGACGTAGGTATGTAATGACTAAACATGAAATATTTCTTGACATACCTTTCTACACGATATATTAAAATTTTTCTTCATTTAATTGGTTTTCATATCAATGTTGAAAACACAATTATTGAGAATAATTCACTATACCATGTTGTATGTACGTATTGCGATAGTCAGGCTACATATGGTAATATGTTACATGATTAAATCTCTTATGGGGTATATATTATGTTTTATGCAAAATTCAGAAATGTTAACGTTGCTTTCATAGTAAGCCATAAGAATAATGTAAACATATCTACTAACGGTCAGTTAAATGCCATTGATTGACATCAAATACCATCAAACTCAGTTTTCCTCATATTGAAATAAAGCTTCTAGAAACATTTTAAGTATACAGATCAGTTCGTTTTAGAAATATCACCGTTCTTCCTATCAGGCAGATAGAAAGGGAGAGAGAGAGTGTATTTTTTCCAGTCCCACGAGTTCTCAACCCAATATAACAATGAAGTAAAAGTAAAACTATTTTTGTAAATATAACAAATTTGAAATATCGACATTTTTCAAACCAAATTGTGATCACTCCATTGACAAAAACTTATAAGTTCCCTAAATTAGATAAAAATTAAAATAAATAATAATACTACAGTACTAAGTCATATTTGACTTTCACTTATTCATTCTTCAATAAAATACAATGTGTTTTCGCTACTACAAGAAGAAACCCGTAACTAATTAACACAATCTGAATATATAAAATAATGATAATAGCATAACATAATCCAACCCACTTGTTGAAATATCAAGTAGCAACCTAGATAGACTTGAATTATACCCTTGCGGTTACTTAATGTTGGATCCAGTCTCTTGGCTCTTCGCCACCAAACCAAAGCCCATTCGTCTTTAGCTCTTCATACCATTTGGCTGTGAGTTAGGTTAATTGTGGCCACATATACTTCCGTTTGATGCAAATTCAATTTTTAGTTCTAGATTATATAACAATCGTGAAATGTTTGACCTTCTGACAGTTAAATTCATTTAAATTTACTATCAGTTAAAATTGCCGTTGCATTATCGGTAGGTGAGCGTTATCAAACCTATTACTCAGGTGCTGGAAAAATTGCACCTAGATGAGTGGTAGCGAACCCTACCCATCAACAGGATAGGTTTTTGAAATTTTGTATGCTCCTCTAGCACTCAGCTTGATGGAATAAAAGTAGGAGAATTATTCGATAATATTTTACAATATGTGAATTGTTACTGGATTGTGTTCACAGTAAACAAACAAAATCAACAGACCTACCTACCTAAAAGTCATTACCTACTTAGTTATGCAAGAAATTGTATTTACTCTGGACTACAAGGATTGTTTTCAAACTGATTGATAAAGCAATAATCGTATCTTGTTGACATTAACTTATAGCGTTAGCTCTTGCTCTGTAATTTTTTGTATTTTACAAATAATGTCCATGTTTACATTTTTCGGCTTGTTTAACAATATATTTATTCTATTATTTTAAAGCTGCAATCACGGTTACTTTAAAGAAAATCATATCAGTTTATTTTTATGCTCATTGAATTTGGATTAAATAGTATAAACAATCTATGGATCTTTTTCAGTAATATTTGTGCTTTAATCGTATTTTCCTTTTAGAATTTATAAATCAATACTAAAATACCACTTAGCTACCAGGTATACCGATATTACTGATGACCTGATTACAAGGCAATCTCATGAGCTGATATAAATAAGATAATTATTAAACTCTGAAGTTTCTTGTGACATATACTCGTTATGTACACTGAAAATAGCTATATAGGTATATCAAAATAGCTATATGATCATGAACCACTAATCACGAACACGTAAAGGCCTAGTTTCTCTCACAGCCACCACCTCACTTGACTATAAGGGGCACTGCACTAATGATGCTACGTCATCAGTGTGTTATCCCTATTGTTTACAAACATAGAGTTTACTCCTTAAACTCAATGGATTATTTATTAAATCTACATTAGAAATATTGAACAGGTATTTGTCTAAGAATAGTTTTGTATTAAAAACTATGTTAAAAAAATACTAACATGGTTTAACTCGTTAGTTTTTCTAACAAGATGTGTGTAAGTTTTATTTCAATGTGTCATAACTACATTGCTTGTCCAACATTAAACATTAGTTGGCTTTTCGTGCCCTCAATTCTATCCAATGACATAATTGTTCCTATATTAATGGTATTACTAGATCTACTTAAGTATTATTAGTTAAATATCAATAAAAGATCCTAATGAATTAAATTTTTAATAATATCTCGTATCTAAGAGGACACACTTTTGATCGCTTTGCAAAGATACAATATTTTATAATTTTATATAGGTACCGTCCTTAACGGAAGCATTACTGTGTATAAAAGACTTTATACAAAACAAGTTTAAATCTCACTTTTTTAGTTTTCTTAAAATGTGGTCTAATTTCTTAAGCTATTGTATAGTACCAATTTAATCCTTTAGAACTTATTCATTATAAATTTAATTTCGTTCTACTAACAAAACAGGCAGTTGTAGAGGGTATAATTATTTTGTAATTTTGGTAACAATTTAGAGCGCACTTTTAAAATGACACTCCATACAGGGAGGAGATGAATGAATGAAAGGGGCTGGTAGGAAACAATAGGAGGTTAATTGGCTGGTTCCTTTATAAACTATAAAACCAATAGTATGAAATTTAGTTGCTATTCTTAACCTTTTAAATATAAATTGTAAAATTTATCATAAAAGTTAAATTACAGACAAATACATCCGAGTTACTCTTGTCTGACTTTAATAATCCACGGAATGTTTTTAATGTTTTCATTTGCAAATTGTTTTAAAGATTTATAAGTTTTACATCAAAATACTTGTAGAAATTAGTAATATAACATTTTTATAAAATCTGCTCTGATGGTAAAAGGATAGATACAAATGAGGTGTCTAATCTAGTAAACCTCTCATCTTGGTTATATGTTGTGTAAGAGACCCTAACACTTAATAAAGAGTGTCAGAAGTACACATATTTGATTCGTTATGCATCTATATGCAGACTATAAATATAACCTGATTAAATGTACGTTGCTAATAAGATAACCATCGAATCGTAAAATGATTGAGAAACGAATAAAATAATGTTTATATATACAGTATGTAACAATTCAGTTATCTGACGATTGCATAAAATGTATTATGTTCACGCAATAAAACATTATTATTATTAACAATGCTCTTTGGTTGCGCGGGTTCGTGGAAAACGACGGTTAATAATCTGTTTGCTATAAACTCGTTTCCTACCTAATCTAAAGTGATTACTTAACATGGCAGGTTTATTAAGTGTTATTAATGTTCACAATGTCAGAAAATAATACCACGTATGGAATTTATTAAAAAGTCAACGATAAGTCTATCAAAAATTTAAATTATTAACTAATGCTTAAAAGCTTAATATTTACATCGTTACTATGACTATTTGATATTTTTAATATATTTCAGAAATATATATTTTCTAGCTAGCCAGAAGCCAGCAATTTTGTTATACAATATTTATACTGATAATTTAGTGAACAGTTTTCTAAACAAGATACTATTTCTTTGATATGATGTATTACGTTAAGTAATACAGGCAAAATCAATTTTATATCTGTACTTAAAATATGTTCACTAAAATATCTGAACTAAACTAATTTCAAATTAAATTTAAGATAAAATCTTGTATTACCTATAACTTATAGTTTTTATTTAATTCTTCAGATGTCTCGTTTCCAGTTCCTCTAGACTAATTAAAAACAACTCAAGAACTACGTAATTCAAAAGCTCTTCCACCAAATTTGCAAAAAAATGTGTGAATGTAGGCCATTTCAATACTTGAAGATGGAAAGTTTAACGTTATTTCAGTTACGAATGCACTGATTCATGTTCGTAGTATACTATTTTATTAGCTTGCACTGGGTGTTGCATCATGAAATTCAGCTGTCTGCTAATTCTACTTCGAACCCGGATTTCTCACTTGCCGGGTGAATGTGCTACCATTACACCACAGAGCGTTTACTTTTTCCGATTCAATTATTTTGTATTTGGCCGTATCTGTCACATTTGCGTATAAATAAGCAAACTAATATATGATCGGAAGACCAAATACCTGTAAAACGACTTTTATTTACATAAAATTGTGTAAATGGCAATAGCCTTATTTTATAAATGGCAAGTGAGAGATCCGGGTTCGACTCCCGGCGGAGCAAGTACTTTTTGTGATTCAATGTTTATTGAAATTAAATAAGGCTATTGCTAAAAGCTATATATATATATATATATATATATATATATATATATATATATATTTATATAAAGGACACCAATCACTTCATTGACAGACTTTCTGAAATACCCCAGCCCCTGGACGGTGAACTAATTTTAGCTACAGTTGACGTGGAATCATTGTACACAAATATTCCTCATGACGATGGAATAAGAACTGTAGAACATTTTTTAAATTTAAGACCTAGGAATTCAAAACCTTCTACTTCTTTTTTATCTGCCCTAGTAACCTTTATACTTACCATGAATAATTTTAGATTTAAAAACAAAAATTACTTACAAATGAAAGGAACCGCAATGGGAACCAGAATAGCACCTTCATATGCAAATTTATTTTTGGGATTTCTTGAACAAAATTTTTTAACATCTCAAAATTTAAAACCGTTAGTTTGGTTCCGATTTATTGACGACATTTTTATTATTTGGCAACATGGCATGGATAGTTTAACACATTTTATTCAACAATTAAATTCATTTTCAGTTTTAAAATTCACTTTCAATATTTCTAAAAATCTTGTTACGTTTTTAGATGTCGATGTGTTTTTAGACCAGGGACACCTAAAAACAAAAATCCATGTCAAAGATACAAATCCAATGCAATATTTACACTACTCAAGCTGCCATCCTGGTTACGTTAAAAAATCTATTCCAAAAAGTCTAACTATTAGAGCAAACAGACTCTGCTCTAATAAACATGATTATTATTGTCACACTGAAAAATTAAAAAATGTTTTTAGAAATAGAGGGTATCCTAACAAAATTGTAAATGATAACATGCAAAAATTAAAAAACTCTACTCCTAGGAATTATAAAAACCAAGGAAAATTTATTACCACCTATCATCCAGGGCTATACAAAATTATTGGTATAATAAAAACTGCACACAATATTCTACAGGCTTCACCTGTAACCAAAAATATATTCACTAATCCACCTAAAGTAATTTTTAAAAAGCCTCAAAATTTGAAAAACATATTAGTAAGACCAAAACTACCCTCTGATGAGCTAACTCAAAATTTAAACAAACCATTTGGCTGTGAACCCTGTTTTAAGCCTCGCTGCGAAACATGTAATTTAATAATAAGTTCAAAACATTTCTGTAGCAACACAACGAAAAGGAATTATCCGATAATTGGTAAAATGACTTGTGAATCCAGCAATGTTATTTACCAATTGTCATGTAAAGACTGTCCGAAGGACTACATTGGTCAGACTATAACTCCATTGCACATTAGAATGAACAAAAATCGCAGCGATACAAATCTTGAAATTAAATCAAATCCTATTTCGGCCCACGCAATGGAGCATAACAAAAAATTCGATGAATGCTTTTCTCTAAAAAGTATTAACAAAATTCAGAACCCCCATAAACTTAAAATAAATTATTTAGAAATAGCTCATCAGAGGGTGCTACAAACTAAACATCCGGATGGTCTAAATTTGAGATACGGATAGCAGTATGTATAAATTACATGTTACAATTTTAATTTATAACTTTATATTCCTTGTAATAAGCAAAATTATTTACTCTTTGTACGTAATTCAAAATTAGTTTTATTAACATATGATGTTTCTTTTGTTTATTATTTTTTGTTGATATATTTGCTTATTTACCTTCTGTATATCTCTTGAAAATGTCTTACGACGAAATATAGAGAATTTTTATGTTCTTTTCTTCTATTCTTTTCTATTCTTATTGAAGATATATATATATATATATATATATATATATATATATATATATATATATATATATATATATGAACGTTTTCTTTTAACTAACATCATTATACAATGTTGTCCGCTATTCTTGAATTCCACTGCAAATATTGGTGGATAAAAAGTGGTGACATATGTACCAAGTTTGCAGCTGTGTAGGACAATAAACTCTCATTAAAATCCAACACCACTATACCGGGAATCTTAACGGTTACAAGTAAGCTCATTTCACTTACAAAACATTATGTGTTTTGAGAACAATTCTATGTTTCTTTCTATGTTCTATGTTGTCTTGTGTATTGAGATGTTCTTTTCTTTGAAAATGAAATTAACTATCTAATTGTAATTTTATCCTGTTTTATAAGGCAGAGTAATACGTTTACTAGCAAAAGAAAATTAATGTTATGCTATAAAAATGGAGTACATACAACTCAAGATATATAATAATATAAGTTATCTCATGTGCATACTACATTATATTTACGATTTTTAAAATATTAAAAAAGGAGTATAGATACACACAAAGACTTGTATTGCCTCTCAATGGAATCCATGAAGGAGTATGTGATTCATACACATGATAAATTATTCATTAAATACTAGCATTTAAACCCACACAGTATGCATTAATATCAGCATACCTGATAATAAGTAGCTTACACAATAATTTTTGAACTTTAAAATTTCTCAAAAAGTTTAAATTTGGCTAAAGTGTGCTTAAAAAATTAAATATAAAAGAAGAACTATTTTCAAAACGCTCAAATAGCCATATGGGCTGAAATGGGCTTCCAAAGCCTATAAAGTAATACATTAAGTTGTTCAAGTTCACACTGTCCTTAAAGGACGATATGTAACGCAATCATGTTGTATGATGTCAACAAACAAACACAATAGAATTAATGAAGATATACTTCTTAGATTTTTAATGTAAATTGTAGCCATTAATCAATTTTCTTGTTAACTTATTCTTTTATGTTCTAAAACCAAAGAAAAGATTTTAAAACACACGTTTTAAATATATTTTTCAGCACTATTGTATCAGTGTTAATGTTTATAACTTCAAAAATTAAATTAAATTGTTAATATAAAGGATCCTGTCCCATCATTTTTAAAACCTTATGCTAATTATTGTATTATTATCTACATGAATAAAAAAATGAGTTATTGGTCTTTGAGGTAACAATTTCCATGGCCGTCAAATAAGTCAAGTGGTAGAAATTTGTTGTGTAATCACCTTTCCTTACAGTTTCCACGTATTTAGAAGAGGGAATATCATTCATATTTTCCAGGTATCTAAACAAGCACTATATGAAGCTCATTTGTGAATAATATTCGAGAATCATTTATAAGACTGTTAAATTTAGCTGTATGTAGGATAAGTTATTCCAGGAAGATTTTATTTGACACAGAGGAAAGCAAAAGAGACACAATTCAACACCGCCATAAAACAAAACCTTATTAAAGCCAGTTATTATACTTCGCTTTACTTTGAAAGTTCACCTCTGCCTAATTAGGCCTTGATATATAAATACTTTTATTCTCTACCTAGGTTTGACTACATAAGCAGTGTCACATTAAAAGTATACGTGTCGGTTGCTTCATTACAGTTATAACATATATTAAATCTAATTTTTCAAAATATTCTATAACTTCATTGACGCATTTAATAATCTAAATGTATATATATAGAGTTTTTCATTTTGGGTAGGTAGAAGTTGAGATGCAATAAAACATGCTATGTATGATATATTGAAGAAATTTATTTTTCATTTAAAAGGCCCATGTGTGCCATTATGTGTGGATTATAACATTCTGCAAATGTCCTCCACGGTTTCTCACAATAGTACGGATTTGATAGGTCCAATTTTCAGTTACTCTGCAGCATAAACCCGGTTTGTTTGAGCGATGGCCTGGGTTTTGTTGATCTTAAGTTCATCGGTTGATTGAGGCCTATTGGCATAGACCTGCGTCTTCAGAGGACACCATGAAAAAAGTCTAGGGGCGTCAAATCGCATGATCTCGGTGGCCAATCCACGTCACCTCTGTGAGAGATAACCATACCCTCAAATCGTTCATGCAAAATGTTCATTGTTTCGTTCGCTGTATGGTACATAGAGCCTTCCTGCTGAAACCACATGTCGTTTACATCCATATCGTTCAATTTGGGCTAAAATAAATCCGTTATCATAGTTATGTAGCGCCGTTGACAGTGATAGCCTCACCAACGTTGTTTTCAAATAAATACGGACCAATCACACTGCCAGCCCAAAACCTGCACAAAACAGTAACTTTTTGTCGATGCACCGCTACTGGTGAACAGTCGCTAAAGATAATTTTTTGGCGGAAATTAGGGTCCTCTTCTAAACGCACCAAAGCCCATTCGGCGAACAAACGGCGTTGTCTATGCTCATAAACTTTAAGCTCCTGGGTCAGTTGGATTTTGTACGGATGCAGGCCTAAATCCAGACGCAAAATTCGGCTAGTAGAAGTTTGCGAAAGGCCGAGTTCTTGTGCACGGCGAGGAATTGACTGCCTCGGGTTCATATGCACACTTTGACGGACAGTGGCAACATTTTTGATAAATCTGCTGTTCCTTTGATGTCTGGGTGTAGGTTGGTGTTTTACCGAACCGGTCTTCTTGAATTTAGCTACCAAACCTTGAAGAGTTGAAATTGAAGGGCCTCCGCGTCTGCCGTAAAATGGTCGCAACGCACGTAGCGTTTTAACTGGTGAACACTCATTTTGATAATACAGTTTAATCATCTGAACGTGCTGCTCAATTATCTAACTTGTCATGATGAAATAAATTGTAATGAAATAGCAGAACTTACTGAACAACAATACACTAATGAAACAGCCGACACAAAAATAACATGGCCGCCACAAGCGCCAACAACTACCCGCCCAAAATGACAAACCCTATATTACCGCATTATATACATACATGTTTGTTAGGTTTATTATCAGTAGCTAGATAATACAATTTCTGATAACGCAGGGATGGTAAAAGAATTTTCTAAAATCAGTTCTTGTCCCCAACTTCCAACATAAACTTTCCTCTTTACTAGTTCTTTACTAGTTTTACTAAAGGAATGTGTTACATTCGTTTAATTTGTCATATATTGAAACCTCGTACGGTTGAACTCAGCTTGCCTAAAGATTTATAATATAAATTTATAAAATAAATTCCGTAATATCTATTCCCCATCATAACTGCACGGTTAAATAAAATTGCTAACGTTCAGTTAGTTCCAACGAAGTGGAATTCACCTTAAATGGAATTTGATATTCGTTATAAATAAATTAAGCCTAATGTAAAACTTCAAGTCTATCATACTGTAGTTCGTCTTCGAGATATCTTGGGGACAGAGTGACAAACAGACAGGCAGAAAAAAACTTTTTCAATAGCACAATAGTTCAAGCTTTGGTAACTAGGTAACCCCTAACATGAAAAGTTTGCGTTATTTATTACCAACAGATCAGCGAAGCAGCACGCGATAGCCTAACGTTACACGATGCTGTGAGGTATAAGAACGGATAAAACGCTATAACGGGAGCCGATGGACTTTTTAGTAATGTGAGGACAAAAATTTAGTAAATTGGAATTGAAAGGAATTTCAGCAATAATTTCGTCAAATATGTAGATATGTTCGTATAAATAATTATATTGAATCATGTTTATTTTAGCATAGTTGAATATTTTACATGAATTTACATATTTTATTCCAAACATCCCAACAGACAATTTGCATTAAAATTAAATATTTATAAATATTAAATAAACTTATTTGATCGAACACCTTAAATAATATATTTCAGCAATGAAAGAAACGGCACAGTGTCCACGATTTGGTTATGATAAATGCTGCATTTCCGTCAGGAATAGCAATAATTCTTACACAAATATCTCACTGTCCTTTTCTCGATATTATACTTTGAGTAACACTCTATATTGGGTAAACCGTTTCCATGTATTGATTTATTTTCCTTTGTAGGATAAGGATAAACATGCAAGAAATTCAGCTGGTTTCCAATAGTTGATATTACTTTGATAGCCATGGAGTGGTATTTCTATTTTATTTTATGTAACTCACCTCATACTTATGTTATGTATAAAAAAATATAACCAAAAACAGGTTCAAATCAATCTCATACGTATTACTTTAGCATAGTAAGAAATTATTGCATTCATATATAAATGCAATTAAAGTTTCCCATTTTAAGTACAGCAGTTAAACTGTATTAGAAAAAAAAACTTTTTATAGGAATTTCTTTAAACTTGATAGTAAAAAAGATCAGAAAGATGCCTGTTAATGCATTGATAATTTCAGAAATGTCTTTTATTACAAAAAGGTTAAACCAAAGAGACTAAGTTGGTAAATTTCATAAATAAAGTTTGGGGTAAGATTTTGTTATGATTACTAGGCCCACGATGAAAATTATTTCAGTTTTTAGTTCTCAGATCACAACAAATAAATTCATGAGGAATAAAACTATTATGATTGATATACAATTTACTTAAACTCTTTTTAACAAAATGGTAAGGGCATCCTTCAGGTATTAATACCAATGTTACGTGTGTATAAGCTTAATGTAGTTTAGGGTAATGTATGATGTATAATTTATGAGATGCTAAAATCAAGAATTGTACCTGAAAGAAATAATTATTCAGGCTGTAAAATAAGGCGTAATAAACGTGCAATGATATAATTTTAAAAGACATACAGTTATATAATTTTAATTACCAAAAGTAAGGAAACAAAAACATAATGAAAAAAAGTCATTCCTTATCCGTAGTTTATAAATTACCAAAATAATTTATACTAGGTGGGGCTAAAGCCCCATTACAGCCTTTCATTGTTGAAAAGCTCTAGTTATATCTGAATTTAGTGTTAAATTTGAGTATGAGTAAGAGGATTGACACCTTGATTTGAGTAAGAAATATCGTTAAATCCAGGTAACTTAAAATTTAATGCGTATTTTCTTAGTTATATTACTCTTTTATATATATGACAAGAAACTAAATAAATAACATGGAAAAATCCAGTTTTATTGGAAGAAATTCAATTAACACTCTCTTACAACCCCAATTATTATCACTGGATATCCATGTGCTGGTACACGATTTTGTTTACTATTGACTTAATTGTAGCTATTTTCGTATTTTCCATAACGTTTCAAATTTAAACCTTTATTTGTCACAAAACGTTACATATTATATCAGTGCAACAGTAACAGGTAGTATTGTAAACTATATTAATCATACTATATTAATCTCGTTGATAAAATAATATTCAATTTAAGTCCTAGCATAAAAAGTATATCATTATTAATGATACTGAATTTTAAATAATAACTATAAAATTCAGATAAACTTAATAACCTTAATAATTATAGTTAATTTAACAATAAGATACACATATTATACGTAATTGCCAGATTCTGACAAACTTGAGTTATGACATTTAATGTAATGGAAAGTAAAGAGCCTCACCAGTGCCGTTGAAGAAATTCGTCAAATAAGTAGAAAATGCCATCCATAAAGAGCTGACGGAGCCTCTTCCTGTAGATTGTTATTTATGGTTCGCTTTTAAGGTATAATATATCTAGTAGTTTTTTCGTAAGAAGGTGTGTTATAAAGTGGAACATTTTACCGACTCAAACAGCTTCCCGTCCGTAGAGCCGGTGATTCGTTTCCCGTGCGGCACGAACATGTCGTTGTAAGCTGCTTTTCTTTCTTACAATAGTAGCAACGTAATATTTAGGTCTTGGACATTCACGAAATACACGCCCTTCTTCTTCCCAATTCCAACAAATCGGGTTCCTTTCATTCTAAAGTGTGAATATAGGATTACGATTCGTTACCTGGGATGTCAAATTTTGTCTCCCATCTTGGAGATTACAAGGAGCTCGTTCTCCTAGAGGTGATTCTTTTCTGTGAAGCCGATCTTAACGTAGAGAGTCTTCTCCTCATTGATCCGTACATTGACGAGGTCCCGGACCGGCGAGATGATCAACGTGCTGTACTTTCGGCAAAGCGTTGTTCCTAGGGTTTCTCTCTGGACCAAGACGTCTTTCTTTAACGTCCCAATTTTGCCTCATTCTATAAGTTTCACGTTTCCAAATTACTACTGTCCATACTCCTCCTCATACCCTACTTGGAGCCTGGGCTGTGATGATACCGAGCGTTCGTATTGAGTCCACTTAGGTTGACTCTGCTCTCAATCTGAGACTTTGGTTTTACCATTCTAACTACCTTCTCCCGACCCCTGGAATACTTTACCCCATTTCACGACTGAGACTTTCTGGGTCAGTTGCAGTTACGGTACGGTTGCGAAAAGTCGTTACACATATTATATCTATGTCTTCTAAGATACGATGAATGATTGTAAAAGCTTTGGGGGAAAGGGAGATGATTCTGTTTTACAAATGATAGGGTTTTATAGATACATATACATGGAAGCGAAATTATGTTTAATTTTGAAAAAAAGTGGGTTTGCATAATGATCTTGTGGGCCATTCATCCATTACACTATTATTTTTTATTTTGAAAATAGTATGACTATAATTTGAAGATCCCTAAACTTGATACCATAGAGAAGATGAGAATATACATAGGCTAGATAAACAATTCTCTGATTTTTGATAATGTGAGAATGGCGTAGTGGGCTCTATTTAAGGTGTTTGAAAGTCTTTTCATGTGAGCTGCCCAGGTGACATTGCTGTTAATCTGGAGGCCCAGAAACCTTCCTATCGGAGTAGTGTTGAGCAGTGGCTGGAGGTAGGAATCATCCGCCCTAGCATTCCTTTGATAGTTGAAATTAAAATGTCTTGTGAATACCTTTTCTATATTTAGAAGTAAGGCGTTTTTTCTCAATGACTCTTTGTAATACCATTTACATAGATCAGAAAAAAAATTGGCCCTAATAAAGACCCTTGTCCGTGTTGAACATTGATACATTTTCAATGATCAATTTTGATCTCCAATGACGACCTTTTGATGGCGATTTTCTAGATAAGAGGAGATCCATTCTTTCACTTTGTCCTGCACACCATATAAATATAGCTTGTTTATCAGAAGGGAATGGTTTACACAATCGAAGGCTTAGACAGTTCACAGAATACTCCGACGGCACTCTTTGACTCATCCACAGCAGATATCTAAAAACTGGATTCCAAACAGATAACTTAACAGATAGGGCTTTCATCTCGTAACATAAAGTATATAAAACTTTTCCTTAGTTTTGTGTTATTCCCTTAGTTAAAAATTAACATAAATGATCGAGTTTTGAAATAAATTTGCAACATTTAATTTGTAGTTATTATCTTTTCAATGTTGGCGAACGCAGATATTGTATAAATAACTTGTAAGTAAAGCTAGATAATTTTGCGCATAAGTAATAATTTTTATTTAATCATATCCCATTTTTAATATTAAATTTAAGTCAAAAGGTTCTTTTTGTTCTATACAGATTTAAATGTTTACGCATTTTTAATTGAATTTCAATAATTTTTTGTGAGTAATATTCTTTTTTCTTATAACCAAAGTTTATGTGTATGTACAGTCCATTCATGTATATCACAACACTTTATTAATTTTATTTATCATTGACTTAATATACGTGATTTACGAAATGTTATTTTACAAAATAATGTAAATTTAAGATGAAAGTCTTAGGCAAACTCTATTTGAAAGCCCACCAAAATCGGTGTTTATGAGTGATTGGTTATTTTGTTAGACTAAAGGTTGCCTTATTCAAAGTTTAGTGTTAGAGCATTATTGCTTGAAGTAATTTTTCTATCCCAGCTAGTCCAAATAATTATTTTAAATTCTAACAAATATTAAGAAACTGTAAAATTAAATATATTTACATAAAACATATAAACATTAATTAACCAAAAGCAAATGTAATTATATAAGGAAATGGTGTTTAATTATTCAAACATACGCAATCACAAAATATAATGAATAATTACTTCGTAAGTAATTAACCACGTAAATGGGAGTAATTACATTGTGCAATTTAAAATAAAAGACGTGCCATTACTTGCTAACTTTTAAAAATATATGTGTACGAAACGACACTCGCACAGGAGTGCTTTGACGCATTAGTCAGAGCCCCATCACTGGCGGAAAGTACATTTCTTTCAATTATCTCAATTACCGCACTCTGTTTACACGCTATAAATTACACAATTTATGCTACATTTTTTAATGTCATCCTGTTTTAATGCCACTCATAAAAGGTAATTTGCAAAAATATATTTAAAATATATTTTTGAATAATGTTCCATGGACATGAGAAAGAATGTTTTTTTTACACTATCAAAAAAGATTAATTTATTAGCATGTCGTGCAGGAACGATGGGGAAACAGTCAAGGTATATATACGGTATAGTATACATGTAAAAGTGACATAGTCTCCCACAAATGTTGAATTCAAAATTAACTGTATATTAAGGGCCAATTGAGCTGAAATTTAAAATCTGGCACCATAACGAGAAAATAAATGTATATAAAAATGGTTTCACAGCCTACGTCATATTCTTAAAATTTAAATAAATAACAATGGTAATACAAAATGTATTTCTTATAAGACCTTATGTTAATTTTAGGGTAAAAGTTATTTATTAAAGACACTATTCCATAAACACTTGCCTTGTATAATAATTTTAACACTATATTTATTAAAATTCTATTATATTTAGCAAACGTGAGGAATTCATCAAATTTATTTATTCTGGATATTATTTAACATAACACTATTAAATCATTCAAATTAATTAATAATATTTTGAATGTGTACACGTAAGGTACACGACATACGTGAAGAAACAATTTTGACCTCTTGTAACGGTTTATTATTCATTAGTTCCGTGACTGCAATTTTAAGAAACAAGTTAATCTGCGTTCATGAGGCTGTAACCAAAGAAGATGGAATCACAACGTAACACGAAAATATTATTACTTTCAAAGAACGAATACCTAAAGTAATAACTAAATATGATGAACTTGAGTCTCCTATGAGCTCTATTTTATGCCAATATAACGATACTACAATGAGTAAACAATTAGAGTGAGGGACACAAACCAACCTAAGATAGTGTGATTTTCATGGCACCTAGTCACTCTATTGATGTGTCAGGATTATAGAAATAATGCTTGACACATAAATTCTCGACTTGAGCATCAATTTTATACAGGGGTTTAAAAATATATTTATAAGATTATCAATTCCTTTTTGACCATAAATGTTATTTTTCACGTTTCAATAAAATTAAGTCCGTTGATCATGAGTCTTAGATTTATGATTACATCAAATCCCAAACGTATAAATAGTAAAACTGGCATAAAAATATGAACATAAAATTTATAAAATTGTTTTAAAGACGTGGAAATATATATTAAAATTATCAAGTGAATGAAACAGAGATTTTATTAAAAATACTAACATCAGGCTAAGAACAAAATAAACTGTGAAAACTTATCAATATTAAATCAAATTGATTAAATTTTACTATATTATTTCTTTTAATTATATTTTAAAATTTGTTGTATTTAAAGTAAATGGTTAAAAAATGATCCTTTAAATTACATTTATTGAATCTAAGAAATTGTTACTGAACCTGATCTACTGGATCCAGTAAGCATAAATATGGTGAATCATAATTAATTATAAGTGGGTTTTATAACTAGTTTTACGAAAAACTTATATTGTTAATTAAAAGCAATACAAATATAAGACGATTATAAATTTTATTTTAAAAACGTATTGAAATAACTACACATTCATTTAATGTATCCGTAACCGTTTCGAAGCTTACACTTAAAAACACATTCCTTCAACGCAATTTCAAATAATATAATGTGGCATACATTGTTTAACTTTTTAAATTGAATTGAAATTGATACATTCGATCACGATGGCAATCTCAACGCTTTTAAATCTTAACCTATATAAATGTCTTTGCTTTATTAATCTTATATGATCTATTGATATATCTTGTGTTTTGTTTCATTTAAATTTATTGGACATATTAACGTAATGAATTTATTCACTGTAAGGGCCTAGATCCAATTTATATTTTATAATAACGCAATATGTTTTTTAAATAGACGGATACATGTTCCTGAAAAAAGACATTTATTATCAGACGGTAACTTTGGTAAATGATGAATTAGGAGGATACCGAAAGAACATAAATTATATTTTTGTATCATATTAGTCCTAGCCTAACTAACTTAAAACCAACTTTCACATACTAAAGATTCAAATTTAAGTTTTTTTATATTATTTCCGATATATCAACTGTCAAAGTGTGTAAAGCTAGGAAAACCTATAATATAAAAATCTTGGTAAAAATTTCAAAACCATGGATTTAGTAGTATTTTATTACTAGTACTGATGTACATAAATAAATGTATTCCTCATAAGAAATGGATAAAGAGCGTTCCAGCAGCTTTCTTTCCAGTTGTATTAACTTTCAATGTATAGAATTTTAAGTATTTTAAAATGCGTTTTATGTTGCATAATTGTTATAAATCCAACATAATTCATAAATTATGATTAATAACATTGCTTGATAAAATTGCTAAACAATATATTGTAATATCAGATTCAATCATATTCTAATATATTATAAATCAATCACATTGAAAGGGAAATTTACATTATCAGAAGTTATTAGAAACTTTATAATCGTATTTAAGAATATCTTCATCTTGTCTCTATTGTAAATCCACCAAGTGTCAAGTAAAGTCATCATAATTAAAATTTACAACGAACCATAACATCCAGTAAACTTGCTGTCAGGTAAATTCTATTGTGTATAGGATGGCCTATTTTCTCACTGGAAAACTCCAGTATAGTGAAAAATAATATATATATATATATATATATAAAAAACTTTATATTATTTATATATATATATATATTTATATATATATATATATATATTTATATTATATAGTAAAGTAAATGAACAACACCTAGCAACATTGATTCATCAGTGGTACCTCTTATGTTCAATAGAATAAATTCACCTTATTAATACTAAATTTGTATTATTGTTATCATTGTAATGATGTAGTTCTAGTAGGATAATAATATTTTAGCTGTATTTAATTTTGTAACCTTTTTATAAATTTATTTTTGGCTGAGCGTTAGCAACGATTGTCACGGAAGAGGCTTATGGATAGCGAAAGATTTCATATGCAACTGTCCATTGCAATGGCCCTTCCTCATGATGAAATTTACCCCCAGAATCCAAAATTGCAATAACACTATCCAGACAAATTTTTGAACAAAGGCAGCACTTTCATATAGCTTATATGAGTTCGTTAGTTTGTCGTAACTAATAAATAATTTCAAGGTAGCATCAATTCGCATTCTATAAAATTAATTCGATTAATTTCCAACTGAGAAAAAATTTTCTAATTAAAAAAATATATAATTGATAGTTATAACTGACGTTTATTCTGTAGTTCCTTGCATATATGTTGAAGTTTCAAGATAGTGGCTATTCATACTTTAGAAAAAGGATGGTTAATATACGTATACGTTATTTGCATCAATACAATAAGTACCATAATTACTTCATCTATACTTATTAAACATTCTTACTTTTAAAATATTTGTATACAGCTTTCATGCTGCAGCTACCCAATTTGAAACAACAAACATAGGAAGATGTATGGTTTTTATATCGACTAACTCACAACATTTACAAAAGACTATAGATTTGTACTATAAAAGTATTTATTAAAACGTCATTCTTTAATATTTAGAAATATTTCTTAAGATTTCATGTTGGCAGCCATTTAAACGAAAAATATAATTTCGGTTTACAGTAAAGCTATTATGCATTTCACCTCAAATGTATAAACAATTTAAGTCGACTAAAACTTATGTTTCTTCCTATGTATTTCCTTATGACTCATAACATTCCTAGATAGCTAATTAATATTTATATAAGTATTTTATAACGCTACGGAAAATATAATTAACCGGATAGATACCCTAGTGCTTAATATATTCTGACTACACAAGATACAGAAACAGTTTTTAAAAAGCTTGGTCGAGTTTGCTAGGCTGATTGAACGTTCGAAAATGTTACTATTATTTTAAAAAGGCAATATTGGTAGTTGTTATCTCATCAGTGATTTGTGTTAAACATATAAACTAATAACGTATCTTCAGTTTGACATTTTAAATTACAGCGAAACTTAAAATACATCTTTCTTGCCACTGAGCCGAAACGGATATGTTTCTTTCAGTTTGTACGTCTGTCCGTACGATATGTAGAGAACGAACTGACTTATAGACTTACATGCTTAAACACATATTAAACCATTAACATTTTGATCTGTGATGAATTATCATTAGAATAAATCGGAAACTTATTTAATCTGTGTAAATGTGTATACTTTTACACCTCATTTCACTTGGTATTTTACCACTGATATCAAGGTAAGGGACTAAAATATATGTTTCAGAAAAGTATGTATGTACATCACGACAAATACTCCACGGTAAATATTCGAAGGTGTATATGGACGTAAATTTATCATAGGAATGGAGTTGAACATCCATTAGTGAACGTTTGTGACTGCAGTAGTGCAGAAGATGTTGCCAAATTCCGGGTACAAGACACTTGTAACGTTACAATGTAAGGACAGTGATTCATTGCCAGACATATATCACCGTTAATGGTTCAGTTGTCACGGACAATGCCTCAGTCCTCTATGTTTTACAAGGTGCTTAGTTATTTGCAGGTAGTACGTGAATATTTACTTAAATTTTTATTTAATGTTTTTATGAAAAGTTATAAACCTAAAATATTATTATTACAAATTAATTAAAAAAATAATTTAATATAATAATACATAGTAATTTACCATATTTATAAAGTTCACTATTTTTAGGATGAAACTGTAAATAAAATTATCATTAGAGTGATATATCTATCATAATTTATTATAATAAAGAAATCATAATTATATTAAAACATAAAGTACTTTTCCTCGTTAAGGAATACTTTTTGAATATATTATGGAATTTCTCCGTATGTTTTAGCAGAGACGTAAAGTTCATAAAGAAGTTATATAATAAGAAACCAGTTTTCATAGTACATTTATGCCATACACTCAGTAAGGGTTTATGATGGAAAACATTGGCTAAAAAATTGTTTTAGTTTGATTTAGTTTTCCTAAAAATTAAACCTTTACGCTATATCTAGAAACATTATTTCGTTAAGATCTTTGCAAATGTCGTGTGTAAATTATTAAGTCTGTTGCTATTTGTGTTACTAATTTGCTAGTTAAAATGTTGTATGATTGTAATTAATGCCCTTAGAAATATATTCTATCTTAAAAAGGTTTAGCCACATTCAATATGGAGACATGCGCTAGAACTGCAATTAATATTCCTTATATGCAAGTAAAGCTTCATGCAAAGTTTAAGTTTGTAAGTCACTTTGTCACTTTAGTTACTCGAGGTAAGGTGCTGCAGACGGAAAGTCAGTGTGAAAAATATTTTACCAGCCCCTCAGTGATAGGCTTTGCTAACGGCTATTAATAAATAGACTTTAGAAGTTTGTATCGAATAAGTCCAATATATTATTCAAGGTATTATTATAGTAAAATAAAATCTAACAATCAGTACAACGCTAAAACTAATAATGATAACTTAAATTAAACAAACACGTATTATATAATTTCAATGTTACTAGGTGTTCTTCTTTCAGTCAATAATGTAATTTAAATATGTAGAATTTTATAATATATCCGATATTCATCCTATATATAATTTGTTTCTATGAGGTAAGAGACTCTCCGAGAGAAGAGACAGAAAATTCACCCTCGGTCAAG
This sequence comes from Homalodisca vitripennis, assembly GCF_021130785.1. Lineage (NCBI taxonomy): Eukaryota > Metazoa > Arthropoda > Insecta > Hemiptera > Cicadellidae > Homalodisca > Homalodisca vitripennis. The sequence continues at coordinate 125,157,910 of NC_060208.1, read as the reverse complement.
TTTACCGAATGTTGTTGTCTGCTGTAAATTATGTTGACATTTATTTTTACTCAGCGTATATCCAATAGAGAGAACTACGAGGAACTTCTTTAATACGATTATCAATTTTCAATCAATTTCTCCTAATATATTTATTATTCATCAGGAAAAGAAATTAACAACTCTTCCAAATCGATTAATGCAACTTTCAACACCAATACGTATTTATTTATTGATATCTATTTTTGATCATTTAGTCCTATGAAGTAAATAGCTCTGAGTGGTCACAAGACAAATTTTCCATTGAGTAATATATCATCAGACTTTGGTAATTCAATTTAAAAGTCTCTTTTCTCCCCATATACTGAATAAATCTCACCATAAATGTCAAATACTCTAATCCTTTCAGTGATTAAAAGCTATATGTAATAAAGAGGTTTATTTTACTTTTTGGCTGTTGATTTATTACTTACATTTATATCAGTAATGCTTTCAGTTCACATCAAAATTTAACTGAATTCCTTACAAAGTGGCTGAAACTCTTGCAATTCCTGTAAGAAATATGTTTCTAAGGTATAGTTCCATCCTGTATGAAGCTTTCAACAAATATTCCAATTTCAAGAAGCTGATAAATACCAGTGCCCTTATAACTGCATTCTATATTCAATATTACACAATAAGTAAAACCGTTGAATTTTTATAATAGAGTATTAAATATTCTGATAAGTAATTCCATTTTATATAAAACAACGTTTGGGTACATATGATGCATTGGGATTTGCAGCGATCAAACAAAAGTTTTGGATAGTTTCAATAATAAAGTTATTTTCCTAAACTGGAGCTTGCAGGTGCTAGAAACGTTGAAACAACAGTTATCCGCTATTCTATATCTCACAGACCGAGTTCAGTGTGTACAGCTACCTATGATGAGTAAGAGTCACATTTCCTTCCAATTACGACAATTGTAACATAAGAATTTATTCTGGATAGTTTTGTATTTATGTTATAAGTGTTAATTAATCTGCATTTGCCTGTATCAGTTAATATAAGTATAACAATACGACGGTTCTTGTTTCGTATTATCTTATATGTATTATATATATATATATATATATATATATATATATATATATATATATATATATATATATATAATTTTTTTAATCCAGTTTGATAAATCCTGTGGTAGTTTTATAAACTATAAGTAAACAACACGTTTTATTTGAATTCACTACTTTCAAGTCCCTCAAACTGATATAGTTGTTGTGATATCTTTTGTTGATATTAACTCTTGAATTGACTCGGGTTTTCTGAGCCTTACAATATGGATTCCTCTATAATAGGGCAAATCGACATCATTCGACTCTCCGCTTTGGTCTTAAGTGAACATGAGTGCAACAAAAGAAATTAAAATGGATTACGAAGTTGTCAGCGTTAAAATATATTTTACAAGCAGTTGGCTTCGCACGCAATTTTGTAGGTTCTATACCTGTATGAGCATTTCTTGTACAAGTGAATTATATTTCTGATGCCATTGTTGAATTTGCCTTCTTCACACGATAAAAAAATGTTAAAGTTAATATTTATGGTAACTGAAATTTACTTTGATGTTAGTATTCTTTGTTGCTTAGCTTATTTGGCCTTTTTTCCGTTTAAGAAAATATAAATACATACACAGCTCTGAGAAGCCTAATTTTGACAAAAGAAAAATAATTTAATTGTCATAATTATATTTTAATGTAAAGGAAAAGACTATAGAGTTGTCTGTTATATCTACACTGCTAGCAGATATACTCGCTCCTTTGCTCTCCATTTAGTAGGCGTTGCATGTGTATAACAACTGGTGGTTCGATTGAATTTTATAACCTACTGTACGTAGATGTTGAGTTTGCCTTCTTCCCATGATCAGGAGAATAAGGCCAAATCCTAAAATTTTAAAACTTATATTTATTGCCATTGTATTTTACTTTTTGATAGTATTTTAGTTCTATACTTGATGTGTTTTGTTTACCTGCCAATAAAATAAATATCACAGATCAGAGAAGCCTACTTCTAAGCTAAACTAGCCTACAGCTAAACTAAGATGGGTTTCATATCAGTCTGTAAATTTATATTAAAAAGTAGATGGTAACGTTGTCTTTTAGATCTAGTCCTTAATATTCCATCAAAATGTACAGTTAAAAATAAATGAACAAATACACTATGCATTCGTTTCTTTATAAACTGAACAAAGTTTTTCATATTTTAGAACATACAGAGCTGGAATTGGTACATTAGTTCGAAAGCACAGTCGGCGATCTTTCATCTGACATAGTTCTCAAAGGGAATCTTCAGTTTTCAGTTCTGATCATCTAATGTTTTAGGATATTTTGTACGGTAAATAAGTACTTAACTAATCGCTGAAACATATAACGGTGTAAAAATATTGTTATTCCTTTGAAACTTTACTTACCATAAATGTAAAATTTAAAAATAATAAACACTGTCTAAACAATATAGTTGATCACATTACAAATGTTCTTTTAATTAATATCTAACAACTATAGAAACCAAGATGGGAATCTTAGCTACTTTAAAAACCAGTAAGGCGTAGTTCAGAGGTATTTTCAAAATAAGAATATGCATACTGGTCCTGGGTGCTTCAAAAATATGTATACACACTTTGAACTTCCATAAAAAATTTATTTACCGTTCTACAAAGTAAAATTTCAGGAAATTAGAAAGCCTAAAGTCCAATGTAAATGAAACGTAAATAACAAATGTTAATACTGTTCAAATTGGTGACCTGCAGCATCAACACAATTCCGAGTACGAGTCACCACCGATTCTGTACATCGTATCAAAACGTCCAATGAGATTTCTCTACACACAGCTTGAATCTCATTCCAAAGAATGTCTAGGTTACGTGGGTTACGTTTGTACACCTCATCTTTTACTGTGCCCCATAAGAAGAAATCCAGTGGTGTAAGGTCTGGAGAGCGTGCTGGAAACTCGATTGGCCCCCTGCGTCCTATCCACTGGCCCGGAAAATTTTGATCCAGGTAAGCTCGTACGTCCCTGTGATAGTGCGGCGGAGTACCATCTTGTTGAAAATAAAAATTATCATTACCGTATAATGCATGAATGGCAAGAAATATGGAATCAGCAAGCATTGTTAGGTAATTAATACCAGTTACAGTACCTTCAAATCGAAAAGGTCCAATGAGTATCTTGAAGACAAACAGCACCACACATTTACACCAGGCAAATTTACAGCTTTTTCAATTGTAATGTGAGGATTGTCTTCAGCCCAGTAAACACAATTGTGCCTATTGACAGTTCCATTAAGTTTGAATTGGGCTTCATCCGACCAAATGATGCTACCCATAAATTCCGGTTCACGTATCATCATCTCCTGAACCCATTCACAAAATTGCAACCTTCGATCTGGATCGTCGTTACTTAGCTGTTGCACCAGCCTTGGAATGTAAACACGATACTTGCCTCTCTTCAGAATGCGTAGCACGCTGCTAGCACTTACATCACTTTCACGTGCCCCTTGCCTTGAAGATTTGTTAGGAGAGCGTTGAAACAGTTCCAAGGCTGCCGTTGAAGACTTATCACTTGTAGCTGTTTGAGGTCGACCTGAATGACCTTTATGCACATCACACACTGTTCCATGAACTTCGAATTTGTCTCGTATGCGTGTAATTGTCAATCTTGAAGGTGGTTCTGTATCATAATCCCTTCTCCACTGTCTTTGAACTTCATTTACATTCTCAAACTTCCAGTACCACTTAATAACCTGCTTTAGTTCTTCAAAACTCAAACGTACGTCCGCCATGTTGATATTACAAATTCCAACTAACAATATAACATAAAGGGACGATTATGCTGCCACCTGGCGAAGTAATATAACATTAGCCTTGTAGAGCGGGAAAACTACGATAGTTTAAAGTGGGTATACATTTTTTTGAAGCACCCGGTATATTCTTCCCAGGAACCATAAGTATGTCCTTGTAAAATTTCAGTACAACTGATTGAATAGTTAACGAGTGAAAGCAAAAGAAAGCAGCAAAGGTACTTTCGCATTGACAGTACTATTATGATAATTCAACCCTAATTAATAAAACAGTCCTCTGGGTCATTTATACCTCTATTATAAAATGTATTGGATAAGTGAATTTATGCAATACGATACTCTAGTGCTTATATTTTTATGTTTTATTACACAAAAATAAAAACATTTTTAACACCTTGTACCGTTTGTGCGCTGCAACTGAGCTGAGGTGACCTTGTTCGCGAATGGATAGTACCGAATGCCTTGAAGGAACTTTTCTGAAATATATATATTATATAAATAAATATATATATATACGTTTCAAATAATGGAAAAATTAAAGAATTTAATATAAGCATAACTTATATATGTATTTAAATTCATGCATTATTATTAATGTGGAGAAAAAATCCAACACGATTTTAGAGAAATAACAATATTTTTTAGATTGTATGCTTGACTTAAATACGCATATTATTTTGGCATACATTTATATTAACCTTTTTAGACGTAAATGCTTTAGTGTTTGATAGTACAATAATAATAATAATTATGAAGAACTTTAATTACAATATTACTTACAGTTGATTTGTATTAATCGAATCCGCAGGATTGAATATATCCCTGCAGCGCAGTGATGTAAATAATTACTTTTTGCAAGAGGCTGATGCAGGAGGTTACATTATTGAGAACCTCACAATGTCCATTACCAGATTGGCTTGTCAAGAAAAATCCTTGAGACTTTTATACAACATTGTAGTGGGAGTGATGGATGTAAGATATATGTATGTACTATTGTATCAGACTATGGTATTTTATGTCTTATTTATAAAATGTTTAATAAGCAGAAATAGAGATACATAACTCTCCTCTAAACCACATAATTTATAGTCAGTTACAATTACCGGAAGGGAAAACATTTAGTGATGAAGCATGTCCGTTTGCATGTGGCTAGATCTCATACAACTTTGATAACCTGTGTATTGCAGCGTTCCCGAGAGACACATTCTATTTTAATGCTAGTAAAAAAACAAAAAACATTGATGAAAAATTTCTAAAATAACGCATATAGTTATATAAATATAATTTTCTATCTACATCACACAACAAGCAATTTTAATACACTAATAGGATTACTATAATAAAATATATTGTATACTGATACAGAGTTATTTAAGATGACATATGGTTTCCAATGAATATTAGTTTTAATTAACAATTTCTATGAAAATCAATAAGTTTTCCCTGTAAATTTATAATTCATTTATAGTTAAATGTATTTGTAAAGCGTAAAATATGTGTTCAACCTTAATTATAGAAGTGCAGTACGAAAAATAAATATTTAATAAATAGAAGTATATTACACTCCATGCATTTTAATACAGTATAATAGTACTATAGTGTAATACACCATCTTTCCTGAACCATTACGGCTTAGATTGAGATAGCCCTGATCGAAATATTTAGCTGACTGAGTCTTTTAATCACACGTTTAACCTATGAAAGGCTGTTGTTGTAAATTAAAATCATATTTAATGATTTCGAGTTTTTCTGTTCCTTTGTCTACAAGCGATATGTAAATAGAAATAGAGGGAAGTAATGACAACTCCAAATATATATATATATATATATACATATATAATATACATTCAGTTTTCCTTTTGCTGAACAACAGTAATATTCATTTCTAAACCGAAAGTTTTATCTTAGTACTGAAACCATACATCGCCGCTCGCACACCCACAGCAAACCATCAGGGAAGCGCGCGCCCATGGTGGCGAACGGGATGCCGGATCAAAACAAAACTAGGTAAAAAAGAACACCGTGGTCAGTATACTCAGGTTCATTTACTAAGACACAGCATAGGCCTATCCAGTCAAAACAAATATATATATACTATAAATAAAAAAAAAATAAAAAAAATAAAAAGTGCCTGCAGTAGTATACCTCAAACAATCCTTGTCAGGTGCACCTGCATACAAAAATTAGAAACGCCATAATTTGAAACAAGAAATGCCAATTCCACCCGGTATCCTTCGGCTAAGGGCGGGCTCCTAATGAAATCCAAGAAATAACTAAATAATATCTAAAACTAACTTAAAATTAAATAACAAAATATAAACTATATAAATGGCAACAATAACAATAACAAATAAATAAAGAATATGAGCAGGGTATCACAGATGTTGACTAGTAGAAATGTCCATCATGGTGGCCGTCCTTCAGCAGAGCGCAAAAGCGAAGGTTCTCTGCGACCACGCATGATGGAGAGATGACAGCAGAAAATCAACTCATCTCCTGGACCTCATCAGTGAGGGGCCGTAAACTTAGCCGCACATGTCAGAAGGAAAACAGCTCAGCAAAACTAACAAAACACTTAATTAAACAAAATTTTAAACTGGAGCTACTCCTAACCAGTACACCACGGCTCGGAGTCTTGACGCCACTCTACCGGAAAGGCCAAACGCCTTCAAAAGGTCAGTGGCCTCTGCAGCCAATAAACCACACACACATACACTATATAAAACACACATGAGCCGGGGAGATATAGGTATTGAACCGGCTCAGACTCCCCCCCCAAAAGGAGGAACTCCCCTCTGTTAATTTCTTCAAAAAGAAGAACCAAACGAAATGCCTCTCCCCCCAATGGTTGAAGAATTATAAACCGGAAACCCTGAAGTCTGCAGAAGGGAAAACCAAGAAAATCCAGTTGGAGGCAAGAAATCCCTCCAAGAGTTGCGTGGGTACAAAGAAGAAAACAGGAACCTTGATCAGGAAGAAGGAGCAGAGGTGATCAGGCCTCTGGACCTAAAACCCTCCCGCACAGACTAAAGAGAAATCACGGATGACTCCGGCAAGGCTTCAGATGGGATATGTGCGCCTTCCTGAAAATCTTCCCGGACTGAGGATCTCCCAGTCGGGCAGTCACCGGAGTCAGAAACTTCAAGATGCGGTGGGGACCAGTCCACCTGTAGCAAAGTTTAGCAGCTCTTTTATCCACAGCCGAACTGACTGGGTGAGCCTTGCAGTAAACTAGATCCCCCACCTGGAAGGGATTGGCAATACGACCTCGGTTGTATTTCCTCCTTACTAACTCCCGAATGAGATTCCGCCTGGCTGCCTCCCAAGTGGCTTTCACATTGGGAGTACCAGGAGGTGGCAGAAGATCGCTAATTTTCCAAAGGTTCGCCAAAGGGTTGTTTGGCGGAAAGCCAAATAATAACTCGAAAGGTACCGCCTTGTGACTTTCATGCTGGGCCGTATTAAAGGCAAATTGGATCCAAGGTAGTTGTTGATCCCAGGTGGTCTGATTTTCCGCATGAAAGGCAATGAGAGCAGATCGAAGATTGCGATTAAACCGTTCGTCGTGAGAAGGCTGAGGATAGAAAGGGGAAGTAGTCACATGGCGGATTCCGTGCCCAAAGCACATTCTTTTAAAGATATTGGAGACAAACTGTGAACCATTATCGGAAACTAAGGTGGCGGGGATTCCAAAGTGTTGAAAAAAATGGTTACGAAGTGCTTGCACCGTGAGCTGCGCGGTAGCACTCCGCAATGGGAACAACCAAACAAACTTGGAGAAGGCATCTACACAGACAAGTAGGAACTTATTTCCGGACTTGCTACGCGGGAGAGGCCCAACATAGTCAATGAAAACCTTCTCCAAAGGTTTTTCCGCCACCTCAGATGACAAAAGACCCAACTTGGTATTTTGAGCGGGTTTGCTTAGCGAGCACAGTTCACAAGAACGTACTCGAGCTGCAATATCCCGGTCCATACCTTTCCAGATGAACTGATCACTAATCTTCGCGATGGTCTTATGAATTCCTAGATGTCCGCACACAGGAGAAGAATGAAAATACTGAAAGACCATCGGTACAAGAAAGCTTGGCAGCACTAACTTAGGTTTTCTCCGCTGCTTGTCACGGCAGCATAGAGCACCTTGGTACAGAAAATAAGGAGGGTGGGCACCTCCGTTTTTAAGCTCATTGATGATAGCAGTCAGCTCGGGATCCTTAAGTTGGTGTGGAACAATGTCCGAAAATGCCAGAGGAAAGTCTAGGAGCACGCCACAACATGGCGGCTCTGATAAATTCTGGTGGTCGTTGGGTAAGTGATACATGCGTGACAGAGTGTCCGCTATGATATTTTGGGTGCCTCGCACGTGCTGCACTGTGAACTTAAGGGCAGAAATTTAGACTAACCAGCGACCAATCTTCCCGAGCTGACGGGGGTGGGCAAGGAGAAAGTGCCTGGTTGTCGGTTTCCAACAAAAATTCTTTATGTTCTAGGTAACGCCTGAACTTGTTAATTCCAAACACGACAGCCAAACATTCCAGCTCATAAACAGAACAACTCTTCTTCTCACAAGGGGTTAACGTGCGTGAAGCATAAGCTATGGGCTGCCGGATACCATCTACTTCTTGCGATAAAACAGCAGCAATGGCTAAGGAGGAAGCATCAGTTTGCAAGACGAACTTACGACTGAAATCAGGCATAGCCAAGACTGGAGGCTGCATCACTGCCTCTTTCAGCTGCTCAAAAGCAGTCTGTTGCGCTTCACCCCACTCAAACTTGGCACCCTTTTTCCTAAGAGAGTTCAGAGGGGCCGCCACTTCAGCAACATTGGGGATGAAACGACGATAAAAATTTATCATTCCCACAAAACGGGCAATCCCCTTGGCATCCTTAGGAGGAGGAAACTCCCTGATTGCCTGGGTTCTCTCTGGATCAATACAAACACCTCGAGAAGAGACAAGATGACCCAGAAACGATATTTCAGGCTGAGCAAAACTCACCTTTTCAGGATTGACGGTAAGGCCAGACTCTCGCAGCCTAGTTAGAACTTCCTCTAGATGAGTCAAGTGCTCCTCATAACTCTCACTGTACACAAGCAGGTCATCCAGATAGTTGAACACGAACTTAAATTTGACATCATGAAAGATAGAATCCAGGAGTCTGGTGAGTGTTTGGGCCCCCACAGCCAAGCCCCTTGGCACTCGGGTGAACTGGTACAAATTCCAAGGCACACAAAAGGCAGTGAGAGGTCGAGACTCGTGTTTTAGAGGAATCTGATGATATGCCTGATTAAGATCAAAAATGGAGAAATACTTGGCCTTACCAAACCAGTCGAAAGCAGAATGCAAATCGGGGAGAGGCACGAAGTCAATTTCTATCTGAGCATTGAGCTTTCGATAATCCAGGACCAATCTGGACTTCCCATTAGGTTTCGGCACTAGAAACGCTGGGCTGGAAAAATTTGAGCAAGACGGCTCGATTACCCCACTCTTAAGTAAATCATCAATCATATTTCTCAGAATTTCCATCTTGGGCGGAGCAAGCTTATATGGATGGGAACGTACAGGACGGGTGTCTGTAAGACGAATCTCGTATTCCAAGAGATTGGTCGTGCCCAGTTTGTCAGTTAGGACTTCAGGAAAACTGGAACAAATCTGCCTTATGTCCTCAGCCTCTTTCGGCGTAAGATGTCCTAGTTGGTCAGGAGGAGTCAAGCTCTTATCTTCCATCTCTAAGGCAGCAGTCCCACGAGACTCGACATCTGAAAAGGGAACGAGCACCCGCCTGGCGAAAGCAAAGAAAACATGACTGCAGGCCAAATCCAAAATCATGCCAGTTTTTCCGATAAAATCTGCTCCCAAGATGAAAGGAAAAGTCAGGTCCTTAGCCACCAAAAAGCTCCAATCCCAAGAGAAATACAGTAATTAATTTTGATGTGAATCTGGGCACTACAGATAATAGGTAAAGGTGTGCGTGAAGCAGTCCAGCAGATAAGTGAACTAGGCTCAACCTGCCGTATTAGCCCAGAGGATTTTAGATCTTCAAAAAACGACAAAGAAATCAGGCTGCGTGCTGACCCAGAATCAACCAGGGCCTTCTGCACCACATTCCCCACAAGCACATCCAGTTGTGGGCAGGTTGAGCGGGCAGCCCTTACTCCCTGCGCAGCCAGAGCAGCAACCTCCCCTCTCGGCCAACGATGATAACTGTCCCCAAGTCTATTTCTTTCTGTTTTCTTTCTGTTCTGTATTAAACCAGCTACCCTTTTACCATCAAAATCAGGTACATATTTGCCCTCAAAATTACCTTTACGGCACGAGTCGGGCTTACTCGTCCGCAAGCTTACTAGTTTTTTTTATTAAGTGGACAAAACGGTCTAATATGTCCCACTTGCTTGCAGCCATAACAGGTAGGAGGCTGCCTACGGGAAGGAGCAGCTGCTGGCTCAGACTGCACCGGAGCATGGACCGGCCCCGGAGGCAAGTGAGGAAGATGCCTCGACATGGCCTCCCTTTGATCATCCGCATCCTGAACCCCTCTAGAGATGATGGAGAGGCGGTCGAAATCCGGAAAAGATGCGGGACGGCTACAAAAAAATCAAACGGGAGCGTTCTTCAGGTTTAATGCCCTCCAAAATAAGGCTCACCATCTCCGTTTCGCTCAAGCTCAAGCGCAACACCCGGGCTACATCCCGTATCTCCCCGACAAAATGGCTCAACGTCTCGTCTGGTGCCTGAGGACGGTAAACGCGTTCCACCCGCAAGCGCTCCCTAACCCGAGCAGGTACAAAGAACTCCAAGATCTCGGCGTGGAACTGGTCAAAGGTGGCACCTCTCTTAAGGCAGTCTAGAAGGCGATCAAAAAGCGGCCTTAAGGAAAACTGCGCTAAAATCTGCATAAGCATGGCATCTGTCATACCAGGAAATTCTCTTAGCTTAAAAACTTCCAGAAGGAAATGGATAAGTAAATTAGTGTCAAGCCCATCAACTCTGGGGAAGTGTTGTAAAACACTCCCCAAAGGATGGGGCAGTTTGCCAAAGCTAGAAAAGGAAGGCACAACTATAGATGATGCCTCACCAGCCGCTTCAGGAGGGCCACTACCCATCGGAGGCATAGTAACACTGGGAGGCTCGAAAGAAAGAGCCGGTGGATGGTTAGCAAAAGTAATGGTAGTGGGAACCTCCGTTGGAGTGACAGCGGTAAATAGTACCCCCTTCTCTTTCACCGAGCGCACCTCACTCAAACCATCTAAGGCTTGTTTTAATTTGTTACTGGCCGAAAAAGCCCAACTTTTAATATCAGAGTCTAAACTAGGAGCTGACATAAGTAAAACTATTCTGTCACGCCAATGTAAAAGCTGAGATGCCAATCTAGCCTTTGCTGACCCGGACATGGGAAGTGATTCAAAATTAATATCGTCTTCTAATTCCTCCATTCGGGTTTTACAAAACTCAAATTCTGTGTTAATTTGGAACTCTGCATTCCAGCTGCGGTCCAACGCTATACAAGCCCGTAATTGAGCTCTTAATGCCCTCACATCTCCCTCGGGCTTCTGTCCTCTCGCCAGGACCTCAAAAACCAACTCGGGCTTGCGTAGATGTTCAGGCACCAGGGAAAACGCCATACCAAACAATTAAGACAAATAAATACAACAATAAACAACAAAGCGTACGCAACAATTACTTAGTAACCTAAGTGGACTCAACTCACAAAAGGCTTACACTGACGAGGTCCAAGCGAAGAACCTAATACCTGCTACCTAATAGAAGGATACCCTGCAAATATACACTAACCACAACCTACAAACACAGAAGCAATAAATATAACAAAACAACACATTGATAGGGGAGAAGTAGAGTACAGTTAGATAAATTTAGCGGTTAAGCAATTTAGAGTCCCTTGCTCCCTGCAAAGGGTAAGTCTGCAGTAGGGTGGGCTGAAAAAAAAAAAAATTTTTTTCAAGTGCTATACCGCGGAAAACTTGCATATATACTTCATAAATAAAATGCAACTGGGGAAAAAATTATTTTTTCAATATCACGGTAGCGCAATGCAATTAAAATAGTTCGTTTTTTGAAAAAAACTTGGATTTTTATAATTTTTTCTCCGGTGTAAAAACTTTAAATAATCAATCGCTATAGTGAAAAAACTGTATAATTTGACTTAGAAAACAGAAATACACAATGAACCAGTTAAAAAAACAATGTTTACGGTAGCGCAAACAGCTTTAAATAACGGATAATTACGCTAAAAGGCGCAGTTTACAACACTGCCGTCCTGCGACAGTTTACTCACAATGCCTTTTAATAAAAAGTTTTGTTTTAATTTATTTGTTGTTTAAAGTGTGGGGACTGCAAATTAATAATTCAAATTCCTTTTAACATAGTTTATTAGCATCAACTTAATCATAGCATTACACATTTTTCATGAAAATTGTTATTGAAAATTCAAAAAGGAATTTTGATTTGTAGGATATATTTCATCACAAGTCCATAATCATTCTTGTTTAGGAAGTTTGAAGGCTGATTTGCTTTCAAAGCATGGCATAGCTGCTCTTGACTGTAGTGTAGTTCGGATGAGCCCATCTCTTGCTTCAAAACCAACTACTTTTTGTGAAGCGATGGTTACAAGTTTGATGCATCGTTCAACCGCTTGCGTATGACAAGGAAATTTGTCGAATCTCCATTCAGCTGCGGTGTCCCCAGTCAAGATTTTTGCACGAATTTCTTCGTTGCTGATTCTTCTTAGTAATGGTGGTGGTGACAATGTGGTGGCAGTCCAGTCAATCAGTTCACTGTACTCTGTGGCTTGAAAATTTAATTTGGGTGGATGGAAAGCTCTAATTGACTTTCTTTTGGGTGCTGATGTCCTGGCCTTTATGATTCGTCTCAAACCCAATTCTCTTATGTGAGTTCTTTTATTTACTATCATACTCAACATCAAGTTTTCTGGGTGGGCAAAGTAAGCGTTCCTTTCAATAACGGGGTCAATTACTTGAAGCAGATTTTCAGGCAGGAATCTTGAGGATTTTACAGTTTGAAATATGTGTTCTGGTCCATCAGTTAAGTACTTGCTTTTTTTGATATTGAACCAAACAGGCATGTATGACTTCAGAATAAAATGAACTACGATTTTATGTTCGTCTGATGGATATTCAACACTCACATACAATCTTAGAATCCTGTTAGCCATTGTTAGCCATCTTGCGTGAGAGAGTGGGCCAGGTTCACGGTGAGATAAATCTATAGGACAGATTCCTGATTGTACAGCAGAACTTATGTCCAGTAAATACTGTTGGTCCTTGCTCAATATGCTTCGGTCAATATCTGGAATTTCACACTCCACACTAGCAAATTTCACCAAGGGGAGTTTTTCGCAGTTATTGAGCTCTGTTCCGATAGGTCCTTTAAATGTTGTAGGCCCTGTAGTGTCTCCATCCAAAAACTGGAACAAGTGTCGGAGTGGTAATTCGTTGAAGTGCAAGAGACAAACTGCCCACTGCATTGGCCGTTTCACTTTTTCTTCAATTGTTCGAATTACGCCCCCTTTCCACCCTGTATTTGTAACGGTGCCGTCACATCCAATGACGTCTAAATCATCAAGGGAAAGTCCAGTTTTTTTTAAATAAGAAATTATACTGTCGGCAATGTTTTGAGCAGATCCAGAACAAGGTGTCACATGACCAACATATACAGATCCAGGTTCTTGAATGATAGAATAATGTTCTTCCTTAATCACTCTCCGAAAATGCTTTGAATTTACCTTTTCAATCACAATAGTGTCATCTTTCCTTCCATCAAAATACAATCCTTGAAATGTGTTGAGCTCAGCCTGATTCTGCACCTGCAGTTCTGTGCGGATAACCTTTTTCCCCCTTCGGATTTTATTTTTATCAATAACATTAGAATGTTCAGTTTCAGTTATAATACCAAAATCTTGCAAAAGGCTAGAAGCAATAGCAGCTGTTGCTCTATCAGAAACTCCAAAACGATCACTTGTTAGCGCAGTATTAGTCAATTTAACTCGCATCTGCCATGGTGTCTTTACAACAGGTTGAAACTCTTCATCGCTACTATCCTCATTTCTATTTATTTCAGTTGAGTCAAAGTCTTCTATTTGTGTAGGTTCCATAGTTTTTTAGCACGATGGCTATGACAATGAGTCAACGTTCGACTGACATCTGCTGTACTCAGTGTTTTTTTCTTTTTTGTCTTTGAATAATTTTTTTTGACTCCTTCACATCTACGTTACCAATTTTGCCTAAACTATGTTTTCTTTGAAGGTACAAAAACTTAAGTTCAATGACTGGTACTTTTTTTGACTTCTCACATGTACAAACAATCGATACCGGACACTCACACAAGTCAACGGCCTTTCGGCAATTGCAATCTAATGTTATTGTGCATTTGCATGCGGAGATATCAAACAGTCGCAAAGACTTTTGCTTGAATTCTTCAACTTTTTTTTGAACGAGTCTTTTTCCTTATCTCGTTTGTAGGACTTCATAAGACCTCTGTAACTGTTATTGTAGGCATTGATCATTTGAACAATTCTGTAAAGGGAGACTGTTGGTATTGAGGATTTATCAAATAATTGCTTAACTTTCGGTGCAACAATATTAGAAATTTGTGAAAAACTGTTGTTGTTCAACAATTTGTTGTTGGTTTCCACAGCTAAATTGTAATGTTCAAGAAAGAAGCACTTTAAAACGTCTTCATAGGAAGGCAGTTTACTTACAGGTAGTTCCTTTGGGTAACCGAATATCGGACAATAAAACTCACTACGCGTAATTTTCTTGGACAAAGCCATGACACTCAACACACACTCAACTAAGTAACACAAAAGAAGCTTTGACACTGACAAAAGCTGCCGAGTCACTGACGCGAGCTCACAAAATGGCGAAGCAAGCGTACACAACGCAAGGAATTGTGGGTTGGGTACGAGTGGTGGGGGACACGGTACAGTCACATACAAAACGAATCATTCCGCGCGGGACGGCAGTGTTGTAAACTGCGCCTTTTAGCGTAATTATCCGTTATTTAAAGCTGTTTGCGCTACCGTAAACATTGTTTTTTTAACTGGTTCATTGTGTATTTCTGTTTTCTAAGTCAAATTATACAGTTTTTTCACTATAGCGATTGATTATTTAAAGTTTTTACACCGGAGAAAAAATTATAAAAATCCAAGTTTTTTTCAAAAAACGAACTATTTTAATTGCATTGCGCTACCGTGATATTGAAAAAATATTTTTTTTCCCAGTTGCATTTTATTTATGAAGTATATATGCAAGTTTTCCGCGGTATAGCACTTGAAAAAAAAATATTTTTTTTTTCAGCCCACCCTAGTCTGCAGGAAGCAAGACACTAAACCAATTCCATCCGGTATCCTGTGCTAGGGCGAGCTCCTAATGAAAAAAGAATTGTGTACTCTAACCTCCCCCTACCTAACACTAACCTACACCAACAAACAAAACCAGAACTGAGAGACAGCTGAGAGAGCAGCTAACCACGCTCTGCTACCATTGAAACCATACATCGCCGCTCGCACACCCACAGCAAACCATCAGGGAAGCGCGCGCCCATGGTGGCGAACGGGATGCCGGATCAAAACAAAACTAGGTAAAAAAGAACACCGTGGTCAGTATACTCAGGTTCATTTACTAAGACACAGCATAGGCCTATCCAGTCAAAACAAATATATATATACTATAAATAAAAAAAATAAAAAAAATAAAAAGTGCCTGCAGTAGTATACCTCAAACAATCCTTGTCAGGTGCACCTGCATACAAAAATTAGAAACGCCATAATTTGAAACAAGAAATGCCAATTCCACCCGGTATCCTTCGGCTAAGGGCGG
Organism: Homalodisca vitripennis; assembly: GCF_021130785.1. Lineage (NCBI taxonomy): Eukaryota > Metazoa > Arthropoda > Insecta > Hemiptera > Cicadellidae > Homalodisca > Homalodisca vitripennis. The sequence goes on along the minus strand of NC_060208.1, from coordinate 125,142,236 downwards.
GCTCCTAATGAAATCCAAGAAATAACTAAATAATATCTAAAACTAACTTAAAATTAAATAACAAAATATAAACTATATAAATGGCAACAATAACAATAACAAATAAATAAAGAATATGAGCAGGGTATCACAGATGTTGACTAGTAGAAATGTCCATCATGGTGGCCGTCCTTCAGCAGAGCGCAAAAGCGAAGGTTCTCTGCGACCACGCATGATGGAGAGATGACAGCAGAAAATCAACTCATCTCCTGGACCTCATCAGTGAGGGGCCGTAAACTTAGCCGCACATGTCAGAAGGAAAACAGCTCAGCAAAACTAACAAAACACTTAATTAAACAAAATTTTAAACTGGAGCTACTCCTAACCAGTACACCACGGCTCGGAGTCTTGACGCCACTCTACCGGAAAGGCCAAACGCCTTCAAAAGGTCAGTGGCCTCTGCAGCCAATAAACCACACACACATACACTATATAAAACACACATGAGCCGGGGAGATATAGGTATTGAACCGGCTCAGTACCTTCATAAGTTATGTGTAAATATCAAATCATTTCGAAAGTAGTCAAATAATAACGTGCTATTATTTGTATACTACATACTATACTATTCTAATTCATGAATATAAAATACCTTATTTTATCACTTTTACATACTTTGGACATTAATATTAATATGCATGGAATGTATGAAACTAAGAATTTAATGAATGTTGAATCAAATAAAAAATAACAAATTTTGACATGACATAGTACAAATTGTAATTTATACATTTTCTCTTTTGGATATAACAAGTTGTAAATGACCGATATCGTCAGCGAGTCCCCTATTATATTATTCTACTGTAAATATTGTTCAGGATGTTTTAAACATTATAAATAATACTTTACATCAAAATATTGTGTTAAAATTGTTAGCAAAACCTACAAACTTATGTGTAATTAAAGTAGGTGTTATTTCACAAAAATAATTGTCAAATTAATAATAAGTAAAGTTATTTGGAATTTACTCATAATTTGTGGAAAAAGATATGTAAGATTTATTAACATTATAATATATATATATATATATATATATATATATTTATACACAATATGTGGAGTTAAACTTGTTAAAAAATGGTTCAACAAATAATTTAAAAGCACACGTATTCCGTGGATTAGTTTTATTACACCTACTTTATGAATAAAATGTATAATTTAAAACGTTTAAAAGTAGTAACATAATCTAATGTTATAGTGCAATACAGAGTGCTTTGAAATAGAAGTATATTTTCAAATAATGTATTTATTTACTATAACATTTTAGTCAGTACCAATTAATGGGCCTAGGAAAATGAGGTTATGTTTGATTATTGGCATTTAATATTTATAATATTTCAATAATGCCACCAAATACAGTTAAGAGAGAAGAAACTCATCAATAAAATTTGTAAATATTCATAATATAATTTACAGTGTCTCACAGTAATTAACTAATGACTTTTAATTAAGATAAGTGATCAGTCTCTCAATAGAATCTGTTGAAGTGTATGAGCAATCTTGAGGCAGTTCACTTCCATTCACTTGAACGTCAAAGATCAAGATGCATAAGGTGAAAGAAAATGTTAAGTTTTTTTTATACTGAAGTCATGCTTTAAAGAAAGTGATGATGTTTTTGAGACAGTTTACTACATGATATGTATACAATTAAGAATATATTACTATTTGAATATAATAAAACATGAATAATCTTTCACGTGATTTAGTTATCGTGGATAAAGCCATCAACATAATTTTTTGTATCTTACTAGTTTTTAATGATGAAAGATAAAAGCAAACTTCTGTATTGGCTTTTTTATTTCCAACTGACTAGGATGCCAGAATCCATTAGTCAAATTTTGCTAAACTAAAGTAATCTTTGCAATAATTTTTCATTAACATTTTAAAAACATTATTGCTGCTAATTATTTCTGTTTCCTAGCATATTTTCTAAGAGGTCAACATGGAGGCCGTATTAATCTACTTGTTGTAAGTTCTACTTTTAATATTTTAGATTTTAAAATTAAATACCTTATTATGTGATTTTTTTAAGCAAAATTGATATTTATTAGTCTAAAATATAAAGTTTTCCTTACAATTTTACTAAAAACGGTGTCCAAGTTACAAACTCAAACACACCATATTGGTTACGAGTTTACGAATATGGTGAAGTGATTCACAAATTTTTCGACGTTTGTGGAGAATATTGAGCCAAGAGATTTCTAATCCGGCTGTGGTATAGGGGAAATTGGAACATTCATACTGTTTCCTTTCCAAACACGAATCTCAAGGCTGATCATTATTATAACTAGCCTAGTAGAATTTGTTAGAAAATCAAAATTTTTGAAATATAGATAATAATTTACTAGTTTTCATCAATTATTTGACCAAATTGAATGTCTTTATACATGATATTATTTGCATAAAACTTCACTAATTCTGTACGGTAAGTGCTGTAAATTGCAATTAGTCATATAAAATGATGTTTAGATACACATTAAAAGAACACATTACTATTTTTAATTAACTTAAAACAATTCAGTTAGTAAACGTTACAATTTGTAAAAGTTACCAATATACATTAGTTTACGTTATATACCGTTTTTATCCGGATTGAAAATGAAATCGGTGTGTGCTACTGTGCTCGAAAAAAAGGTTAAATACAGTTAAGTGCAATTTTCAGAACATTTATGCTGCAGATGTCATTACCTTGTACAAATATTGTTTTATTGTGACGTTTATTATAAAATATTAAATTAATGGTGATTTCAGATCTGTAGCACTTATACAAAGTTATTTTACTGATATATGTTTAATACTGAGTATATTATAGTTTTATCTTGTTCATATTATTGAAATAATAGCTGAAACGATAAATTTGTAATTTAAATTAATTAATATAAAGGATTAGCCTATAAGTTTTTCTTTAATTTGTAAATATTATTACCTGAAGGAAAATTTGTATCACCTCATTTTTTCTAAGGTAACTACACTACTTAACAAAGCCAATCATACTGCTCGTCATCTGTTTAATGTATGGAGTGTTGGTTTTCAATTTCCGTCGTAAACAGAAAGGAGATAGAAAGACAGTTTTACAGGGAATATTAAATTTTCAATATCGTTTGCCGAGTCTACCGAGCATATTTTATTACAAAGAGAATATAATTCCCAAATATTATTCTGGGTTTTCCTATCATATATTTCTCTGTGTATACTTATAATATATTTAAAATAATCACAATAAAATTGGTAGTTTTTTCTAGGATATATTTGATTTACTTACACCTTAAAAACCTTTGATGATTAATGTTTTTCTATAAGACTATTTAACCCTCACATTCTCAAACGAAAGCTAAACCATATTAAAGTATCTTGTATGCTTTCTTTTTAATTATTATGTATTTTTAATACTACATTGAAAAATAGAAAAACTAAAATTCAATTAGTAATAGACTCATTGATTAATTATACCATGAGAATTTAATATTGCAAAAAAATAATTTGTGCCCATATAATTTACAGACATTTTAAATTATTGAAGTAAATAAAAAATCACTTAGATAAAAACCTACAATAATAAATAAATACTAATATTTCTTTTCGTGGAAATGCTATTTGTGGTTTCGTAAGGCAAATTGTCGATAAATTCTTCGAAACATGCTTATATTGAATGTTTGTTGAACGCTAATTAAAGTTAAATTTAATTCATCATAACCCTCCTGTTGTAGTAAATTTTTAGAATTACGTTTTTGCATATTATATATAATTATTATATGGTATTATATATATGGTTTTGCCACTTATATATATATTGAAAAAGAAGCAAATCCATTACTAGGATAAGAATAATGTACACGTATCTAATAGTATACCTATTATAGAATACTTTATCAACAACTTCAGTTGCTCCTTTCAAAGGTCAAAACGATAGCTACAAAACTAAGTCATATGTATTATATTATTATACTTTTCTACTGTATTATATTTTGCATTATATATATATATACCGTATATATATTATACAGTCTTAGAACAAGGCAGATTGATTTACACTGTAATAATATCAGTTTTTACAACAAAATTAAAAAATAACGGGAGTGTAAAAAATTTTGTTTTAATACAAATATGGTATTGGATAAAATATCGTTTTTATTTTGGTATTTTGTGTAGTAAACTTCTCATAATATCCGGATGAGTACATCTCAGAGCTCTGGAAACGTTAGTGTAATAGGGGCATCATTATAACTGATAACAAGCTCCACTTTATGTCAAGCTTTTGAAGCTCTAATGGCTCTTAAAGACACCCACTTAACTTAATAAATAAACACTAAAATGACTTCTAACTTTCTTTGATTTTGAATTACATTATTTATTATAAGTATTATTTCTCTTACATATACTAAAAAACATCAATTAATTGTTATGTTAAGTATATTTATTTTCAACATTGCTTTTTAATATTATACAACCCTACACTCATAATATTTTCTACAATGGACTAATTTGTAGAATGGACTCATACTTCACAATTACAGATAAAACTCAGGAAAAACATAAGGAAATTTTATTTTTTAAGAAATATTGTAAATTTAAATCTTATGCGGACCCTTTATTTTTCACTTATAGAGTCAAGACTAAACTATGGAATTGAAAACTGGGGAGGGACAGACAAAGTGTCCATTAATCCATTAATAGTAACGCAAAATTATTTTGTGCGTATAATTACCTTCCAACCAAAACGTTCCTCTGCTCCTCCATTATACAACCACTTAATAATTCTTCCCTTAAGTCATTTATTTGTCTACAAAGTTTTAAAAATATTTTTTAATAGAAGTGGAAATTATGGCATCGACAGAGCATATAACAATACTAGAAGTGTTGCTCGCGGGCTCTACACTCATCCTAAAGTAAAAAAAAATCGATTTTTAAAAAGAGTTTCATTTTTTGGGCCCCAAAATTTACAATCAATTGCCAAATTTCGTTAAAATAAACAATAAAAACTGCAAACAATTTTTGGCTAAAGTTAGAAAATGGTTACTGACTAAAGATGACATAAGTTATTTATTTACGATTTTATCGTAAGCTGCAATTAAAAACAGGTAGAATAGATATAGATATAGAATAGATATAAACAGGTATCATTAGACTGAGTTATTTTCCACACTTTAGTTTGTATGTAAAAATCTTTTTTTCACTTACATGAAACAATTATGTGGTGTAATACTTTAATTTAATTTTACGTTTATTATGTTTTTAAAGTATATATTATTTTTGTATAAAGAGTTATTTTAGCAATAGCAAGCATAGATTGCGAGTGCTATGGTGTCGACCAGGTACACAAGAAGATAGCTATGTAGACTGACTGTCAGTGTAAAACACTTAGTTAAGTTTTCTTTGCACTAGCCATCGCTACTTGTTCAGATGGCTAGTATTTCCACCATTTCATCTATTGTAAATTTGTACAAAGTTTGGAATAAAATATTTCTTATTCTTATTCTATTTGTGAGTTTTTTATCTCACTAATTAATATTAAAGTCAAATATTAAAATTAGCCTCATATTATCTTAGGCCATATAACAATATTGTATTCAAGTAGAAAAACATTTTGTAATGCTATTATAAGAAAAAAGTTTGTGGGATTCAAAGCGTTTAAAATAAGCACAAATGCTATACAATTTTTCACATTTAGTGTTATTAAATACAATATTATGGTCAAAGGATTCTTAAAATTATGTTAGAGTCAGTCATAATGTTTCTAAAAATCACAGTGTAAAAATTTCAAAACAGACAATGCAAATTACCAAAGTTCAATTTAATGCACATGGCCTAGACACTTGAAATGCAGGACACCTTCTTCTCTTTTTTCAGGAGAATTTATAACAAAGTGACGTATCCAATAATATCACAGTTCGTAAGAAACCCGTTTACTAGATACAGATCATTTGGATGTAATTGGTCGAACTGGACCTTTGGAAGCCTCGCCATATCTTAGGATGTAAGATTATTTAATTCTCGTTTAAATTCCATTTGAGGCTGGTTTGATCCGATACACCTTATTAGTTGCCAAGCAATTGGATTGCAAAATCAACAAGCCATGTAAATATATACTATATTTACAGGTATTTGCAACATATTCATCCCTTCGGTCAGTCCCACTTTTATTTTCATTACATTTTTCAACAACTACAGGCCTATCAATATTGATATTCTTCTTATGAGCTTGTGAATATTGTTTGAATATTATTGTCCCCAACGGGCGCATGCTATGTGATGTAGTAGCTAAGCAAACGACACCATTATCATGCACTTACATAGAAGAACTCCGTCATATTTACTGAGGCTAGATACAGAGCGGATTGCCTTTAAATTTCCTCATTGGAAAACAAAGGATAACACGTAGGTAACCGATCGTCTCTTATATTACCTAAACCTTCGTGTAGTCTGGCTGAAATAAATTTTTGCAAAGGGAATTTCTTGAATAAGTTATCAAAAACACATTCATAAGTCAGGTATATTTTGGTTCAATCATATATACTAAATGGTATGTTGATTTTCCAAAGAGGAGGTCATAATCAGATAGCGTATTCAAAGATTTACCTTGATATATTTGAAACTTAGCCATTGGGGTATTTATACACCATACTTTATGGCCAAACCGTACTGGTTTTGCTGTTATAAATTGTTTGCAAGCAATGTCGGCCATAATAACCCACCATGCTTTCGCGATACGACAAGTATTGGACAGGAATAAAATGTTCTAAAGATATTTAGTGACAACCAAACAATTAAATGATGTCGCTAACATTACAATAAAACACTAGTTCGTTAAAAACTTAATGTTACGTAAACAATTGCTCGAATCGTTACTGCTCAAACGAAAACCCAGAACTACCAACAGTTGTGTGGGCTGAAAGTTGCCTGGACAAATTTTCACCGAATTTATATGTACGGGGTGGATCAGTCGCAAAAAACTTTTTTAAACAAAAAGTCGTTATTTTTGCAAAATTCCATTTTTATTCGCTTACCTTAAAATTATATTTGCGGAAATACGTATATAACACGCCTCTAAAACTATTTAATAAGTAAAAAAGTAATAAAAGTAGGAAGAGAAGACGAAGAACAAAGAGAGGATAAACTTGTGGTTGTGGGAGGAAATATATCATTTTCATACAAGCCACAAAGATTGTTTAGTACCACTTGTAGTCTGTTACAGGTCTACAAGACCAATATCGTACAGCCCATATGATTTGCAGGGCTTTGTCTACTAAAGGACGTTATGAGGAAGAAAAGCTTATTAAAAAAAATAACAAAACTAAGGCTAAAACTAATTTTCTTTAAGAAACGTACTCAAACGCAACAACAAATCATTAAATAATGTATTTAATGTATCCAATTAAATAATATATTTAATACATAGCTAATTAAATAAACCAATTTTGTCTTTGATTGTTAATTCACCCTCGTATTAATCTTTTAAAAATTTTATTTGTAAAGTTTAATTTGTTTATTCAAAAAGTAAAATAAGTAAGTCATTCTTTGAGAAATGTACAAAATACTCGATTTCATTATTTATAATGGTTTTAAAAGTGACTTAGTCCAATATAACACAATATCACTTATGGATATGTTTATAAAAGCATTTAATAGAATATAATCCGCTATTTATTGTAACGACATAATCAATATTGTGTTTTTAACGTAACTAGAACTTTCTTTACATGTTCATGTTTTTATCTCAACATTTTTGTATTTCTAGTTTTGTTCTACTTTGTGAGATTATAACTGGACAAGGTCGAAGATTAGTTGAATTTATTACAAAGTTTATGAATCAGATGCTGTGTTAAATATCCTCCAAAGTCGATAAACGGGAATATGGTTGGTGATCAATCTCTCACACCTTAGTTTCTGTGTGATAAAATGCTTAGCTGTGCCAATAGATATTTCGTTAAAACATTTTTTTGGGGATCGTTTCTCCAGGAAATATAAGTAATTCTATTTCAGTCTATTTATAAAAGACACAGTTTTGGTTTACAGCTGTCTCCATCAAATATTTAAGAATTTAATCCTATTTTTATGCGGTAAATAGAAATTTCAGTTTAAATGTTATCTGTTAACCATCTTAATAGTAACAGAACATGGTGGCAGTACAAGACACATGCAAGCTCTTTCATTAGAGGAAACATGTACATGCACTAATGGCAAAACCTGAGTAAGAACCTTGTTAATGTAAATGTTACAGATGTGTTTGTTTTACTACACAGTTATACGACAACGTAGTGTAACGGTAATGTGAGCTGAGCTCTTGCTATTCTAGGTTTGTGAAAACTGATGTGAGAGAAACGTTATTACTCGTAAATTACGATACCATGACTACTAAAACTGTTAACAGGAAGCCAATATTGCTATACCGCTTGTGTAATTAAAGTTGTCGATTGAATATCAGTACAAATTTTACATTAAACAATTCTTATGAAGTAAATTTTCACATTATGTTCTCGGAATGTTCTGTGTAACCCTATTTACCTGAATCAAAACATTTAAATAAACATATTTTTTTGTTTTAGATGTTTAAGTCTCCCTGATTATTTGTGATACCAATCAATCATGATGCCAAAGTTGCAGTTTTTTACCTGTAGAATACAAGTAGAAAGAGAGAGCGTGAGGAGTGTAGTATGTTGAAATTAATATGCAGCTCTGTTAAGTAAATCCTAATTTTAAATGGATTTTATGTACACATTGCATATTTTAAAATTTCACTCCAGTTATCATTTAGATAATAATTCTAGTATATGAAATAGAGATTTTTAGAAATTTGGTAATAATTGTAATTTTACAACTCTTTCGGCAAAGTTTATTGGCTATCATGGCTCACTGTTCTATTTTCATATAGTGGGCGTTCACATTTTTAAAATAATTGACAACTTCTTTGGTTATAAGCATACCTTTGAATTTATACAAATGTAGTAGAATCCTGTATTTTTAAAACAAGTAATATTAAAATTTCACGTTTTCATAAAAAACAACCCGCTTCTTCTAAGTGTGCCGGAAGGACTATTTGTCCAAATGTTCATTAAATTCGAGTAGTAATAAATTAGTCAGCTGCTACTAAAAATTCTCTAAACGTTAAATCAATAGAAGTCTGCTTTTGAGTAGCCTTACTTGGTAAACTAATCTTCAAATACTTTTAAAGACTCCAAAATGTTTTTATTTTAAATTACTGAACAACTGTAGCTTTAAAACAGTTACTTTAACATTTCGCTATAGTTTAAAGTTTATAATGTATAAATTTACTAGGCTTCTGTGGTGATGTGGAACCAAGGTTAATATTTATATCGATGAAAATTAAATAAACTTTTCTCAAAAGTAAATTTTTGTGAGCTCCAAAATTATGAGTAAAAATTATATTACAATAATGTGTTTTGAATATTATGACTGTACTTTGAGTGTCTTTTCGTGAAACAATTTTGCACAACACATATGAGTATTCATTGGGTGGACTTAAATCTTGTGATATTAGGAATTACATGATTAACAATGTAATATGTATGTTTAGAAAAAAAAGAAACAAATTTACTTTTCTAAAAGTATGTATCATTATATTTCATCTCCTTTTGGCCTTAGTGAAACCAGATATAACATTACAGTGATAGGTTTTAGTGTCGAAATATGTAAGTTAAATTCTTACCTTAGTCTTGTTTTACTAATTTTTAGCTACTATTATTTTCAGGTTATTAATATATTTTTTAATATATTGAAAATTTTATACATTAAACTAATAACTTGTAGGTGTTAATAAAGCACCCAACTTGGTGTTTTATACAATCAATATGACCAACCGTGATTAATATAACTTCATTATAGTTCAAGAGCCGAGTGCTAACAACTTGTAGGTGTTATTATAGCACCCAACCTGGTGTTTTATACAATAAATATGACAAACCGTGATTAATATAGCTTCATTATAGTTCAAGAGCCGAGTGCTAACAACTTGTAGGTGTTATTAAAGCACCCAACTTAGTGTTTTATACAAACAATATGACCAACCGTGATTTATAAAGCTTTATAATAGTTCAAGAGCCGAGTGCTAATAACTTGTAGGTGTTATTAAAGCACCCAACTTTGTGTTTTATACAATCAATATGACCAACCGTGATTAATATAGCTTCATTATAGTTCAAGAGCCGAGTGCTAACACCTTGTAGGTGTTATTAAAGCACCCAACCTGGTGTTTTATACAATCAATATTACCAACCGTGATTAATATAGCTTTATAATAGTTCAAGAGCCGAGTACTAATAACTTGTAGGTGTTATTAAAGCACCCAACTTTGTGTTTTATACAATCAATATGACCAACCGTGATTAATATAGCTTCATTATAGTTCAAGAGCCGAGTGCTAACAACTTGTAGGTGTTATTAAAGCACCCAACTTGGTGTTTTATACAATCAATATGACCAACCGTGATTAATATAGCTTCATTATAGTTCAAGAGCCGAGTGCTAACAACTTGTAGGTGTTATTATAGCACCCAACCTGGTGTTTTATACAATAAATATGACAAACCGTGATTAATATAGCTTCATTATAGTTCAAGAGCCGAGTGCTAACAACTTGTAGGTGTTATTATAGCACCCAACCTGGTGTTTTATACAATAAATATGACAAACCGTGATTAATATATCTTCATTATAGTACAAGAGCCGAGTGCTAATAACTTGTAGGTGTTATTTTAAAGCACCAAAGCTTTTATAGTGTAATAACTTGTAATATTAAAGCACCCAATCAATCTATATGACCAACCGTGATTAATATAGCTTCATTATAGTTCAAGAGCCGAGTGCTAATAACTTGTAGGTGTTATTAAAGCACCAACCTGGTGTTTTATACAATCAATATGACCAACCGTGATTAATATAACTTCATTATAGTTCAAGAGCCGAGTGCTAATAACTTGTAGGTGTTATTAAAGCACCCAACCTGGTGTTTTATACAATCAAATATGACAACCGTGATTAATATACTTCATTATAGTTCAAGAGCCGAGTGCTAATTAACTTGTAGGTGTTATTAAAGCACCCAACTTGGGTGTTTTATACAATCAATATGACCAACCGTGATTAATATAACTTCATTATAGTTCAAGAGCCGAGTGCTAATAACTTGTAGGTGTTATTAAAGCACCCAACTTGGTGTTTTAATACAATCAATATGACCAACCGTGATTAATATAGCTTCATTATAGTTCAAGAGCCGAGTGCTAATAACTTGTAGGTGTTATTAAAGCACCCAACCTGGTGTTTTATACAATCAATATGATCAACCGTGATTAATATAGCTTCATTATAGTTCAAGAGCCGAGTGCTAATAACTTGTAGGTGTTATTAAAGCACCTAACTTTGTGTTTTATACAATCAATATGACCAACCGTGATTAATATAGCTTCATTATAGTTCAAGAGCCGAGTGCTAATAACTTGTTGGTGTTATTAAAGCACCCAACCTGGTGTTTTATACAATCAATATGACAACCGTGATTAATATAGCTTCATTATAGTTCAAGAGCCGAGTGCTAATAACTTGTAGGTGTTATTAAAGCACCCAACTTGGTGTTTTATACAATCAATATGACCAACCGTGAATAATATAGCTTCATTATAGTTCAAGAGCCGAGTGCTAACACCTTGTAGGTGTTATTAAACCACCCAACCTGGTGTTTTATACAATCAATATGACCAACCGTGATTAATATAGCTTCATTATAGTTCAAGAGCTGAGTGCTAATAACTTGTAGGTGTTATTAAAGCACCCAACTTAGTGTTTTATACAATCAATATGACCAACCGTGATTAATATAGCTTCATTATAGTTCAAGAGCCGAGTGATAACAACTTGTAGGTGTTATTAAAGCACCCAACCTGGTGTTTTATACAATCAATATGACCAACCGTGATTAATATAGCTTTATTATAGTTCAAGAGCCGAGTGCTACCACCTTGTAGGTGTTATTAAAGCACCCAACCTGGTGTTTTATACAATAAATATGACAAACTATGATTAATATATCTTCATTATAGTACAAGAGCCGAGTGCTATTAACTTGTAGGTGTTGTTAAAGCACACAACTTGGGGTTTTATACAATCAATATGACCAACCGTGATTAATATAACTTCATTATAGTTCAAGAGCCGAGTGCTAATAACTTGTAGGTGTTATTAAAGCACCCAACGTGGTGTTTTATGCAATCAATATGACCAACCATGATTAATATAGCTTCATTATAGTTCAAGAGCCGAGTGCTAATAACTTGTAGGTGTTATTAAAGCACCCAACCTGGTGTTTTATACAATCAATATGACCAACCGTGATTAATATAGCTTCATTATAGTTCAAGAGCCGAGTGCTAACAACTTGTAGGTGTTATTAAAGCACCCAACTTTGTGTTTTTATACAATCAATATGACCAACAGTGATTAATATAGCTTCATTATAGTTCAAGAGCCGAGTGCTAATAACTTTTTTGTGTTATTAAAGCACCCAACCTGGTGTTTTATACAATCAATATGACCAACCGCGATTAATATAGCTTCATTATAGTTCAAGAGCCGAGTGCTAATAACTTGTAGGTGTTATTAAAGCACCCAACTTGGTGTTTTATACAATCAATATGACAAACCGTGCTTAATATATCTTCATTATAGTCCAAGAGCCGAGTGTTATTAACTTGTAGGTGTTGTTAAAGCACCCAACTTGGGGTTTTTATACAATCAATATGACCAACCGTGATTAATATAACTTCATTATAGTTCAAGAGCCGAGTGCTAATAACTTGTAGGTGTTATTAAAGCACCCAACGTGGTGTTTTATGCAATCAATATGACCAACCATGATTAATATAGCTTCATTATAGTTCAAGAGCCGAGTGCTAATAACTTGTAGGTGTTATTAAAGCACCCCACTTTGTGTTTTATACAATCAATATGACCAACCGTGATTAATATAGCTTCATTATAGTTCAAGAGCCGAGTGCTAATAACTTGTAGGTGTTATTAAAGCACCCAACTTTGTGTTTTATACAATCAATATGACCAACCGTGATTAATGTAGCTTCATTATAGTTCAAGAGCCGAGTGCTAACAACTTGTAGGTGTTATTAAAGCACCCAACCTGGTGTTTTATACAATCAATATGACCAACCGTGATTAATATAGCTTCATTATAGTTCAAGAGCCGAGTGCTAATAACTTGTAGGTGTTATTAAAGCACCCAACTTGGTGTTTTATACAATCAATATGACCAACCGTGATTAATATAGCTTCATTATAGTTCAAGAGCCGAGTGCTAATAACTTGTAGGTGTTATTAAAGCACCCAATTTGGTGTTTTATACAATCAATATGACCAACCGTGATTAATATATCTTCATTATAGTTCAAGAGCCGAGTGCTAATAACTTGTAGGTGTTATTAAAGCACCCAACTTGGCGTTTTATACAAACAATATGACCAACCTTGATTAATATAGCTTCATTATAGTTCAAGAGCCGAGTGCTAATAACTTGTTATTGTTATTAAAGCACCCAACTACCATTATGTGTCGTACAGGTTCAAACACGTTTAAAATATTGATACATAATATATTTTAAGATCATAATTTGTTATCTTGACTAACATAAAAAAATACAGACTAAAAAACAAACCCTAAACAATGCATGTCAGCTTTCACATATATAAACCTTAAAAGTGTTGAATTTCAGCACCTTTATCTAGTTTACTGGGAGTTATACTCTTAAAGTTTTGAACAGCCGGTTTAAATTTGACAAGCCAGAAAAAAACGTAGTAATAGTATGAATTCGTTTTCTTTTCCTTTTATATACCCTCTCGCTTTGATATAAAATAACTAATGAGTTGTCGATTAATTTCTATTTTTGGAATTCTCTGTTTGCCTATTTGAAGAGGTAGATTTTTACCTCTTGAAATATTTACACCGGCTTATGTTTTTTTTTATCGGTATACTCTTTTAAGTTGTTGTTTTAAGCTGTTTAAGTTATTGTATTTCTTGATTTTGTCTAAAATTTAACTAATTATGGCTGGATAAAGTTACCGGTAATTTGTGCACGTACTTTTGTTTCAGTTTAACAGTTGGTATAATAAAACGACTCCCTCCAATTAAGCCGTTATATGCTTTTGTGTTATATATTTCTTTTTATTATAAAAACATAACTATATATTCAACATAGTTCCATATACTAGTATATATTGAACATTTATTAAAAAAATATTAATTGCGTTTCTTATTTATTTTGAAACATTGTTAGATTTAGAAGGAGTGGAAATGGACGCATGGAATGCCTTTTTTGTCTTCAACTAGTGGGTTTACTAGATTAAAATAATTTTACTAAATGATTTTTATGTCCTCATTTAACGAAAAAGTGTATTATTTTTTTCAAAAACTCGTCGGGAGCTACTATGTAAGGTGGTATTCTCTACGCTGTTTTGGTTATCCTAAAGTATATATTACGAGTTGTCTTTTAATTAAAATATCTCATTTGCATATAGGAGAAACAGCTTTAGATAATGGCAACGTAATTAATTGTCACACACCATTTTCAGTTAAATGATAACGAGTCTTAGTTACTCAAAAGTTTTGACACACTCAATTCAATTTACATATTTATTACTGCTATTTTAGAGCAGTATTACTCTCAAACTTCTCCATACTTAAACACTTGCAGGTAATAAACAGGAAACATAATTACCTCTATGTTACTTTATTATGTTAGTAAACTCAACGGTTTTTTTCCCGTCCTCACAATAAAATAGATAATTAAATATGATTTTGTAACTTGTAATGTTTTGATATACACCACCGTTACGAGAATAAACTAAAACATTATGAGGTACTCTCATTACTGACGTAAATGGCTAAATATTATAAGTGGTTTCTAATATGTGGCAGATAGTTAATTATATGCGGTAATTAACTACATTAGCGGTACAGGCTGTCATCAGGTGTAGTTGAGTTACCCTAATGACACATGATGTGTTTTAATGCATATCTATCAACCTTTAAAGTAATCCCGTGGGGGACTGGCATCCTCATCGGCATCAGCCACTGTCCCAGATGGGATCGTAGGTGATGTACCATCCTCGTCGTGTGCTGCATCTTCTAAGGGAGTGGCAGGGCAAGGGGAGGAAGCCACCTTCCCTTATCACTATTCCAGCGACGAGGGTAGAAAACCTTTCCCCCCTATTGGTTTGGCCCTGAAATTGAGAGTAGTTACCTATCCCTTCCTTTCCTGATGTTCCTACCCCTACTTTACCAACAACCCCAGACTAAGGTGTTAGGCGACCCGTGCTGAGAGTCTCGTGGGACTGGGGGTATATACAGTGTCTTCAACGGAGCCTTCTGGGAACCAGGGGACACCCAGTCGTAATTACCCTTATCTTCCTAATCGGGTCACTGGGAAGATGGACTGCAAACACCCGGTTCTCGTAGGAACAGAATGGAGAATGGAAAAGAAAACAAAAACAAAACTGAAACTCAAGAGGTAAGGGAAACTCAACCAGAATAGCTACCGATTGAGCAATTAAGAATGTTTAAGATGACCCTAATAGAGGAAGACAGACTTATCTTGTCAGAAGGCGAAGTTCGGCCCGAAGAGTCAAAAAAGAAGCGGCTCTCGAGAGGCGAACTACGAAAGTGGAGGATTGAAGAGGCTGTCGCTAGAGGTTAGCCGATAATCCTCCGGAAAGAAAGGCGGAAGAGGTGGGAAGAGAAAAACCGAGCTCTGATAAAACCACACAACGAAGCCGGTTCCTCAAAAGAGAACTTGGTTGTTGTCGGGACCCCAGAGCAAGGGAAAACTGATTCCGTACCAGCCCAAAAACAACAAACCCCAAAGCTATGCAGTTGTGAAGAGGCTGCGATCGCAGTTGACACCTGAAGAACAAGCAAAGGGAGGGGAGAAAATAAGGAAGGGGAATGGAGGTGTCACTAAGAAGACACCCGAAACATATGCCGAAAAGATCTCTGTAGAGAGGCTGGCTATTGTCCGGCTCGAACACCCAGAAGTAAAACTATCGATGGAAGAAGCCAACAACCTGTAGAAAGTGCTGGGCAAACGCGCCTTTAAGGGCAAAAACGCTAGGATGTCCAGCTGTCATGTTGAAGGTGGAGCGATAGTGGTCGGCTGTGTAAACACAGAAACTAAGGAGTGGCTGGAGAAGCAGGTCCAGGAGATGAGTCCTTTTGAAGGATTTCAGCTGAAAATGGGCCGAGCTAAAAGCCTGGTAAAGATTTTTAAAGTGTCAACTTTTATCCCTAAGGACATAGAGGTGGACAGCAAGCAAGAGCTGTTCGAAGCCCTCAAAAACCAAAATGACCTTGACACCGACCAATGGACTGCTGTTGGAGGGAAATCAAGCACCAACGGCGAATTCCTGGTCCTTCATGTAGACGAAGAGTCCCTGAAGAAGCTGAAGCGACAGGATCACCTTCAAGCTGCAGGGAGGTAACGACCAATAGAGGATGACAGCGGTGCTCCAGATAAACCTACACCACAGCAGAGCAGCTACGGCAACACTCTGCCAGAAGACCCTGGCTGACGAGGTAGGCGTGGTCCTGATCCAAGAACCATGGACCGTTGGCAGTCGTGTGATGGGGATGAGCACCGCTAAAGGTAATTTGATATACGATTCTGGCAGTAACAACCCTAGAGCATGTATATATGTCCACCACACCGCGTAGGGGAGCAGCAACATCAACAATCGGGGTGAGTGCCTCTTGAATTTTATAATAGAATCTAACTTAGTTAATATGAATCAAGGCCGTAAACCAACTTTTGTACAAAGAAGAGGTACAGGGGTAAGAGAAGAGGTCTCATATATAACTCTGGCAAGCAACTATATTGCAACTTAAGTTTTAAACTGGAGTGTGCTAGATGAAGTATCTGCTTCAGATCATAGGTATATCTCCTTTGACATGAGGTCGTACAAAATAAATGAGACCTATAGAAACCCAAAGAAAACAGATTGGGTAGCTCTCAATGCAGAGCTAAAAAGCAATGTAGTAAGGGAAAATGGGTATCAGGGGCAAGGGGTCGAGGACATGGCGAACTCTTTGCAAAATGCCATGAAAGAATCGTACCACAAAGCCTGCATCGTGATAGAAAAAAACTCAAGGAAAAAAGCATGTTGGTGGAACCAGGGGCTGGAAAACTTGAAGAAAAATATTTGCAGAGCATATAATACATGCAAACGTGCAGGGAACCTGGATAGGTACACTGCTGCCCTAACAGAGTACAATAAAGAGGTGAGAAGAGCTAAGAGAGACTCGTGGAGAGAATTCTGTCAGAGTATTGATAAGGAACCTGACTGTGCAAAATTCAAAAAGTCCCAGCTCGAAGCCCCATAAATGTGGTGGGTACTACACTTAGGGAAGATGGGACTCACACCAAGGATCCTCAGGAGACCCTTCAGTGTTTACTGAACACACACTTCCCAGGATCTTTACAAACCAGTGAAACAGTTGTTAGTGAATGGCGGTGAGAACCTAGAGATAGCTCATCTAAGGAGGACTGGAACTGTGCAAAGACTGTTATCAACTACTTAGGGATAAAACGGGCCCTGGAGTCTTTTAAGCCGTTCAAATCACCAGGTACCGATGGCATTTTTCCTTCTTTACTGCAGGAAAGTGGGGACTTGGTGATACCTCTGCTTCTACGACTGTTTAGATCTAGTCTAGCGACAGGAGTCATAGCCTCATCCTGGAGGACCTTTGGGTTATATTTATCCCGAAGCCAGGAAAACCCTTCTATGAGGTTGCAAAGGCTTATAGACCAATAAGCCTAACATCCTTCTTCGTCAAGACCACGGAGAAGGTTCTGGATAGACATTTAAGGGACACAGTCCTCGTCAACTGTCCCTTACATCCAAATAAACATGCCTATCAGAAAGGTAAATCTTGTGAAACAGCCCTACACTGTCTGGTTGGGAAGACTGAGCAAGCTATTGAACAAAAGGAAATAGCTTTAGCAGTATTCCTGGATATAGAAGAAGCTTTTGATAATACGAGTACTCTGTCTATAGTGTCTAAGCTTACATCCAGGGGTACGGAGAAAACTGTTGTTAGATGGATAAATAACATGCTTAAGAGCAGAAGAGCACAGGTATCTCTGTGCGGAGTCACAAGAGAGGTCAAAACACAGCGAGGATGTCCACAAGGATGTGTATTATCACCAAGCCTGTGGAACATTGTTGTGGATGACTTACTCTGGACTCTGAATGAACAGTGTATGTATGCTCAAGGTTATGCAGATGATGTTGTCATACTCATAAGAGGCAAGCATATGGTTACGTGTCTGGAAATGATGCAGAGAGCACTGCCCAATGTGGAGCGATGGTGTGACGAAGTAGAACTTGCAGTGAATCCTTCGAAGACCGTCATGATACCATTTACAAGTAGGAGGAAACTGGCAATCACACAGCCAGTCTGATGTGGGGGCCAGATACAGATAAACAGGGAGTTAAAAATTTCTAGGAGTCAAACTAGATGATAAAATCACTTGGAATAATCATCTGGAGTACATAATCAGCCGATCTCAGACTACATTGATGATGGTGAGACGTGCGGTAGGATGCACATGGGGGCTTAGACCCGACATGTCACATTGGCTGTACACCAGTCATCAGACTAATGATGGTGTATGGCTCAGTGGTATGGTGGCCAAAAGTCCAACAGGTGACTGCCGCAAAAACCTGTCAAAGGTACAGCGGTTGGCATGCTTGGGGACAATGGGCGCCATGAGAGGAACACCAACCGCTGCTATGGAAGTAGTGCTAAACCTCCCACCTCTAGACATATTCGTCATAGGAGAGGCTAGGATGACTGCCTACATACTGAAGTGCAATGGGAACTGGCATCATCACCATGCTAGTAAGCACTCCAAGATCGTTGACATTCTCAAACTGGATATTCTAGAAATGATGTCTGACAAAATGGCAAAGGTTACGGACTGGGAAAAACCATTTCAAGTCAACATTGTTGAAAGGAAGGAATGGTTAAAAGGTGAGCCTGAGTACATGAAGAAGGCTCTAACCTTGTACACGGACTGGTCAAAGACTATGAAGGGTACTGGGGAGGGGTCTGGGGAGCCAGACCTAGGGTTAACTTAAGCTTTAGCCTAGGTAAACTAGCAACTGTCTTTCAGGCTGAAGTTACAGCCCTTGCAGAGTTAATGTGGTAGAGTTAATGTGGTAAGGGGCTACAAAGGCAAAACCATCTACATTAACTCGGACAGTAGGGCTGCTCTGCAGGCCTTGGCCAACCATGACTGTAATTCGAAGACAGTTTGGGAATGCCATAAGGTCATGAAATTACTGGCGAAAACCAATAAAGTTATTCTAACTTGGGTGCCTGGACATAGAGGAATCGCAGTTAATGAAGGGGCGGACAGTTGCGCTAACTTGGGAGCCAACTGTACTCTTACCGATCCTGAACCAACGTGTGGGGTCTCGTATAACTTAGCACGTAGATTAGTTACCAAGTGGATGGTTAACAAACACCTACAACATTGGAGAAATACTGAGGGAATGTAAAAGCAAAGCGGATGTTTACGGGACCATCAAGGAACATTGCAGCAGATGCCCTTAGAATGAGTAGAACGGAGATCCGAAAGATGACTGGTTTTATGACAGGTCATTGGATATTCCGAAGTCACCTGAACAGAATAGGTATTCCAGTTCAGGAAACACTGTGCAGGAAATGTGGTGGGGCTGACGAAACAGCCAAGCACGTCATATTTGAGTGTCCGGCATTACAGAGCAAACGCTCAAGATCCCTAGGTGTTCTTATGCATACGGAAGAGGGGTTGGGACAGGAAGAATTGTTCAGAAGATCTCATGGTTTTGTAAAGGCCTTGGATTTGATACAGCTTAAACCTGGTAGAGGGTGCACAATAAGCCAGATGGCTGAGAGGCAACTACCAGGCCTAGGAAACCTGGCCCTCTGTTACAAAAAAAACCTTTAAAGTACAATTCTATACCATATACTAATTCAAGATTATAGAATACCATGAGAACGAAAACAGGTCTCATTCATGTGGAAATCCGTAAATTGCATTTCTGTTTAAGGCACTTACATCTCCAAACTTCAACTACTGATCAGAATAACTGTATTAGATTTAGTTTTTATAGCAGACGACATTGACACGTTTATCTATAAAAACCTTTCGACATTTATCACTCACGAAACTTCAATCAACGCGCAAATTGTCTATTATTTCAACTCTACATTCGATTATCAAAACTGAAACTTATTTTTATGTAGTCAATCATTATTATTTACTTAAGATCATAGTGATCTATTTTTGGGTTATTTTGTTATATTTATCTTCTCTTTACATTGTTAAATATGTTTGTTTATTTTCCTTAATAACTATACTATTGTATTTACCAATTAACTTTAATATGTTAAGTAATTTTAGTTTACATTTTTATGACAAGTATGGTACGTTAATACTTTAATTTGTCTTATTCAATTATTGAAAATCTTTTGGATATGACATAAGGTTGAGAGTTTTAAATCTGTAACTCTGCCTCGTTCATAAAGGTATTCTTCTTTATATTTAATTTCATATGTAATTTATTTTAGTTTTGCTTTGTATTTTTGTCTCAGTGTTCTGTGTACAAACATATTAAGTATATCATCAGATTCTGCTGATCTACCTTTGTTCTAGTGAGATAGGCTTAGGTAAGTTCAAATTTTCATACAAAAAATATGTAAGGTGACACATGCTAATATAACATCTATGTAATTGGGTTGGAAAGCAATTGCAATTTGAAACCCCTTAAAAATATGACTGCAACTTAGCCAACTGTATTTAATCAGTACCAGACTTCTGTCCCTTGATAACCGATGTTTACATATTACTAAAGCTCAGCAGTAGTAGCTTATATCATTACATGTCATTAAGCCATTAAAAAATGCAGAATATAAGTTGTTTTTGCTATTGGTCAAGTTTATACAGCTGTATATTTACATTAATAGTGAAACTCATGATTCTTAATTTTAAAATAGATCTGGTGATGGTTTTACATTTAAACTTACTTGCCTACTTTTTTTGATTAAATTTTAATGGGATTTGTTTACATGTTTTTCTAAACTCTTTGCACTAAACCGTAATTCCTTAAATAATTTAGGAATATCTTTGCTAAACAAGGGGAAATATCACCGTACCACAAAAGTTATTCAATTTACTTGTTATATAAAAGAGTTCAAGCCAGGGTGTGGATTCTAATTCAAACACGCCAGAGACAACTCAATCGGCTTATCGATATCACTTAGTTAATTAATTCCTAACCGGATGAATATTGTCGGCCACCTGGGATACACTCTTGAGCTAATATTGACACTTTGAGTTGACATAAATACAGTGTACACTAAGTTCACTAAATTATATAACCTAAGCTATACAAGCGCTTGGTATGGTTAGAGAATGAATTTATTGTGCTTAAATTGGAATGTGAGACTGAAGATAAATAAATTGTTAGAAAGAAAAAAATTCAGATTTGTTAGTGTAAATATTATTTAAAGAGGGTTATTTTATTTTTTAAATATTAAAATTTACCTTTGAAAAACAACAGAAGCATTTAAAATAGTATATCGATATATGTTAATAATATTGTACTTTTTTCTGATTATATCATATGTGGACTTGGGATGGCTTAGTGGTCACAATAGGCGAATGAATGCAAAAACGTACGTGAGCTATGTGAAGAAAATTGTACAAACATTACAGCAAAGGTTACTTGAACTCTGTTTTAAATCCCCATTGATGAGTTGTTTTACCGCTTCTTTGGAATAAATATGTGGCAAAATCTAAATGCTCATTAGGCACACTTACGTTTGACAATAAGGGTGCAGCGTTTCATACAAATAGCGTTTTAACATTTAAAACTGAAGAAAATAACTTGGTGTTATATATAAAAATGTACATGAGAAACCCCTTTATAATAATAACCCCCCCAAAAAAATGTAATATTTTTTTAGTTTTTATGCCTACCAAGTCCCCTTGAATAATTAATTATTGAAAGAGAATTTCTATTATCTAGACATGTGTCTTACTTGATTTTTAAATTAGGTTGTTCTTACGTATTTATAATATCGTTACAAGTTAGCTTTGATTGAAACAATTTACTAAAATTCATTAATCTTGAAAATAAATCTGAAAATAATATATACTTAAAACTAGGCTGGCGTTAATTAAACTACTTGTTTACCAATTCACTTACTGTCACTAATTTAATCCATCACAATGCACAATTAGCCTTCTAAAACGCCATCATGCAGCTGCCGTAGTACGTAAGGAACTCGTTGCCGTGGAACCAGGACTTGTTTTCTTTGACTCCCATCTGCATTCTCTAAGGCACGACTCGATATCTCTAAGATATCTCGGTCTTCGACAATTGAGTTCCACTCTGCCCTCAAAGTCTTGATGTTGGACGACAACAGTGCCACTTCTTACCCGGCTGGTCTTCCATTCCCTGGTCTTATCCAAACCCAAAAATACTTAAAGGCGCGTCTTCCTACTGCGCCTTTAACATCACAGCGTTCACCAACTTGTCGTTTAAAACATTCGTCCTCATTACAGTGGATGCCCCTTCTCTCAACAACCCCACCATCTTATCTCCTTTCTTGCAGTATTTAATATCTCTATTAGCTTCTTATTGATGATGTGAACATATTTTCAGCTTTCACAGGCCTTACTCATTCAGGGCCCCGAACACACTGCTTCACTTCTCCGAAATCTAAGGCCTTAATAAAGGCTTCGCTGAAGATCATAGGACTGGCGAGTTTGGTGACTTGTTGCGTTTTTGGTTCACGAAGACCGTACGAGAACTTTTCCACTGCTTAACTTTCGTAGACCTCGTCATCTACTAAAGAGTAAAGAGAGTCCTCACAGGGTGAACAATGCGTCTCAAACTCCCGTAAAGACTCGCTAGGCTACTCTTAAGTTGGGAACGGTAGATTGGTTCCGTATATGGCCGAAACGCACTTCCAAGCACTGAAGTATTTCATTAAATTGTAGTCTACTAGCCATAGGCACAGTGTGGAGTATCGCCAACGCGTCGTCTCGAAGTGAAAGGCACAACATTGCCGCTTTGGCAGAAGGCGGCCATACATGGGTTGATGCCGCTCTCTGAAACAAAGTCATCATAGGGCCACGAAGATAGGCAATTCGCTGCATTATGCAGATAACACCGTAGGTTCCGGGGATCTATCTCCCGAAGGTTATATTTTGTTGGTAAGCTCCCAATGTTTCGGTTATGAACTAATCTTGCTGCTTTGTAAGTGTTTCAACCAGGTTACTGAGGTTTGTTTCTATTATTTACTTTCTAAAATGTTTTTGTTCTCTTTTAATTTATCTTTATTTTTATTTTATAATTTAATTTCTAAAATAATTATGTTTTCTTCTTATTTACTCGTAAGCTTTCCAAAAATTGGAAGACTTAAACAACAATTAATCTGAATTAATGATATATGCAACCAACACCTGCCGTAACCGGTTCTGTAGCACATAATTCGTTCCCTGTCATTATTACAAATTCAGCTGTCACGAACATTATCGCTTACCTTTTCACTTTAAAAGTTCATTTATGGAGCTTAACCTGCTCCAGCTCCTCATAAAGCCACTGACGCTTCCAGAAAATCCAAGCTCAAAACCCCATAGAGGGGTGGAGAAGGGTCACAGCGATAAAGAGAGGCAGAAACGGCAGGACCCACTAACCGCTCTTCATTCGTCTACTATCCCTTTTTATGGAGGGTCGACCCGCCTGTCAGGAGTATTATCCCACCCTCTCGTAACAATACAGTAAAAGTGTCATAATCGAAATATCTAATTTATGGATATTCTAATGCGTTTCAAATAACATGTATAAAATGTTAGTAACACACACACAGAGTTACTATTAACTATGTAAACTATTTTACTTACTGTACAAAACGAGCTACAACTTAATTACGCAAACTAATCTTTTCCACAGGCAAGCCGCAATAGTTTAACTTCATGTTTATAAGAATAATTAAACCTTTAGTTATGATAAATAACTGGACGTATAAGTACTATTCACACACCTTCTTCTTCCCTGAAATAAGTTTCATAGCTTATGTTATTATAGAACTCAGCTCCTCTGCTCCTGGTTTATTTAGGTCACGAATTCAATCAAAGAAGAGTACGCTGTCGTAAAAGCCTCAGTGACTCGTGACTAACAGACCCTATGACCTTTTCATGAGTGGAATTTATTATATTTCGAGACTTGACTGTGTTCGGTTGCTAATTTGGTTTTGTACATGAAAGAAATAAAAGGGGAAGTAGACTTTTAAAATTTGAGAAACACAAGACAAATCCATGTCAAAATAAAACGTAAAAAATTAATATAAATATTAAACTGATGCTTGAGTATAAAACGTTATACCCTAATACCTCTATGTATATAAGTTTACAACAGTCACATGTTAATGACCGAATGTTGAAGTGATATATGGATACTTTGAGCCAAGATATTTTTTGTCCTAATACGTGCACATGTTTGTTTAATCTGGAGACAGTCTATAAAAATAAGCATGATGAAGATAAATGAAAAATAAATGTGTTAATCAAACAATATTTAAAATCTAATTTTTCTATTAAATTTCGAATTTCCTTATCAAACATAGTCCGTATCATCAGCGATGGTAGTAATAGCTTAATTAAATTTTTATTCGGGGTACAAATTAGTTTTTTTTCAACCCTTTATCTTAGTAATTCGTCTTACCTATAATATCCCATTATAAAATAAAAAAACTGTCCATTTCATTAATACGGTAATGTTTAAATTATCCTTCATTATTGGTTAGAATTCATGCTGAATTTATTACTGTATAATTTTTCGATTTGGGAAAGTAGGTACTTGGTTATACATTAATATAATTTATATGTATTTAACCAACTAAAAATATGCAATGCAAATATTTTGTAGGAATTCACTTTTCCAATATTACAAAGATATCACGGTTACGGTTTAAATTGTACTTATAATACTTCACCTTCCCTGGATTAAAAACATACTAAAATTCTTAGAATGCTATAGACATTCGCAGACACACAAAGTAGGTAAAGGATGACCTGATAAACTTAATGTATAATCTTTAACGACGGTTATGTATAAAGTCAAGATTTGTTTTGAACTATAACTGTCTTTGTAGAATTTATATTCTTAAAATATAAATATAGGTAAAATATCTCTTGAGGCATTAAGTGATACTTTTTAATACACTAGCAGTTATTATTGGCTTAGCACGTGATTTATTATGGAATAACATGTTCGCCATAGACATGTTCGTTTTAAACAGCTTAATAAATATTTAATAGTCTGATATTGTATATTTATTTACTTCATAACAATTGATATGCAATTTAAAGATCATTATTTACGATCGTCTTTAACTCTAAAAGTGATACGTTTGTATGACTACCAATAAAATACTCACGGTGTAGTATAATAGCGTCCTATAATAATTTTGAAACGAAAGAGAGTAATATTGTGTTTAGTTTAGTGCTCATTGTTAAGAGGTTTAAAAGCTAAACATTACCACTGAGTCATATTTGAGCTTTAGCATGTGAGAAAGCGTTTCTTGTTAGAAATAATTATATTTTACTTTAGAATATAAGTCTTAGGTTTTATTTATTGCCACGATTAAAAAACACTGTCAAATCCGTTGGTATATTTTGTTGAAAAATTTGCTAACTTCAGGCAATTAATTTACTTCTTGTCTAAGGTATTTTGGTGCCGTAATATCGTTCAAACTTATCCCCATATTAAGCAAATATATTCGCGGATAATTCATTTGATGACTATTTCAATTAATAGTAAACTTAACCCTGTCCCATTCGTTTGCTTAGAGTATAATAAATGTAGATGTCTAATTTCAAAGTTTGGGGTTAGTGGGACGTTACGATTTTAAAGCTGTTTTTGATTTTGTAACCCCATTTAGACCCATATGTGGTTGATCTTCATGAAGATGCTTTTGTTTTATATTAATAAGTTGAGAAATGTGCGTGTCACGTTTCACCATTTTAGGTTATCATGTATTATAAAATGTAATGTAGTTCATACAGACGTTTGAACCCTATGGATAGTTACTCTTCGTGATAAATCCCTTGGTTGTTGATAGCTTAAGACACGTATGTGTGAATTTCATCTTTGTAGGGCAGCAGGAAGTTAAAAGAAAAATTACTCTAGTATTTCAGGGTTATAAATTTTATCTAAACCCTCGGGATTTTTTATATGCATGAAAAATATTTTATTTTTCTGTTAAGAGCATAAAACACATACATGGAAAATTCTTCCAGGAAGAATTCGGCTTTGCACGCAATTT
Organism: Homalodisca vitripennis; assembly: GCF_021130785.1. Classification (NCBI taxonomy): domain Eukaryota; kingdom Metazoa; phylum Arthropoda; class Insecta; order Hemiptera; family Cicadellidae; genus Homalodisca; species Homalodisca vitripennis. The sequence continues at coordinate 125,115,803 of NC_060208.1, read as the reverse complement.
TAAATTGGATAACAGGTACCTCATATTCATATCCTTTACAAAATTGCATAATACATATTCATGCCAATGATTGATTTTCAACAGAGTATATTACATTCTCCTGATTAATTTCCAGTTACTTGTGAGTGTGTGTTCACATTTTTTTCAGAGGTTTGTTTACATCCATATTAACAAACTAGTATACTTGCACGAAGCTCTGCAACACGTCCTCTATACCTCTTTATTCGATCCCTGTGAATTAAATAATATTATTTTATTTTTATAACCATAAGACATCAACTCAAACGATTTCGTAGTTGGGATGGTCTTTGAGAAATTTTAACCTTTAGATATGGGTTATGCGATACGTGATTTGAAAGACCATACACCCTACAAGTTGGTGTGGATAAAAGTTAATTATCTTGAACCATATTGACAGGATATGACAAAACAAAGACCATTACAATGATCTCGTCCCTATCTTCATTGTGTCAAAGTCTGCTGCTCCTCTCGGGGAATCACCAGCGTATATGATACGCGGAGGCGGTCAATGAATATATTACAAGTGGCAAATTCGGCCCAACAAACACAGTCACAAGCTCCTAAATTCTAAAAAGACTTCAGACCGAGTTTTGAAATTTGTACCCTGTGGCAAATTTGAGCAGGAGGTTGTTTTGTAGTTGTAAACTGTAAAATCTTAATCATGAATTTAAAACTGTGCAATACATTTACAAAAGCTTTATCACTTGACAAAACTTTAAAAATGATACATAGATACGAATTTCAAAATTCAAAACTTAAATTAAAAGTATCATGCATTTAGTAATATTTCCAACAAATATCTGTTTTTTACTTGCACATTTAGAACAAAAAAAAAAATACTTTAGTATATTAATATACCAAAGTAATTCCCTCTTCTAGAAAGAAGCTTTAAGTTCCTCCTAACCATTTTCAATTAAAACTAAAAATGAAGATAAACTTTTTTACACAGTACCGAAGGATCCATATAAAGACCTTATGACGTTTATAAAGCTTTATGTATTTCTTGAAATAATTTAAAATACAAGGCAAATATCAATTACCACTCTCGAGTCAAATTTAAAATAAATATTGAAAAGAACTCGTAATAAAAGTTACAAAAATGTATAAATCTGACATGAAGTCTAAAAACTACTTAACCCGATATTTTTATTAAAAACAATGAATTGTATATTCCTTGTGATATAGGTAACTGTCTTCAAATCTCAATAAATACTCTCTAGTTTCAGAAAGAGTGATTTTAAGAACCATACGATTCCTCATAGAAAATTATTAAATTCTGAATCAAGAGAAACTTTCAATTCCTATAGCATATTGATTTTCATGGTCCAGCATGGAAATTAATGTAGTAGAGTACTCTCTAACTACATTATTTACATTATCTCTGTTTTAAAGCAAAATCGAATTAGAACCCTCTTCGTAAATTCACGCATATAGTAGTCGCATATAGTAGCGATTGTACCTAAATAGACAAGGTTTGCTACTCTTTTGATTTGTATCAATTTACGACTTCATTTAGTGGTACATTGTTTGACAAGATCATTAATTACAGATGAACGATCGTTAATAACTCCTTTAAATTGTAAAAGCTGAGATCAAATTCTAGATGAGAAAAAACTATTTTAACCAACAAAGTCCACTTAAATCTTTTAGTTAAGCTCAATGCAGAAATTTTGGCATCCCTATTTCTATAAAAAATTTTATTACCTTGCTTTCAGACATATTCAATCAATCTCAAATGTACTTAAATTGTGGTAAGAAATAACAAAGAGAATAAATGGTACCATCATATACCTCATAAAAGTTAGGAAGAGCATCGAAGCTTTATTTAAATTTAATCGTTCCTTATTTTGTGAGCTAAATTTTGAGATCTTTTATGACTGAAGTGTGCTCGTTACGAATGTAATGATACTCAACTTAACATGGTCATAATAACCATTAGAGGTATTCTCGTTTTAATTCTAACTCTCAGGCTCGCATATTTCTGCAATATTACTTCTTATGACTTTTTCGGTAGATCATCCATTTTAATATTATATAATATAATCAGTCACATATACTATGGCCATTAAATCATAGAGGGATTAATCGCATACAAAACAACATTGCAGACTTAATAATTATATATTTCTTATGTGATGAAACATCTAATTTAAATTGCCTATTTTTAATCCTGGAAAGGTTTGACCATGATAACATAACAATGTTCTGTTAAATTATTATATATTTTGTTTTAAAATAAACTCTTATTATTGATATACAAATTCTTCATCAAGAACTTATTACATTAAGGGAAAGGTTTTACTTTTAGCCACAAGTCTATAATATTGAATTTTTTAAAGCAACAATCACCAAAGGCTGTAACAGTATTCGATGTAGTACTTTATGGTAGCGTATAAAAGCCTGGCGTGAAGCACCGTACAACAGACTATGCAGATTGTGTAAATATTACGAAACATCCGAGTACATTATTGTCTGAACCGGATTTCACAACTATCTGACTTAACCAATAGCTGGTTACTTAGAACATAATTACGTTATTTAATTGTCATTAAAATAAAAAGTATATCAGTCATACTTTCCATATCGGTATAATTATAAAGTATTGGGTTTAACACAATGCTTTTGAAATATTAATTATTTTAAGTTGCATTAAAGCATTTGGTAACAGACCCGAATACAATAATATAAACCCATTAGTATCAGGATACACGCTGTAGCACAGGAAGGAGGTGCCTTAATCATTGTTGGCACCTAGACTATATAACTACGTGCCTTATACTATGAGGAACTCGATTAAAAAAAAACTTAATTTCTTTTTAAATTGAGAGTTTGGCTTTTTAGTTTAGATAATATTGAAATTTACTTGTAACTACTACATAAATTATTTTATTTTTTCACATACTTCCTTACTTACTTAGTTTTTATGATCTTGAATTATGTTATTTGATTTAAAAGGTTATTGTTATAATATATGCATATATCAGTATTCCATTTTTATCCTAAAAATGTACAGTGCCCTTACGTTTAAGTATAAAAATGCAGATGTAGTTATGCGTGTGGTCTTAGAGTAAGTATGTGATTTGTATGTATATATGCATGTTATAGCCTATGTATTTTTCTATTCTTTTATTAATGCAGCACACCTTTGACCATTATATTTTGTTATTTGTAAAGTTTATTTAAATATTTCTGTTTAGAGTTTAAGTATAGGGAGTCCATCAAGAAAATACAACAATAAAACCGATCAAAAATATTTATTTTAAATTCAAGGACGGGACCTGATTACAAGCTCTGCTTTGGAGGCCCTGTATCTTTCTTAAAGAAAGTTAAAGTTTATTTTATTAAATGGTATTATTGTTTATATTTGTTACAACATAATATGGTATATTTTAAATATGGTTTTGTGTTTTATCTTAAGGTCAGACTGAGCACGAGAAAGGCTTTGTTATATTATATTCTTGTTTTTAACATCTTTGTTTTTGTATTTTGTTTACATTTAGAAGAATATTTTCAAAAGGATTATGTTTGATTTGACTGTCTAACAAGAAAAATATCAGATGTATATAATACTTTCTTTAAGAAATAAATTTCTTTCTTTCAAGTCATAAATAGCTAATGTAAATTTAAATATTAAGAATATGAATTCAATCAAACTAAGCCAAGAAAATCTTTGTTAGACGTCAGAAATTGCTCTAAACTTGTTAGTAGATCTCCTATACAATTGTAAGGCAGAATGAAAAATTAAATTCCCATTGCATGCAAGTGTAACACATATTAATTTGTTGGTGCTATACTCTTAAATGAACAACGTATTTAAACAAAATTAAAATTTGTCCATGTCATTACAATAATACGTACAATACAAATACCTTCTTTTTACCTCTTGTTTTACTTTGCAATACTAAAGTTTTAGTATTTAAACGTGGCATTCAACTAAAGAAATATAACAAAATGATATTATATGCGGAGTAAAATTCTCTTTCTGATACAAATGTAAATTAAATTAAAATAAAGTAAATTTCTCTACATTAATATCAGGTTATTGGTAACATACATATTTATAACCATTTCACGCAAACAAATCCTCATTTAAGAATATTAATAGCCGAATCAGTAACATATCCTGTCCATCAAAAACACAAATTTTAATAATAGTGTCTTATGAATCAACTCAATATTTCGAACCATAACATTGAATTTGTCTTAAAAAGTGATCACATAAAATTTAACCAAAAGCCACATTTATAATTAATGAGTTAGTTCAGGCCAAAGCCGAGTTGGTTAAGTGATTTATGATATGAGGGTTTCTAAGATATAGGCAATAAATAATTAATACAGCTCAAAAACCACTTACATTGTGAGACTATAGTATTTTCTCTGTACATAATTTTTTACTTGTTTTTTCCGGACTTATGTTTCCAGTCATATTACTTAATATTTAAATTCGTAAATGACGATGGACATGTAAATACTTTTCCGATTTAATTTATTAATTGTTTTTAACAGTTTTACTAAAACTTGAATTATTTCCTAGGAACTTGAAATATAGATGGATTTCATTTATTCTAAGTGTTTAATATTAAATTTCTATTCCAGGTAACCCTTAACTAATATTAATATTGAAAACTTTACTTCAACCAATTTTGCTACAATTTGTTCTACAACTGCCACGTTTTGTTACTTATATGGTGATTTTCTTAATTCAAAATAATACAGTATTTCTAAAGATCTCTGGCAGAATTGGCACGAAAAAACAACTAGGAGAACCACAAATATAATCCGCCGAAGACGGCTAGATTCGCGTATCAGAATGTTTTATACCAACACTTTCCTACCCTAAACTACCTCATCAGACGCCTTTTATTGGCCTCCGACTATCCATTCACAAGGCTAGAGAAATTGAATATCAACTGTTCAATTAATATTTTAACCAGATTTCCAAGTCGAAATCAAGATAAACCGCTGTCTTTGGATACGGAAAATTACATTTTAAATTTGATCTGTGTTGAAAAACTGTTTATATTCTAACACATTTTTATAAATATTTTCTCCAACAATTATTTATGTATCAAATTTAAATTTTCCTATGTTTCAAATGCTACATTTCCCATCCATATAGTGTTTTGATATAATATTTATTCTTGAACATGAGTATAGGCTTATGAAATAATTTTTATTTGAAAACTAAAGGTAATAAAAAACGTTAATGATAGGAGTACGACAGTAAATTTGTACTGTTATAACGGATGCATTTGGTGCTTTATCACTACTGAATAGATAAAGTATTTAATCAACCAAACTTTGTATTAATAAAAATATGTTACACCTAGCGTTAGAATATTTATTTAACTTGTGTAGGTATAAAACATAAAAAATCTGTATGTATTAACAGGTGTCTTATACGAAGTTGAAGTGAAGTGAATAACCGCGAATCAGTGGCTCTGTATCAGCTAATACCGAAAGTTGTTTAATTATGACCGGATTATACCAGATAATGTGGGTTGAACTGTAGTATGCTACAACGGACTACCAGAGATTACTAGAAGTTAGAGAGTATACCATTGCAAGGTAGTTCAACTAATATAGACCTAAGTGCTTCATTTCAAGTCCAGTTTTATGATAGACTTTAGTAAAGGAGACAGGATTTGCCTGAAATTGCAATAGATAACTGATAAAAACAATAAAAAACTATATGCGTCTGTCTGGTAATTTCCTATTATTATATTTAGTTTCTATATTTAATAAGTAAACTTGAAATTTTGCTTGAAGCTTAATTTTTACAAAAACAAGAACTATTTCTATGGTGTTGCATTTTTAAATTTTTAATCTCAACATTTAGCGAAGCGTTATAGATGTATGCTTATATAATTTCTCTTTTGTCTGCTGAAAGGATGGAGAAATTTCTATATGATTATCTGTCCGTCTGTAAATCTGCAGGACATGTCAAAAATAATTTAGTTTTGAAATTGAGATTTTGGATTGTAGGACTTTAGGCCCACGCCTACTTTTCATGACGGTGGCTAATGTTATTTTCCTGCAGGGTAGGACAATTAGTCTACGCCGACACTCGTGGACTAACTGTCCTACTTCTCAAAACTGGCTTGGTCGTCCATTAGTTTTCCTACCTGCACTCATTCTATATTCTGATCAGTGATGCTTCTACTACATTCGCTTAGCTTACTGCTAAAGCAGTAAATAACAAAAACAGTGTACTCGCACTAAAACTCAAGCTACCACATATGTGGATTACTAATTCGGATTATATCCAAACAAATTCCACACATTAACTTACTACCTAAGACATTCGGCATTATCCTAATGAATCACAAACATCTACAGTAAGTTTACATTATTATTTATTCTCTTGGTTGATCGTTAGTATAATACTGCGAGTAGACGCGCTTTATAACATAGACTTACAGTAAATTTGTACGCCTATTTTGAGGTAAGTTTTAAATTTATAATCTTAGAAATCCTGCTGATACAAATAAATAGCTGAATACTATGCAGCAATCCGCAAATTTACAGTAACGCATTCACAAAGCAATTTACTAGTGTCCTACTCCTCCACCCGCTCTGAGGAACTGAACCACAATATATTCAAGAAAAAAGAATATAGACGACATAATAGTATCTTCCGGTTCAGGTTTATGACCCATCACTTTAGCTTCCCATTCTTTTGGAAATATCATTGCAGTTAAACAACCCAGCACTGATAACCTTATAGGCAACTTTGGCGTTCAAAGTTCAGGGATAAGCTACGTTCACCCACAATGGTTTGAGAATTAATTCCACTCTAATAAATATAGAATATTTTATTATATTTCGATTAATTTTATAGTTTTGTTAATTTCAATCAACTCCAATTTTTTTTTTTTCATAAAAAAATAATTTGTATATTTTTTTGTAAGAAGGAATATACTCGTATTTTGTAACTATAAATTATTTTAACTTGTTCATTATAACAAGAATGATTAATTGGTTAATTATTGTAATTTATATTAATGTGTTTATGTAAAACATTATTCATGTGAAGTATGTTTAATATAATCAATAAACGTTTTTTAATAAAAAATTCTCTCTCGACTGTCAATGATAGAGAGTTAAATATATGTATTATGCAATGGTTGAACCAGTAGCTTTCAGAATACTGGACAGGTCCCTATTTCGTGAAACATACTCTTGGCACAGTCTGTGAAGCCTTCGCTGGTGTTTTTGGAGACTGGTCTTTGTCATGGGCACATCTTGGGTCAAAGATATAGTTCTAATTCTTTCCATTTTTTCATCTTTAGGGATAGCTTCTAAGGAAGTCTAGCTTGATGGACTGTCTTGGTTTATTAGGCTATTAATCCTATTAGTCTAGGACACGCAAACGTTATTGGTACGATAGTGTATACCTAACTTAGAGTCGTAAACAATTCTCAACGACTTCTCCACACTTCAGGAGAAAAAAATAGAGAACTAGGGGCTTGTCCGGCGCTTCGCTTACATATGTGGTATCAAATATGTAGTACACTAAATCCAAAAGCTGAAATGGAGCAGCTCCCGATAGCAACTCCATTCCCACCAGAATGTAATAAAGCTATCATACTACAAAAGAGTATTATTTTAGGCCAAATAACTAGACCTAATATTTACAAATAAACTTATTTAAGGAGTTTATTTATAAATATTGTACCAAAACGCCGCCATGTACGCTTACATAAGTGGAAATAACAGACTTTCACTGAAAATCAGAGTCTAAAAACATCAGAAACTATTGATATAGATGCTAATTTTAAATCGGTCGTCACTACCTGAGGTGCCGTGTTAACTATCTGCAAGCACTTTATTAAAAAAAATGTAAACGGCCGAGGTAACCTATCAGTTAGCTTTCCCTAATATTTAAGAAATTCTAAAATACATTCTTGCTCCCCGTCAACAATTGATTTACCTACTCGTACTCACAATTTACGTACTATAGGGAAACTATAGGGGAACTTTAGGGAAAACACAAAAAAGATCCAAGTTGATGAGAACGAGTGCAAATGGACGAGGCACCTGTGGCCAACAAACATTTCTAATGTGTATTAATTGACTATTGAAAGATATAATGGATAACGATGTACCATTTGGTAGGAAAATTATAATCTTAGGAGGATATTTATAGCAAATATTGCAAGTTGTACAATACACATTTAGAGCTGCTACGGAACAGAAATTAAATTTTCAAGTCTATTATTTCTATTAAAAGTTTTCTAACTCAAGAAAAATATGAGACCTACCGCCGATTAATGTTAATTCGCTAACTTCCTACTCAAAATTGGGATTTGATAATACTCTACCTATTATGAAGTTTTAGTGGAGATGCCTTTGTCCTAGATTTCAGACTTAGATAATGTTGGGGAAATATACGGTCGAAACTACAATTTTTCTTGACGCTTTCTACCTTTCAAGGCTTCCAATCCAGGAACATAACAATGAGAAATGTGATGAGACCAATAAAAGGGTTTTGAATTTCCTTCCAGGTACATTCATAGCTTATATGAGTATAAATTCTTTATTAACTGAATATTAGAGTGAACTGCCACAATTTCCTAATACATTTTTAGATAGCCTTGAAATAACTGACTAACAGTCCCATGAGCAGAATTTGAAGGAAGGTGTAGTTGTTATGCTTTGTGATAAAACTTAATTAAATGAAAAGATTACTAAACGACCCAAGACTAAAAAGTTTTAGAACTGGTTGGATTTGGAAATTATTACTGGTAGAGAGGTTGGAGTGCAAGGTATCATTACCTCACACTTCCTTCAATTTTTTGTTAAAGCGAAGGCCTATCAAAGTGGTCATTCTGTATAAGAATTAACAAAGCGCAGGGAAATAATTGACCGAGACGGTCCAGTGTTCAGTCATGGTCAGTTTTATGTGGCCTTATCGCTTAGAAAATCGTAAAAAAATATTATGTTAGAAATTATACCTCAAGATCGGCTTACATCCAATTTGGTTTGGAAGGAAATATTTTGAAGTTAAATAATATTTTTTCGTAATCCAGGCTGGAACGACATGTCAACTAATTATTTTTTTTAACATGTGGTTTTTCATGCGGCATTAAAAATATGAGAACTGACTATGAATTTTACTCCTCATAGGCTATACAATTTTCTCCTTTGACGAGGCAAACAATTACTAACGCGACCTCCCCCCCGATTTCAATATCAAGTAACGCTGCAGAGCAGCACAGGTCCACTAGTTTTTATTTATTTCGTCAATTCGTATTTGTTTAAATTTTTGTGTAAGTAGTATGAATAAAATTTTAACACATATAAAACATTAAGATATAGTAAAGTATACTCATATAGTTTTAACGACAGCGGATAAAATACATAAGTTGAAATAATAGAGTAATACGGCATATCATTATTCGCTATTTAATATGTTAAAAATGACAGTGAAACATTGTGGTAGGATCTATTAAAATTCTTGGCGGCAGTGCGGCATTTATCATGACAAAACTTGGGACACATCCTCTCTACTAATGGTTGCATATTATATAAGGTAAGTTTGTATTGTAACACTGAATATGATTATTGGTGTCATCTTTTATATTATTTTCTTGAAAATTAACTTGCACGTTAGTATAATCATTCTTAATTCTATAATTTGGCACAGTCTGGTTTAATTAAGAAATATCTAATTTAGAATGAGTGATATCCCTATAGTCATAGTTGTATAGGCCTATGTATTATTATATTTACAAAAGAATAAAACTAGTATTAAAAGCTTAGTAAAATGTATTTATTTATTTTAGAGATTTTTATTCAATCATTATACTTTGGTAAAAAAACAAAAAACCTTTAGTTCTAAAAGTATATTTGTATTACTTCCTGAATTATAGGATATTAACATGGATAAAGATAGTAATAGAAGTCGCCTACTGTTGAGGTCCTAAGAGGAGGGAGAACGAGAACTACATCGGTCAAGTCACCTTATAAGAAGTTTCAGCTGTTCCGGTTTAAGTGGGTAGGAAAGCCATACTTCGTCATGTTTAAATCTGTGAAACCTACAACATGAACGGAGCCCAATTCACCCTCTGCAGTGTACTAGACCCATCGATTAACCCACTTATCCAACTGTCTAAACATTTATGATACGTATCTGGCTCACCTCCACAACCATTGGGTTACTCAGTGTAAAGTGACACATAGCATTTAAAACACGCTATTGACTGGTATCTGATTTCTTTAAAATTACTACCAATACTATTTTTCTTTTAATATATTAAACGTTAGTAGGGAATTCTACTGTTGTCTAATTACTCAATATTTTATTTTTAAGTGGAATATTATAACAAAGTACCAATGTAAGAGTTTTGTAAGAATTTGATAGAAACGCTATAAAAGTTATTGTACTTACTAATATTGGTATCTGAATTTAAATATTTATAATTATATTTTACATACATAATATAAGTTACATTTCTTGTGAAAGATCGATGTAATGAAAAAAAAACCACTTTGATATTAATTTATAGTGGGTATATGAGTTTTTGTAGTTTTAGATATTTTGAAATTGTATATTTAAACATATGTATAACACAATATAGTTTAAATTTACCTTTACATTGAAAATACGATTTCTGAAAAGTATGGAATTATCATTTGCTGTTGGATCGCGCATTCACTAGATTTATTTTTTGCCAGTAATCGTCTAGTATTGTTGATTTAGTACAAGTCAGTGTTAACTATTTATTAAAGTGACAGTCAACCAGCTGATCAATACTTACTCTGCTGATGGATGCTATATCGTCTTAAAAACTTAAAACTCAAAGAAGTTTCTGTTTGATTCAAAAGAATTTGTGGTCAAGGCCGGCTAACTGAGAATGCTGTTGATACTATCCCAATTTCCTATAACCTATCCATCACAAGAATTGCTGCAATAGAAGTTGAATCTATGTAATCTAGAATACGAGCAGAATAATTTTATTTAGATTCATCCTATATTATATCACTAGGTTCCCTACAGATAGGTGTATGTGATGCAATAGGAGCCTAAAATAAGGGAAGTAATACAAAGTTAATTTCAAACTGTTGAGTCTGTATGAATGTGTCTACAACAAAATTTTAGATATTCAAAAACAAAAAATAAAATAAAATAATATAAGGAAGCGAATATACAGAAACTTAAAAAGAAGTCTAAGAAGCTAGCAACTCTTAGAAGAAGCAGGGTAAAAGATGAATTTGAAGAAATTAAGATCTAGACAAACCAGCGAGTTGTATTTTTTTAAACTATAGCACACCTGTCTCAGAAACTGCTTGACTTAGAAAACTAAAATTTGGCACATATTTTGTACTTATATTTTTACACAATTAAACATGTATATATTTTTGTATCTGTCTGAATTATCAATGTATGTTCTGTTTACATATTTGTTTTAACATTTAAAAAGATAAAAATTTCATAAAAACTGTTTAGGAGAAAATATTACAACCTACACATACCAGTTGTGTAAAAGGTTTATTTCCATAAATTTAAATTATTTCAGCTATCAAGTATAACAGTTAATAATAAGGTGAACGGTTAATATTAATTGAAAATTGCCTGCTACCCTTAACAATTACTGATTGTGTAGAAACTTAAGTGATTACTGAACTAGGAAATATTACTCTATCGATTTTAACAATTGAATTTTTCTAGGACTGTAATCTCTTCATTTCTCCAGGTGTAAAAAACCAAAGCGTATCTTTAAACATGTACGAGATTGTTAACTAATCAAAGTAGTTGGCTAAAACATAGTAAATTCAAATGTGAAAACAAAGACCTAATGGTAACACATTGCCCTTGTGTGCATATTTGTGTAATGAGTTAAGAACTGAAACATACTTGAGTCCCGCTTCATGTCAGGAGAACCAAAATCGTAAAAGCATGAAATATTACAGATATACCGCAAACACGTTGACTGCGGCAGATGTCTTACGGAACACAGAGAACTCGGTGTCACGCAGTATAAAACCGCAACGGAGTTGTTTAACACAAAATACGCTTATGACAAGCTATTGGAGTGAGAATAAATTTGTACTTAACAAATACAATTTAGATCGAGAATAATAAAACTGTAAACTAATTCTATTGTTTTAGCAATCCAAGGATGCGAGCGACAGGTACTCGTATTTATGGTAGTAGCTACATAGCGAGAACATACATTTCTGTTGAAGATGCTTTAATAACAAACCTCGTCAGACAAAGAGAATTTACCTTGTAGAATAGCTAAACTATTGAACGCAGAACTTTCGAAGCAATATTAAACCAGGCTGTAATAAGGGATTCTGGCCAGGATGTTACGCTTTGGTCCAATCGTGTTTGTAGAGCATCGGTATTCAGGAACACGAACCGACAATTGCCACACACTATTCGGTGACACGCTGTCAGTTATAAGCGTTAGCCCTGTGTATTAATTCTAGCAATGCCATTTTCTGTATCATTCTAATGTTGGTGGAAGTAAAATAATGATATATTACTTGTCTTGGGAGCTCAGTTGTTTTACTACATCAAATCATCACATTTCATAAGTCGTGAAGAAACGAGGTTGGAAACGGCTTAATTTAGTATTGCCTTAATTTTAGTACCAAAATGAGTTTTCCACACAATAATGAAGTGTTATAATTATAAATCTAAATCTAACTAACTATTTAAACTGTAAAAGGTATGTAATTGAGAATCTTGTAACACCTATTTAACAATCCACAGTTAGAATTTGTGAATGATTTGATAAAGATCGAAATAAATTCAACAGAAGAATTTCCTTATGTATGTGCATTGAAGACATTTTGACGTACGGGTACATTTTATTTGTGAATATCATTTTAAAATAATGCAATCAAACTGTGTGTTTGTTGCATTTTTATTATAATACATGTATACTACAGCAAATTCTACCAAGGTATGAATAAAGCTAAATAATAAAAAGTGTAACATTATAAAGCTATTTGGACCGCATTTAAATATGTATAGCCTATTGCTCACGTTGCGTTCCCTTGACAGGTAATATGAATACTAAAGTCTAGACTTTGACATTGACCCTCATCGTCTACTCCACACTTGATATTGAGAGTTTTCGCACTAATGACTCAACGCAGTTTTTTTGATCTTCTACTGATTCCACAGATAATTTCCCGGTTAAAATTTAGGTTTAAGTTTGAGGAGCAGTTTTTGAGCTTGTGACAGTTTTATAAGTACCTTTCAAACGATTCGAATTTTTGTCCCAAAATTCCATGATTAGTTGTTCCTTAACAGTTTAAAGCCTAATTTGTTTGCTGACATAAATGTGACGTTATAAATGGTATATGGCTCTAATGCAACATCAAATACATTGGTTCATTATTTGCACGGGAGCCTTATGCAGTATGCTGATGACACGACTCTCTGTTATAATAGAAAATAAAAGGAGAATTATAAAAAAGTGTTTGTTCATTTAAATAATTTTTCCCACCAACACCTCCATGCCTCCACTTTACAATAAATCCTTCCGAATCTTAATTTGGCAGACTTCATAGTGGGGGACGAATACTCATCGAAATTCTTTGGTATACGCTTAGATTGAGAATTGACATGGAATGATTACGTCGAGTCAGTTAGCAGAACATTAAACTCGGGAATTGATTTTTTGAGGTCTTTAGCGAAATATTTCTCAAGTCGGGTACTAATGACTGGCATATTATTGACTATCTTACTCAAACTTCTACTATGGAGTTATGCTTTGTTGGGCCTGTGCAAATAATCAATCTTTTAGAGCTTTAAAGATTTAAAAGGTTCGAATGGTAGCAAACATTAATTTCAGACAGTCTTGCCAACCAGCTTTCAAAATAATGCAACTTTTTGCTCTGCTTATCTATGTATGTAAATTTAAAAGCAATTATATTCTGTATGTCGAAATTCTACCTTATGTGACCGAGAAATTCACAGGAATTAAACAAAAAGTATAGAAAACTACAGAACTGCGAGATTGCCCTCGCAGGTTGGTGTCTATTTTATCAACAAACTGCCAGAATCCATAAAAAAAAAACGCTTCCAACGCCCAAGGCTTTAAACATTCGTATAAAATGTTTTATAAAAAAAGTCATTTATCAATGTTGAAGGATGTTTTGCTTATAATTATAAGACCACCATTTATGGAAGCTGACACTGGTGTTGAAAGTGAAAACAATAGACGAATGCAATGGTAGTTTTAATGCAAAATTGTATGTTTGAATGTAATATTGTGGTTGAGAAGAGAACTTTTAACTCTTCATAATCACTTTTGCTATATAATGTAAATTATTACAGGAAACAAACTTTTATTTGAAAAATGACTATGTAATATTGAAACGAGAGTAGGCATATTACGGTTACATCCGAAAACTACATTATGCATGGTTAACATCTTCCGTTGTTAAGCGAAATTACGAATGGTTTTGATTTGTGGCTAAATACATGTGAACTTTCTCACTAACATAAATTACATTTTTGTCATCACGATTGAGTTTGAATTATTGTTTCACGGATAAATATATACACAAATATAAAACGGTCAGACATATCTTCTTCGGCCATAAAATGTTTACTTTTGACCATTGTAATTTCCGTCCCTTGTAAGGTATTTCCGGTGTCATGATTGTGTTTGGTTTGCTGGCCCGATCAAGAACACATGTGCGTGCGCAGTTCTAAGAAGCCTACTTCTGTCGAAAACCAACTAAAATTAGTCTTATAACGGGCCTAACATCTGTTTTTAAAGCTAGAAAATATTGTTTATCCGAAAACTCAGGAGCCCCAGTGGTTTAAGCGACCCTCACGCCACAACGCGCACATACCGGCACACGCACAGCCTGGCCTGACTGCCGTCACTTACGTTTCTATGACGCTCATACTCGGCTTTAGTCTGCTAATTGCTAATTTTTACATTTTTATTTTAGGTCATTACTCTTGTAACCTTTTATTCTGCAATTTATTCATGAAAATAGAGTTCAACATAAAATGACTTTGTGCCGTATTAATTAAAAATAAAGGGGTTAATTATTAACTCAGCTTTTTAATATCCCTTACTTTGACATTATTTTAATAAATACTCGTTAAAAAATCAAATAAATCCAAACAACTATGAAATAATTAAATCTTATATGTTTGGTTCGTGCATGTGTGTCTGTGTCACGTAAAGCTACTGGACAGGTTATACTAAAATTTTACACGGACATGCCAATGGTAACTGCTTAAAACATACTCCTATTTTTATTTCGATAACACCTGCGGATTATGCCTCACTGGTCTTGAAAGTTGAGAAAATCCATAAGAAAGATATTTAAAGTATACAAAATGTAATAATATTAAATTTAAATGATATTACAAAGTTGAGGTGATTGCTTTATTTCTAAGGTACGATAGGAGTGTCGTAGTCATTTCGTACTTAGACTATATTTTATCCAATGTAAAATTTCAAAATTATAAAAATGTTTTCCTAAAAGAAAAAATCTCAAAATTAGGAGCGGGAACTAAAACCTTATATCATTGTCATTGAGACAAAAGTGAGGGCATAAGGTAGGCAGGCTGCACGTGAATGCGCGTCGGGATGCGAGGCTCGCCTAAACTTGAGTCTCCGAAAAAATGTAACTTTGTCTGTTAAGTCTGCAAAAGAACTACTGACCAATTACTACATACTCAATGTTTGGTAAAATTTACGGTTAAAAGTGTATCTTTACAAAAATGTACAGTTTTATTATTTTGATAAAAGGTTCAATTAATAATAAATTTCACTTTCAAGCTGAATGTATGGTTTGAATATTATAAATAGATATACAAGTACATAAATTGTACTTCAAATTTAAATATTAACATGTATGATAGTATCATCATAATAAAGGTATTACACAGAACGGTTAATTTTAAAAAGGCTATCTCAGTTAATATTTTGTTACTTTATACACCACCACAGAGTAGCCTCAAAGGATTTTTTTAAAAGAATAGGCCTATATTCCAACCACGTATTTAAAATGTCCATATAAGATTTCAGTACAATCATTTGAATAGTTTACGCGTTAAAGAAAATCAAACAAACAAAGGCACTTTTGCATTTATAATATTATAAGATAATTTGCCTATAAACTCATTCTAAAATTTAATAACAGTGAAAAGCTATTAATGTAAGTCATTTATATGCAAATAATGTATTTAAATATTCCTTTTTTTAATAGTACACGTAACAGAAAATAGTAAAGTTTTAATAGTAAAATTTTTTTATGATATATTTATAAAAGCCAATTCGTTTAACCAAAATGAAACATTTTAAATGCAGTCATATGCAATTAAATTTATGGTGATATGTATAAATTTAGCGCAAAATTTACGTAATTGACTAATTAAATGTTTTAAAGAGTTAACACATTATTCGAAAGCACATTCTCCAACAGACCTGTCAAAGTTAAAACAATGGAAAATTTTAATAATGAGTATTGAAAAATATTTCTCAAAAGAAAAACAGTATCTCACGCGTAATATGTGAAGTTCTTATTCACAAATATATCTCAAGTTCCCCTGGACAAATTATTAAGTCTTACTTTTGCAGACATTCCCACGTTTTTTTACTTATGGCATTGTGTATTGTGTTGTGTGAATGCCTCTACTGAGGGTTAATCACGTATTTTAATAATTAATATAGAGTAATATCTGGTTATGTTGCCAAATTTTACTGTATTGTGTCCATCACAGTATGTAGTCAATTTGTATTTTATGAACATGATGTAAATACATTTTTTGCTTTTATTCCTTAAGACATATACACTCTTCTTAACATGTAGTGTCTATGTTTTTGTAATATTTATAACGACGGCTAATGACTAAGATCATATTACTATTTCAAAAATACCTATTGTAATTAATGATATTTAAAAAAAATAACTATTATGTTCGATTAATAGGCAATCGAAAATAGGCATAGATTGAATTTCTATTGTCTCTTTTGATTAGCGATGTGCGTACGTACATCAGATCTTCAAGCTTCTGTTTTTTTATGGTTGGCAAATGATGTTCTTTAAAACTTAAAAAACTTATGTTACGTAACAGGACGATTGGGTCTATAATCTCTGGTGTTTCGTGAACGTTACACTTCTTCTCGAGTTTAAGAATAAAAAAATAATTATTCTAGTATACGCGCTGTAGATGCATAAAAGCTAGATAAAACTAATTTCACTTTTTATTGCAATTTTGTATATATTGTGCAATAATACGTGATATGCTTGAATTCTTCTGCAGATTTCAAATCATAATGTGGAAGCATAACAAGCTAAGTTTTTTCATAAACTTTCATTAATAAAAATATGGCCAATTCCCTAAAGATTCGTAATATAAACACACAACATTCAAACCAAAATAAATGTATTTTTTCTCCTTCAACAAATATACAATACGGCTAATTAAGAAAAAGTTTTTAAAAAGATTTATGATTTATGCTCAAGTTTACCTGGAGGGTGTTAAAATTAAAAAGTAAAATTGATTTAGGAATCCATGTGTAATTTGAAAAATTAGTTTTTAAGTAAATTGTCATTTATATTATTAACGAATAAATAGAACTCTATTTCGTTTTTCAATCATGTCACAAGTTTACATATAACACAGTATGTCAAGGAAAGATTACTCCTGTAACTAATATAATATACACTGTGAGATGTATGCTGTGAATGATACATAGAAATTCAACTCCTCATTGAAATAAACCTCACCAAGACCAAAATTATTGTTTGAGTATTAGCAAAGCATACCTTCCCAGGAACTACGTAACATTAAACTTTTCTGGGTCTCTCTATTTATTTGTCTATTGTATGGACGATATCTCAAAACGAACTTAACCACGATGTAGTTCATTTATATTTAGTCAATATCAAACTCGATTACGGTGAATGTCAATTCACAAGTTTTGGCCTTAAATTGCTTTGTGGTGAACGAAAATGTCACTGAACAAATAAGTATGGAAATAAAAAAAATACATCATATGATATTTAGCATGTGACATAGTTAAGACCTGTAGCCTTGTGGAATGAGTTGTAGGCTTTAAATTGTGCATGCAGCGTGACAGAAGCCAGTGTGGCCTACTCATACCGTGTTATAGTGTTCTCTGTGTTACTTTGACAGCCCACCTTTGCTCAATTAGAGTTTGTGTATAAATACTTTGGTCCTTTATGTAGGTTTGTTGCCTCCAGTCTTGTGGATATTGACCCTGCACGATGGCTTCATAACTCTACAGTTACTTTGAATGTTCAATCTTCTGAAAGATACATATAAAAACAGTTTAAAAGTAATCATTACATCTTCCTTATGTTTTTCTTATTAAGGCAGTGTGGAAAAAACCTAAAATGTGGTGTAATAAAGATTTAATGGTTGCGATGCATATAAACGCTACAGAATGTATACAGAGTTGCCCACAGTAGTAAACGTACATTGTAAACTATGCGCATCGCCCAGCTGTTACCAACGCTATGTGTAATTTGAGAGTTGGGTTATTACTATTCAAATCAACAGTGCTGCTTAAGTTCTTTTTCAATTAGAACCACCGTGTCTATTTTCCCCATATTGTAAACACAGTCTGATCATATAACATTCATTCTTATAAATATGTTTTTTAATCTCCTTTTCCGGCTAACAAGAATTTGATTGGGTTTTGTCTCTCGCAACGAAACTTTCAAACTGATTTTCACGACATCATTAAGATCCTTTTTTAAGTAGGAATACCCTTATTTTTCTTTCTGCCTTCCAACATTTTGTTTTTTGAATACCAGAGTGCCAAACTCGAATCTAAGAGCTATCGCAGGTCTGTTTTATATTTACCACACCGAGCATAATAATTAAATGTGAATTTATGTTACACATATTACTTTACAACAATAATGGTAATAATTGAGCGAGCAACCGACACAAAATTTAAATTAAATGATATAGGCATAAATCTTACACACTGTATAAATTATATACTCAAAAATAGCAATGCCAGCCATCTTTAGTAATAGTAATGATTTAAGTTCAAATGGACTGTAATACTAACATTTTTTAGACTAAAATTGTTTTCAAATTTTCTGTAAGAGTGATTAAATTTGCGCACAGATGCTTACACAATGTAGAGACTTATTTGAATGAGAGAGTTTAAATACTTGCCATAACGAACATTCCTTACTTTATAAAAGATGCGAAATGTTGCAATAATTTGGCTACATAACTAGCATACTTCAAAAACGTTTATGAATAGCAAAATAATTTGAATTAGAAGTACAGTTCTCTACAGTTCTAAATAATATGCACAGATTGCTATACTTTTCCAAGCAGAGACACAATCTCCTGTTTGTTGAATTTGATGTGCCAGTTTTTGTAACTAATGTAAAAATATGCCCATCTAAAAAATTGTAATCCGTAATAAATATGTAATTAATGAAAGTTTTAACCAAAAGCTTTAATTGAAAAGTATATGAGAAACACAGAGTACATTGCATGCATATATTTTTTGAACACTATGTTATGATTAATTTTATTATTCTATACATGTTAATAATATTAAAAAACTGCAAAAAGTAATATCATTTTAATGCGATGATTGTTATTTTAAATTTAATAAATAGTTATTTCGGCTGTATATACAAAATAATAGGAAGGATGTCTTTAAATATGGAATGAGACTTACTTTTTTTACTCATCATAGCACTATACATGTGTTTGAGCTAAATAAGCAAATTATATTGTTTCATTTCGCAAAGGGTATGCGAATCGAAATAAATATTAATGAGTAGCTAATATACCAGCTTTTCTGAATTAAAGAAACTTGCTCTATCATATTTCTACAATACTTCGTATAACTTGTCAGTTTCTACTCCAAAATACTTCTCGTCTTCTTTTAGCTCATTAAAAAGATAAATAACATTGTAAGATCAAGAAGAGTAGCTATTCCTTCGAATTATTCTCTTTATTTTAGTAGCTCAGTATATGTTTCCTCTTGCTATTTAAGTCTATTTTAAAATACACCTATGTGGAATAAAAGAACAATCTTAAATTTGAATTGTACTGTAACTAAATGAGTACTCCATACTTGAGTCCTCATCAAAAATTTTATATTACGAATCATCGAATGTGCCATATTCCACTAACTTTCATGAAGAACATGGAATTAGAATATATTAAAGACATTAGATGAGATAAGGGGCTTTATAGAGAAATTATTTAATCGAAGTAAACTTATATATTTCTCTACTATACCTCTGCATCTCGCTGTCCTTTCTTCGTCACTTGTCGCAGTAGTATGCATTTGTGACATTTTACTAAAAAACGATGATATCTACAAATATATATTAATCCTGTTCACAATAAGCTAAAGGCTATTGAAACTACATGTTATATAACTCGTAGATATTATAATTTTATGAAACTTTTACAATTATAAAAGTATTATAAACCAACTATCATGAAAGAAATATGCGAAGTATGTTTTTGTTATACAAAGAATTGGCAATTTTATTACAGCCCTAGTGCGTTTAACATTTTATTTGTAAGATACAAAATAGTAGATACTCAGCTCACTAGCTCAAAATTTAATTGTTTACATATACACAAATTAAAAAAAAAATCCTCTCACCTTACTGTACCAACAATAGATATTTACAGAGGAATGTGAAATGGTTATTCTTATAAATTATAATATAAACTATTAAATTAGCTTTATAATTAGAAGTTTCTTAGCCTGCTGTATACAAGCAAATAAAAAAATAAGCCTAAGTAACCCCTTAAGTCCCTAAAAGCCTTATAAGTCTAAGTAACTTATATTACAAATTTGATTTCATTAATTGATCCCTTTTATTTATACACGTCAGGGGTGTTTATTTTCATAAATAGACGCATAAAAGATGGACTATCTATCAGTTTTGCAGACTAACCTTTTCTTTGTGTGTCATTGAAAAAAAAGTGGCCGAAGGTTGGCTGGGCTGCCCGAGTGACGGTGGGGCGCTATCTTAAGGGCTCCTAAAGCTCAGGATAACCTATAATAATAATTTTACTCGCTTAGCACTATCGAACCTATCACTCAAGATGCTGGAATAATTTTGTTTCTGTCTGTTTGCACGATTTTGAAAAACTAACTGACTTAGACTATAGACGTTTGGCAAATATTCATTTTTATTTAAAAAGGTAAAACTGTATTCACGCAGATTGAGATATATTGTGGTGAATGAACATCCATGTAAGGTTTATGATTGTCATTAAAGCCTGTAGCCCAAAATGGCCCTTTATATACTACAAAACATTTGGCTTGTTCGAAAAAATATCTTGGATTTTACTGCCAGTATTTTATTTCATGTTGAAATTTGAATTTAAATTCGTAAATGCATAAACCGATTCTTCCATTAGAAATAATAAAGTGTTACGAAATGAGTTATTGTAGTATTATTTACTTAATAATAAAAATATCTTATTATTTTAAGAAGATGCGTCACATGTCGTTTCCGGATCCTTTTGTAGGATTTATGAAACAATTTATAGTTTTATCGTGTGCGTTCCTTGGTCTAAGTCGGTCTATAATCTAAATAAGTCTTGGAGGATAATATTGAGGTTATCAATAGTAAACTTGGACTTCAAATTAATTTTTAAATCACGTATCAAATAGTGAAGATGTAGAATAAAGTGTAATGTACATATGAAGAATAGTAACATAATCCTTACTTTTCTACATACGATGTAATGTTGTAAATTTATTGAACAAACCCATACGTGTATTTTTTTATCGTCAATGAATAAACCTTGATTCATATTTCCTAATTTGTGAACCGTCGCACGTGAATGGGAAAGGTATGAACCAACACAGTTCAACTTGTAAATGGAAGTTAGCATTGAATCGTACACACAAGAGCTACATAAACGAAAGGCTTAATATAGAGTAAATGAGACATACAGAGTTTCACAGTTTCATTTAGACACAAGTATACATTTAGGTTTAGATCGTGATTACTGAATCTATTCATTATGGTAGATTGAATGCCACGATTTAATCTAGAAAGGTACTTCCATTAATGTATTGAGCACTTACTTGTATGGCGTATGAAAGAAGATTCCTTTATCTCAAAAACTGTTATTCATTTATTCAGAATACAAATATTTTAATACCACTTTGCAAATATAACAAAATGTTTACTTACTTTACTTATATATTATAGAATATAGAGTTCTACTACAATTCATGAAGTTTGTTTTTACACCCTTTCTGTTTAAACGATCTCTTAAAACATTTATAACAACATCAGATTACATTGTTAATAATACAGAATTGTTTAGTACCCAACTTTAATATACTTTTCACTACTGATTCAAACGCAGACTTGATTTATTTTAGCGTTAAGCCTTTGAAATAAAACGGATTTATTGCAGCTCGAAATTAATTTTTCTTCATATTATAAACAAACATAACTTGTTCACTTCAATCGTCATTAGTAACGAAACTACGCAATGAAGTTTCGACAGCTGTCTAGTTAATAATGATGCCTGCGGGTTTTTTCCAATCCTACGAGCTCTATCTCTAGGATTGTTTAAAGACTTATTTAACTAATTTTGTACTATATTTTGAGAACTGGAATATTGAAAAAGAGCCATTATGTTTATTTTTGTAAAGAAACAATAATGCATGACTTAGAAGTTAGTTATCTTAGCACGTTCCGAGAAAAGGATAACACTGAGGACTTGAAATTCACATGCTTCAATTAAAAATGTTACAGGGCCTGTTAATCACGTGACACTTTTGAATGAATGAATTATATTAATAAACCAGCATCAAAATATCTGTCCTGTATTGGCATAAAAAATATTATGTAACCCTCAACTTAATATTGAACAATCGTAACCGATGCTTTTCATCGTGTTAATTACAACAAGGTTATCGATATAGAATACAATATAACATTCTATAATACAGGGTTATTATAACGTCTGGACCCATTAAAGGCTCGAACTAGAAAGATATGCTCTGTACACATTTATCTAATGTTATGAAGTACTTTTTGGGCGTTAATACATTGTTTTCAAAATTAAAAAGGGGGATTTCTGGTACAACTATAAATTTCAATTAATAAACCCCATCCAGTTTTGAAGGTTATTTTAAAATGAGAGGTCAATAAGTGGTACTTGAAATAAAAACATTTTTCTTTTCAAAAAGTTTACTTTTGCCTAGGTTTTAAGTAGCTTCTAAAACTTGCAATTGGCCTCCATGTCGTATTGGGTTAAGATGGAGATCTCCAGTTTGAATTGTTAGATTATTTTTATCAGGACCTCTTAAATAAAAGTTGATGAGATTTATTTAGTTTTCCCGAAAATGCCATTTAGTTTTAAGGCTTTTTATAAATTTGTATAGTATGTTTTCATATAAAAATTTTAAGAATAACAATTCTATCCTATTCACAACTAAAACGAGACATCACATTACGAATAATGAATATAAATTTAACGAATTTGAATAGGTTTATAAAATCTAAAAACTATTGAACAAGGGAGAGTAAAGCTCTTAGAGAGCGTACCATGGCACACAGTAACACAGACAAATACCAAACACCAATCCTTTTAAAGCTGGCAAAGTTAATAAACCAAAGTGATCTTTGTAAGCCAGCGTGTAATTATAATATTGTTAATTTAGTAACTCAATAGTGCAAGATAGTATTATTAGTGGTAGTATAATATTTAAAACTTGTATGATAACGTAAAGTAGTTTATAGAAATCTACCATACTCAATTATCGCCCTCATGACGTTGTTTCCGGGTGATCTTTGGATCTCTCTCTCTCTCTCTCTCTCTTCTCTCTCTCTCTCTCTCTCCCCTCTTAAAATATCAAGACTATAGTACATTCACGTATCTTGGATAAGTCCTTTAGTTAGTCGTAACTCATCAAAAGTTTCAAGATATTGGCCTTTCAGTTTACAGCATATATTCTAACCCAATTAATTTCTAACATTGTAAAACACTGATATTTACTACACACATTATCTATAAATATAAAGAACTTTAATAGATTTACTTTTTTCAATGTCTCCTAAGGTTTCAAGATAGCCAGCGTACGAAGTTTTACTGGTATACAATATAGTATTTTTCAATCACTTTTAAGGTTTCAAGATGTCTGCTTTTAAAAGTTATAGAACTATACAATAGAACGATTATAAATACATTTGTCTACAAATATAATTATGTGTTAATTATAACTAAAGTTCTAGATTTTACACGGAAAAGCGCACGGTTTTAACAATTTTTGTCTTGGAAGGTTAAAAGTTTATGGACTTTGATAATGTTTAACTTTGTTATTAACCTTATTAATGTCACGTTTATTAAGGGTTTTTCATTTTTGGCTGGTAGATGTTTAGATGAAATAAAACGTGCTATGTAGGATATATTAACGAAATTTATTTTTCATATAAAAGGCCCATGTATGCCATTATGTATGGTATATGACATCGTTCCAATGTCCACAGTGGTTTCTAACAATGGTACAGATTCAAGTAGTCTAATTTTCAATTACTCTGCCGCATAAATCTGGTAGAATTTGAGGGATGGCTGAGATTATGTTGATCTTAAGTTCATTGGTTGATTGAGGCTTATTGGCATAGACCTGCGACTTCAAAAAACTCCATAAAAAGGCTTGGGGCTTCAAATCGTACTATCTTGGTTGCCAATTCACGTCACCTCTGCGATAGATGATCATACTCTCTAATCTTTCATGCAAAATGTTCATGGTGTCGTTCGCTGTGTGGTACGTGGCGCCGTCCTGCTGAAACTATATGTCATTTACGCCCATATCGTTCAATTTGGGCCAACAGAAATTCGATATCATCGTTTTGTAGCGTTCGTCGTCGTTGACAGTGATGGTCTCACCATTGTTGCTTTCAAACAAATATGACCAATCACAACGCCAGATCAAAATCCGCACCAAAATGTAACTTTTTTGGATGCATCGCTACCTGGTGAAACTCATGTGGATTTGCGTTGTCGCATATACGGCAATTATGTTTTTTAACATAGCCACTCATCCAGAAATGTGCTTCGTCGCATAAGATACAATACAAAACAATATACTTTTATTCCCAGAAACAATTTTATCATTGCATAGCATGCGTCACATAATAATAATATTGTATGTTCATTAAAATAATAGAATGATTATGCTAACAATTCAATTTATAAAATACCGTAAACAGTATCGATGTTAGTTAACAATATAAGATGTCAAGCAGTAAAATTATTATATAATAAAAAATAACTTTGGATGTCAACGCCCCTGTACTACCGACATTGAAGCTAGTGAGATGGTCCATGAATTCACCAACGGTATAAAATGAATGAGACACTAAAAAGTGTCGCAATGTACTTTTGAGCCGATTTAGATAATTTACTTACATTATATTTGTTCAGGGAGCCCATTTAGACACTTTTTGCCGACTTGGGAAGGAAGTTGCTCGTATCTTCTCTATCTATGCTGAGCAGGTCTGAGATTTTCGTGGTACCTTGTATCGTAGTTATGAATGTCACGACCTCGAGCCATTTGGCTCTTAAACCCACAATGTACAGTAGTTTTCAGTATATCCTGTACAAACATGGAAATGTTAGTATTTTAAGCCCCCTAAATGAATTCCTACACGACTCTCTAAACTTTAATTTAGCAATAATTCTGATAGCTCTTTTCTGCAAGATAAAAAGTCTGTCAAGACAAGAAGTCGCTATTTAAACAGCCACCCCACAATATAATACCGTAGGATGAATGCGGGTGGACCAAACAGGTGACGGTTATCCAGGAATAAGGTTGGGACTAGGGGCCACCTACAACAATCATACAATCATAATGCAGGTATGATATTTGGTCATTTGTGACCCCTATCCTGTCGACATGAAATGCAGATTTCAATCAGCTGAAACACGGTCCTCCAGCACTGATTATTATAGTGTATAAATAAACCTTCACTTTAGGCTAAACAAGTCACGAATGTATTAATGTTATTTGTTGTAACTAGCACTTAAATAAATCTTTTATTAGTAAATATCTGAGATGTTTATTTCTACACTGATAAACTTTTTTTGGGGAAATGACAATAATTTAAACTAGAAACTAGTTAGGTTTACACGATAGTACCTTTAAGGTACAACAGCCGTTCTCAAACAGTGATACGCCGTACCACTGTCGGTACGCCGTCATTGTCGGTGGTACTAGTACTGGTGAAAACACGCCATATTTAAGTGTTGCAAAGAAAGGAAATTTGTATTGTGAAGATACACATTTTAAACTAAAGTGGGAACACTGCACACGGAAGGCTCTATCCTTCACTACTCTATTTTGTTAACCTTAACCTACAAGTAACCACATAAGTGACCCACGGTTTTAGTGTTTAGTTTTTATATAAAGTACTGTGATTTGTTTGTTAATTATAAGTATTCATTATTGTTTACAAATAGACTTTGCCCTAATAAACACGATTATGATTGTAACAATGAAAAATTAAAAAATGTTTTTTAGAAATAGAGGATATCCTAACAAAATCATAACATACAAAAATCTAAACACTTTACTCTTATGAACTATAACCACCAAGGAAAGTTTATTACCAACTACTATCCAGGGCTATACAAAATTAACGGTATAATAAAAACTGCAAACAATATTCTACAAGCTTCACATGTAACAAAAAATGTATTTACTAATCCACCTAGAGTAATTTTTAAAAAGCCTGAAAATTTGAAAAAAAATCATATTAGTAAGACCAAAACTACCCTCTGATAACTCACAATTTAAACAAACCTTTCGGCTGTGAACTCCCTTTTTTAGTCTCGCTGCAAAACATGTAATTCAATAATAAATTCAAAACACTTCTGTAGCAGCACAACGAAAAGAAATTATCCGATAATTGGTAAAATGCCTTGTGAGTCCAGCAATGCCACTTACCGATTGTTATGTAAAGAATGTCCGAAAGACTACATTGGTCAGACCATAACTCAATTGCACATTAGAATGAACAAAAGTCGCAGTGATACAAACTTTAAAATTAAATCCAATCCTATTTCGGCCCATGCAATGGAGCATAACAAGAACTTCGATTAATGCTTTTCTTTAAAAAGTATTAACACAATTCAGAACACGCATAAACTTAAAATTAATTATTTAGAAATAGCTCATCAGAGGGTGCTTCAAACTAAACATACGGAGAGACTAAATTTAAGATATGGATAGCAGTATGTATAAATTAGACTTTAAAGTTTTAATTTGTTTAGATTTATAACATTATACATTTAACTGCAAATTTAATTTAAAACTTTATATTTCTTAGTATTAAGCAAAATTATTTACTCTTTGTACGTAATTCAAAATGAGCGTTATTAACATATGATGTTTCTTTTGTTTATAATGTTTTGTTGATATATTTAATTATTCATATATTTCACTTGAAAATGTCTTTAGACGAAATACAGGGAATTGTTATGTTCCTTTCTTCTATTTTTTCTATTCTGATGTAAGATATATATACGTATCATTAAAATTAGATATGTAAAATAAAAGCTTACGATGAAAAAAAATTGAAGTAACATAAAGCATGTCTGAAATATAATAAAGAAGATAGATCCGTAATGGGGAAAACGTACTTTAAAATATACACTGCATTTCACAAGTACAATAATTCACACACACACACACACATATATATATATATATATATATATATATATATATATATATATATATATTTACATTTGACATCTATCCTGGTCTCTACAATGATATTTCCTCTTAATTTTTAATGACATGTGTTTTAATATAAGTACTAAATTATTGTTATTTTTACTTTAACTACGTTAATACTATTTATCTGTGTCTGATGATGTGTTCCTTGGATACGAAAGGCCTTACAGAAATAAAATCCAATGATTATTGGAGTGTTTACTTTGATATTAATTAAAAAAAATATGTATTTTAAATATTACACAATAAACTACTGACTTAAGTATATTACTTATATAAAATAAATAATTATTAATATAAACTCCTTTCCTTAAAATTCTGTCTACATACAAAGAACAAATTATTTATCATTAAACCTTTACATTACGTGGAAGAAAAGCCGTATAAATATAGGAACGGTGATTCCTTTCTTCCTTTACCAGATACAAAGTCAAAGACCACCAAAAGAGTTATTAAAAAGCACAGTTATCAACTTTAGCGGTTTCTATCTACCCATTCACTCTTTAATGGCGTTGATAATTAGATTTACTTTGAGTTCCAACATCTCTAAGAAAACATGAACTGACTTATTATATTAAATTACCTCATGAAATTCGTCAAAAGACCTTTACTTGTGTTATTATTATTATTATTATCAGTAGATAGTAATATGGGGTTCCTGGCGCACTTTCGGAGCCGACCGAAAAGCAATGTAAAATACTGTTCAATGTACCATAAAGGAAGCTGAGAAAATAACACAGCAAATCTCAATGAAAAATTAACCGAATCTACAGTCGTTCGTCTCCAAAAGCGATCGGTACATTACTATCTACTCTGAGGAATGAAAAATTAACCAAATCTATAGCTGTTTGCTTCTACTTTCTTAAGCTGTGCTTTGTAAAATGTTGTCAAATCTGCTACGAATAAAGGATTTATCTTAATAAAATTTAATCAATTTAAAACATTTTTACTAAAAACATTACTGTACTTTAATAAAAAAACTTTTCTACTAAATAAACAACATGAACTCACCAAGCTCTCTTCAGTTTCTAGCATTTCAAAAAACTTACAAAGAAAGACAATTTTAACGAGTTCAACGAATTTACCAAAACATTTTAAAGAACGTTTGATACTTTCCTTAAATGATACAGAATTCAAAGAACTTGTAAAGTCTTTTGCAGAAAAAACGGTCTAATGGAGTGTTTTTACTATCGGCAAAAAACTAAAAAAGTAAGGGATTACATATTTAATATAATTACGAAAGATATTGAAAAGAAAGTAAAAAAAAATAAACAAACAGAGAGTTTTCATCGTTTTTTTATGACATTTTTTCCCATATTATACGTTCTTTCAAGATAATCAAGACTTAATTGATGAATTTCTTCTTAGGAATTTTTGTGAGTATCAAGATTTATCAACACAATTCATTAAAGAGCATTATAGAATTTTTTCTTATAGAATATAGCCACATTTTTTGTGTGAAACAAAAGGTATTACTGTAGATAATATTCCATGTGATTCCTATGAAGAAAGACACCAACTATGGTTATCAAAACAGTACTATGACGTGGGGAGGAGGGACTGCAAGTTTTTAGAGTTAAAGACTTTATTCTACAAAGTTAATTGTTATAATTTCTTTATCTTTTATTAGTCTTCTTTCCAGTAACAATCAAGTGTAATTTTTCATTTTTGTTTAATTCTTTAATCTTTTTCTCTCATCCAAAACAGTCAAAAATCTGTTCGGCAAGTGTACTTTACAATCTTCCAACTCGGCAATTATTGTAAACCCGAATTTATCTTTCATTTTCTCCAAATTCAAGATTCTATGTTTCTTCCTTTCTTCCAATTCATTTAACCTTCTTATACTCTTTAAACTTACATTCTCCAATATCATTTAACTCTCTTTCAAGAACTCCATTTAAATAGAAAAAAATTCAAAGTCAAAAAGTGCAAAAACCATTTCTCGGTCGACCTTTTCTCCTCCCTCTGTCTCTTTCTCTCTCTCCCTCTTTTTATGCCTATGACACGATCACTTCTGCCCGTTTATAGGCTAGGATCTATATTCAGGCTAGAGAGAGAGAGAAGAGCGAGATACGGATAGAGAAATGGTTCCGGAATACGATCTGAATACTTCTGAACTTGGTGTTTCTCCGCTATGGCCACTCGCATTGAAACAGTTCAGAAGTAAACTTCCTAACCGACCAAACCGAATTCGCGGACATATATAATCAGCAACACAATACAAACAGCCCATCGAGAAGTAAAAATTTAAGAAATTAATTTAAAATATAATTTGAAAATTACAAGTAACAAAATGTACGCATATTTTAAAAATAGGTAAAATTATCTAACATTTTGAAAAAGAAAATGTTATAATATTAAAACGGGAACACAATTTTTATTCTTAAAAGCAAATCTGCATTACCGACATTTTAGTTCCGAAAGATTGCGCTGTGTGTATCAATGACAGTCGAGGTGTGCTACTACAGACCGACCATCACGATAATCGCTTCGCCTGCGTCATATCCGTAGTGATATCACGCCGTGAGAGACGCAATCGTTGGTTTACAAGCACCATTTAGTTAAATAAATTTTTCTATCTAAATGGAGCGCGAAAAAATATCATGTCCGTTCTGCAAAAAAGAAATTTTAAGAAAAAACTATGATCGCCATTATAATTCTAAAAGTCACGAAAAAAAACAAGCAAATTTTACGATAATGAACTAAATTATTTAAGACAATGGGCTAGAGAAAATAAAATTCCGATCACGAAAACATGTTTAATATTGAGAAATTACGTGAATTAAAGAGAAATTTTCAAAGTTGAAAAGAAAAATCTCGACCTATTTAATGATGAAAAACTTCATTCAATAGCTGAAAAGTTGGCTATCGGTACTAACGATAAAAACCAAGTCTGAAATGATCGAAGAAATTGATAAAACTTTAAAGTAAAATCCGAAAATATCATTGATGTAGAAGTTTTATCCTCAATACACGGTCTTTTCAAGCAATACATTTTAACAAAACTTGAACGACAATTCCATGTCAATTTACAAATATCTTTCAATTATGCGGTCAGAAATTAAAAGTTTAATCGAGAAATTTCAAGAAAATGTTAAAAATATGAAGGGCTATCTCTCTTTGGAATGTGAATACGAACGAACTTTAGTGAATGTGTGAACCGCAAACATGTCTAATGTATTTTTACTATCAAAGCAGACGAAATCTTTGACGTAAACGACTTTATTACTAAGCAATTTAATAAATTAACACATCGAGAACAAACGAATAATCCAAATAAAGGTTCCGGATGGACATTTAAAAGTTGTAAACAACTAGTTTTGAGCCTTAACAAACACGAAATGATGAATGCAGGATCATACATCGATTTACCAAAGAATAACAAAGATAAAAAGCTTGTATAGATATAAAAAAATAGAGATGATTTTTGCTTTATTTACTCAATAAAGATGTGCTATTGAAAAAACCAGAAAGAGACTGTGAACGTGTAAAGCAATACGAAAAATTTGTGAATGACGAAATATTTTCAGGTTTTGAGTATCCAATGTCTCTGAAAGATATACAAATATTTGAAAAACGAAGCTACAATTCCAAGTATAAGTATCCAACAATGTCTATCAATGTCTACAGTTTTGATGAAAAATATTAACATTGTTCCGTTACAAATTTCTGAAAAAATATGACGCTGAAACAAACATTGATTTATTGTATGTTAAACAAGAAGACAAATCTCATTATGTGTTGATAACAGATTTAAATAAGCTTGTTTCTTCGCAGTTGTGTCTAAACATAAAGAAAGAAAATTTTTGTGTAGAAGATGTTTTAAGCCATTTTTACAAATCTGGAGATTTAACAGATCATTTAGAAATTTGTAAAATATCATGAAGTTTGTAAGCCAATTATGCCATTTCCAGGTCAAACAACTAAATTTACTAATTATCAAAAGAATATTTAACCATCCGTACGTAATTTATATGGACTTTGAGAGCATATTAGAAAAAATTCCGACATGCAAGAACAATCCACAAAGATCGACTACAACCAAGATTCAGAGGCACATTCCTTATGGTTTTTACTCTATATTTAGTGTCGAATGTGACCAATCGCATGTACAAACCGATATGTTATCGTGCCAAAAATGAAGAAGATTTGAAAAACGTCCCGACAAAATTGTTTGAATAACTCAATAAAATTATCGAAATACATAGCGAAAAAATATAATTCTAAGAACATGAAACCTATGAAATTGACAGAAGAAGAAGAAATTTCGTATCAAAATTCAAACGTTGGTCATATCTGTGAATGGTCTGCTTATGATGTTGGGTCAATTCAGTATGGTTTTACTCCTGATAGTTGGAAAGATAAGAGTTATAATAAAGTGAGAGATCATTGTCATTTAACCGGCCAAGTTTCGAGGCGCAGCTCATGCATGTATTGCAATCTAAAATTTGAAATTTCCTCAGAATATTCCCGTTTTCTGCCACAATATGTAAAATTACGATACTCATTTGTACATAAAAGAATTGGCTCTAAAACAATATGGAAATGTTGATTTGAATTGCAAACACCGATGAAAAATATATAAATTATTCTGTAAATTCTGGATATGGCTATGAATTCGAAGGTGATAAGCCAAGAAAATTCATCAAGTTTTTCGTTTGTAGACACGTTCAGATTCATGGCCTCGTCTATAGAAAAGTTAGCTAAAAAATCTAAAGAGAGAAGACTTCAAACATACAAATCATTTTATACAAGATGGACTGAATGAGATAATAGAAAGACAGCCAAATGACGACGACGAGATTTTTTAAAATTCTATCTGGAAAAGGAATATTTCCCTATGAATTTATCGACAGTATTGAAAAACTTGATTACACAGAAGAATTGAGAATTCAAGATTTCTATTCACTTTTGACAGATGAGAGCATATCTGAGAAAGAATTTTCAACACTACTTAAATGTTTGGAACAAATTAAAAAGAGAAAAATCTAGGAAATTACTCTGATCTCTATAACATTCAAGATGTTCTATTGCTCGCTGATATCTTTGAAAATTTCAGGAATATTTGCTTAAATTGCTATAAGCTTGATCCAGCACACTATCTAACAGCTCCCAGTCTTGCGTGGGATGCTATGTTAAAATTAACGAAGATAGAATTACAATTAATTAGTGATTATAATATGTATTTGATGATCGAAAAAGGTATTCCGCGGAGGCATTTCTCAGTGTATTAAAAACCGATATGTGAAAGCAAATAAACAAATATTTAAAAGATTTTGATAAGACAAAGCCCGAAAACTATTTACTCTATCTCGATGCAAACAACCTTTATGGGTATGGTCTTATGCAAAAACTGCCGTTTAGTGATATCAAGTGGATGGATCCTAAAACGTATACAAAAGAAGAGTGGCAAGAAACAATTTTAGAACTCACTGGCGACGAAGATTATGGCTATATTCTCGAAGTCGATCTTGGATATCCAACAAATTTACACGAACATCACAAGGATTTTACCTCTTGCTCCAGAACATTTTAAAAACAAACTTTGCACAACTCTACTGGATAAACTGAATACGTTGTTCATTCGAGAACATTTGAAGTTCTATTTGGAACAAGGTATGAATTTTGAAACAATGTGAATAGAGTTATTGCATTCGATCAGAAGCCTTTTATGAAAGAATACATTGATTTTAACACAAAACATGAGAACCAAAGCTACAAGCGACTTTGAAAAGGACTTTTATAAGCTGATGAACAACTCAGTTTTTGGAAAATCTATGGAAAATGTGAGAAACAGATGTGATATTAAGCTTGGAAATGAAGAATTTTCAATGAAACAGGCCAAGAAGACAAATTTCAAATGCTTCACTATCTTTGACGACAACTGTATAGCGAGTCACATGTACAAACAAAAGGTTAAATTTAACAAACCGATTTACATAGGATTTTCAGTTCTCGACCTCTCAAAATTGCTAATGTACGAGTTTTATTACAACAAATTAAAGAAGTTTGATCCAGATTTGAATCTGTGTTACATGGATACAGACAGTTATTTTCTAGAATTGAAACGAGATCCTTTTAAAATTATTAAAGAAAATATAGATGACTTTGATACAAGTGATTATCCAAAAGATCATGAATGTTTCACTACTAAAAATAAGAAGATAATAGGGAAATTCAAAAGATGAGTTAAATAGCGAAGTTTTAGAAGAATTTTGTGGTTTAAGGTCTAAGATGTACTCGTACAAATATCTAGATAAAAACCCAGTTAGGTGTTAAAGAATTAAGAGAAAGCGTTGTAAATAAAACAATAAATATCGAAAACTTGAAGAGATGTTTGTTCGAAGATAAAGAAGGAATTTAGGGAGATGACAGTCATCAAAAGTTATAAACATGAGTTGTACACTGTTACCATAAACAAGCTGGCACTGAACGCTAAAGATGATAAGAGAATTGTCCTAGAAAATAAGATCGATACAGTACCGTATGGCTATGAAGCAAAATCTGATATATTAGACGAATTAAATAAACTTGGAAACTTTGATATGTAAATGGAAGATGATTTAATTCACTGTCACAAGTGTAAAAAAGAAAACGAAAAATATAGATTCAAAAATCGTTCAAAACTCAAAATGGATTGTATAGAATTGCTGCAAAAATGTTCAAAATGTAAGACAAACAAGAGTAAGTTTATAAAGAATCCAAATCCAAAACCTGTTAAGCAAGAATTGAAGACTAAAGATGAGATAGAGATTGAAGCTCGAGAAATTCATGCACCAGTACGAAGAAAGTTTAAAAAGAGAAAAATTATAACATTAGGAATTGACGATTTATGGGCAGCAGATTTTAGTTATAATGTCTAACTATTCAGATCAAAATGATGGATTTAAGTATATGTTAAATGTTATTGATACTTTCTCAAAATATGCTTGGTCAAGAGCTATCAAAAGAAAAAACGGCAAGGATATTTCAAAAGCTTTCGAAGATATAGTAAAAGATGCCATAAGGATCAATTCACAAACCTCCTAACCTACTTCATACAGATAAGGGTTTAGAGTTTAAAAATAAAGAATTTAACGATGTTTTGAGGAAATACAACATTAAGATTTATCATACTGAAAACGAAGAGAAATCAAGTATTGTAGAGAGATATAACAGAACTCAAAATGAGAGAATGAAAGTAATTTTTGAGATTAATAAAAACTTTAAATGGCCGGATATTCTTCAAAAAAATCGTAAACAATTATAACGATACAGTTCACAGCACAATCAAAATGAAACCGAAAGACGTAGATAAGGATGCAGAAAAGGAGTTATTAGAGACCGTTTTCAAGTATGTTCCACCTGAAATTCACACGAAAACTAAATTTAAAGTCAATGATCATGTATGAATTGTTAGTAAAAACAAAACATTTTCGAACAAATATAAGAACAATTGGTCAAGAGAAATCTTTGTGATTTATCAAATTAATAACACAGATCCTGTAACTTATAGTATAAAAAGATTTAAATAATGAAGAAATAACCGGAAAGTTTTTTATGAATATGAATTGAAGAAGTCAAAACTGAATATAAAATTTTCTATATATAAATGGCGCATCAAAAGAAATGTTCAAAGTGCAAAGAATTTAAAGATTTAAATGAATTTTATAAAGATAAAAATATAGGAAAGATGGAATGCATTATAATTGCAAAGATTGTGAAAGGGAATATCATAAAGAATTATATGATAAAAATAGAAAAATGAACTTTGGAAGATAAGAATGTCTTAAATGTAAATAAACTAAAAAAATTTTCAGAGTTTAATAGTGATCACTATAGTTAGAGATAAGAAAGACTCATATTGTAAAGATTGTGTAAAGAAGAATCACCATAGATTATATTATGAAGATACTCAATGTGAATGTGGAAGAAACTATAAAATGGTTAAATAATTATCAAAAACATTTACAAACAAAATATCATAATTCAAGAGTTTAACATTTTCATCGTGTAATATTTTTTTCTATATAAATGGAGTCTCAAAAGAAATGTACAAAGTGTCAAGAAGAGAATAGAAAAAGACTGTTATTGTAAGGAATTATACGTTAAAATGGACAAATTAACTTTAGAAGAAAAAAAAGTGTTACTTTTGTAAAGAAATTAAAACATATTTCTGAATTTAATAACTGGCAGTATAGTAAAGATAGAAAAGATGCTTTTTGCAAAGATTGTGCTAAAAAAAATTTTCAGCGAAAGTTATAAAAACGAAATGCCTTGTGAATATGAAAAAAAAAATTCTACGATGGTTACCTAGTTATGCTAAATATTTACAAACAAAAATATCATAATTCGAGAGTTTAACATTTTCATCATGTAATTTAGATATTCTATAAATCAGTCGAGATTCTGCCATATTTGTAGTAAAAATGATTTCCGTTGTAATAAAATATTCAAAGATTCTTTCATTTGGTTATACAGATTGATAGAATTTGGTTCGTCATCAATGAACAAAATCTCTAATTCAGGAAATAATTTATTTTTAGATGTTTTAATCGGTTTGGTATTTCTCGTTTCTGAGCTCTGATAACGTAATAAGGCCATTCCCACATGTGATTCTTCTTAATTAACACAAAAACATGGTGTTTTTTCTTATCAAAATCTTTACATACCATATCTCTCTTCAATTAATTTCCATTCGCAATTCTTGATTCTCTATTTTCAAGGATTTCATTTGACCTGAAATTTGTAACTGTTTTATTTCATCTTTTAACTGCTTATTTTCGTTTTTGAGTTTGTACTCACCATATTTTCTAATGGAAGGTAATACTTCTTTCGTAACCCAATTTTTAAACAATTTCGCTTCTGGTTTATGCGATCTCAAAATTAAAGAATAAAGTCCAGATTCATTAACGAAAACAGTGTTATTTTGGGAAGTTTGAAGGTAAGCTATTTATAGCCCCCCTTATATTTAGATTAAAAATAGAAGTTTTTATCATCTTCGTCAACGTTTATTCTGATCGTTTGCATAGTATTTTCATATTCTAGAATTTTTGCTACGTCTTTAGCCTTAAACCAGATCACATTGTTTTCGTCAACAATCGTAAAGATATGTTTGTTATTGAATTTTAGTTGATTATTGAGTAGGTCTACAACTGACTCCATTTAGATAGAAAAGAAATTTAACTAGTAATTTTTATTTTGAGAATAAAGGCCAGATTCATTAACGAAAACAGTGTTTTTTTTGAAAGTTTGAAGGCGGGGGCGAATCACCCCTACCTTCAGAATGTATGTTTTCGAAGCTTTTTTTATATTTTTCTTTGACATGTTCTTTAATTGCTTTCTTTATATTCTAACACCTCTGCAACATCTTTCGCCTTAAACCAAAATTCATTATTTTGAGTGTAAAGTCCAGATTCATTGATAAAAACAGTGTTTTTTTTAAAGTTTGAAAGGTAAGAACGATTCGTTCCCCCCCTTGATTCATCATTCTTTCGACAATCTTAAATATATTGTTGTTTTACTCTCATTATTTAATAAATTTCCTTCAGAGTCTTGAATAGTCCAGAACGATTTTTTGAATTCTTTTAATATTTTTTTCTAATTAGAATATAATCAATTTCATTCGGTTTTTCACTGATTTTTGATCCATAAGCAACATTTGGGAAAAAAAGTGTACAAAATTTTCAGATTCTTTGTGTAAATATGTTCGGTATGATTTTCAAAACTAGGTTCAACGAGATTACAATGTACTTCAATTACATCAAACGGTCTAAATTTTGGCGTTTTATTTCCTAAATATACCTGATTTGGCTCAATAGTTTTCTTGAACAAACCCTAACAAAATCTACAATAATTGCTGAAAAACATTATTCTTACTGGTGATTTTATTTGAATTTTATTAGAGAGATAATTTTTTTGCATTTCAAACTTGTTTTCGTCAAAGTTTAAAGATTTATCTGATTGTTTGAATGTTTTCAGATAATTTTTAAGGGAATTTTTTTATTTGATCGAAAGTATAATATCCTTTGTTTAAAACCATAGTATTTTGTTATGTTCTTCTCACTAAATCCTATGCAATAAGGAGAACTTTCACTAATATTTATTACAAAATTGTCAGAATAAAAACCGCTTAAAACCGATAAAATAATTTGATTCTTCCTCTAAATGAATAGGATGTTCCCAAGTTTAAAAAATAATTGAGAGCTTTCTGAAGTCAACTTGAACAGCTTCATTTTTCGCAAGCGTTGCTTCAAGATGAAAATCTTCTATTTAAATGGAGAAATTTTTAAAGCAAAAAGATCAGATAAAACTTCAAACGTTTGAAGAAAGTAAGAAAGATCAACCAATCAGATTGTTAATTGTTGGTTCAAGTGGATGTGGAAAAACAACTTTACTATTGAATTTTATCTACAATAGGTTGATTCCTTATTTCCAATTTGTATGTTTTTAGTAAATCTTTAGAACAAGACGCATATAAAAAAATTACAAGAAAGATTTGAGAATATTGAGAAGAACTTAAGTAAGAAAATATCATATTTTTTATAATGCTTCCGAGGACATAGTTCCATTAAGCGAATGTAAACCGAATTCTTTAATCGTTTTTGATGATTGTATTTTGGAAAATCAAGACGTTATTAAGGAATATTTCGTAATGTCCCGTCACAAAAAAATATCTCTTGTATCCATCTTTCCCAATGCTTTTCAAAGGTTGATAAACAAGTTATAAGAAATAACCTGAATATGTTGTGTGTTTTTAAGCAAGACGATCACTATTCGAGAAAGATTTATAACAATTATGTGGGATCTGATATGAGTTTTAACCACTTTATTGAGTTTATGTGATAAAATTTGGAAGGAAGACTACGGATTTTTAACTATTAATCTAACTTTGAAGCCTAAAAATGGTAAATATCTGAATAAATTTTCTAATATAAATGCTGCTCAGTGGTCTCGATAAAAATATTTGTTACAATTATTTTTAAATTATCTTTAATTTTTTATTTACATTATGAAAATAACAGAAAAAAACGGTATAATCTGTTCACGTTCCACGTTCACGTTCCACGTTCACGTTCCACGTTTCACGTTCCACGTTCACGTTCCACGTTCATGTTTCACGTTCATGTTTCACGTTCATGTTTCACGTTTCGTGTTTACGTTTCACGTTCATGTTTTACGTTCGTGTTTACGTTTCACGTTCGTGTTTCACGTTCCACGTTCACGTTTTTACGTTCCACGTTGACGTTTTTACGTTCCACGTTTCAAAATTTTCCTAAATAAATGGCGAACGTAACTTCAGAAGAAGCAAAAAAACTTGATCAAATCGAAAAGAAATTAATCAAAGAATTTAAAGAACAGATTCGAATGGATGAAAGAAGAACAAGAACTTATTCAAAAAAATTAATCAACCTGTAACATCGGCAATAAAAAATGTTGAGGGCAAAATTGAAAAATGTTTTAAAGCGATAATCAAAATTTGATGAATTTGGTTCCAGTTGTACGACAATTTGCTGATATATTCGATTACCAGAATCTGAGTTTGAATTGCCAAAATTACCATCTTCAACACCATTTAGACCTCGAATCATTGAAGACTCTACCCATAGTTGAACCAATAAGTCCTGGAACAACGGATATAATAATTGGTGAAATTGGGTAAAAAATTTCTTCCTAGAGCAAAGGATGATAAATTTGGTTTGTATTGGGACAGAAAAAAGAAAAGTTTTATGATTGGAAATTTGCCCGTGAATTTTTGAGCATAATGATATCATTATTAATGAAAAAAACATATGAAGGAACTCAAGGTTTTATGGAGATTATTAACAGGCACTGATGTTCCAAAAGACGGTTTTATATTCTGAAGAAGACTTGAAAAAGTATACTGAAATTTTATGGAAATCTGATTCAATTTACAAAAATAATGATCCATTCAACTAAGAAACCAAAGTCAAGTAAAGGTAAAAAATATCTCAATTTGATTTAAACCAATTTGGGAAAAAAGAATCGAAGGATCAGGTGTGAGAAAATACAGTGATAATAAAGATTGAATACAGATATATCGACGATTTGACAAAACTCGATATGGAATTATTAATTATATTTATGCTCAAGGAAAGGCTGGGAAACAACAATTTTTTTGAACGAAAAGAAAGCGCTTAAAGATTTTATTTCGAACAAACTTGATGAAATGATTGAAAAACCTGATGGAAATTAAATATTTAAAACGAGTTTTGCCGGCAATAAGTTCATCTATGATTGAGGGTAGTGGACTTTTTGAATGATTTTATCAACAATTTACCTTTTGAATTACACGTACCAACTTATCAGTATCTGGGGCCTGGCACAAAACTCGAAAAAAAAAAGACTAAAAAGAGGAGATACTGGTATAAATAAATAAATTAGATCAAGCTGCTATGGAACACGATATTTTTTATGCAAAACATAGAGACACAAATTCCAGACATATCGCAGATAAAGTTTTTGCAAGATAAGGCAATGGATAGATTTTTATCAAAAGATGCTAGTTTAGGTGAAAAGATTTGTTGCGCTTCCAACAGCTGGAGCAATGTTTTTGAAGAGAAAACTAGGAATGGGAATCGAAGAGAACTTGAAATTTTAAACTATATAAATGGAGGTGAACGTAAACTTCAGCAAAAATCAGAAAAGAAAAAATAAAATCCGCTTTTAAGAAGAAAATACCCGTTAGTATTCAATTTAAAATAGATCAACTAAAAAATTGGCGAAGATAAGATATTTTTAACAAATAGACAATACAATAAACTCGAAAAACATAAGAAAAACAATAAAGGAACCAGAATAGAATTTTCTTATAATCAGTTGAAAGAACTTAAAAATGGTGGACTTTGAAAGATTTTATTAGATTTTGGAGAAAATAATTCCAGTTGTTAAA
This sequence comes from Homalodisca vitripennis, assembly GCF_021130785.1. NCBI lineage: Eukaryota > Metazoa > Arthropoda > Insecta > Hemiptera > Cicadellidae > Homalodisca > Homalodisca vitripennis. The sequence continues at coordinate 125,075,165 of NC_060208.1, read as the reverse complement.
AATGTTGTTCCTTATGTTCGTAAAGCTGCTCCAATCGTTAAAAAAGATGTGATTCCTAATTGTTCGAAACATTTTAAATTGGTTAGAATAAAGAGTTGGAAGATGTTTACAGGATCTGGATTAGATGAAAAAACTTTGAATTACGTGAAATCAAACATCGGAAAAAAAAATTTGAACCCTTAACATTCGGAGAATTGGAAGAAATCTGCAAAAACATTAAACATTTTAGAGGAATATTTTATGCGCGATACATTACCTGAAAAAGTTAAGAAATTTGAATGTGGAATTGTGAATTTAGACTCGATTATGGGAAGTGGAACGCATTGGGTTTGTTATTATAAGAATGATAAGAATGCCTGTTATTTTGATTCGTATGGAAGAATTGAGGACAAAACCGCCGATAGAATTGATCAAAATATTTGAAAAAATCAAGCATCTACTACAATGACTCTCAGATTCAAGACTATAACGATCCCCCAATTTGTGGACATTTGTGTATTTTTGTTTTGAATGAACTGAGTAATGGTAAAGATTTTAAAGAAGTTGTTAACAAATTATTGCTTAATAAATATGGATTCACAAAATATTTTTGACGTATTTGGTACACAAATTATTCAAAATGTAGATAATAGTTTGAATTTTGATAGTTTGAGAAATGAGTTTGATAACAAGTTAGAAAATGTATTACAAAACCTTCCAGATTCAGATATGTTTGCTGTCGAGATTTGAAGATTTTAAAGCAGAATATGATAACAAAACTTGCAAATTTCATGAGTTCAAATGAAGTTGCTGATAAAATAAAAAACATTGGAAAAAGAAGTTGATGATGGTGTAAAAAAATTATTTACCAATTTAATGTTCTCATATCGAAAAAAGCTTATAAAATTACTGAAGCGATCAAAGTTGAAAAGAATTATGTTAGTTTGGCTAATAAGAAAAGAATTGTCGGTGTTCGACCTGGTATTGACAAACATGATGTTGTTGTTAAAGAACAAATTTTAAAAACCTCTAAAAATTATCAGAAAACATCGATATTGTTGATTTACATGATCCGAATGTTAAAAATATGTAAAGGAATTAATCCATTTGATGTTGTTGTAATGATTCAATTAGAAGATCCTATTAAAATGTTTAATGAACTAAAACAAAATTATGAGAATCATAAACAGCATGTTAAAGATTTTACAACAGAAGTCTATGAAAAACTTGAAGCGAGAAGTAAAAGATCTATAGAAAAATTGTGATGAAAAATTTACAAATTTTGAGGAAAAATTTCAATCTATATAAAGGCGATCTTTATGGGAAAATAACAAACTTTTTGGAACATTTCGCTAAAAAATTTCAAGAGGGTTTTAATGAAACCGATAGAAAAAATGGTGAAGTTTTTAAAAGAGTAGTTACTAATCAATCTTTACTTCATGATAAATTAATTAAACTAGAAGAAAACTTTGGCGAAATTAATGAAAAAGTTATAAAAAAATAAGCAGTCTTTTGATAAGTTTAGTTTAGATGCCACAAAAACTTTTGAGAATATTGATCATAAACTCGTTGAATACAACGATTTATATCTCGATAAAGTAAATAAACTAGAAGAAAACTTTAATAAATTTAAAGAAGATGTTAATAAAACTTTTTGAAAATATTGATAACAGATTTAATGGATTAGGCGGCTATGATGACTAATTTTCCTTATATAAATGGCGCTCATAATATTGTGTGAGATGTAAAGAAAAAAACTGCAACAAATGATATAAAATACTATGCAAACATCAATGGAGTTAAAAGAATTTCTGGAAAATGTGCTGAATGTAACGCAAAAAAAGAGCCAATTTATAAAAACTTGATTTTTGAAATTTTTTCTTAATAAATAGAGATGGCGGGACATTACAGTGCTTTCGATCTTTTTATAATGCAACACGAAAGAGATTTGAAAAAAGAACATTGGGATGACATTTCTCAAAAATATGAATTATCCGAAGATATGATGAGATTATACGTAAACAAATTGAATTGGTATAACATTGCTAAATATCAAACTTTATCATCAGAGTTCATTCAAGAAAATATACATTATCAATTAAAAGATCATATGTCTGTTCTTTGTCTCTAATCAACACTTGAGTATAAGTTTTTGGATGAAAATAAAGATACAGTTGATTGGAACAATATTATAGATAAGCGGTTACTATCCTGTGCAGATTTTATTGAAATATGTGACCGAGATCGCAAAATTTAAGGAAGAGAATCCTGAATATGACGAAGTAGATCATTAAAAATGACTCTAATCTTTTTTAATTATTTTACTAAAATTTATATCTTTTCTTATAAAAAACGTACATTAGATCGATGAAAAAAATGATACATGATGTTTAAAATTTCTAAATTTTCTCTTATTAAATGGCGGACTACAGAAAATATGCTAGTTGATATTGAAAGGGCGGAGTTTAAAAATTTCTATCCAATTAGTAAACAACATTTGAATGAACCGAATAAAAGAACTGAGTTTAATATTGATTTTGGAGATAACTTTTGCTCGTCTAACTTCCCAGTTTTATATTTCTGGAACTTTAACAAAACAAGATGGTCAAGCATATCTTGGAACTGATAATGTTAGATTAATCGATAATTTTATACCGTTTTTTATTTTCTAAGATTGAAGTAAGAAAACACAATAAATTGATAGAAGAAGTCGAAAACTGTGGCCAATTAAGCACAATTAAAGGAACTATTTCGTATTCAAAAAGTGATGTTATTTTCTCAAACTTCTAATGGCTTTGAATCAGATTTTAAATTTGGTGTTTTTGAAGCAGCTGGAAATTTATCTCATTTTGGATTAGGATTTTTTGAAAAATGTTACTATTCCGATCTATAAAGGAGGATTTTATCTAAGTTTTATAAGAGCAGAAGACGATGATGTGATTCTGAAGACTGCAACTGGAAATGTTATGCCTGTTGATGGAAAAAATAACAATTACAGATTTTTTTTATTAGAGTTCCAATGATTGATTATAAAACCACGAGTAAAAATTAGATTGATTGATGAAATTACAAAAAGTCAAAACATTATGTTTAATTTTTTAGATTGGCAATGTATTGAACAAAAAGGTATTTCCGGAACAACTTATTCGTTCGATATCACAAATATTTATAGAAATATCTTCAATCCCAAGTTCGTTATCATAGGTTTTCAAACAGATAGACAGAATAATCAAGAGAAAAATCCTTCAAAGTTTGATAGTTTGAATGTAAAAAATATCAGAGTAAAATTGAACGGTTCTTATTATCCAGATGAATTACAAAATTTAAAACATTTCCGGAGGTCTTTTCAGAATCATGTATCAGATGTATCAAGATTTTAAGAAAAGTTTACTGTAATAATAAGGAAATGTATTACAATCCTAAAGAATTTTTTAGCGAATAGACCTATTTTATGTCATTGATACAACAAAGAGTTTGACAAATATTTCTGGTTCAAAGAACGATATAATTATCAATATGGATTTTCAAAAAGCTGTTACAAACGCGATTTGTTATGTTGTTGTTGTCTCTGAGAAATTTTTAGCCTATGATGTGATTAAGAACGATATTAGAGAAATTCAGTAAGTTAATGATGTTCATATTATTCTCTTTTCATTCCTTCTAAAACTTCAAAAATATACTCTTTCGCTGATGAAAAATCTCGATTTCTCCCGTAATAATCTTTATAATCCGTACACATAATATCCTAAATAGTTGTACAATAGAATGAAATTATTTCTATTTATCTCTGTTGTAGAAATGTAAACACAAACATTTGCGTTGAAAAATTTATATCTCGGCAGACTTAGTTCCATAATCTCCATTTAAACAAAAAATCTTTCTGTTTTAAATGGAAGTGTATAATGCCAACTGTTACAAGTGTTCTAATAGAGGAGAAAATTATCGATAAAATGATATTTAGTTTGTAGAGGTTGTAATTTAATTTTGTACGAAAGACCTAAACCTAAGAAAATTTCGAAATAAACTAACACATTTTGAATAATCTGCTTATGAAATTTACAATACGGAGACAAGAAGCAAACAAAATTTGTTACAGAATTTAGAAAACAGAATAAAAATTTTTACTTATCTCTTGGAACCATTGACAAAATTATTTTCCTTTTCAAGAATACATTAGGTTTTGTTGGTTTAAATACACACGTTTATTATGAAAAGATATTACCTGTATTTTTTCATTATCTAGATGTAGAATTTGTTTATGATTTTGAACCAGAAATCCTCGATGATTTTATAGTACATTTGGAGAAATTAAACGAAGAACCTCGTGAAAAGAATGCGGTTTTACTCACATTCTCCCCGACTTCTCGAGTGATTGTTAGCAAATTTCATTTTTTCCGTCTTTAAATTTTTTCTATTTAAATGGAGTTCTTGAAAGAGTTAAATGATATTGGAGAATGTAAGTTTAAAGAGTATAAGAAGTTAAATGAATTGGAAGAAAGGAAGAAACATAGAATCTTGAATTTGGAGAAAATGAAAGATAAAATTCGGGTTTACAATAATTGCCGAGTTGGAAGATTGTAAAGTACACTTGCCGAACAGATTTTTGACTGTTTTGGATGAAAAAAAGATTAAAGAATTAAACAAAAATGAAAAATTACACTTGGTTGTTACTAGAAAGAAGACTATAAAAGATAAAGAAATTATAACAATTAACTTTGTAGAATAAAGTCTTAACTCTAAAACTTGCAGTCCCTCCCCACGTCATAGTACTGTTTTGATAACCATAGTTGGTGTCTTTCTTCATAGGAATCACATGGAATATTATCTACAGTAATACCTTTTGTTTCACACAAATGTGGCTATATTCTATAAGAAAAATTCTATAATGCTCTTTAATGAATTGTGTTGATAAATCTTGATACTCACAAAAATTCCTAAGAAATTCATTCAATTAAGTCTTGATTATCTTGAAAGAACGTATAATATGAGAAAAACGTCATAAAAAAACGATGAAAACTCTCTGTTTGTTTATTTTTTACTTTCTTTTCAATATCTTTCGTAATTATATTAAATATGTAATCCCTTACTTTTTTAGTTTTTTGCCGATAGTAAAAACACTCCATTAGGACGTTTTTTCTGCATAAAGACTTTACAAGTTCTTGGAATTCTGTATCATTTAAGGAAAAGTATCAACTGTTCTTTAAAATGTTTTGGTAATTCGTTGAACTCGTTAAAATTGTCTTTCTTCGTAAGTTTTTTGAAATGCTAGAAACTGAAGAGAGCTTGGTGAGTTCATGTTGTTTATTTAGTAGAAAAGTTTTTTTATTAAAGTATGTTTTTTTAGTAAAAATGTTTTTAAATTGATTAAATTTTTATTAAGATTTCGAAGATTTTTCCTTTATTCGTAGCAGATTTGACAACATTTTACAAAGCACAGCTTAAGAAAGTAGAAGCTTTAGATTTGGTTAATTTTTCATTCCTCAGAGTAGATAGTAATGTACCGATCGCTTTTGGAGACGAACGACTGTAGATTCGGTTAATTTTTCATTGAGATTTGCTGTGTTATTTCTCAGCTTCCTTTTATGGTACATTGAACAGTATTTTACATGTGCTTTTCGGTCGGCTCCGAAAGTGCGCCAGGAACCCCATATTACTATCTACTATTATCTATTAGAATAGCTCAAGTTTTGAAAAAAAAAAAAAAAAAAAAAAAAAAAAAAACACTTCCTATTAATTATAATATTGAATCTTTTGGGCAATGGAAGGAGAAAACTCCAAGAAACCCGTGATAAAACTAAAAGGAAAAAAGTTGTTGTAGAAGAGAGGCCTGTGGATGTGCTCCATGTTAAACACAATATAACGTACTTTAGAACCATTAATTGCTTGGCCAATTCTTACCAATAGATTTCACTATGAAGTAAACTGCTATATCTCATTATACTATCTATATACAAGCCATTCAGTGGGAGGGGGTAGAGAAAGAGGAGATGAGGAGAGGGAGAAGAAGCGGGAGCTCAGTTCTCCCTCTACAATCATTACCAACCACTCTTCAGTACCCACTTTACCACTCTTCGGATATGTGTTACAAACTGACGGTTAAACTTATTTATGAGATGGAATACATAATTTTTCATGAATTAATATAAGTTGTAACTAAATATAATTTTATGTTTTTATAAATAAACAATTAAGTTACAAAATATTTAAAAGCTAGAAACGCCAGTGTGCATTATTCTGATAAAATTACTTTATTCAAACTGTGTACTGATTAAAGAATTCATAAAATCTGTTTTGATAACCCAGTAATAGTAACAACATCTGTTATCTGTAAGCATTTTTTTAAAGACTTATTATTTATACTAACATAGTAAAACGATGCAATGCTCTAATATTAACAAAAAAATATAATAAAAAATAAACGAAAATAGCAAAAAACATCGTAATTCTCCAACAGCTTTAACGCATGGAAGCAACACTTCGGTTTCCACTATTAAAGGTAGTGATCAAGCAGTGGAAGAGGAGTGGCCGTAGGAGAACGTGGTGGGGATCCTCTCCTCCCTCCCTCTATGCTCAAGAAATCTTCGTGCAGGTCGTTTTCAAAACGGCTCATCTATGATTTCAAAATAAAGTAGATACAAATGTGAACCTCCATCCCTATTATATCTCCAATCTCAGAGTAAACAATATATGTTCTTAGAATATAACAGTAAAAACATTTTGCAAACTATCAAGTATTTTCAGGACTCTTATCTTATTTATCTTACTTATTTTTACTTATGCCAATTATCTTGAGAAACTATTTCACTAGTTTAAGTGACTGCAGAGGAACAGTGCATTATAAACCGCCAATGATGAAATATCAAGCTAAAAGGTTTAACTGTTTGGTACTGTTTACAGCTGAGGCTGGCAGGAGTCTGTGGGTTTTGCCATCCTAAACATGAGATACTACACTATATACCTGCATTGACTGGAAGAAAATGGATGAAAGCCTACCTCATCTTTTTCTAAGGTGATGTGGCTAAGATATAGCCCGATATGTTTAACTAGGGCTGCTGTTACATAGGATTGCTCCTACCCCCAATCGTATCCGTCCTGACTATTCTGTTACGAAAAAAGCAGTTTTAAATGATAAATATATAATTTATTTATATTTAGAAATAAGTACAATAAGGAAACTCCTCAACGTCTTGTTTTAACTAAAACGATGATATTTATTCATCGTTCATTCACTCAGATCTCCTGTTCATTGATCTGGTGTTTTATTAAAACATATAATTCTACATAATTATGTACATTATATTCCAATTTCAGGTTTTCTTATTGTTAAATTTGAAGATTTGGAATAAACGTGACCATAATTTATAATTTTTAGAAATTAAACGTCATTAGGAGTTCTATGATCCATGGTTTTTATACAATATAGGAATTAATTACAAGAACATAATGTATACTACTGCTTTAAAAAACTGTGAGATACACCTTAAAATATGAAGGACTTTTAAAATTATGTTCAAGATCATATTTGATTTCATTTACACGTTTATCATAAAAGAATGGTGTGTTGTTATTAATTCGTAGGAAGGTAATTCTAGATGTTATATTAGTATCTCTGAAACCCCCCAAACGAAAAGCTTTGTTTATTATCTGCTCTTAATTGAAATTCAGTTCTTATGGTGTATTATTTGGTTGATTTTAGTAAATTAATATGTTCTCGGACAAAGATAAAGCATATTGTGTTTTATTATTGGCTGAATAAAAATCCTTAATTTCAGTTTAACTTGCGTTTCTGACTTGAATTTGGAAGAGATCCACTAAAGAAAAATAAAATAACACGTTGGTTAAAATAATTCGAAGAAACTGGATCAGTTAAAAAAGGGAATTCAAGCGGCAGACCAGGTGTACCAGACGAAACAGTTGAATTAATTAATTAAAGAGTCAGCAATTAGAAGTCCTGAGAAGTCCATCCTTTGACGAAGCGTTGAATGAGGTATTCCAAAAACACAGTTCACATAAAAAACCTAATAAAACGCTTATAAATCCAGACTCTACAGGAATTAAAACCCATTGATTGTGCAAATCGTTAAAATTTCGCTGTTCAAAAGTTGGACAGAATAAGTCAAAACTAATCAATTTTAGAATATATAATTTTTACAGGCGTAGCTAATTTCCTTATAAATAGATGTGTTAAGAGACAAGTACACGAATATGGGGCTGTGAAAACCTACACGATTGTTGGGAAATAACGTTATTCGCCTAAAGTTAATGGAGTTATCTATGTTGACATGTTAACCTATTATTGCTTTCATCAGCTAGTTGGGCTGCAAAACATTCATCAACTTCATTTCCAACAAAATGGTGATGCCCTGTGTATTAGTCACGGACGCTGTATACGAAAACTTTTTTGGAGTACGATGTGTAGGTCGACAAGGACCTATGTTGTAGCCTCAAGGAGTTCAGACCTGAGACCTTGTGAGTTTTTCTTCAAGTGGTACATCAAAAGTGTTGTTTCTTCACAAAAACTTGCGACCTGAACCATTTGAAACACAGGATTAACGAAGCAATGACAACATAATCGAAAAAATGTTACCGAATGTTTTGAAAGGAGTTGAGTATCGTTTGGACATATGTTGAGCTAGTAAGGGGGTACATACTGAAATTTATTAATTGTGTAAAAAAACTGTTTTAGATTACAAATTATATAAATAAGCAAAATTAACTATAAGTAATCCGGATTTTCTTAACTATGATCGAAACCGCACCATTCTTTTATAATAACCCGTATTTATCCAAAACACTCGAAAGAAATTTGTTTAAAATAAATAGATTAAAGTAATGTTTCTCATTACTTTAGGGTAAACAGTTGGATTACATTCATTTCAAAGATTTCATTTCTTATCATATGACTGACACAAATGATGGGTTTAATTTGTATTTTATACCATGCAAAAGTAATTGTAATTTTTAAGTTGCTGTTTTAATTGTTAGCAAGAACGTTCTTGGTATCAACCCGAAACTTGAAATTTTCAATAATAGCATTGCATTAACAATGCTGAGATGTTTAGGACAAGTCACTGGAATATTAGGTAGATTAATTTAATATCTAGACCAAGGACTTGCTATGCTGAATATATTCTCAACTTTTATCAAGATCTTTATTATGTCATTTGACGCGTCTCTATATAATAATTTTACTTCACAATCTCTTCAGTCATAAAAATGTCTTTTTAAAAGTTTATTTATAACCATATTTAATTAAAATATATAAATAGAAATTGACAAGGGCTAAGAATAAACTGTATATTGTGTATGGCTAAAAAATGTGTGGATAAAAATTACTATGAACTTTGTAATAATCTTTTTCTATAAATAAACGGAAATGTTTTTGTCCTAAAAGTTTTACGCATAATAAATGGTACCTACTACCTACCCAGGTCATATAAAGATAAATACAGTAACTTCAGCAATTTGAGTTTTTTTAAGCATTATATCTCGTGCCTAACTCTTATGAATTATTATCTTAATGCAAATTGACCCAATGGTACTAAAACATTTTTGTACATTCATAAATATGCTACGAAACAATGGTGGTGAAAAACAAGTGGAATCAAATTGCATATACAATTATACGTAAACTTACTAACCGTGTTGTATGGTTTGTGGTGTGATCTACGCCACTTTATTGGTGTATAAAGAGAGTTAAGTAGTAACTGAATAAACATTCATATGTAACAGTGTTGTCGTGTATTGAAAACTTTTACTCGTTGTTTTTCGATCTTGTTTTTCATTATTAAACCGATATATTAACTGTCTACACAAATTTCCTTTAATGGGGAATACAAATCTCATAAAATAATGTGTATTAATATTTTACTAAAATACAGGAATCCTATACCTGTTATTAAATTATATAGTTAACATATTTTCTTGCAAACTTTTCTTTTTGTTTGAAGCTCACCGTATAAAGCATAAATCTAACTTACACTAAAGAGGAACCCAAAGCTAACTGAGAAAATTTCAACGTATTTCCAAGTTGGTGACTTTCTCTGTAACTATTGAATCCCTTATTACCTCTGCTACATACAATGATTTGCGTGATATAAAGTCAACAATAAGAGGGTTTCATTGTAATCGTGTCTTGTAGAAGATCGTCAGATTCAACAACCAAACCGATCATTCCAAATCATTAGTGATTACTGTTATTATCACCGTTAAATTATGGTGTAGTATATTTAATTTCTATAAAATTAGTACATTATAGATAGATTTATAATTTCTTAACATCATTCATATGTTAGTTTTTGTTTTAAATCATCTAAATGTCATAACTTGTAGAGTATAATACATTTTTGAACATAATAAACAAACAAAGTTATTTCAGTATTTTTCTTTATCAATTAAGATTAATTGCACTTTTCTTTAGCAAATACTTGTTGGCTATCGACAGTATGTCTCCGCATTAGGTTCTCAAGAATCCTTCTTCCGCAGGTAATGTGCATGTAAACAAATCCCATGAACAATTTCTGTTCAGAATTATACTTATTGTCTTAAAAATTTAAAATTCATCTCTCTCATGATACTTCTTTCAGAGCAATGAATTCATAACTAATTCAATATTGAGTCAGAATTAACGTAATAAACATTAAAAATGGTAGGACTATACTTGCAGTAAAATTAAATTTTTCCTAAGGACACTTTGTCGTGAAATTTACAACAGCTGTACGCTGAAGTTGGAATCTCTCTACATATCGTGTTCTCCCAGAGACAAAGCGCTGATCTGCATACAAAGAGAGCACTTATTGTTTTGGTATGTGGGGTAACAAGACATAATTTAATTCTTATGTTCCTAAACTTAAAGCCCAAACACATACAAAAAAGTTACCTAGAATCTGCAAATCAAACAAGGACATTATTATGTTGATGATATATCTGCAATAATCACAATTTGTATAAGTTTTTTGACCAAAATTAAAAGCTCTGTGCCATTACTTTATTATTAAGACGTTAATTTTTGGCCTTAAACTTTTCAGTTTTAATTAGAAGCATTGAAAAATAGTATTAAGTTTAACGATGTTCTTAATTCCCTAATCATAATTATTTTACAGAATATAATTCAAACTCTGAAGATCTAATAACCTGTCAAATATGGGAGATCATAAATTTGATACTGTGCAGTATTTATTGTTCTTTAAGTTAGTTCAGCTAATACAATGGCTATATCACAACGCCTAGAAAATCAAAAAAATTTTAAAATGCTACAATAATTTAGCCTTTCTGTGGAGGGCTATTCCATTTTTAAATGGAACTACCGTTGTTCCTCCACGTCTATTCTTAACCTCCTAGTTCAGTAGTGGTAATGGCACACCTATTTGTTGGGTGTTCGGTATCTCACGTGGAAGCAATTCGTAAAGACGAGTCTGACTAATACGTTAATCCTGTCAACGATGCCTGCCCGCTGCGCACTGCCTGCTCTTTTAGAAAAAAAATTAACTCGAGCTTGCAAAAGTCAAATCCCAGATCACGTGATGCCCCTGCTCCTTAACGCAATAATGTCCGAAAGGCATCAATATAATACAATAATATACTTTCCCCCCAGTTCTTATGCACCTGTGATAATAATACTTGGTTGTAATTGCCCAACCCATTAAAAAAGTCATTTTTCCATGGTCACGCTAATGTAAATAAATACCACAATTTGTTGTAATTTACATTTTTAATCTGCAGTCAAATTTGGTCACATAAGTTTAAATTAAGTAGCATACAAAACAAATGTGTGAATAACTATTGTTAATAGTGTAGGAATTGGTTTTAAATTAAATTCTGTTGGCCAGTTCCGATGCTATACCGTAATTTAAAATAACTATAATGAAATTCGGTAGTTTACATCGGCTAATCAGAAATATCAATAATTCGATTGTGCCGCCTATTATACTTCAGCCTTTAAATAACTATAATCTAATTGGGATTGTGGTTTTAGTAGTTTAGATAGGCTATGGATAAATATTAATAATTCGATTGTGATAGTGGTTACTTATTATACTTCAGCCTTATAGGGAATACTTATTTAGTATTTTAGATAAATTATATTCTGTTGGCCAGTTCCGATACTATACTGTAATTTTAAATGAGTATAATGTAATTCGGTAGTTTAGATACACTAATCAGAAATATCAATAATTCAATTGTGATGGTGGCCGCTTATTATACTTCAGCCTTTAAATAATTATAATCTAATTCGGATCGTCATTTTAGTAGTTTAGATAGTCTATTCAGAAATATCAATAATTCTATTGTGATGAAGGCCACTTATTATACTTCAGCCATATAGGGAATAGGTAGACCTACTTATTTTAGATAGTCTGTGTTGTTATATATTTTTATCTAGAAGTTACTTAATTAAAATTACATATTCAATAAGTTACTATTAATTCATTGTGTACTATTATACAGAATTTCATTTTTACAGAAAAATGCCACGTCTTCGTGGAGGGGGAAGAAATATTGGTCGATGTACTCGAAGCGCACAATTGGCCCATGATCGTCGATTGAATAGAACAGATCAAGAACACTCGATGGATAATGTAACTTTAATGGATCAAGTTGCACATACACGTGCGAATTAAAACTCAGAACAACGGAATCAACGTTTCCGTGCTAATACATTAAGACAACGTGAGGCACGTCAACGAGCGACCAATGCACACAGAGAGCGTAACCAACGGCGAATGCAAGATAGTCTAGCATTGACACGAGCATTACTTAATCGACTCGCATTTAAATATGACCCTGAAATAGACTATTCATCTCATATACTAATTATGATCGGTAGTATGAACAAAGAGTGTCAACATTGTCATGCTTTGATGTACAAAGATGAATCAGCTGGTTTATGTTGCACATCTGGAAAAATTTCTCTGCCACCGTTAAAACCACAACCGTTGAAAACAGTATTAGCTGGAACCACATCTCAATCGAAGTTGTTTTTTTCGAAAAACTCGTAAATACAATTCTTGCTTCCAAATGACATCATTTGGAGCAACAAAAACTGTTCATAATGAAGATGGACGTAAATTTAAAGACGTGTGTACGTCTGTCGGGTCTGCTAGTCTCATATAAGAGTTTCTCATTGAGGAAAATGAAACGATGATTCACCTGTATATAACTGCTTCCAAGATGTTGGCACAAACAGTGAGATTAGACAACTTAAACTTTCAGTGTCATAAACGAATACATATTAATGGTAAATCAATTATATATGTATATATATATATATATATATATATATATATATATATATATATACATATATTTAATCAATTGATGAAATTGATTTCAGATCTGGACGGTACTCCTAAATCTTTTTGAAATTACGGTGCTACGAATGACCTTCTAGCAACATTTATTATAAGTAATAAACAGCTTTACGCTGTAAGAACGATCAGTTCATATGCGTTATTTAATTCTTTTAATGAATTACTTCATGATGATTTTGTACTTAAACTTTGAAATATTATTTTCTTATTTTTTTAACAAATAAAATGAGCTACAATCATTAGAAACTGAACAAACTCATTAAGTATATTTCATTAATTATAGAGTTGAAAATAAAAGTTATTAAATTGCTGTATCGTATTATTAATAAAGGAAACCATATAACAGACTAAAATGTTTGTAATGGTTTAAAACAAGTTTTAAAAGTAAATGATGTCAAAATTTTTTTCATATATAAAATATCGGGTTTTAAACATCAAATATTGTGTATAATTTACATTACGCTTCATTTTGCGCTTAATTGTCTGTTTAGGAATAGAGTGGGCATAAAGTTGTGTAAATAAAAAAGAATTCCATCAGTTAAGGTTTAATCCAATGAAAAAGTCAATTGATGTTAAACGACCTTTGACATTCAATTGAATGGGAAAAGTCTCAAGATTGGTTTTACATTTCAACAGAATATATTGATGAGATTTTCATAGCTAAATATAAAATGAACTAATAATATAGTTTAACAACGATATGACAATAAATTGTGGATTAGAATTTAAAGCATGACTGGCACTGTTTAATTTATGGTAACAGTAAATACTTGATTTATGTACTACTTCATTGTCTTACAGAGATTATATGTTTTTTACGGAAACGGGCTAGTCTGTGGTTATTTAATTGGTATCTTGAAAAGGTGTCCGTGCTTTAATATTTAAATTTGACCTAACAAATTGAAACTTGTTCGTCATGTAAGCATGGGATATTTATTTACACGATTTTAAAATTCTTTTATGAATTTATGTTTTAAAATCCAAGTTTAATTCTCCAGAAAAAATTTTTATATTTTCAGCTGAATTTAGAAAAATGGACTTCGAAATTTCTTTACATTAAGATCTTATAAAATTGTGATCATACAATACTTCAGTAGCATATAGCAAATAGTAAAAGTTAATATCTCACTTTTACTATACATTGCACCAGTGACGAATTTAAAAAATATAATGCAGTATACATGGTACTCCGTAACTCAATGGACAAAGGTGTACCACGTTATTGCTCAGGTCAAGAAAAACATATTTCACCATACATGAGTCTCCGATGCTTAGTTTATCATCTGTCTCCGTGTATGCATTTTTGAAATTATAAGTTATAATTTAAAAACTGAAAAATTTTATTATATACAGTTTTGTCATTACCATTAAATTTTCTGTATTATTTAAAAATTGGCGGCCATTAAATGTTTCAAACTTTAAAAATCTTAAACAAATATCTAAAAGAATTAATGTTTATCAAGAATTACTAGAGTACCACTTAAAAAAAATGTATTACAAATCTAATAACAAAAAAATATTTAAAACGAATAATAATAAATAAATTATTTAAAGCAGATAAGATATGGCCCATAGGGAGAGCTCCCGTTTATTAAGTTTTGTTATGTTTTCTATTCGCTGTAAAGTAGTTTGAGAGGTGATTTCTGAAATTTTAGGACGACGATTGAGGGACAGTAAATTTATTTAGATGTTACAGCATGAAGTTTATATTATCCTAATATACTAAAATACTAATATTGCAAGAATTTCGTTAAAGTTGTTTGTTATTGCATTACTTGCTAAGTATATAGTTGGCATTATTTTTCCTGATTGTTTCAAAATATAACAGGTACAGATGGCTTTGATATACTTCCTTCAGTTATTAAGAAAGTGGCTGAAATTTTTGTAATTCCTGTATCAAAACTATATAATAATAAAATTTTCAAAGGTATATTTAAATACTTTATGAGGTTTTCCACAATAATATCTTTATATTTTAAAGAATATGGTGAATAGTTTGATCTCATTACTACAGACGGATTACAATATTTTACAATAATTATAAATGCTCTATGTTTGGCTCATAATACAGTAGTAGATATTTCAATGGGTTATGCCATTTCACTTAAAAAAACAGTTTGGGTTCGTGCAAAATATGTCTACTGCTGACACCACTGCAGAATTATTTTTATTTTTTCTTGCAGATCCCGTTAGCTTCCATTATGCATGAAGATTTCGATAATGTCAATCATAACGTTCTTTTTTTAACTGGAAATTGCTAATACTGGAAGAATTTCAAAACATTTATCAGGTGTTCTATATCACAGAACGATTTCAGTGTGTGCAGGAACCCATGAGGAGTAAGCAGGAGTAAGAGTCAGATTTCGTTCAAACTACGAAAATTGTAACTAACGGATTTATTGTTGATCGATTATTCTTCAAGTTATACGTGTTAATGATATTAATATACATCTGCCTATATCTTTAATTCAACCTGAAGACGACACTATGGTGGTCGTTGCGATGAAATATATTATATCCCTTAATAATTTGTCAACATTTAGTTTGATAAATCTTGTCATAATTTTCAAACAGCGTTCTCTTTTGGAATACTAACAAGACTATTGTTATCAATTTCCATTAAGCCCCTTAATATAACATTACTGCATTATTTGAATATATTTATATTCTTTCAATAACTGCGTTCCATATCTGAGACTCAATATAAACTTCTCCACTAATTTGTTTCTTCACTTAAGTCATAAGTGAACTTTAAAAAAATTCTAATCAAAATAGATTATTAAATCACGTTTTGCTTAGTTGGCATTATTAAAATATATAATATATTTCTATAATTATTTTCTGTAAGTGCCCTGTACGTTATTTTTTAATTTGCCATAAAAATATTGGATAAATGACCTGAATTAATGTGAAGTATGGTACTTATATTTTTATAAAATAAAAAATATTATAGTGTTGTAATATTATTTATCTGTTAATTTATTTCATTATTTTAATACTTTACTAATTTTAAAACCCTTATAGATTTTTATAGGCTGCCGTATTTTTTTCTTTTTATATTACCGGAAGAATTGTCACACACTTAACTTCAACGAGCATAATTTTATGTAAGTAGCATTTAAATTCACACATTGATGTTTATTGTGCAGGAAACAATGTCGATTGAAGAAGTAACATTATTTTTAAGAATCATGCTTTACTTAAATACGTTTATGTTCTACATAAGTGTTTATTTCTACTGTAGTATAATACAATAATAACAAGCAACATCTTAGTAAAATAAACCTACGGTTGTACTGTTACAAATTGAATCTCAAGATATAATAAATTAATATCTTTTTGTAGGAGGAAAATGCAGAAAGTTACATTATTGAGAACAGATTACATGTCCATTACCAGATTAACCTTTTACAGAAGATCCTTAAACTGTTGTACACGATCTAACATATGTGTAAGCTGGTATTTTATGTATTACTGTATCAGACCAGATGTTTTGTATCTCATTTATAAAGTCTTTATAAATCAGAAATAGAGTGTGGAATTCGATAAATTTTACTTTAAAATTGCATTCTCAACAGGCTAATAATTGGTATGTTTAATACTGATAAGTAAATGATAAAATTATTGATAAACGATCATACTTATTATAATTTAAAAATGCATCAAAGATTGTACAACCCTCTATACTCTCTGTATTTATATACTGTACCCGTGGTTTCGCCTGTAATTTTATTTTGAAAAAGTGAAACTATGAAAATAATATGTTTTATAAACTTCCGTAAAATCCTGAGATAAGTAATAATCCATAAAAGATATCCAAATCTTCTGATCCATTTATGATAGAAAAGAGCGGATTTTGGGACTCTGAAGTCGGAGAGTTAAACGGTTTTAATAGTATCTATAAAACAATGCTATTTCCGTTTTTATTTTCTATGAATTTTTATTGAACAACTCAATCTACTTCAAGAAAATTGAAATATACTAGCCCAGTGTGACATAATCCTTTTGTAAAAATACTTAGGTTTGCGGTTAACGAACTTTGATGAAATAAAGTTTAGGTACATATGCATATATTTTAGGTGGTATTTTATGACATTGTTCATGGTAGGTTCAGATGTTGAGCGAAATTCCATATAATTTGTTAGTTGTACAAAAGAGAGTAAAATCTCAAAATGTATAAGGTGTATTGACTTTTTTATGTCCAATAATACGTACATTCAACGTGACTCACTCTATTACTTTATCACTATATCACCGTTATAGTGGAAATAAGCATTAATTCAGAGTGGTAGAATGATTATACAGTTCAATTATTTATACTGGATCGAGTATTTAATAAATTTGCGTATAATAATTCCTCATGCAACTGAAATAGTTTTCAGAATATATTAGTTAATTAAATCCCGTCCCCGATGCAACAAACACATATTTAGAGGATATAACTAGACTAAATAGAGGTTGTATTACGATTCGATTGAAAAGATTAATATAGTTCATATTTTTAGTTATTTTTGTAACATGCATTGAAACTTCATGACACTTTTTCCTTAGAAGATAAAAGAATAAAAATCTGATTGACCTACCATATTAGATAATTATGTATTATTTTAAATAATAGTTATAGAACACCAACATTAATCGGTATTAACTGATTTATGTCCCATAATGTGATATTTGTGGTATTCTATTATCAAAAATATCTTGAATTAAAAATTAAAAAATTAATCTAAATAACAACCAATTTTAAATAGATTTTATTATTTTAAATAATAATTATTATTTTTAATAGATTTTAGGTGAAAAACGATTAGTAATTATCTAATATAAAATACCATAACACACAGTTATTTAAAGTCTTGTAATGGTTTTTTGGTAATAAAAAATCTTTATAAATTACTTAATTTCAATAATTCATGTAACTGAACATATTTATTCTGTGGAAAGCATAATATTCATGTAAAAGTTTGCACTGTGTGTTTGAGTCAAAATTGACGTATTCTCCTATATTATATACTTTAATAAAACTTTTAAATGTAATCAAAGCATGAATTTTAAGGAAGCAAGATATTATGTAAGGCTGTAACTTAAAGCCAAATTATTTCTTCTAAAACTTATCAGGATATTTTAATTTCTTTGAGTGATAATCACTTATCACAGAATTGTCGGTATGCCACTTAAGAAAAATAACGCTTATAATATACCAGTTGTTTAACAAGAAGTTTCTTCAGAAACCATCTGTTAACAGCTAGTATTACGAACAAATTGAATATTTTAATATATTACAGTGCTTTATTTTATGCAGATTTTACTTTAACTCTTTGCAGATTATTCTTAGTTACTATATAATACATATATAACAAATAACTTTTTAAATGTATAGATATTTTTGATAAGCGGTAAATTTCTTATGTATCATTTTAGAATAATTATATAAATTTATATGTTGTAAAACCCTCCTCTAATCTAAATAGTTTAATGCCAGCTACTATTACTGTGAGAAAATTCACTCAGTGGTAAAGTATGTTCGTTTGCATGTGGCTGTATCTCATACACGTTTAATATATAACCTCGAAGTATTACAACGTTCCAGAGAGCAGCGTCCATTTTTTTGCTAGATAACAAAACAAAAAATATTCATGAAACTTCGTAAGATAAAGCGAATAATACAAAAAACTTTAATTTTATGTGTTTATTTTTAAAATACTATTTTATTACGCTTAAACAGGGAGATTACTAGAAAGTATCACGTCTACGATACACTGATATAGAGTTGTGGTTAATAACCAGGAGTTTCAGGATATATATATATATATATATATATATATATATATATATATATATATATATATATATATATATATGTATATATATATATATATATATATATATAAATTTCCATGAAGCTAATCAGCTCTTCTATATAAGTTTTAAATTTATCTATATTTTTACTCTAAATGTCTTTTTAATGTTTAAAACAAGTTTTTGTGACCCTTATTTTAGCTGTGCAGTATAATTATAATATTTAGAGTAAAGTATATTTGTTTAGGAAGACCATTATGAAGTACTTGCATTATATTTTCTCTACCGGTTAAGAATGTTTTTTTGGGAGCTTTTATTGTTGCACATTAAAAACAAATTCATTTATTTTTATTAGATAATCCTGGAGTACCCCAATAATATACGATATGCAATTTGTATTAACCCGCAAGAAATCCCCTTAATGAAAGTCACTCAATAGATCACGTGTTGAGATCTTTTCACTTTTAAAATAATTTATTATCACACTTAAATAACTGTTTATTAGTGTTTATTAAATGTATCAAATATGTGAGTTCTGCATATAAAATACGCAACTTATGTGAGAACGTAAGAAAAGTAGAAACATTTCCAATCAATATCGTTAGGGGTATGTCGTTTTAAAGATTGTATTGGCTGTCTTCTCCCTTACTTATGTAGCATTGGTTAATTCTAAGATCTTGTTTCTTGATGTGTTCTTTACCCAGCAATTTGTTGCAGGATCAGCAGCCAGTATGCGTGCAATTGACTTCTCTGTGACTGTTGGAAACTGTTGCTACTCCAGTTGTTTCCTGAATTGATTCTCTCAATGAAAAAGACAGTTTTGGGATGGATTTCTTCTCTCATGGCTTGATAATAGAGAGCTAAGTTTTTGATAAATGCTCTTCTCAGCAGATCCTTAGAGGTATTGAAGTTAAACAATATTTGCTCATTTACTGTAGCTATGTTTAAACGCTCACAAACAACTGTGAATGCCTATGTAGTACTGACTCTTGAAACTGAATATTCACTCTTCAGCCTGTCTACAATACCAATTCCACTTTTCGTTTGATTATAAAAGTCATAACCTGGGCCTTGTAAGAATCTTCAGATGACTTGTAAATTGTATCATCTTTGTGCGTAATATTCAAATGACTTTCAAATTCAAATTCAAATGACTTTATTTGTATTAAATATACAAAAGGGCGAATTTAGGGCCATAAGGCCCTGTCTTACAATTAAACCTAATATAATAATATAGAACTTAAGTCAAATAAAACTACTACTGTACATTTAAAATAAAACAAAATTATATAATAAAGGTATCTTTAAGAATTTGGTATAAATACATTCATACAAAAAATTCATACACACATTCACTAGCACCCTATCCGTAACTTTAATAATAGGTAGCATATTAAAGTTTTTATGTGATTCCTTATTAGGAACCTATGACACTAAAGTTCATTTGTTTTTAACTTTAACACATACAAAAAAACTCTTTCACCTGTGACGGCCTTGGATGTTTTAATTCCAGGTGGTATCTGAGGTTTAGTTGTTGTGTAACTAGTATATAAATCATTTGCCAACGGTACAGATTTATAAAACTTCCCATTGATAAATTTCTACCGCCATTAAGTATTTGTTTTCTCAACTCGTTTGACCACACTAGCAAACGTTATTCTTAAACTTGTAAGGACCATTGGGCTATTTCCTGACTTATATCTCCATACGCACTGTTAAATATGTTTTAGCGTTTAAAACGATATAAATTTCAATCCCATCCTTTCCGGTATGTTTGCTATAAATTGGAGAAAAATTGTATCGGTTCGGAAGTGTTCCAGCATTTCGTCTATAGTAACATATCCATTTATTTGTATGTCGCTTTTCAGTGCCTTACAAAGCTTTAAAAATTGTCTGTTTGCGTATCAAATTTACAGATTCTTTGAACAAAAGTATGAAATCATCGCTTTGAGAGTGTGGCACGATATATTTGTTGGACCGTTTCGTCTAAAGACTGTTTGTATTTTCATGGTTTTCTTTTTATAACACCGACAAAATAAAATAATCCAATAAAGCTTATATTTCCTCCTTTTTAGTAAGAGAGTAATCTCGTTCCCCCCAGTATAGTATTTCTTAAATAATTGTACCTGTTGGTTATCATCGGAGATGAAAGCTTACAACAGTCAGTTGTTGAAGGTTTTACACCGTAAACTCTTTGGATTGACATCAAATTTCTGACAACATTTTCAGAAGCTGTGTTTTTGTATATTATTGCTTGCAAAAGCCTGGTGAGATGAAACTTATCTTAGCAGTGAAGCGGTGACTCACGGCGTGAGAGGGGTAAAATCCCCTCTCCACCACCCGATTAGAGCTGGGAAAGGATGACACGCTTCCAAATACCTGGTAAGAAATACACGGTACCAAGTTGTTTAAAATTTTATATTACTAGAATTAACTAGCAAAATCTATTTTGGTGGTTTGTTTTCACGCGACGGGAGCTATGGCGGGTTAGTAATATAAAATTGGTTTTTTAATTGTATAGCTCGATATGATGAATATTTTTGAGTTAAGCACATAACATTTTCACTTACAAAATTTAAAGTGGCCTTCGTATACTGTAACTAGCGCTTCGTTCCTCACGAAAACATATATAACTTTAATATTTTATCATGGCTAATTTAATGTTAACAGTTAAAACATTTATTTTTCCTTAAAACAATTGAAAGGAACAGGAAGTCCAAACCTCATGCTCATATTGGAAATCTCATATAGCTGAAGTTAAGTCTAAAATAGTGAAGTATGTTAGACTTTTTTATTCTCTTAGAACGGTATGCTATACAGGATTGCTTAAACAAGTTTATTTTGCCATTATAAATTCTAAAATTGAATACGGTTTAGAAATTTGGGGAGGAAGTTATATTACAACCCTCAAACCAATTGTTACTCTGCAAAAACATTTCATAAGAATAATAAAATTTAAGAATAAAATGGAGAGTTCAGCTCCAATTTTTAGAGATTTAAATGTGTTACCGATAAAAAATCTGTATATCTATAAAGTATTAAAATAATTTTATAATCAAAGCAGCAGTTTTTACAATGCAAATTCACATTATAGTCAGAGAAGAATAAACGTTCAAGTTCCGAGACCCCATCTAACCTTGTTTAAAAAATTCTATCTTTTTTAGGACCAAAGTTTTTTAATTGTTTACCAGAATATTTAAGAAAATGTAAAATCAAAAATAAGTTTGTTAAAATGCTTCGGCATGTTTTGTTATTAGAAGAAGATGTAGACAGGTTTTACAACACTATAGTATGATCATTACACTTTTAAAATGTAACTTTATATTATAATTTACTTGAAAATCTGATCAACATTTCACATATATTTCCGTTTTATGTTACTTTTTTTAGAAGTTAATCTAGTTATAGTTGTTTTAGAGTGTATCATTACGAGGATCTGGTAGGGCAGTCCTTTTTTTCGAGTTGCTGTTTCTTTATGTGTACTAGTTTAATACCCGAACAGGTATTTTGTTACCTCGGGCTTTATTGTTGATTTTAGTTTAAGATCTACTGTATGTAAAATGTACAACTGACAACAATAAAGAAATTTGTCATTCATTCATTATATACACTATATGGTTTACTGGGACAGGAATTATAACCCATCGAGGAGTGATTCCTATACATAACGACTTGTATGTGTTGGGAGTATGGTACAAACCAATCACTGTTCCGGCTGTGGTCTATGGACAGGAATTATAACCCATCGAGGAGTGATTCCTATAACTAACGACTTGTATGTGTTGGGAGTATGGTACAAACCAATCACTGTTCCGGCTGTGGTCTATGGGAAATTGGAACATACACAATGTTTCGGTTTCCAATCCCCTAATCTCAAATGTGACCATTACGTCAAGCAGTAGAATTTATTTACACAATCTAAATGTTTTTACTGTAAATACTATTTTTTAATTTTAATAAAATACATGACTCAATTCTATATTGCTACACTTAAGATGTATGGCGTAGAATGTTAACTAATTATACAATATATGCTTTACGCTTAGTTTTTTGGTATAAATTAAAGGAAAAGTGTTCCCAACTTTTATTAGAATTTTACTTTAACTATTCAGTTTGTTAGAAAACATTACGATATTTACAGATTAAAAATGTACCATTAGGTTACTCAAAATGACTTTTTTATACTTCCTGGAAAATCTTAAACCCGAGAAAAACGAAACCTGATGTTAGCTACTGTAGACAATTGACGCAGGAAAGTTAAGTTTCAAAGTCAGATATGAAGGTAGTAAAGTTCTTTTATCAACTGAAGCGGGTTCTTATGTGTTCTGTATCAACCCGAATTTTTGCCTTCGTCTAGTTTTCAATCGTTATTACATATTACCCGCAGCTGAAATTAACTGACAGGATAGTATGTATGTTGCAAAATTAACATTTCTAATCCATAACATGTATCACGAGTGACATTTATGGCGCTGTCCATGTTACATTTTAGCTGCTCTGCTGTGATTTACTATATATAATTATATATATAGTTTGTTTTACATTTAAATACCTTATAGGCCAACAATATATATATATATATATATCTGTATGTATATATATATATATATATATATATATATATATATATATATATATATATATATTAATTATCACAGTAATATGAAATGCATAATTCTAATTAAAATTACAGAATAGTCTATAATTTTATTTATTATATCAAAATCGTAATTTTTAAAGTTGTTTGCGAAAAGTCTCATTACCTCACTTTTTATAATGTAGTTATGCCGCTGAACAAAGCCAATCATAATGCTCTTGGTCTGTTTAATGTATGGAGTGTTGGTTTTCAATTTCCGTCGTAAACTGAAAGGAGATAGAAAGACAGTTTGTACAGTGAATATCGAATTTTCAATAATGTTTGCAGAGTCTACGAAGCGTATTTTATTACGAAGAGAATGTAATTCACGAATATTCCTCTGGGTTTTCGTATCACATATTCTGCTGTGTTTACTTATCATGTATTCGAAACTGTTATAATGAAAGATTTCGGTTGCTATAGGATTTATTTGATTTAGTTGCAGCATAAAAACTTCGGTGATTTTTGTTTTTCTAACATCATTATATCTAATTTTAACACTGCATTACAAAGTAGCAAAATTAAAATGCAACTGCGAATAGGCTAATAAATTAGTTTTAAGACAAGAACTAACAGGTAACGAAAATTTCCATTACGTCTATATAATTAAACTAATGTTAAACTATTCATGTTATAAAACCTAGGTAAATAAATTTAATGCATGTAAAGAAAACTCCAAAATGTGCTTATTTTTAATTTTGGCTGAATTCCAAAATGGTCTTTTATATTAATTGCAAACTTATTTGTTATAAACATTTATAGAACGAAGTTTTACTTGTATATAAATTTCAATTTTGTAGCCAAATAAACAGAAAAAACGATATTTCGTACAACGCATAATAGTTTTGTCATTTGTAAATGATGATTAAATATAATAAAGTACGAAATTAGTAGTTTATTCAAATAAGAAATACATGGATAGAAAAATATTAAATATAGATTACTTTGCCAACTACTTTAGTTGGTCATTCAATAGATAAAAATTCTTGCACAAAACTAATTTTTACGAACTCTAAAATCATTCAAATCTAAGTGCAGGTATAACCATAAAACTCTACGTGATTATGCTTACAATTATATATTTAATTTTATGACAAAGTTGATAATTCAATACACTGAATTATCGTAATTTATTACTAATGGTTAATGCTGAAAATAATAAATTTTAGTGTTTAAAGTAAAGTTCAATACAAACTTGTAATTCGATTAAAGTATACTTTTACTTTTGAAAATAGTATTTTGTATAGTAAACTTTTCATAATACCCAAGATTAGTACATCTCAGAACTCCTGGAAACGTTAGTGTAATAGGGACATCATTATAACTGCTAACAAGCTCCACTTAATGTCAAGCTTTGAAGCTGTAATGGCTCTCAAAGACGCCCACTTAACTGAATAAATAAACACTGTAATGACTGCTAATCTTTCTTTAACTTTGGTGTAAATTATTTTTTACCGTTTTATCTTACATAAACTAAAGTAATCAATCGATTCGTAATACATTTATATTTCACATTGCTTTTAAATTTCATACATTTTCTAAAAAAAATACTGTACGAAATCATAAATACGATATAATTTTAGACTATTTTTATGTTTTTGGTTTAAGAATTATTTATTATAATCTGAAAAATATTAACGCTTTACATACCAATGATTTGTATTATAAGAGTTTAGTGTATTGGCATTTTTTGCATTTATCTTGCTACAATTTAATAATGATTCAGATATTAGATACACTATCACTATTTATTTGTAATTGAAATAATTGTGTAAATTAATATATTTTTCCATTTATAACGTATTTTCACAATATTACATAGTTTAAGTGGGCAAATCTTCAAATCTCACTATAATAACTTGTTGTATAAAATGAAATTTAGTGTGAAAATATTGGTATTGTAATAATGTTCAATGTTATGTTTTCCTCTTTTACTTTAATTATCTCATCAAGAGGCTGTCGTAAATATAAAACGTGGCTTATGCTCACGCCCAGTTTAATAACCGAAATTGTAAGTGGATTATCGAACTTAGTTTTGATACTGCTACAAATTATGATTCTCTATAACGCACATCAAGGACAATTGTTCTTAAACTTAGATGTAAGAGACAACATAATAAGCTAGTAGAATAGAATAGAATAGAAAACTCTCTTTATTGCAGGAATATACAAACTCAATTTCAAATGAAATTAAACAAATAACACATGATTAAAACAGTTTATAAATAAACAATAATTACTACTAAAATATATACTATAAATATGTAAATTCCCGCAAAAGGTAGCCCTTACAGGCATAAAGCCCAATTATAAGGGAACCCTATGCTAAGGTTTACCTCCCCGGTAAAATGAAAATTAAATAAAATCCTTATATCAAATTGAATAAACAACAACTTTCATAATAAATCTAATATCTATGTAAAAGAGTCTGCCAAACTACAAATAATAGTGGTAAAATTAACACAAACTTATTACTTCTATCATAAAAAAATTATATACATATATTATAATATAGTACTTAATTTTATAGTAACAATTTATATAAATGTACAATTATATTGTATTTTAAATATACTAAAGCTACATAAAAAATAATACTACATTTATAAGGTTTGCGAAATAATAGTAAAACATTTTCTCTTAAAATCTATAGTTTTTAAAGATATATCTAAACTATTGGCAACATTGTTTAGTAACTTAAATGCCGTCAACATTGGTGAAGTGGCATGCCCCACCGTTCTAGCATACTCCACGTAGAGCAACCTACTTGCTCGGTCTCCTCGTCTCGGCACATGCCACGACACACACGCCAGCAGCTCGGGGTCATCCACGGACCCAGACATGACACCCTTAAGAAAAACAAGGCTTGCGACCTTTCTCCTTACATCCAAACGATGGAACTTAAACATCTCAAAGAGCTCTACATATCTGACTGTGTAAATAGGATAAATACGGAATCCAAATACCTTAAAATACAAAGTTCTTAAAAAACGTTTCTGAACTCTTTCAATAATTTTAATATATAAAGCTGAATGATGAGGAGACCAGACAATACTTGCAAACTCAAGTTTTGATCTAACTAATGACTTGTAAAGAGTTAGAAAAGTAGGTGGATATTGAAACAAACTGCAAGTTCGAGTTATAAATCCAAGTGTGATGAGGGACCTACTGACCGTATTGACAATATGCTCATTAAACTGCAAATCTGATATCATTATAACTACCAAATCTCTGAAACTTCGAACTCTTTCTAAAACTATGCCATCGATATTATATGGAAATAAAACTGGATGTAACATTCTATAGAATGACATAGTCGAACACTTAGATACGTTCAAAATCAATTTATTGCGGCTACACCACTGATTAAGTGAATCTAAGTCGTTTTGTATAATTGCGCAATCAGATGGTAGTTTGACTAATGAAAAAAATTTTAGGTCATCTGCATACAATAGAAAATTACTTCTAAGAATGTAGGTAAGATCATTAATAAATATATTAAAACAAAGAGGACCTAAATTACTGCCCTGGGGAACTCCAGAGGGGGCTAGGAAGGAATCGGACTTGTATCCCTGTAAGGAAACAAATTGCCGTCTATTTTTAAGGTAAGAGATAAAAAATTCTATTATTTCAGCTGAAATTCCATAGTAGTTCATTTTCTTCAAAAGAATAAAATGGTCAACCTTATCGAACGCTTTTTACATGTCCGTATAAACAACATCGACTTGATGCCTTGAGTCCAAAGCTGAAGAAGTAAAATTAACAAAATTCACCAGATTTGTACTTATAGAACGCGAAGGCATAAACCCATGCTGACGACTGCTGATATATTGTTTCATATGAAAGGATACATGATCAAAAATTATTAGTTCCAACACTTTAGCTGGAGTACATAAAATAGCTACAGGTCTATAATTGGGAATTTCAAATCGGTTACCCTTCTTTAATATTGGAGTTATTTTAGTGATCTTCCAACAATCCGGAAAACACTTGTATAGCTAAACACAGGTTAAAAATATGACAGAGCGGTTTCTCAATAAATTCTGAACAACCTTTGATAATGTAATTGGGAATCAAGTCAGGGCCGTATAAACGCTTAGACGGAAGTTTTCGAATCGCGGCAGAAACCTCGCTCACAGAAATGGAACGTAAATTAAAATTATTAACTCCATTCATGACAGGAGATTTATTAATCATGTCTGGGTCCAAGACCTCCCCGCGGTCGTAAACCAAACTGAAATATCGAGCAAATCCAGTCGCTGCGCTCAAACCATCATCCAACGTTTCATTTTCCCACACAAACCGCTGACCCACGGCATTTATTTTGCTATTTTTTTTTAATTAATGAAACTCCAAAACTTTTTAGGATCACTCACAAGTGATTCTTCTGATTTACGTACATAATTGTCATAAGACTGTTTAACCATACGCTTCAGTGTTGATCTACACTGCCGAAACTTCTCCAAAGGAACTGGATTTTTAAATCGCATAATAAATTTCTAAATTTATTCTTCTCTTTTATCTTAAATATTATGTCTGAAGTGTACCAGGAAGGATACTTCGATGGACGCTGCCTACGCGCAATTGTATGTTGATTTAAACAAGAATATAGAATTTCGTAGAAACAAGCAACTGATTCATAGCATCGTTCGCCTATAGGACGCGGTCCCAATTAGCGTTTTGAAACGTTGTATACAGCTGGAAAAAAATCTACTCTAGAAAAGTTATATCTAATTTCGTTAGGCGGAACAGCACGCCACCTGCATTTTGTCAATACCAGACTAATCGCTAAAACTGGATGATGGTTATCAACAGGAACCAAAAAATCACTGGACCTTTCCACTGAAAAACCTTTAAAATTACTCATGACCAAATCTAAGGTCCTATATTATTGATATTCACGATGTCATTATACAAACTAAAATTATAAAACTGTAAAAACTGATGAAAATATCTGTATATATCCCCTCCGCTTTAAAATTTAAATTTACTATTTTCAGTTAAAGGAAGATTAAAGTCGTCTATAATTAAAATTCTGTCATTAACAAAAAACCTATTTTCTAACGACTGAAGAATGAGTTGTAAGTGACTAAGCTTGAGTTTGGCGGTATGTATACTGTACATAAATAGAAACTGAAACCGGTGGGGTTAATCAACTTACGCCACAATACCGAAATAATTTCGTTATCTAAGAATGGCGGAAGTGGCTTGGCGCGCCAGGCATTGTCCCTGACCGCGACCAGCACCCCCCGCCACCGCACACGGTCTGTACCATCACTCCTCCAAACTGACCACTGATCCGTGAATTACTCAGAACTATAAACGGACTCATCAAGCCATGTCTCTGTTAGACTCACTATATCAAACTCTAAACTTAAAATATTACTAAAAAATTAGTTCACTTTAGATTTTAAACCCCTAACATTCTGATAATAAATGAAATTATTACTAACCATTCTTAACTATAATAAAACAAAACATATTTTAAAACGTGAAAACAAACATTAAAATAGTAGTTTACACAAATACCACATAATAAATTATGAAGATTACTGCTTTTAGGAAGCCCCATCACGTTGCAGATCCTGCAGTTGATGCTTAGAAGTTATGTGGATCGCCGGCTGACCGTCTCTCTTGCGGACCAACACCTTCCCGTTACTGTACCAGGCGAACCTCACTCGGCCCTCCCGCGCTGCACACTTGGCGTGGTAGAGTAGTTCCCTGAAGGCCTTCGAAAGTGACGGGTTCACGAATACTTTGTTTTCGGATGAGAAGTCGAGTTCTGATGCTGGAAACCCACGCTTGACTTTCGCAAGCCGCAACAGCTCATCACAGTCCCCGCGTTGAACAAACTTGAGAATAATGCCCCGTGGTCTCGACGCGCCGCTACCGCCCGCGAGTCTGTGCACCGCATCAATCATTTCTGGCTTGAGGTCGGAACCGCAGAACTTTTGCCACCGCCTTTACAACTTCAAACACATTCTCGGACTTATTCTCGGGCACACCTTGTATGTCAACCGTGTTTCTACGCGAATATTGTTGCACATCGCAAAGCTCCTTCTTAACTTGCTCTAGTTTACGTTGTAGCTGCGAATTCTCCACCTTTAGAACATCGATCACGTTGAGGCACTTGTCAATATCCTCTCGTTGGGCGTTAATTAAAACCTTTACTTCGTCTATCTTGTCATGTGTAGAATCGATCGACTTTACCATGGCTTTTGATTCCTCACGAAATTCACGCATTTCCTTCTTTGATTCCTCACGAAACTCACGCATTTCCTTAACAAGGTTTTCTAGTTGACTACTCAATGAACTCAAAAAGTCACTGTCACTCATTGATCTAGTCTTCACTGTAGAGGGTTTTTCCGGGGGAGGCATAACGCACTTTGCTCGGCGATAAGACAGACCGGTTGACCTTGAAGTGCTCAACTCCGCCCGTCGCTGCTACAAAAACCTGAAAGTGCAACTGAACACTTGCGAAAAACTACACTTTCCTTAGACAAAACTTCATGAAACTTTAACACTAACGTAACAACATGTATATCTAACACTATGCCAAGCTACACAATCATCCGCTAAATATAAACCACTTAAAACAAGGCGAACAAGCGGAGCCGAAACAAACGCAGTCTAGCCTGAACTCATCGTCTCCTTAGCAGTACGTTTACTCCATAATCCATATCACTTAGTTTAATAATTACCTACCGGCTAAACGTCGGCGATATGGAATGTACGTTTCTGTTAATATTAACACTTAATATTAACATATGTAGTGTAAACTTAGTTTCTTAAATAGTATAACATGTGCTTTACCCAAAAATGCTGGATATGGTTGGGAAAAGTCTTGCAATGTGATTACATTTAAATTTGGGAAATAAATAATAAAATAATAACTGCAAACATTCTTTTAAGGGATATTTTTATTTTGGAAATATTAAGTTTCACCATAAAAACAATAAAATTTATTTCAATAGTATACAACTATATACTGTAGTTCTCAATATTAGCCTATACGACTTTACATTCTATCATGTGTAAACAGGGATCCGTTTTGTGTATAATATTCACAATAGGCGAAGAAATGCAAATTGTACCAAAACTATGGGGTGAGGCTAATAAAATATATAGCAAACGTTACTTGAAATCGTAAAAAAAAAAATCGTTACATATTGTGTGAAATTTCAAGATTTTATATTTGAAAGGTGAAATTTTTAGAGTAGAGATATTTTACCGTTTCTTTAGAATATACACAAGGAAATAGAAAACCATGAAGATTTTCGAACGTATTAAAAAACCAATAATTAGCATGAAAATTAAAACTAATTTTAAGACGTATAAATGACTGATAGATAATGAGCATTGAATAGTGTACATACGAGTTTAGGCTAAATGTACTGTTAAATTTTCAATATTAATCAATAAATTAATATTTATTATTAATTTGATTATTAATTTATTACTAATGATTTAACCAAAATGTAATGTCGGTTACATCTATACCATACTGTGACACTGATACGTGAATGATATTCAGTTGTCCAATGAACTGATTAGTAATGAATATTTACTAATCTAGATAATAATATTTCCTTGTTTGTAAAAGTGTGCGATAAAAGAATGACATTTCCATAAGGATACGTTAGCTATAGTAATTTAAGGGTGTATATTTTGCTCAGGCAGGTCATCATATTCAGATCATAAGATTACTAAGAGGAAAGGGCATTTATTGAATCTCACAAGACAACAGGTTATGGCACAGATTAAAATTAATGTATTGAGTCTTGTAGCACCTTCACTCTCTAAAATATCAAAGGACTATTTCATGCTATGTTCTTATATTTAAAATAAATACAATTTCACTATTTATAATAACATCGCTTCTTTATGTGTATACTTACATTATGGTGAAACACCTTTTTCTCTTAGGAGCGTTAGTAATTGAGAATTGATGATTTGATATAAATCACATAATTTTTAGCTGTGAATTTTATTACATCCTTATAAATATCTCAATAAATAAACACATCAGGTAAATAAATTTTGTATGGGAGTGAAGTTTACAAAATGCCATGTACAATTCAATAAACTTCTAAAAAGAGATACAATTCACAGTAAATAATAAATTTAATAATATTTAATGTCAAAAACTTAATTCATTTAAATCTAAACTAATTGTTGATACGATTAGAAAAGGATACTTTTGTAAAATACATTATTTTATAAGTCTCAGATCACATTAATATGTCTTTCTTTATAATATTTATTTGTATTTTTTAACTATATATTTACTTCAATCTCTAGGCTTAAATTTAACAATACATGATTAGAAGTAATGACGCACCGATATTTGTTACAACCCCACCGAAGTGTCAAATTTGTTATTAAATTATAAAATTGAAAATCAGATTTACTTCGGAACTGTCAAAGAATATTAATATTAATTATTAAGGCACGCAATCCTACTAATCAGCTCCTTATGAGTTTCAGACACAAGGGAATATTTAGGTAATAGAACCAATCAAAAGCGAGTAATCCTTTTCACGGAACCGATCGTAAACCTCCGATTTATCGTTGATTAATTGTTTTAATTGCTGTTGAGTGAACTACAAGCAGTTTTGAAGTAAAAACTAGTAAATAATGTAGTTTAATTATTGATGCATTTATCAACAAATTTTGGTCATGACGGATTACAGCTTAGGCCTACTAATATTTAGCTCACGAAAATAGTTTTAACTACTAAACAATTAACATGTTTTGTAACCTAATTAAAACATTTCTATAACAATTATTCGGTTTTTGAAGTTTTTGATCTCGTATAGTGAATGTACCGTTAAATGCAACCCTCTACGAATACGATAGGGTTATAGGTAGACCAACAATTAAAGGCATTAATTACTCGATTGTGGCCATGAAAGATTTAGTTTTAGAAACAGACGTGACAGAAATTGGCGAAGAAGGGAGACGCTTCAACAGATCTCCTCCAGGATGAGAATGATGAACGCATTCAAAAATAAAATCACAATACAAGGACCCAAAGTTTCCGTTTAGAGTCAACATTTAACCTGCTACTGGCTGAACGCATGCAGACTTGCTAACTGACCATTACTATATGAAAATGGAGAAATTTTGTACGATGGTTAAAACCATTGATTAAAACTATGTGGTTCTTATGACACATATGCAAAAAGAAAATTGTAGAAATATTATTCACGTCAATAGAAGGGATGGAAAATGTTGTATTTTCAGACATAAGTGTGAAGAACTCAATCTGACTGTTGAGTTTATCCCCTGTTTATCTTGATAAAACAGTCGGTGACGTAGAAGATCTAAGAGAACTCTTTATGTTGTTTCAACCTAAGAGACACCTAGACTATAAAATATTTAAATTTGCTGTAATCTAGATGAATATGTAATCATTTCCTTTTATAAACTGTGTACCTGAACGTTTAGAAATTCCGTGTTTATATATTGGACTCTTAAATCATCCGATTTCTTTTATGTGTCACTTGCCTCTCATCTTTGTTATATTACTTTATTCCAAAGTTATCTTTACGGTTTATTTAAATAAAGTGTGTTGTTAGTTCATAATATTCTATCCTAGATGCAGAGAGAAAAAACGGAATTTACTGCGTTATTTAGGTGCAAATACAAAAATATTGAATATTAGACATCTATTTATTGTACAAAAACTAATACAATTTTTCAAGAACATAAAAAAATTATAAACATAAAGCAGGTGCTGCTGACTTCAGGACTGAAATACGTGAACGGGGAACAAATGGTGCAAACGAGGGACAGAATCAAAAATCGCTTAGCAATCCGTGACAAACTTGACTGTAGCCTAGCTGATAGAAAATGGTAAAAAAAACGAAAGTTCAATAAAATAAATTCTTCTATTGCTATATTCACATGCATTACAAATAGTAGTTGAGCAATAAAATGCGAAAAACTTCGGTCATTTGTCAAAAGCTTAATGTGCTAAACAGTGTGGTTTTTGTATAAATATATTACAATAAATTTAAATCCAAATTAATTTATATCTTACTTTTAAAAATTTATTTTTGGTGAACCATGTAACTAAATGTAAAGATAGTTATTTTTATAACTATAATTCTTATCGTGCCACAGTTAATGTTATTATGTTACATGAGTTCATGCATATTATATATTCTTTAATATTATTATATTTAATTGGGAATTATTAATTTGAAACACTAAAATAACGTGTAAGTAACACTGACACAGTTTAGTTTATTAGTTACTAGTTTATTATTTGCAGTCCCTAGTATTATTATGTAAGTTGTCTGTATCATGTATGCTTGAAACATTTGAGTCATAAACAGATTACAGAAAAAATCTGGGTCGGAGGACCAATGATTAATTTGATGCTAGGGAATGAAAACGAAAGAGACATATATGGTTGAAAAGTAGTGTTAGTGCTAGAGTAGTGTTAGAATAAAATGGGTTTATATGGAACGGTACCACTCAAAGACGCAACTCTTGCAGATCGGGCGCAGTAAGCTGAATGTCTCGTGTCGCATTCTTTGTCGGGGCCTTCACAGAGTCTATGGGTGGATGGCCGGTTAGCAATGCCACTATCATTTCACAAAATTCAGTTGTATTGGATTGGGGTAAGTGACAGAAAGAAATGCATATGTCATGCTTAACTCCACGAATCAAACGGGTGTTACAAAGGGGCATATGGAGACAACACTCGCAATTTGTTGAGAGATACTGCCTACGGCCTTACATTCTGGAGGACTCTGACCCACTGAACTACCGAGTTTTAAAACATCTAAAGGGAACTTAAGTTAGTATATTTTGGAAGTCTCCGACCCGCTGCCTGGCCACCAGGTATACCGAGATGTTCGGTCATGGTTAAATACAAAATTATAAGAAACACTGCAACTATTCCATTAAATATCATAAAGCCAATGTTTATCATAAGATGGTATAAGGTTCTTTTACACAATTTTGAACTAATTGAAATTTGATTAAAAAAGTGAATAAATAAACATTACGAATAGTTTTAATAAAGTTGTTAATTTTACGTATTATATAAAGTAATGTTATATTAATACTTCTTTTGCTTCAAGGTACAATATTTATTTTAGACTTAATACATTGACATTCCAGTTTTAACTAGAGAGAGACTGGCCCGTTTCGTACCTCATTTCTGTCTTTACAACGTTCTCATGAATAGTTTACCAGCTTATTTTCTCTCTTGAACCATTCAGTTACTTGCAGGACTACACTTCCTGCGAATGTGTGAAAATTTGAAATATTTGCAATTTAGTTTATAAGAATAAGCAAAATTATAATTTAATAATAACTAAGCAGTTTAATTTAGAATGATAGTAAAGACTATTACAATAGTATTTTAAATTTAGCATTAATACGGTAAATTTAAAACCTAGTGGAGATCCGGATTCCAGCCCTGGCGGAGCAAGTACTTTATGTGATTCAATGTTTATTGAAATTAAATTAGGCTATGGCCATTTATACAAAATGTATACATATATTCTAACGGTGTAGAGAAATATAAGTAATTTAAAGCCTAAAAAATATTCTTAAAGTTAAACTTTTTGTTATTTTTTAACTTATCAGAAGATAACATTATCTTCCAGTATACATAAAAGATTTTTACGAGTGTTTATTATGTACTTGAATAAGTATGTACCTATAACTACCTGGTATTAAATTGGCAGTCATTTAAATACAATACCAGCCCTATAAAAGTACATATGTTTTTTTCTACTCTTTGATGTTCAATCTTAATGAAGGTATATGTATATACTGTAATGAATCCAATAATTTTAGTGACACTTGAAATATTTTCATATAGTTTGTAGGAATATTAAATCCGTCTCAGTAAACTTAGTGAATATATACTTATATGCAACACAATGAAGCCATAACAATATTTAAGTTAACACAATTATTAAACGTCTTCTCTCATTTTACAAAACTATATACTACGTTCAGCAATTATAAGGCCTGAAGCCTGTGGACTTTCAAAGACACAAAAAAAACGCACATACTTAATATTTGTAATTTTCTTTATAAATAAGCCTGTTAAAAGTACTCGTTGGTATATGTCCTTGAAAATTCCAAAATTAGCAATAATTGTATTAATTATATGACAATATATCATGTATGTACAAGTTATAAACCCACTCTCACATTAATTCCACGCTGTATTTTTTTAATTTGGTTGTAACGGAAAAATATATTATTTTTATTTATAATAAAATCAAATTTTTGTAAGAACTGCAGGTGTTGTCGTTCATAGGTAAATACATAGGTTTCTCAAACATAAAAAAATCTAAAAACGCCTATAGTGATAAATTAATAGTTTTTAAATATCAATGTTAAACTTTAACGTAAAATGTGTGTGAAGAAAGGTCGCTTCCAGGACCTTTATTCTTGACCAAATATTAATTGGAACCATTAAATCTACTGACTAATACGTTTACTCTGAATCTGACATTTTTCGTTAGTCTATATTTATATTTTAAACAGGCCCAAGACTATTAAAGTAAGTCAATTAAAATACCCTTCAATCTGTACAAGCCATTATGAATCCTTTCAGTATTGTTACAGGTAATTCATCTCTTCTGACACTGATACTTTTCATTAATCACTAGCTTTCTGATGTCTTAATTTCATCATTAAGTTGACACAAGGATAATAAGTACTAAGCCTTTTAGCATTGTTACTTTTACATACTAGTATAAAAATACGTTTGGGTAATCACTCATTTTTCAACCTATCATATTATTTTGTAAAGCTTCAATGTTTCAAGGGTAATCAAACAAAATTGATTTAAATGATTGTGTGACCACAACCTCAGTATGTTTAATTGCATTAAATGAGAATCAATATATTCATAACTTGTAGTTGGCTGTTTAAACTATTTGTAAATCGATCATTAAGGGTTAAAACGTTCTGACCGTGAATACAAACAATTGAATGCTGTAATGTTACTTAATATTATAAGAAATATATCACATCAAAGGGTATCATCAACTAAAAGCTATAGCTTTGATGTTAAAATGAAGACTATGAAATCAGAACACTTATAACATATTAAAAAATATTATAATTTAAATAATCTTAAGGTAACTTAATATGAACATCAAACTGTATAAATAATACCCATTTTTAGGTTTATTTGAGAAACTTCCCTCACTGCACTCACCCGCAGAGAAACAATTAATCCGCGTGCCAATTAAGTTATCAATCCGCCAAGAATTTAGTTCCAGGAACATCGGATGTAACTTATACTAGCCAGTAACAAGTAACTGGCTTGCGAAAATATGTAATATATGAAGTAAAACTAAATAACGGTACAAACTAATGAAAATAAGTATATATATATATATTAGCAGACCCGATAGACGTTGTCCTGTTAATTCGAAAATTTTAAACTTTGATTAATCTGTAACAATCTGGCCTGTTTTGATAAAAATGTCTATTAAAAAGTTATTACAATATCTAACTTCATCACATGTACATTTAATCACACTTCGACCAACCGATAGTGTATGAGTGTTATGAGTTACCAACATGAGTGATGTGAAATGTAGAGGATGTTTTAAATGAAAACTTACTTAATCTGAAGGTAAAAAAGTTGAAACAAACTATTTTATAACAGGTATATTTTTTCAATTTACAACTTAATTTATCGTAATGCCATTGAATGTACAATATTTTTTGTTAATCCTTCAGGAGTATACACAAACAAATTAGTTGATTTTCCGATAGGGCTGAAGTATAATAAGTGACCTCCATCACAATCGAGTTATTGATATATCTGAATAGCCTATATAACTACTATCCGAATTAGATTATAGTTATGTAAAGGCTGAAGTATAATAAGCGGCCACCATCACAATCGAATTATTGATATTTCTGAATAGTCTATCTAAACTACCGAATTTCATTATAGTTATTTAAAATTACAGTATAGTATCGGAACTGCCCAACAGAATTTAATTTATCTAAAATACTAAATAAGTATTCCGTATAGGGCTGAAGTATAATAAGTGGCCACCATCACAATCGAATTATAGATATTTTTGAATAGCCTATCTAAAGTACTAAAATGACGAACTGAATTAGATTATAGTTATTTAAAGGCTGAATTATAATAAGCGGCCAACATCGCAATCAAATTATTGATATTTCTAATTAACCTATCTAAACTACCGAATTTCATTATCTTTATATTTATATTTCTTGTGTGCGTGTGTATGGAGCTAAACTCCTCCTAAATGGGTGGACCATCTTGGAATGCTTTACATTGTATCCAGCAGAATGCGCTACGATCACAGTTTCAAATGTTTTCTATTTTAATTCCAGGTTTTCCTGAAAGTTTGTGCTGCTATCAAATATGTGTGTTGTTTTGTAACATCGTGTAATTATTGTGTAAGTTCTAATTGTAATATTACATTAATAGAGATTGAAGATGTTTGAAGTACATAAAAAACTATAGTTACTTATTGAAGTTATTGAACTAATTTTGAAAATTTATTGAACGAAGTGAGTATATTGGTCGCATAACCTAAGTAGCATACAAATCAAAAGGTTGTGTTTCTATGTGTGAATAACTATTGTTAACAGTTTAGTCACATAAGTTCAAATTAAGTAGCATATAAATCACATGATTGAATAACTATTCGTCCTCTTCCACAAAGACGTGGCATTTTTCTGTAAAAATAAAATTCTGTATAATAGTACACAATGAATATGAGTAACTTATTGAATATGTAATTTTAATTAAGTAACTTCTAGATAAAAATGTATAACAACGTAGACTACAGTATATAAAATACTAAATAAGTATTTCCTATAGGTCTGAAGTACAATAAGTGGCCACCATCACAATCGAATTATTGATATTTTTGATTAATCTATCTAAACTACCGAATTACATTATAATTATTTAAAATTACAGTATAGTATCGGAACTGGTCAACAGAATTTAATTTATCTAATATACTAAATAAGTATTCCCTATAGGTCTGAAGTACAATAAGTGGCCACCATCACAATCAAATTATTGATATATCTGAATAGCCTATCTAAACTATTAAAATGACGATCCAAATTATAGTTATTTAAAGGCTGAAGTATAATAAGCAGCCACCATCTCAATCGAATTATTGATATTTCTGATTAGCCTATCTAAACTACTGGATTTCATTATAGTTATTTATTCGGTCAAATTTAATTAAATTTTTAATTATAAATAGTTGTTGATGTTGGAGTGTTTTATATTGGATTCGACAGACTGCGCTACAACACGTAATACAAAGTGAACTGATCCACTTGAAGACACACAAAAAGTTTCAATAAAATCGGTCCACCCGTTTAGGAGGAGTTCAGCCTCATACACACGCACACAAGAAATCTATATAAATAAAAATGAATTTCCGTTCGTTAGTCTCACTAAAACTCGAGAACGGCTGAACCGATTTGGCTAATTTTGGTCTTAAATTGTTTGTGAAAGTCCAGGGAACGTTTAAAAGGTGAGTAACATTAGAAGATTTTGTCAGAATATTTAATAATTTAGGAAAATAATTATAATATTTACGACACGTAACCCAAACTTAAGTGACCCTAAACATCTGTTGACACTTTCAGATGAAGTTCACAAAAGTCACATTTGTTGTTTTTAAAAATCACAAGTAATATTTGTTTACATTACAATTTTATATAATATTAAATATTAAATAATTATACAATGCTTAATCAGTAGTGTTATGCTGATTACAAATACAAATTATTATCCAATTCTTATTTTAGATTGCACCAATGACGAATAAACCATCTAATGCATTGAAAATAATATTCAAACGGTGTTGTAATACCCACCTTTAAGAAAGCTGCGAATGTTTTTTTGCACATAAGGTTGAAACTGGATGTATCCCTTAACAATTTTACTGTAGTTAAAGGAAAAGCAAAGGGATGACACATTCTTTCCCTAATATCAGAAGCTGAATACTAGCGACGGAAGTAGATGCATTATTACTAAAGTAGTCTTATTAAAAGATTGTAGGGTTTTTTTGCGATGTTCACTGGTTTTATTATTATTTTTCAAAGTACACTGTTTCGTGTCTATACATGATTGGCCCTCCCCGGGATTTGAACCCGTGATCTCTCAGTTAGAGAGCTCCGTAGACCTCCGTAGACCATTAGTCTACGGAGGAGGCCATCATATTACACCATAAATCCTTTCAATATGATTACCTGTATTTTTACCTCTATTGATTGCCTTTTTTCCGATATGATAATGATGATAATTTGACAATAAATGTGTTGTATTTAATGTATGCAAAAATATTTTATTAATTTTGAATTGTTATCAAAATTTCTAGAATAAAAAACAAAATTTAAACCATGTGAGATATAATTACTAAATGTGTCATGTTGTGCACTTGGGTATATATGTTGTTACTAATACATAATATCTCAAATAAAAATAATGTTGATACAATAAAATGTTTTTTTTTTAATAAACATATATTAATGAAACATATATTGATCAGTCTTTATGGTAAGAAACATATTTTCATAAATTTCTCGGGTTAATCAGCAACATAATATGTTATATTAATTGATATTATTTATAAACCCGGATTGCTAATGATGTCTTCACTTTGCTCGCTAGGACCTGACGGCGTGGCGGAAGGCCTCGGTGACTCGGACAAGTCTGGTACAGCCAGAATATTGCCAATGTTGTCCTCCTGATTTTCTTCTATCTCATCCAAATATTCTAATTCTTCACCAGTTACATTAAGTTCTGAAAATGTTATTCCTTCAGATGATGATGATGATGGTAGTATTGTTGAGACAAACTTCGGTTTTGATAAAAATCTTTTGTTTCATATGATTTTTTTGTTCCTTGGCCCTGTTATTTCTTATTATGCGGCTCAAATTGTGACCGTACTTGATACAAAAGTTCAAAGTATCAGCGGTTATTGTCAAACATTCGTCGCATCTTAACAATTTTTTAGTGCAACTGGGACAGGTAGTTGTTTTATTCTACCGTTCTATCCACTTTTTGCAAAAGGGACAATGCATTATAAAAGTTTTTCTTCTATAAAAACACATCAATCAATCAATTTAAAGGAAAGTGACTATCACGTTACAAACGAATCCAGTCAACCATAAAAACGATCTGACACTTGATCTGACAGAAATTTAAAACACCTTTTTAAAGACACATTTGTGTTTTTTTATTAATTATTGTGGCATTGGCTGTAAGGACATCTGCCAAATAAGAACGAATTTGCAGACCACAGAGCTTGCATTCGATGCAATGAGAATATCATCTCAACTATTCATTGAATTTTGAACAGTTCTAAGATGCCATAGCATGGCCTATACTATGATGATGATGCCTTTATAAAGTTACCGGTTCTGCAATACATAATTAGGGTTTAAATTAATATGGTTTATGTTAAGTGGTAAGTGAAACGAAGTTCACCGGGTCAACTAGTATATATATATATATAAAGATATAGCACACAGGTGGAATTTGGCGATGTTTCGGCAGATACCATTGTGTAGCTGATGCTGCAGAGTGAGGACGCATGGAATGCAGTCACCACTTATGTACATGCGATCCTTCATCAGAAGTGTAAAGCCGGATGCCGGGATGACCCCTAGCTTCCGAAACAAGTAGTTTTGTCCTGGATGGAACATAAGACACACGGACCAGGCAAGATGTCATCCGGTAGGGCTTTTAGTGGGTAGTCCGCAAGAGAGTCCCACACTCAGTGCGCAAATGCATTCCCCCTACGTAAAAAAATAAAATAAATACAGGTGGCATGTTAAAGTAGTTATCTATATTTTGTTATGAAGGTTTTATGGAATTATTATGAAATATCATCAATGGATATTGAACACAGTCGATTATTGACAGGACATATTACTTGAGTCGGCCAAGTTCTGTAATCATTTAGTGGTTGATTCTGTGTGCAGAGTATAATGCTGTTCGAATACCTTACAATATGTTCCATCTACTAACTAATATGCGATAATTATTGATAATTATAATTTTATATTGTGACATGTAGTCACTAATCATCAATATCGAAAAACCTATTACAGAGTATACTATTATTTGTATGATAATATAATAATATTTATTTTCTCTAGAAATGTACAGAAAGTGTGTTTTAGACAACTACTGGAATAAGAACAGTTCAGTTACAACGTTCTTTCAGCTGTGACGGCAGTTTCCTTTATCGAAAGGTCGTAGATTGGGGAAAATGGTTCCTGAGTACTTCCGAATCTTTACACTAAGTGTATCTGCTCTTTACTAGGATTTACTGATTATTTGATTTTTAATTACCTTTTAATATTCCTCATAAAGTGATAATTAACTGTACAACAAATTACACATAATATGCAAATTAATAATGCATCAAATTAGATTTTTCATAACTCTATACAGTAATTCACAAATACTTATTACTTTTATATTATTCTTTGCTAATTGTGTGAAAGTAAAAATAAGCAAAAGTGTTTAATAAGCCTTACTGAATTGTATACATACTTTTTATATTTACTTTGATATTCCTCTTACTATATTGTAATTAAAATATAAAAACATGTTCACACAGATAAAATAACTAGTAGAGAAAAACGCAAGATATAGTAATGCAAATTTCCATGTATTGGATTATAATTAACCGCTTATTAATTTTAATCCGTAAAATTTGGTAAGTTAGAATGCTATTGAAACTCTGGAAATCGAATGTAAACAGTCGTTTCTTTCATTATTTTTCATTTATAGAAACATAGAGTATAATGTTTTTCTAAGTTTTTATCGTTATAATTTACGTTTTTTTTTATATTTGTATATTTAATCGTTATAACACACATTTCTTAAAGATTGGTCGAGAAACAAAGTAGCCAGTGCAGATTTAATTATTTCTGAGATTTATTGGGTTGGACGGAAAAGTCCGAGCTGATTTTATTTCCATTTATTATTATTATTATTATTTTCTTTAACCAATAATTTTTTGCAAAAAACATAACTTATCAAATGTTTCATTACTGAAAAATTTAGCTATGTAACCAATCAGTAAAAATTTAAGCTATTATTTATTTTATTAAACATTCTTGTCATCATGCATTTTGTTTTCAGTGCTATTTTATGTAGCATATATAAAGAAATCAAAAGTGGTAATGAGCATGTTTACAAAAATTTGTTAATGAATGTGTAATCATGTATTTTATGATATACTTTATACCGTGCTGCTTAATTCATTTTTAAATCAAAGGGCTCAAACTACTGTACTGGAAGACACTGTTTGTGAGCACTTCCCTTCGCAGGCAGGTGTTCATTTCATCAACAGATTGCCAAATACTATGAAAAACGCCCAAAAGACTAAGGTAGCAAAAGCTCGTCTTAAGCGTTTTCTGGTGTCAAATGCATTGTACAGCGTTGATGAGTTTCTGGCGTTTAATTGGGAGACCACCCAATTCGATGACTGACTCCATCGCTGGAAGTGGGTTGAGATTGGCGAAGGATGAATGAGACTGGAATGTAAGAAAAATGATGTAAGTTACGTGGTGATAATATGGAGTGCAAGTTTAGTTATTGAATTAATTATGGCTTTTGCCCTACACTGTGACATTTTTACGAGCAATTAAAGGTTTGATTTTATTTGATTGATTATTTTCATATTGTATTTTCATCAAGAATATGGAATAAATAGATTTCTATTTCAGTATTTATTTGATAGCTTTTAACGCGATATCATAACAAGCATTAATTAAGTTTAAAACTAATTAACATTCAAGCTATGCTATAAAATTGCCACTAATCATTATTATAATTAGTTTTTTAATCACCTGGTTTCTTAAGACTGCGCTCTACCACTCTCGTGAACGCTGATGCAAGGGTTTTGAATCTGCCTCATTGTAGGCTCATTTTTTGAGCTATTACAAACATATTGATGTTATTTAAGTAACTTAATATTTGTATACGTGCATTAGTTTTTGAAATTTCAATTTCGCTTCAACTTAAGCTGCACATCAGGTGGAAAGTTAAAAAAAGGGTATTTTCAACGTTTCATAAAATAAAAACGCGAATTTTTATTAAGGGGAGCATGTACCTTTTTCGGGTCCCATGTTATTTAAATGGGAGTACACTGCAACATGTCGGTACCATTATCTCCTAAACTATTAGACATATTGACTTTAAACTTTAGGGGTTTGTTCTACATTAACAGCTTTATATTTTCATGCCTTTTTTTAATATCTCAATAAACAAAAAAATTATCGTGGTAGCAATTTAACAAAATTTTTTTTTAAATTATGTAAATACAATATTTTTTAAAATTATAAAAACATAATATATATTGATAAAAAAGCATGAATCTACTCACCAACTAGTCTGCAATAAGTGTGTAAAATTTGAAGTCTGTAAGTCTAATAATTGTTTCACAACGTGTTCCGAAATGTCACAAAACGGTACTTTCGGTAAAACAGCTTTAAAGTTTTAGTTACACTTCAAAACACATAATCACTTTAAAATCCACCTGGACAGTAATCATCTTCTTCATTTTTACTCTTTTTTCCTATCCTTCTTTTTATCCTCTTCTTTTTATTTTCTTCTTGGACTTCTTTGTCAGCTTTTTTAACCCTATTGGAATCGATTTGTTGAAGGCCTTCAACCATAAAGCGTCCTGGTTGGATGCATAATCGTTCCAAAACATTCACTTTGGCCATTGCTCCTTCATTAAAACTAAGAACTGCATCACAAACCCCTAATTTTAATGTCTGAATGCCAACAAATGTGGTCTTGGGTAGCCTATTCCAAATTACGCTATTGATGCTTTCATTAGGGTTCTGTGTTTTACCGTGCAGACACCTCTTTAGTAGGGCTGGGGCTGATAAATCCTTATAGATTGGTTTTATTTCTTCCATAATAGATTCAGG
This sequence comes from Homalodisca vitripennis, assembly GCF_021130785.1. Lineage (NCBI taxonomy): Eukaryota > Metazoa > Arthropoda > Insecta > Hemiptera > Cicadellidae > Homalodisca > Homalodisca vitripennis. The sequence goes on along the minus strand of NC_060208.1, from coordinate 125,030,480 downwards.
CAATGAGTTTGTATGTTTGAAATCATCTAGCTTATTATTTGCCTGAGCTTGTCTGTATTTGCACCAAGACTCAATCCCAGGCGGGCATAGTTCGTGCTGAGGTTTTGCGTCAATCGATAATTTGTGATAGAACGTAGCCCATATTGCTCTCTTCATTTTTTCAACATCTTCCAAATTATTCCTTATTGCCATCCCATAAAAACGTTGTAAGTGATCTATCTCTACATCAGTCAACCTACCTTGTCCTCCAAGTCCTTTACCATCCTTCAATTTCATTCCTTTTTTATCCCTCTTCAATCGCCGCAGTCTTGTTCCTAGTCGCTTCTGAATATGGCCTACACATTCAAGTTTTTCTAACAAAACATCATCACCATAGGGATTGTTTGCCACAACATGAGTAAACCCCTTAGAGTCCCCATCTCCAAGGTATTTTGTGTATCGCACATAGAGTTTAGCCTCAGAGCGGCGACAAAGAGTCAGAGCTCCCGCCACCTCCATTCCACCACTTGTACCTGAAAAATTTGCCAAACAAGTACCAGAATTTTTGTGCTGTTTCAATAGGGTTTTGTCATGGCTTAGAGGTTTTCTGACACATTTATTACAATATTTGCTGAAACACTCAAAGTCCATAACCTTTCCTGTATCGAAGGATGTTGCTGTCATTACGCCGTTCACAGAGGTGAAGCCTCGCTTCTGCCAGGTACCGTCAAAAGCGGCTGCTATATCACGACAATCATCATTTAGGCTACGAACTTCATCAGCTGCCTGTCTAAGTGAACATTCACTTACCTCTGTTACAGCAGTAAGCAGTTTTTTTATTATATTTTTCAATTCGGCTGTTTGGTGGAGCGATATTCATCACAGCAGAAAATACCCTACCAGAATCTAGGCCTTTGCCGATTGAACGTAGAGCATAAACATATCTTAGATTCAACTCATACATATTTCTAACACATTTGGAGCTTATTACTGAGTCAGTATGTTTACATACATTGCAACAAATATTTACACGATGTACTATTCCACACTTGAAGTCTTCATCTAGGCTTATGTCAATGCAGTCGGAACTACTACAATATTTACATGCAGTGAAAGATTTTATTAGGCCAGAAATCTGTTGTAAATCTATTATAATATTTACATTGTTTATGTCATAATCACTAAATTTAGGCAACTTTGAATCATTAATCTTCTTAGAACTAGATGATTGTTTAGGCCTAGGCCTATTAGATTCACTTGTACCTGGAGAAGCACTTAGTCCTAGTGCACTTGAATTTTTACAAAATTGGTTACCTCTGTAAGACTGTTTATTGAACCTTTTCACTCTAGGCATGGCTAATACACAATAATATCACTTATTTATATAATAAATACACACTAAGAGTCCAAAGTTTTGATCACTGGCACCACACAAAATAGAATTACACTGAAAAACACTGTTAGTAAACATAAACAATAACAATAATATCAATAGTGTAGGTTAGGTAAGTTACAGATGACTTACATCCTTCAAATGCATCGAAAGCAAGCAGTGCTACCAACCTAAAGGGGAAAAACTTAATAATCATACAATTGGAGCAAGTAATATGTATATAATACATTCTGACACTAACAATCCATAGCGCGCCATGTTGTCAGCTGAAAAAAGCGTGCATACATTTCTTAAAACACATTTTACACATATTTCTAAACCTCTCAGATATAGAGTGTTATATATTTTTGAAAAGGGCATAAAACATAGTATTTTTTATGATATGTTTCAAAAAATCGATATTTTGGTTCCAAAAAGGTACATGCTCCCCTTAGAGAATAACATACAGACATTCGTAGATTGGAATATAGTAAGAGTAAAACTGCAAACGGTTTATTAAAAAGATCTGAAGTTAAGGTACAATAAGGCAGACATGAATGATCTGCAAGCGCTATTCAACGTTCTGTCAGGTGGCGCGCGTGGAGGCTACAGCCGGAAACTGTAGGCAACTCTCCAACCACTACCTGCTGGATATTTCCCCTCACCCGCTTTCGCTAGGTTATAACATGTGGCCTTTCAGTGTTGGTGTTCCTTCAATTTGTTGATTTATAATATCTATTCATACATTTATAATCAAGTTCCTATCTTGCACAAATAAAAAATTGTAGTCAATGTTTTGTTTTTAAATAATAATATATTATGAACAAGTATGTATAAAGTATGAACTACAATATTTTTATTTATTCGTAATCCGATCAGTGTGAAAGGATAGGATCGCATAGGATCACAGGCGCCACTGAGCTCACGGGCGGCGGTGTCAAAGGACCGCGCGGCGCCGGGTCTTTCCAACGGCCATGGACGAAACACAACTTACGCGCCACCGTTGCGCGCCCATGCTATGATGATCGTGTCGTGTGGAAGCTCTCATACACATCTTCATATCACCGAAATAATGTTGGCAAACTCTTTCCGTAACAATAAATTCGTAACGTGTAACAACTACCTCTACCTTCTGGGGAACAATAAATTATTGATTAATGTCAATATTTTCAAAATATGAGTGACATACCTTATTATGAGGTATTTTGTTTAGTGCAATATTATAGTCTAACTATAATAGATTTTATTTGACTTAATGTATGATTGCTTCATTTGATTGCCAAACAAATCTCATTACATGAGCAGCTATTACCCATTACAAAATAAAGGAATTAAAATTTTAACATTTTAATTAAAATTCCACTTTTAACTTTTAACTACAAATACATATTGCCAGAACTAGTTGATCCAAGATACCCTCGAGGGCTCCCTGGGAGAGACAGACTAGATGTTTTATAACTACAATTTTATGTTAGTATAATAGACGTGACAAGAGCAGCTGATATAGTAATTCATTTAATTCACATGTATACCTATATTATCCCTTACAGTCATGGAGACTAGTGGCACCTGTTAAAAAACAAACTACACAATTAAATATGACAGATAGGTCCGTATGTGTTATTAGTTTCAATGCAACATTAATATTTTTGCGTAATGAGGGTAATAGAAATTGTATTTTTATAACTAAAATGAGTTGTTTCCAAAATTTTAAGAAAGATGTTAGAGACATTTAATTCATTTTGCATCTAATCCAGTATACAGAGTGAGTGGCCCTTGGTGTTGGGTTACAATGCAAACATTTTTTGGGTTATAATGCAATGTAAATGTGATACAATGGTGGTTATAAAAAAGTCTAACTCCAAAAATTAGGTCTGAAATGAATTATTTTCAGTTTTTCTAAAAAAAACCGTGTTTTTGTACGTAAATCTGATATTTCTCAGCAAAGTATGTGAGCAAACTACATCATTTTTAGATTCTCCGTTAAATTTTCAATTTGAAAAAGTTATCGGTTCAAACGGTAAGAAAAGAAAATTAAGCTTCAGGTCGATTCAAATGGCAAAGTTGCTAAGTTTAAGAAAAACTAAAATATCATTGAACCCCATCTTTTTACCACACCCTGTACACAAGAATGTGTCAAGTCATATTAAAAACCTTTGCCATTTCATAGGCTTTAAAATGGTATGCCATATGACCATAGTTAAGTATTCTGTTATCTACCTTTATCGTTTTGAATATTAAAAACACGCAAGCTACAAAAAGATTAAAACAATTTAATAACAACTTTACTTAGTTTTTATGTTTTATAAAATGCCTCATAAAACAAGGAATTGAAGATTACAAAAAATTAAAGCAGTTTAAAATAATTTTGTGGATGCTAGTTACGGATTAGTGCCCTTTTATGCATGCGTTTTCGTACGGACGTTAAAAAAAAACGGACCATAAATTTTGTAACGTGCGTTTCAGTTTTATATCGTGCGTCTTGAATTTTCTGTCGTGCGTATGCAAAAGATTGATGGTGGGGGTAGCAGTGCTACCACAATAATATTATTGTAGTGTCATGGACCATGTTGTGTTGTACGCTGCCTACAGGCAATTTGTAAATAAAAAATGTAAAAGAAGATGCTCTGTCCACCCTATAAACAATGCCAGATACTCGGATGGTGCGTGTAGGAATTTGTATGGGATACTACGTGAACACGATGATAAATTCTTTAACTACTTGAGAATGTCGATCAGTTCATTTGACGAACTAGTTGTCAAGTTTAAAGAAACCATTGAAATTCGGCCGGAACTGGTGCGTGGACTCGCATTTTCAGTAGAGGAAATGCTCACAATCTCTCTGACGTAAGGTTATGTTTATGTATGTATACTGTTAACCGTCCAACTGGCATTTGACAACCAGTTTGTCCATGCTAAAAACCATATAATAACTATATATTTTCAAAAAATAAAATAAATTTTTTACACTTTAGCAATTTCAGAATTTTGAATTTCCTCATACAACTATCTTTCTTAGGTTCATCCCACCCTTTTTTACTTTATCTCAACTCACAACTTTATATTTAACTTATCACAAATATATTTAAAAAATTTATTTTTATTTTTTTACATAAACGTGTTGTATCCTTTATTATGAACAAAATAAAACCAAATACAGGTTAATTTACCGTTTAAAACAGTTTTTTTTTAATTTGATAAAAAATTGTCTGCATAATGTCGAAAAATGGCCTGCCAGTTTGTGTCAAAATGGTGTGCCAGGTGTTGGGTTAAGTAAAGTGTTTATGTATTATTTTATAGAGATTTAAGGTGGCAATAATTAATAAAATTACTATTTTTATTCTCTTATTTAATTCAATATTACTATTAACACAGTTATAGTTAAATTTCTTCCAAGTATTTTAATTAAAGTCATTCTCACTAAAATTTGAGTCTACACCTGACATATTAGAACAACTAATAGGACTTTCAATGTTCTGGCTGCAATTCTCCAGATCCTGTGCAATGGGTGCAGTCTGCGAAGACGACGACAGAGTAGACTGGGGTCCATTATTCATTTCACTGAAAGTATTTCCACTGTGGGAAGATTTTGAGTTGTGTGATGCTTGTGGAGCAACTTACATGTTGCAGCCTTTTCTTTAGGAGTCTGGTCTTCGAAATTAGAACAGAAGATAGAACATAGTTGTGACCACTGGTTTTTCTTCAGTACTCGGTCCTTGTAAGTCTCCGAAGAAGAATTCCAAATCGCTTCTCTCTTCTTAACTTCATCAAATAATAACTCTGTATGAATTCCCTCCATTATACTCTAAACTACGCGCAACATAAGACAACGTGGTCAGACAAGACAAAGTGACAGCCTGGCAGAACTACCACAGTGCAGACAACACGAGTGCAGGCGGTTGGCTGCACTGCGGCTTGGAGTGGGGAACGCGCGTTTGACGTGCGTCTGCATAAATGCGGCCATATACTACCGTGTACTTTGAACAAACGTCTGTCCCTGCGTTTGACGTCCGTTTCTAAAACCCTGCGACATGTTTTAGAAACGGAAGTCGAACGCAAGAGCTGTAAAAACGGACGACAGTGCATAAAGTCGATCACATGTTCCAATGTATTTAAACACGTGCGTTTTTTTAACGTCCGTACAAAAACGCATGCATAAAAGGGCTCTTAATGGTCACATCCTTTATCAATGTTTTAATTCCTTATCTTATCACTTTCACCAGTATTGTACATTCATTCCTTATCTTGTTTTGTAAGACCAGTGTCCACATGAATTACTTCTACCTCCAATAAACTATTTTTCTGCTCAATTTAGTCAAGTGTAGGCTGCCATGGAATTCAATACTGCAGAATACGCTGATATGCACTTTATTTACGAGTTTTGTGATGGAAATGTTACAGTTTCATACTGATTTAGCCGATCTCCATTGGTACGAGCCTTACGCCACCGAACGCATTTTCTTTCGGGAAATAACTGAGCTGCTCCGTAGTCCCGATACTGCGATCTCTGGCTTGTGGTACATCGCAGTCTTAACAAATCTAAAACATGTACTGTAATAAAAGTGAAAGTGTCATGTAATGTTATTCACATGTAATATTTGAAGGAGGCCACTCCCAGTCTGATTTTTTCTATAATATTTTACGTATCATGTTTTGCCTAAATTATATTACAATATTTTAGATATGTTTAGCGATAGTTTTCATGTGTATCTTTGTGTCCATTTACTGTCAGTATATAGGGGCAGACTAATCTGAATAAAGCATAGTCTGCTTTATTCGCATGTGGCGTGGGTAATGTGGCTGAAGAGTGAAAGGCCTACTACTATCCCATCCCTGTTAAAAACGAAGCTGTGCGTGTGTGAGTCGGACGTCGAGCACCTGGCTCGGGTCCCCCGCTCGGCAAATTTTGGAGGCTCTCGGTAAGTTCCGATCCCTTCCACAGAAACTACTCATTGCCCTCCCTACAACCGATTTTGCCAGCGCTCCAAGCGGATTTTTGAAACATCGTACTGCGATTTCTGGCCTGTGGTAGAGCGCACCCTTAAAGTCTTGCAACCTTCAATATGATTGTGTCATCCTTGAACAGTAACCCAAAATTATAACTTCACTCATTTTCTGTCTAAGAATTTGAGAGCTCTCATTAATTATTGCTCGGCAAACTTTATCTGTAGACTACTAAATATTTTATTATATACGAGAAAATAATTTTCATCTTTTCCACTGTACTGTGTTTTATTATTAATTTTTGGCCACGAAAACTATATGTAGTAGTAATGGCTGACAACTAACCTCAAAAGTTGAGTTATTGGTGAGCATGGCTAAATGGACTGGACTAATCTACTGCAGGTGGTGACTTTAGGGGTGGATGGAGCTATCTAATTGTTAAAGGCTGTTGCTATCTTAGACATAAGGAAGTGCCACCCCTGCCTGCTTTGAATTCAGAGGATTGTACAGAGCTGGGCTCCCATTCTGCTAAGGGGATATGATTGAGATAATGCCCATATGGCTTTCCCTATCCCAGCTTTTACTATTCATAACATCTTGTCACGCTAAAAGCAGTACAAAGGCCACTTCCGAACTAAGTGCATTTTTTCTCTTAAGAACGATCTACGATCCCAGTTACGTTAAAGCTTGGCATAAAGCATTTATTTATTTAGTATATAAAATGTATGATATCTACGAATTGATTTTTTTATAAAGTTATTTAAAAAATTGCATTAATACGTATACGTTCAGTTATAAAATATTATAAACACGTAAAGATATTGTATTCATGAACAAAGTTTCCTTTTATATGTTTCTGTAAAGTCCAACCGTAATAATAGTAAAAATTTTTAACCTGGGTAAGTACCAAGGTAGTGGAAGGAAAGACTGCTGACAAGGTTTTTTAACAGAAAGAGTTATCCCAAGCAGCCCAAACCGATGGATTTTCGGAGTGGCGGTCGTCTCGTGCGTGACTGTGGCCAGTTATTCTCTCTCACTGCAAACAATACACCAACATATAACATATTAATCCCACAATATATTTTCAAACTATATACGTATAGTAAATGTCATGCAGCTAAGTATATGAAATTTACATAAATTTAGATATTGTATTAATAATGCCTGCATGTAGGGAAAATTTCAAATTAATTCCCAAACTTATAGTAAAGAATAAAGTTAGAAAAATGTTTAAAACAGATTTAGTTATAAATTAATAAGTTAAATAATTTTTATTTTCAATAACTACTATGTAACATACACACTATCTCAATATGCATTAGGTCAAATCTTTCTCCGAAAACCATTTTGAAATATATATCCGTAGTTAATATAATATTTTAACACACTTTTAATACTTAAACTTTCGTTAGTAAAATTTAAATAATCCCATTGTTAAACCTGTCAGGAAAGTTTGCTTCAATCAATGCATCCCCGGTATTGTAAAGCTATTAAACACGAGTGCCAACTCATCTCAATAACACTATAACAATCGCCAGAAACACCTGCTGCCGGCATGAAGTTTATTTATTGTCCTACATTTATATACCGCCTGGTTGTGTTTATAACCATAGGCAACAATAAAGTTACAGTATAGCTCGTATGATATTACTAAATATACATATGCATCTTTCATGTCCGATTGTACTATCATATAAAATTAGGACAAGAGTGAGCACTCTTTGAAGTGGAGGGTTCTCTTAAACAATTAGGATTTAGTCTCTTATCCGGACTCGAATTTAGTTGGAAGTTGAGGCTTGTACAGCCAAGACTATTTTAAAAGAAATAACTAACACAAATAGGACACGCATAATCCCTTAAAAGGAAATTTATAAGTTTAAGGGACTATGCGTCTCTCTAAATAGAATTACAAAGATGAATAAATACATTAATGGTGCATGCATTTATCCCGCCGTTACCATACCGTCATACGTTTACCGTATGAGTGTAAATAATTTTCTATGATTTCAGTGTTTGAATATATGCCAAATACGCTGATTCCAAAGCAATACCAATGAATTGAGAGGTATGATTTTAGCAGTACTTCAAGGTAAGCGGACACGGAGCAATCAATATTTATATAATATTTTTTTTCCTTTTGATATCTTATAATAGAAGGGCACGCCACACGTGTCGCGTAACAGTTTTGCGTTTGAATATAAAATTTAAATGTTATAACTATTTTTATTCTTGGCAAATAGAATGACAGATTGTCATACGGCAAATCAATTTTTACATTCCGCGGAAAACACAACACAAAGCTCCATGCAATCGGAATTTACGGCTCAATGATATTTCAAGATTATATCGTGTAGGAGAAGTGCAATTCTTCCAATCTCTGAGTCATAACTACACTTAAGCTCAACCAAAATGCAATGTAGTATAAAAGTTAATGTAAAATGAATTTATTCGCCATAATATCATCTTGAACTAACTATAAATTTGCACCAAACGGATGTATATGTAGCCTCAATTAATATTTATCTCTCATCCAAATTGTACGAGGAGCCAAAGACGGATGGAATTCGGTTTGGTGGCCAAGAGCCAAGAGACTGGATTCAACATTAACTAACCGCAAGGGTATAATTTAGCTCTATCTAGGTTGCTACTTGAAATTTCAACAAGTGGGTTGGATTACGTTATGCTTTTAGGGATTCTATTACGTGGACTAAATAGTTACTCTTTTAAACTTGTATTAGTTAAAAGACACTATATTTATCGAAACAGAAAATAAATAAGAGTTAAATATGACAAATTACTGCAGTTTTACTTTATTTTCTTCTAATATTTTTCTTGTATACGTTATTCATTAGATCAATTGCAATTTGGTTTTTTAAAGGTCAACGAGTATGCATTATTCAGTTTTAATTTTATTACATTTTAATGTAACGAAACTGTTAAAATGCTATTTAAAGTAACCTTCTAAAAAATTTCCTTCTACTGTATTTATTTTTTATATTTATATGGTATTTTAATACTTTATACAAAATTGAACATCATGATAAATTTGAGCTATATTATTAAATACATTTTACTGTAGTGGAAAGTTATTTTTGTTACTCGTAACTATCCAAGTACCTCAATATTTTGTAACAGGAGAACTTCTAAACTTGCCTGACCATTAACGTAAGCTTACTCATTGAGGAGTATTGTCTAATAAACTCTAGTCCCCTAGGGGTCACACTTTTCTGGTTTTATAAATTAAACAGAAGAGCATATATAAAACGTTCTGCTGTAAATCTTTAATGAACGATGACCACCACGAGATGTGCTACTGAATAAATATTTAATAGTTTAGATATGAACAAATTCAGTACGTTTGTGAAAAGTGTGAAAAGTTTGCTTAGGTGTGTAAACAGGACGAGTGATGTTAATGATGTATTGTTACCCACTTCACAAATTTATAATAATAGCGGGAGGTGCAAATTAATCAGGCGCAGTAAGAATCAATAAACAGTGTATGTATACCGGTGTTTAGCGGGTTTTATAATTAACTGGTTGTTCTTCGATGCACATACGAAGACGAAGAAGATACGTTACAAAGCAGTTTCGCTATCTAGTATTAAAGTTAAAAGAGGACCACACCATATGGCAGATGTTCATGAAATACAAAGAGAGTGAGAGATTATCTTGTATACAACGGTTACAACTCTTAGAATATTTATACTTGTTCATACTTGTACATATTCACGCTATTCTAAAAAGATGTGTTTAGTGCTCTCCTACAGACTATCCGAACTAGCTTACACCCGATGTAGATTACAATGTCCATAACGAGACACATGGTAAAAGAAAAGACTTTTCGTACATATTTATTTTGTTGAATGGGATAACAATTCTAACGCTACTATGGCACAGAAAACAACTGAAATCGGATTTATGTGCATTTAGATCCAAATAGCTTCTGCAGACCTCTATGTTTATATATTATCCTGATCAGGGAAAATTCCTCCATTCTCCGGCATTCCTCCACTATCCGTTATTCCTCCAGTCTCGCTTTTAAAAGTTCAAATGCTACTGAATAGTTTATTGCCATTATTGTTCTTATATTATGAGATACTGCAGAGAAACTTTTGTATTTCATTGATACCATTAACAATATTGTTTACTCTTGAATTTTACATCCCAAAACAATGATTTTGAAACTTTATTTCTGCTGTAGATTATCAGATTAAAGTATCTAAAAGTGAGCATATATTATTTTGGACTGATTAGAGAATTAGCGGAATGGTTTTTACAGTTAGTTACAATTAGTAGTTACAATTTATATTTACGCGGAAAACTCAGTACACAGATCGAAATAGGATTACTATTTACATAAAATCTGCATAATTATACTTTTTGTGGAATAATAATTTTAGCGTGGATAGTGTTTATGGTAAACAAGAAAATATATAAACTGATGTAACATGCCTAAATTTATTGAGTTCAATAAATTCATAGTATTGATTTTCTAGTATTTAATGTAAGTTAATAGGCCTGCATTTTGTGAAGTGCATATAATATGTTGTTATATAGTTTTCTTATTGTGTTTGTGGAAAACGAGACTTTCGCAAACTCTATAGTGGTGTTATAATGTTAGGAATAAAATGCTTTGTAAAAGAAAGCTTTTTAACGCTTTATGCGTAATCTAAAGTGATAGTGATCAAATTGTTATAACATGCTCATTTAATATTTTTAGAATAACCTTATGTGTGAACGAAAAAGGAAACTGTAATAAATTTTCGGCGACTCTGTTAGGTTTCGGTTGGAGGATTTGTGTGTTAATGATTAGAGTGAAATGAGCAGTATTATAATAGACGAGTGCGTATACATATTTATTTGTCACATGAAGTAAACTTTTCATATAAAAGAACCGTAACTTTGTATAAGTCACGAAACAGTAATATGAATGCGTTAGACTTTGCCTTAGCTCTAGGAGTTATGATAGTGATACGTCAGCAGTGTGTTATCCTCATTGTATATACAAGTTGATATTTAGCTTTATGTTTTTAGTGCTTCAAATACAATGTGTTACTACTATAAAGATAATATATGTAGAACATGTAGAGTTTCTTTATTACTTTTAGATACTAAATAAGTATTTTTAAAGAATATTGGCCCGTAAATTACTCTTAACATCTTAAACATTGACAGCTTTTTTAATTTCTACTACAAATTCTACTCAAATAAATGTTAGTGTATAAAGTGTATTGTTAGCTCACATCAGTGGATGAATAAATAAAAATTAATGCAAAGTTTCAATGAATAAATTGCATGGTTAGTATCTCGTAATTAAGAGTTCACGGATAACCAAGTGTAGGATATGATATTGCCTACTATATATATATATATATATATATATATATATATATATATATATATATAGCGCTCTACACCGTGGTGTGACTCCCGTGCTGCTAAATCAACTGGTTGCCGTTTGGCAGCGCTAGTGTCTCTATTCTACAGACCCGTTTAGGACACAAGTTTCTGATGAATAGTGGCACTTCTTCCTTTCTTGAAGTTGGACCTGTATCGTGTGCGAGAAAGTGTGACACTTTTTGACTTGGCCCACTACTTTGCTGATCTTGTAAGTGCATTTAATTTTGCTTTTAATTTTAAATAGCGGCACATTTGTAGTTGTGCCTGTTTTCTTTGACAAAATCTATGAGATTCAGTACGATATGTTGCTCTGAACTGAAACTTTTTTAGTTGTGCCAGTATTCTTAGTTTTTAAATGGTTAAATTTTACATTAAAATATTGGCACATATTTAGTTGTGCCTGTATTCTTTAACAATATGTAAGAGATTCAGAACGATAAGATTCTATGAACTGAAACATTTTTAGTTGTGCCAGTATTCTCATTTTTCAAGTGGTTAACTTCTACTATTGGTACTGGACATTTTGAGTTATTGAATTATGAGACTATTCACTTGTTTATAATTTTGTACCATTTAAGCGTAATTTATGCCGTGCCATACTTTGGTGTCAGGCTTGTTTCCTCAAGATGAAATAGAAGTTTTAGAGTACAGTTTTGCATAGCGAAATAACGACAGGTTCTTTTAGCCAAACCGACATTGATTGTATTCGACCCTAACTTCATTATCCAGCCATGCGGGTAATCCAAGCATTCAAAATAGCAGATAAAGATGGTGAAGCAAATTAATTTTATTACTTGCAGTTTTACGTAGCAGATAATTAATAGTAGGTTGTTTTCCAGATTAAGGACTCAAGAGGAAAACAACTTGTACGCAGAGCGCAAAAAATCTTGTATGAAAGAATAGATTGTAGATTAGAAGATAAGGCCAATGTTCATAAAATGGTAGATAATAAGCCATTTCTAAATAATATTGAAAACATAGATAATGAGACAATAATAATTACAAATCAAGAAGACATTACTAATAAAGAAATACCCGAAAATCAAAATAACATAGAAGATTGTACTGAATAACAAGATATTGTTAATTTATTGAGCGATACAAAAAGTAATGATGAGAGTACTGAGACAAGCAACATTAAAAACATGTATGAAAATGATGCTGAATAAAGAGAACAAAAAAAAAGAAGAATGAGGCAAATGACACTACAACAGCGAATAAACCCTGGACTCTAGAACAAACAGATCGTTTAACAAGGATCAAAGTAACTCGTGTCCAGCCGAACAGTTGTGATTATGTCCAGATTTCAGATATTGATCCTGATCTTTCATCTGACCCTGACGACACCGATGAGGACCCGGATTTCGACATTAACAATGAGCGCACTAAAAGAGCAAAATCTTTTAATTTTGATATTGGAAAAGGTTGCAAGAAGATAAAAAAGCATATCTAGGAACTTAAATGAAACGCCAAATACTTTAAACCGTAATGGAGCAATTGATTCACAAATTCAAACATAGCCAAGTACTTCATTTGCTATGGAGTCTCCCAACAGAATTTTAGAAACAACAGAAACAGCAGTCATAAATGACTCTGATTCACAACCTGAAAATGACAGTCCAAGGACAAAGGGTAAAAAGCGTAAAGCTCAACCTGATAACTGGTTAAAAACTAAAAACAAAATACTGCGTAAGTCTGGGAAAGAATACCAAACTTCCAAATGTAAAAAAAAATTTAAAGCTAAAAGTTTACAACCACTTTGTGGTGAGAATTGTAGAATTAAATGTACCAAAAAAGTAAACGAAGAATAAAAAAAGTTGTTGTTTACAAAATTTTGGGATCTCAAGGACATAAACCGTCAAAGGGATTTCATATCGAAATGTATGCAGCAGGTAAATCCTAAGTATAGGTACGTAAGGCCAGGTAGTAAGAGGAATATGAACCACGCTTTTTATTTTGATGTTAACAATGTAAAAGTTCGTGTCTGCAAATATTTATTTACACAGACCTTAGATATTCCAAACCGTTATATACGAACTGTTGTTTCTAAGCTAGAAACTGGCTTTGTAGCGGAGGATCTGAGGGGTAGGCACGGAAACCACAATCAAGTGGACCCTCAAATGAAAGAATGTGTAAGGAAACACATCAATTCCATACCAAGAATCGAAAGCCACTATTTACAGCAGCAATCAACTCGTGACTTCATAGAAGGTGGGAAGACAATGACTTATTTATACAGAGACTACAAGGAAGAATGCATAAGAAACAACATACCTTTTGTGCATCGTAAAATTTACTCACAAATCTTTTACAATGAATTTAATTTTTCATTCTTCATACCTAAAAAAGATCAATGCGACCTATGTGCCGCTTACAACAATTCTACAGATGAGATACGGTTGGCTTTAAAATCTAAATACGATCAACATTTATCTGGAAAAAGATCTGGAAAAGATGATTTATGGAAGATGATTTATCTGGAAAAGTCTCGAGAAGAAAAAGAACAAGACAAAGCTAAAGTCAATGACAAATTCGTGGTAGCATGTTATGATCTACAGGCTACATTTCCAATTCCAAAAGGTGATGATTCTTTATTTTATTATAAATGTAAGCTCGACTGCCAAAGCTTTACAATTTGTGAACTAACAAATAAAAAATTTATTGTGCACTGTTACACTTGGCATGAGGGAGAAGGTGGTAGGGGTGTCAATGAGTTGGGAAAATGCGTTTTGAATTTTTTGGTGGAAAAATCAGAAATTTCTGGAGACCAGCCTATCGAAGTAGTACTATATTCTGATATCTGCTGGGTACAGCAGAAAAATAAATTTATTATTCCTATGTATATGTTCGCTGTAGCACTTTTGAACATTAGTGCAATCACACACAAATACCTAATAAAAGGTCATATACAAAATGAAGGCGACAGTGCTCACTCTGTAATTGAGAAGTCCGTGAAAAAAAAAAACTCTAAAGTCCGGACCGATTTACGTCCCTTCTCAATACGTTTCAGTTATTAGAGCAGCCCAAAAGACAGGAACTCCTTTCCATGTACATGAGATGTGTCATAATGACTTTTTTGGCATGAAAAAGTTATTTTTTAACTGAGGGTACATAACGCTTCAAGAAAAGTCAAAATGTAAAAAAAGGGAATAATAGTGATGGAAACTTAAATAAAGAAGGTAATACCCTCAGCAATTATGAACTTGATCATGAAGCATCTGACAAATTCAAGTTGAGTAAAGCAAATGTTATTAGAATTGAGCAAATCCAAGCAAGATTTTATTTAAGAATTCATATCAAGATAAGGAGTTCAGAGAACACCAAACAAAAAAGAAGAGGAAACATACACCGATGACAGACATACAAATGGAAAAAGCATACCAAAATAAAATCCCAATAAGTGAAAGAAAGAAATCTGACTTAATGAGTTTGATAGATTCTAACCTGGTTCCAAGGTTTTATCAGGACTTTTTTAAAAATCTTTAAACTTACACCTATGGTATTAACTACTGACAAATAATTGATGTTATACTTGTACATCTAGTAATAAAATATTTTTTATTGTTGAAATTGGGTGTTACTTATTCACTATTCTTAAGTTTTATAAAGCTTCACCATTTTCATAAATGCTATTTTATGGTAAAAATGAAACTGGCACAACTCAAAATTATTTATACAAAAAAATATTGTTTAATTAAAGTTATTAGTTGATTACTTCAAACCAATTTTATTAACAATGACATTAGGTACTTTAATTATAAAGAAATCATTAGATATAAATAATACAACATAGGTTTAGTCTAGATAGTGCAAAAGGTGAGTTTAAAGTTTATTTTGCTTCTTCTGAAAAATGACTATTTTTTAGTTGTGTATTCTCGTGCATGTGCGATATATATATATATATATATATATATATATATATATATATATATAAAACATCATAAATTAAGGCATTATTTTGGTCAAATGACATCCATAGAGTAAATATGAGTAAATGAAATTATATTAATTCATTTGTTTAAATTCGTTTTAAATCATTTTAAGACTATTACAAGTTTTACATAGTTAAGGAACTACTTAGAACATGACATACTTTACTATTAATATTAACATTTCTTACTTATAATAACAAGCAATCCGCTATCCTATGCTGTACATATGTGGTTGAGCCGTGGCCGCTACATGTACACTGTGTTTGTTGTCAAATATTAATTTTGTGTTGTAACCGCAATATTCCTCTGGTTTATTAATATTTGTGCTTACTTAAACGCTCCTTTTAAAAGGTTTAAGTTTTGTGCAATGTGTAACGATGAAAATGTTTTGGGAGCTTTTATTGTCTCAAATTTATTTAGATATATCGACCGTTCCTCTAAAATGATTACGACCTGGCGATGCGTGGACATACTTTAGACGTTAGAGCTTTTTCACTATTATGTACTTTAAAACTATTTACCTTAAAACAAAAACAAATTCTTGCAATGGAATAATTTTGTCTAGTACCCATGCAGTTTCAATACTTCCCTTTTACCAATATATGAGGGTGAATCAGATTTGCACAGTACAATGTACCGCGTAAAATAGAGCTAGTATAGTGATATTGGTTCAAATGCCAATGTTCTGTTACATAGATAGTAAACTTTTTATTGTAGAACAACTTTTACTGTTGCCCGCTATTCTTAGATTCCACTACATACTTTGCAGATTAAAATGTGTGGCATAACGAGCTAAGTTTGCCGTTGTTTAGTAATACATTCTCATCATATCCAACCATGCGATTCCGGGAATAATTGTTAGAAGTTTCTTACCTTTTTCAAATGTTCACGTTTTTTAATTTTATTTAAAACATTAAATACTACTGGAAAGTAATTTATGTAACTAACATAAATACATTTCTTTCACTTATGTCCTTTTTTCTATAAATAATTTAAAGGTGTCAAACTAATATTCATTTAATCCACTTTTATAAAGCTAAAACATACGTATTTATCAAAAAATACTTTTTACGATTACATGAATAATCTAGAATACTGTGTAGATATTTCGAACTATTAATAAACGTATAATTCAAACAATATTCAGTGCTATGACTTTATTCAGTGGATATTGCAATTTAAACTGACTCAATATAATAAAAACCTGTAAAAGGTGTACATGTAACTCTGGGTATATCAAAATCAACTAAAGTTATAAGGAAATTTACTATGGAAAACGGATTTAATTATGTTTCAGTCTTCATAGAAAATTTATAATTTCTATATTTTGCTCTAATGTTAAAAATTCGTAGCATGCGTTTAAATCTCATAAAAAATATACGATTCGTTGTGACTCTGAATATAATACAAGAATTATAAATTAATTTATCCTTTTACAGTTTCCCTTTTAACTTAATCGATCAGGTATCAAAAGCTAAAAACTTTTGTAGAAACGAGATAACTGAATATGTGTAAGCACCATTGTGTCAATAAGAGTTTAAAACTAATGAAAATTTAATTTCGTTGTAAATTATTTGTAACGAGAAAACGGTCATTTTTAAAACCTTGGTGCAATTCTTAAAATCAAATTCATGAGTTTGTAAATAGTTTACTAATGATATAAGACTTCAATATACCGAAAAATGTAGGCGGTTGTAATTTTTGTGTAATAACCGTTCTTCAAAGCTCCATGTATTAAAAATGTACTAAAAATTAATATCACTCAGAAGTTTCTAGTACTTTAAAAAAGGATTAAACGACGCTCATTTCATTGATTTATATTCAGGAATTATAATTTTGACACAGTTAAATCAACCTATATTTAAAGTAACTTTTTCCAGGAATAATATATTTCACACAGTGGGAAGTGGATGAGATGAGTTCAAACCTGTCAAAAGCCAAACCTCACTAAAGCCAGTTATTATAATGTACTCCACGTTACTTTGACAGTCCGCCTCTGCCCAATTACGTTTTGGTATATAACCACTTTGATCCTCTATGTTGAGGTGCTGTTATCAGTAATGTGACATTTTGACTCCAAGTGGGGTCAGCTTCATAGTAGTTATAATAACTGCGAATCTAGTTTTTCCAAGAAATGGCTCTATGAGTAAAATTTCCCGTGTTAAAAGCTCTTACGAGCATTCTTAGTTTGTTTACAAATTTAATTATTCTGAGATTGTACTGTTGCCATCATATTTACCCATAATATTATTTTAAAGATATTTGCTAACGATTAGCCAAATACCATGGAGTGACATGCACTATAACTTGGAGAAATGAATCATTCTATTAATTAATAACATGTTCAAAGTTTTAAGTTTATAGATCAGTTATATTTGAAATTTCGTGGGGGAAGACAAAGTGACAAAAAGATAAACAGAAACAAAATTTATCAATCCTCACAAGTTATAGACTCCGCCAACGCTCTTCCTATAACAGAATTAAAAAAACTATTATCGAACTATTATCAAATTCTGTTGGTATCAAAAGACATGTTTTTATATTGTTCTCTTGTTCCCCTCTTTTCGTAGTATGTAAAGAATGTGAATACGTACGATTATAACTAGTAATAAACGTATAACCAAGGAATACGTTTGTGGTATTGTGTTGAGTGGCTAATAAGATTATGGTTATTTTTATAATATATATCAAGATATCCTGTCCTTAGAAAACAGCCCGCCGGCCCACATTCTCCCCGGCTGTTGGTGGTGGTTCGGAAGTCACCTTTTTAAGGCGTTGATCCCCAGGTTAATAAGTGTTTGAGAGGGCTTTATAGCCCTAACTTTGCCTGCTAAAATTAATCATCTTTACTTTACTTTATATATCATAAATTCGGAATAACAATATGGTTGCATTGTTTAAGTGTTTTATTACCTTTAAAAATTAATTTTAAAATAAAATCAATCAAATTAAATCATTCTATTATGGAAAATATAGTTCATGATAATTAACTAAAGTTAATTCCTAATAAATTGGACTTGATGAGGTAATATTTTACTTCAAATTGGAACGGTAACTATTAGACAATATTTTACATCAACTTACACAAAATAAAGTGCAAATATTTTACCTAAATATACAAATATTTAAATGATCAGATAATGTAAATACACAGTGATTTTCTTTTAAGTTATAATTGTGTTATGGTTTAGAATTTGCAAAGAATTTTCGTCGTAAAATGTATTGTTTAATAAATTGTTTTATTTATTATTTGTAATAAATTGTTTTGACGTGACAACGTCTTAAATTAGGTTGCGGCTCGGAGTTACTTATGAAAAAGTGTAACGCCCGGTAACGTTACGATGCCCGTCCAGTGGGTCCGCCGCACGGGATCCGCACGGGATAAAGCAGATAACTGTGGGTCCGCCGCACGGGATAAAGCAGATAACTATGTTTATTCGTGAAAATGTGGAGTGTTTAGATTCGTCATTTACAACAACTACAACAATAAAGGTAAATAATTGTACACTGATATTTCATTATCGTAAACTATGATTGACTGATTAATTGTTAGATTGACACAAAAGTTGAGAAACTGAGTTTATAGGTTATGTCATACTATTGACAAATGTTGATAGTGTTAAGTAAATTATTAGTTTAAATCACTCTGCAATCAATCGTAATTCAGTCGATTGAGAAGAAACAGCGCGTATTGCTAGTCAAACATTTAAAATAACAAATTATAACCTCTAACCTGTCATAACAGTGCAACCAAACAAACGAACTAAACCGACCAATCACCACGCGCGAAGTAAGAATTTAACTGTGTTTAGCAAGAATTTCAAATTCCAATTTTAGTAAATGTTTTATTCAACTTTACCATTTACAATAACAAATTTTAATTAATTTCAAATTATGTACAATGTTTTAGTAAACAAAATATATTTCTATAGTTAAAATTTGTGCAATTCTTATTTTCATTCAATTCCTTGTTCCTATTGTGCAATTTAATAATATTCATATCGATAAATATTCTACCGAGAAAAAGACGTTGTCACGTAAAATCTTCGCCCGTAAAACCGACTTTACAGGCAACCATAATTTTTATAAATTGATTTACAATTTATAAAAAATAATGTCTAATCCTTATTTATACATTTTGAAGAATTTTCTATGTACAAAATCATGTTTAAAACATATTAAAGATCTACACGAAATCTTTAACGATTAGGCCTAAGCTGACATATAAACTTGTATAGGTTTGTACTGCTGTGAAAAACTAGTTAGTTTACTCCATAATTTATCACTATAATAAAAAGTACAATAGAATATATCTGAAATATTGTTGAATTGCAATCAATTTATCTGTTATCTATTTAGTACTATTCAAAGAAACATTTTGATGGAATCATTGGATTAAAACTTAATTTCATTCCTAAATTTACCTTAGTAAAATTAATTATTAGTTGAAAAAAAAACGTAAGTACTGGTACATTAATACAAAAATCATACTTTTTTCGTCTGTGACATTATAGTTGTATATTTCATTCACCTATTCGTTATAAATAGAATTACTATACGAATGCAGAGAAAAACTCGTTGATGTTCTCAGAAACAAAAATACTGTTATAAATCTCAGTTTATTACAAGCGGTTTGGTACTTAGGTTGGCTAATATGTTTCATCGTAAATCTCTCCTGTAATGGTCCCAAAGATATTAAAAGTTAAAAGCTGCCGGTTAATTACACATGCAAAGGTTACTTGATAGCTTAGATTTGTATAAACGAAAAAAATAATAATAACATAAGTTTTATGTAAAAAAACAATAAATTGTATTATGCCTACAAATTCATCGAAAAAAAAACCATTATAAATATGATATAAATGATAATTTAAAGTCCTTTATAAGGTTTATTAGCTTGAATCCAACACTTTTAATTACATTAAATGAATCCAATTAGATGTTAGATCTTTAGCTCTTAAATTATATACTTATGATTAGGTACATTATATTTTATAAAATAAAATATACAACCCCTTATTGACACTTTCAATGTAAAGGATAGTCTTTGGAACTTTCAGAGAAAATTAGAGACAGGGAAATGTGTATTCAGTTTAACTTCTCTCATATTGCTCCATATTATTGCATACTTCTTACAGTCAACGTCTTAAAAATCTCTGATAAAACGTATACAATAAGTACGTGACACGATAGTTATAAAGCCTGTTTTTATTTTACTTTTCCCAGCTTAATAACTGAGAAAATATGTTCCCTTACAAGCATGGTAGCCACTTTAAAACCTTAAATATATAAATATTTCATTACGAATTTGTATTTATAACATTTATTTTATCAGACATACCTGTTCAAGCAACACGTTTCATTATTTTATTATATTGTAAAATATTCAACATAATGTTCTTAAATTTGTTTCCTAGATGATGGATTCATAAAACGTATGTATACTTGATATTTTTATACTAATTTGGTGTCCATCAATGTATTCAATTTTGTTACGGCTTTATAGTTGAACTATTCTTAAATCATTACATGATTGATATATTTAAACATTAAATTTAATGCAAATATACGTACATCGGTTGGATTTAATTGTATTTGGAACTTGCTACTGTGTATTTCTCAAAGCTTGGAACTGAATCTATCTAGTATTCTTATGAGACAAGTAACTAGCAGTTAAATGTCTATGGATTAAATGTGAGAAATATTCTACGTTACATTTTATTTTATTTCTATATTGGCAAATAGCTTAGATGTAACCATTACCATAAATAATAAAAAATACAATTCTAATATTAGGACCATATTAAAAATAATGAACATATACTTTACGAGTTTTATAAATTTGCTACTAGGTTTATGGAAAGATGCATACTTTGGAAAATGGATGATAATTGAATCAAAATTTGCAATGACGTGTTAGAACACCTGCCAATTCAACAATCTTTTTCATTTAATACCGCCTATTGAACTAATCTACGGTGTGTGTCTTAATTTCTTCTAAAATTCTTTAACATAAAAAAAGTTAAACTAATATGAGCTCTTAGGCACTCGTTCAACTGTTATTAAGTTAATCTGTAGATTGATAGATTCTGAATAAAAAAAACACTGTGCTTAAGTAATCTGCTGTTTAAACTACACTAAAATAATTTATAATATTGAATTTGTAACTTTGGAAGTCTGTAGCGCAGACCCCTATATTTGTGTATTTAAACCGAATCCACAAAATGCACATGTAGAGTATTAAAATTTTCATTAGATACCAAATATTTTTCAAATAACAGAGTTTTCGTTACCTATAATTACCCACTACTTGTTACAAATTCTTTTGATTATAAAGATTACTGAACTAAAATAATATTATATTAGAATTTTGAAAAAAGTTAAGTAAAATGAAATTTTAGGAGCTAATAAAATTAGGAGAAATAATGTCTTATTAGCAAAGAAATTTAATAAACTTATGATTAAAATATAGACAATAGTTTTCTAAACTATGATAAGTAGTGTTTGTGTATAATAGAAAATAATTTAGAGTACTTTAAACATAAGTTGACAGATTTTATAAGTAACCGGCATCGAAGCCTTTTACGGATTCTTTAATACTGTTATGAACGAAGATTAATAAAGGTTTTTAATATGAAGACAATTGTTAAAATAATAATATTCGTTTTCCATACTTGTCTTACCATCTTGGCTACCAGAAGAGTATCAGTCCCACTCACTAAATAGTTGCTAAAGATATAGGGGTTCAGGAGATTAGCAGCTCATCAAACCCAGAAGTTATATAGTTTTTGTTTAAATATATAGAAAAGGAATAAATACATATTCGTTATACAATATACATTCAACTATTTTGTGAACGTATATCTAAACCAATTTAAAGCTTCAAATAATAGAGAAGAAAATAATTTCGTTTTTATGTTTCCTACAAAGGAAACACTTATTCAGCTTTAAGTACAAAATGTTTAAAGCTTAATATCATGATTGGGTATTATTGAAGTAAACATTAGAGTATAGTTAAATTGTTTACCAAAATTAAGAATAATATATAAGACAATGAACAACGATTGAAGGAAACTAAATTGTAATTGTAAGTGTAATCTAAATGTAATTTTAGATGCCAATATTACCCATAAACCATATTGTATCTCAAAATTATAAACACAAATTTTTACCTTAATAATTTTCACAATTAAGGTTTTATAAAATTGGTGAACTAATACTTTAGTTGATATTAAGTGCGGAAACTCTTTAGTAATAAATTATAATGCTTACTCATCCAATAGTTAAAATCGAATTCAGTACCCTAACGAATTACATCAATTTAAATGTGAGTGTAGTGCTTAGTCTGTAATAAAAGTTTTCGATTGCTTGGGAATTTTCCTCTACTGAGAATTTTCAATCTAGGCGATGGAAGAGACGCTCTATCGGTATTTTCAGTTGATTAAGTAAATACAATTACACACAATAGCACATCTCGCGTTCGTAACTGTATACATTTTTGAGATGGTTATAAGTTAGAGACTATATTGCATCATAATCCATCGTATTTTAACTTCCAGATAATATTACTAAAGCATAACATTATTTTACCATGTTAAGAGACGTTAATCATAATATTCATCAGTAGCCATTTTTATGATACAAGCATTACATATCTTGTTTATACAATTTATATTTTTCAATCTAATAAGAGATTTATAAATGTAACATAGAATTTTCCCCATTAATGGTCAATAACATTTAACAATGTTTCAAGAAATACTAGCAGTTAGGCGCGGCTTCCTACATAATTTCTTCTGAGACATCATATGCCAGAAGGAAACAGGATTTTTCAGACATTTGCTTAGTTAGTGAAGACACTTATAGTTCAGTAACAATACGTTTCGAGCAATCTGATCTCTTCTTCAGGTAAATAACTAACCTAACACATAATTACAAACTAGGCTAAAAGAAACAAATCATACCAGAGCGTTGAGACACGTCAAAATCAGGAATCACAACTACCATGTTGTGTGTCAACTTCACTAACCCTAAAAACAAGCGAGGCCGGCCGGTATTCATATTGTGGTAAAAAATGAATATAAATATTTAATTATAATCCACCCGGCGCTAGTCGAGCCTAGCAATAACTGACAGCTTGATGTGATGGAATATGTAAATGCCGGTTGCGGGGTTTGTTTGTACGAGCGAGTTGTTTGTTTGTGTTTAATACTCTGAGAATAAATTATAAAATGTTATATTCCAACAGTATGTTTTAGTAATGATCCTTTATTTGGTTTTTGTGTGTGTTAGAATGCAGTCATGTAAGCGTTAGGGTCAAATTTATGGTTATGTTTCTAAACATAATTTTCAGTTTGATGAATAAACGGAAGGGCAGACACACAAATAAAACGAAATTGTTTTTGGTTTATTCCACTTCAAGATGTTCATAATAAAAATATACTCTTTAAGTATATAGGCTTCACCGAGGAGTACTGTTTTTATTCAACAAACATTAACCCGCCACTGGAGATCTGTCGAATGATGGTGTGACAATAAAATCTTTTATCTTTCACACTTCTTATACAAAGTAAGTTTTTCATTGACATAAAACAATGTAGCGATAGTTTTTATGTACCATTATCTAGTTAAATATATTTAACTAAATCTAGTTAATGCATTTGACCAGCTCTCTGGCAGACAAAAGGTAAACTGTGTCACCCAGATTCCAAGATCGGAATGTATCATCATATAACTTTGTTTTACATCGATATTAAGTGTAATGACACATAAAACGTCATTCTCGAGATGTCTTGCACATGATATCTCGTACATTGCTCAATACATTGGGTTTGTATCAGGTTTTAAATAATAAATTAACTCCAAAAATCAACATAAAATAAAGGTGGATGTGTAATGAATAATTATGCATTTGGTTAATGTGCATGTTGCAATGAGTATATCGAGTTTGTCACACATTTTTTTATTTTGCTATTTTCTTGTTCATGTCATAGTTACCCATAAAACCGATGTGAAATATTTGCACACTCTTAGCACAATCTCATGGAGTGATGAAACCGTACATCGCCGCTCGCACACCCACAGCAAACCATCAGGGGAAGCGCGGCGCCCATGGCGGCGAACGGGATGCCGGATCAAAACTAAACTAGGTAAAAAAAAAGAACACCGTGGTCAGCATACTCAGGTTTATTTACTAAGACACAATATAGGCCTATCTAGTCAATATAAATATATATAAGAATATATACTATAAATAAAAAAAAATAAAAAGTGCCTGCAGTAGTATATACCTCAAACAATCCTTATCAGGTCGTGCACCTGCATACAAAAATTAGAAACGCCATAATTTGAAACAAGAAATGCCAATTCCACCCGGTATCCTTCGGCTAAGGGCGGGCTCCTAATGAAATCCAAGAAATAACTAAATAATATCTAAAAACTAAACTTAAAATTAAAATAACAAAATATATAAACTATATAAATGGCAACAATAACAATAACAAATAAATAAAGAATATAAACAGGTATCACAGATGTTGACTAGTAGCAATGTCCATCATGGTGGCCGTCCTTCAGCAGAGCGGCAAAAGCGAAGGTTCTCTGCGACCACGCATGATGGAGAGATGACAGCAGAAAATCAACTCATTCTCCTGGACCCTGAAACCAGGTTTCAGCCTAGTACCCTTTTAAAGTTAATAATAATTAATAAATAGTTGCCAAACAATATAGATTTTAATAAAAAGTAAAGTTGCCAAAAGTTATCTATCAAGAATTTTAAGTTAAGTTAAATTACCAAAATTTCAAAATATCACAGACCAATCAATTACTGATAAAAATAAATTAAAATAAACCTTAATATAGAAGCTGGTAACATTAGAAAACAATAAATAAACAAGATATTCCATTTAAAAGACTAAAACAATAAGTTATAAAGGAATTTATTTGAGGTATACGCAGTAGCCTACCATACGTAACAATTTGTTCAAACATTTTTAAAACAGGCATTTATTGACAGAATTGGCTCAAAATTGGTGAAAAGCAGGGGAAGGGCATTCTGCACTTAAAATAAAATTCCCAACTCAAAACAACAACCCCAAAGAAAGTTAGTATGAAAATCCCCTCTGTCACAGAACAAAAATTTAAGCGTTTTACTCTTGGTAAAAAAAAAAATTAAATTATTAGAAAAAAAACTGATGGCCATAAGTAGCAGCCTATTAACAGGAATCTAAATTTTAAATTTGATGGCAGAAGGCCTTAAATTAACCAAAGTAGGCTATAAGGGGGAGTTATGGGCTAAAAGACCCGAAGAACGTTACATCTCATAGAAAGGCTTAAAAATTTAGTAAATGAACCTTCAGCAGTCTCTCTGGGTTTGTTTACAAAAACTACATAACAAGTGACACATAACAAACGATATTGGCTGCAGAATAAAAATGAACTGTAACATATAGCCTAGGACTGGTCCTCACTGAGAGACAGAAAATTAATTTAAGCCGAATAGAAAGGGTGAAAACTAATAAAAGTGTAAGAGAATTAATTTGAAAGCCAATTTAAAAAATTAGTTAACAGCCAGAAGTACTAAAATTTAATAAAAGGCAAAACTACAACAATTTGGAAAACCATGTGCTCTTAACCTTCACAGTTTTGAAAAATAAAAATAATCACTAAAATTTAAAAGAAAGCAAAACTTACTCATCAGTGAGGGGCCGCAAACTTAGCCGCACATGTCAGAAGGAGAACAGCTCCGCAAAACTAACAAACACTTAATTAAACTAAAATTTAAAACTTGGAGCTACTCCTAACTTGTACACAACGGCTCGGAGTCTTTGCCACTCTACCGGAAAGGCCAAACGCCTTCAAATGGTCAGTGGCCTCTGCAGCCAATAAACCACACACACATACACTATATAAAACACACACATGAGCCGGGGAGACATAGGTATTGAACCGGCTCAGACTCCCCCCCCAAAAGGAGGAACTCCCCTCTGTTAATTTCTTCAAAATGAAGAAACCAAACGAAATGCCTCTCCCCCCAATGGTTGAAGAATTATAAACCGGAAACCCTGAAGTCTGCAGAAGGGAAAACCAAGAAAATCCAGTTGGAGGCAAGAAATCACTCCAAAGAGTTGCGTGGGTACAAAGAAGAAAACAGTAACCTTGATCAGGAAGAAGGAGCAGAGGTGATCAGGCCTCTGGACCTAAAACCCTCCGCCGCACAGACTAAAAGAGAAATCACGGATGACTCCGGCAAGGCTTCAGATGGGATAATGTGCGCCTTCCTGAAAATCTTCCCGGACTGAGGAATCTCCCAGTCGGGCAGTCACCGGAGTCAGAAACTTCAAGATGCGGTGGGGAGACCAGTCCACCTGTAGCAAAAGTTTAGCAGCTCTTTTATCCACAGCCGAACTGACTGGGTGAGCCTTGCAGTAAACTAGATCCCCCACCTGGAAGGGATTGGCAATACGACCTCGGTTGTACTTCCTCCTTACTAACTCCCTAGCTCGAATGAGATTTCGCCTGGCTGCCTCCCAAGTGGCTTTCACATTGGGAGTACCAGGAGGTGGCAGAAGATCGCTAATTTTCCAAAGGTTCGCCAAAGGTTTGTTTGGCGGAAAGCCAAATAATAACTCGAAAGGTACCGCCTTGTGACTTTCATGCTGGGGCCGTATTAAAGGCAAATTGGATCCAAGGTAGTTGTTGATCCCAGGTGGTCTGATTTTTCCGCATGAAAGGCAATGAGAGCAGATCGAAGATTGCGATTAAAACCGTTCGGCGTGAGAAGGCTGAGGATAGAAAGGGGAAGTAGTCACATGGCGGATTCCCGTGCCCAAAGCACATTCTTTTAAAGATATTGGAGACAAACTGTGAACCATTATCGGAAACTAAGGTGGCGGGGATTCCAATGTGTTGAAAAAAATGGTTACGAAGTGCTTGCACCGTGAGCTGCGCGGTAGCACTCCGCAATGGGAACAACCAAACAAAACTTGTGAGAAGGCATCTACACAAACAAGTAGGAACTTATTTCCGGACTTGCTACGCGGGAGAGGCCACAACATAGTCAATGAAAACCTTCTCCAAAGGTTTTTCCGCCACCTCAGATGACAAAAGACCCAACTTGGTATTTTGAGCGGGTTTGCTTAGCGAGCAACAGTTCACAAGAACGTACTCGAGCTGCAATAAACCCGGTCCATACCTTTCCAGATGAACTGATCCCTAATCTTCGCGATGGTCTTATGAATTCCTAGATGTCCGCCCAACAGAGAAGAATGAAAATACTGAAAGACCATCGGTACAAGAAAGCTTGGCAGCACTAACTTAGGTTTTCTCCGCTGCTTGTCACGGCAGCATAGAGCACCTCGGTACAGAAAATAAGGAGGGGTGGGCACCTCCGTTTTTAAGCTCATTGATGATAGCAGTCAGCTCGGGATCCTTAAGTTGGTGTGGAACAATGTCCGAAAATGCCAGAGGAAAGTCTAGGAGCACGCCACAACATGGCGGCTCTGATAAATTCTGGTGGTCGTTGGGTAAGTGATACATGCGTGACAGAGAGTGTCCGCTATGATATTTTTGGGTGCCTCGCACGTGCTGCCCTGTGAACTTAAGGCAGAAAATTTGGACTACCCAGCGACCAATCTTCCCGAGCTGACGGGGGTGGGCAAGGAGCCAAGAAAGTGCCTGGTTGTCGGTTTCCAACAAAAATTCTTTATGTTCTAGGTAACGCCTGAACTTGTTAATTCCAAACACGACAGCCAAACATTCCAGCTCATAAACAGAACAACTCTTCTTCTCACAAGGGTTTAACGTGCGTGAAGCATAAGCTATGGGCTGCCGGATACCATCTACTTCTTGCGATAAAACAGCAGCAGCAAACGGCTAAGGAGGAAGCATCAGTTTGCAAGACGAACTTACGACTGAAATCAGGCATAGCCAAGACTGGAGGCTGCATCACTGCCTCTTTCAGCTGCTCAAAAGCAGTCTGTTGCGCTTCACCCCCACTCAAACTTGGCACCCTTTTTCCTAAGAGGTTCAGAGGGGCCGCCACTTCAGCAACATTTGGGGATGAAACGACGATAAAAATTTATCATTCCCACAAAAACGGGCAATCCCCTTGGCATCCTTAGGAGGAGGAAACTCCCTGATTGCCTGGGTTCTCTCTGGATCAATACAAACACCTCGAGAAGAGACAAGATGACCCAGAAACGATATTTCAGGCTGAGCAAAACTCACCTTTTCAGGATTGACGGTAAGGCCAGACTCTCGCAGCCTAGTTAGAACTTCCTCTAGACGAGTCAAGTGCTCCTCATAACTCTCACTGTACACAAGCAGGTCATCCAGATAGTTGAACACGAACTTAAATTTGACATCATGAAAGATAGAATCCAGGAGTCTGGTGAGTGTTTGGGCCCCCACAGCCAAGCCCCTTGGCACTCGGGTGAACTGGTACAAATTCCAAGGCACACAAAAGGCAGTGAGAGGTCGAGACTCGTGTTTTAGAGGAATCTGATGATATGCCTGATTAAGATCAAAAATGGAGAAATACTTGGCCTTACCAAAACCAGTCGAAAGCAGAATGCAAAATCGGGGAGAGGCACGGAGTCAATTTCTATCTGAGCATTGAGCTTTCGATAATCCAGGACCAATCTGGACTTCCCATTAGGTTTCGGCACTAGAAACGCTGGGCTGGAAAAATTTGAGCAAGACGGCTCGATTACCCCACTCTTAAGTAAATCATCAATCATATTTCTCAGAATTTTCCCATCTTGGGCGGAGCAAGCTTATATGGAATGGGAACGTACAGGACGGGTGTCTGTAAGACGAATCTCGTATTCCAAGAGATTGGTCGTGCCCAGATTTGTCAGTTAGGACTTCAGGAAAACTGGAACAAATCTGCCTTATGTCCTCAGCCTCTTTCGGCGTAAAGATGTCCTAGTTGGTCAGGAGGAGTCAAGCTCTTATCTTCCATCTCTAAGGCAGCAGTCCCACGAGACTCGACATCTGAAAAGGGAACGAGCACCCGCCTGGCGAAAGCAAAGAAAACATGACTGGAGGCCAAATCCAATATCATGCCAGTTTTTCTTCCGATAAAATCTGCTCCCAAGATGAAAGGAAAAGTCAGGTCCTTAGCCACCAAAAAGCTCCAATCCCAAGAGAAATAATTAATTTTGATGTGAAATCTGGGCACTACAGATAATAGGTAAAGTGTGCGTGGAAGCAGTCCAGCAGATAAGTGAACTAGGCTCAACCTGCCGTATTAGCCCAGAGGATTTTAGATCTTCAAAAAACGACAAAGAAATCAGGCTGCGTGCTGACCCAGAATCAACCAGGGCCTTCTGCACCACATTCCCCACAAGCACATCCAGTTGTGGGCAGGTTGAGCGGGCAGCCCTTACTCCCTGCGCAGCCAGAGCAGCAACCTCCCCTCTCGGCCAACGATGATAACTGTCCCCAAGTCTATTTCTTTCTGTTTTCTTTCTGTTCTGTATTAAACCAGCTACCCTTTTACCATCAAAATCAGGTTACATATTTGCCCTCAAAATTACCTTTACGGCACGAGTCGGGCTTACTCGTCCGCAAGCTTACTATTTTTTTTTATTAAGTGGACAAAACGGTCTAATATGTCCCACTTGCTTGCAGCCATAACAGGTAGGGAGGCTGCCTACGGGAAGGAGCAGCTGCTGGCTCAGACTGCACCGGAGCATGGACCCGGCCCCGGAGGCAAGTGAGGAAGATGCCTCGACATGGCCTCCCCTTTGATCATTCCGCATCCTGAACCCCTCTAGAGATGATGGAGAGGCGGTCCAAATCCGCAAAAGATGCGGGACGGCTACAAAAAATCAAACGGGAGCGTTCTTCAGGTTTAATGCCCTCCAAAATAAGGCTCACCAACTCCGTTTCGCTCAAGCTCAAGCGCAACACCCGGGCTACATCCCGTATCTCCCCGACAAAATGGCTCAACGTCTCGTCTGGTGCCTGAGGACGGTAAACGCGTTTCCACCCGCAAGCGCTCCCTAACCCGAGCAGGTACAAAGAACTCCAAGATCTCGGCGTGGAACTGGTCAAAAGGTGGCACCTCTCTTAAGGCAGTCTAGAAGGCGATCAAAAAAGCGGCCTTAAGGAAAACTGCGCTAAAATCTGCATAAGCATGGCATCTGTCATACCAGGAAATTCTCTTAGCTTAAAACTTCCAGAAAGAAATGGATAAGTAAATTAGTGTCAAGCCCATCAACTCTGGGGAAATGTTGTAAAACACTCCCCAAAGGATGGGGCAGTTTGCCAAAGCTAGAAAAGGAAGGCACAACTATAGATGATGCCTCACCAGCCGCTTCAGGAGGGCCACTACCCATCGGAGACATAACTCTGGGAGGCTCGAAAGAAAGAGCCGGTGGATGGTTTAGCAAAAGTAATGGTAGTGGGAACCTCCGTTGGAGTGACAGCGGTAAATAGTACCCCCTTCTCTTTCACCGAGCGCACCTCACTCAAACCATCTAAGGCTTGTTTTTAATTTGTTACTGGCCGAAAAATGCCCAACCTTTTAATATCAGAGTTTAAAACTAGGAGCTGACATAAGTAAAACTATTCTGTCACGCCAATGTAAAAGCTGAGATGCCAATCTAGCCTTTGCTGACCCGGACATGGGAAGTGACTCAAAATTAATATCGTCTTCTAATCCATTCGGGTTTTACAAAACTCAAATTCTGTGTTAATTTGGAAACTCTGCATTCCAGCTGCGGTCCAACGCTATACAAGCCCGTAATTGAGCTCTTAATGCCCTCACATCTCCCTCGGGCTTCTGTCCTCTCGCCAGGACCTCAAAAACCAACTCGGGCTTGCGTAGATGTTCAGGCACCAGGGAAAAACGCCATACCAAACAAATTAAGACAAATAAATACCACAATAAACAACAAAGCGTACGCAACAATTACTTAGTAACCTAAGTGGACTCAACTCACAAAAGGCTTACACTGACGAGGTCCAAGTGAAGAACTTAATACCCGCTACCTAATAGAAGGATACCCTGCAAATATACACTAACCACAACCTACAAACACAGAAGCAATAAATATAACAAAACAACACATTGATAGGGGAGAAGTAGAGTACAGTTAGATAAATTTAGCGGCCTAAGCAATTTAGAGTCCCTTGCTCCCTGCAAAGGGTAAGTCTGCAGGAAGCAAGACACTAAAACCAATTTCCACCCGGTATCCTGTGCTAGGGCGAGCTCCTAATGAAAAAATAATTGTGTACTCTAACCTCCCCCTACCTAACACTAACCTACACCAACAAACAAAACCAGAACTGAGAGACAGCTGAGAGAGCAGCGAACCACGCTCTGCTACCATTGAAACCGTAACATCGCCGCTCGCACACCCACAGCAAACCATCAGGAAGCGCGCGCCCATGGCGGCGAACGGGATGACGGATCAAAACTAAACTAGGTAAAAAAAAAGAACACCGTGGTCAGCATACTCAGGTTCATTTACTAAGACACAATATAGGCCTATCTAGTCAATATAAATATATAAGAATATATACTATAAATAAAAAAAAATAAAAAGTGCCTGCAGTAGTATATACCTCAAACAATCCTTATCAGGTGCACCTGCATACAAAAAATTAGAAACGCCATAATTTGAAAACAAGAAATGCCAATTCCACCCGGTATCCTTCGGCTAAGGGCGGGCTCCTAATGAAATCCAAGAAATAACTAAATAATATCTAAAACTAACTTAAAATTAAATAACAAAATATAAACTATATAAATGGCAACAATAACAATAACAAATAAATAAGAATATAAACAGGGTATCACAGATGTTGACTAGTAGCAATGTCCATCATGGTGGCCGTCCTTCAGCAGAGCGCAAAAGCGAAGGTTCTCTGCGACCACGCATGATGGAGAGATTGACAGCAGAAAATCAACTCATCTCCTGGACCCTGAAACCAGGTTTCAGCCTAGTACCCTTTTAAAGTTAATAAATAATTAATAAATAGTTGCCAAACAATATAGATTTTTAATAAAAGTAAAGTTGCCAAAAGTTATCTATCAAGAATTTTAAGTTAAGTTAAATTACCAAAATTTCAAAATATCACAGACCAATCAATTACTGATAAAAATTAAAATAAACCTTAATATAGAAGCTGGTAACATTAGAAAACAATAAATAAACAAGATATTCCATTTAAAAGACTAAAACAATAAGTTATAAAGGAATTTATTTGAGGTATACGCAGTAGCCTACCATACGTAACAATTTTGGTTCAAACATTTTTAAAACAGGCATTTATTGACAGAATTGGCTCAAAATTGGTGAAAAGCAGGGGATGGGCATTCTGCACTTAAAATAAAATTCCCAACTCAAAACAACAACCCCAAAGAAAGTTAGTACTGAAAATCCCCTCTGTCACAGAACAAAAATTTAAGCGTTTTACTCTTGGTAAAAAAAAAAAAATTAAATTATTAGAAAAAAAACTGATGGCCATAAGTAGCAGCCTATTAACAGGAATCTTAATTTAAAATTTGATGGCAGAAGGCCTTAAATTAACCAAGTAGGCTATAAGGGGGAGTTATGGGCTAAAAGACCCGAAGAACGTTACATCTCTCAGAAAGGCTTAAAAATTTAGTAAAATGAACCTTCAGCAGTCTCTCTGGGTTTGTTTACAAAAACTACATAACAAGTGACACATAACAAACAATATTGGCTGCAGAATAAAAATGAACTGTAACATATAGCCTAGGACTGGTCCTCACTGAGAGACAGAAAATTAATTTAAGCCGAATAGAAAGGGTGAAAACTAATAAAAGTGTAAGAGAATTAATTTGAAAGCCAATTTAAAAATTAGTTAACAGCCAGAAGTACTAAAATTTAATAAAAGGCAAAACTACAATTTGGAAAACCATGTGCTCTTAACCTTCACAGTTTGAAAAATAAAAATAATCACTAAAATTTAAAAGAAAGCAAAACTTACTCATCAGTGAGGGGCCGTAAACTTAGCCGCACATGTCAGAAGGAGAACAGCTCCGCAAAACTAACAAACACTTAATTAAAACTAAAATTTAACTTGGAGCTACTCCTAACTTGTACACCACGGCTCGGAGTCTTTGCCACTCTACCGGAAAGGCCAAACGCCTTCAAAATGGTCAGTGGCCTCTGCAGCCAATAAACCACACACACATACACTATATAAAACACACATGAGCCGGGGAGATATAGGTATTGAACCGGCTCAGTGAGATGCACAAAAATCAAACTCTCTGTTACCTATGTAGAAATAAAGCTTGATGCAATATATCAGGTCTTTAGTAATATAATTTGAGAGATATACTGCAGACAGACAGGCAGTCAGAAAAAAATGTAAAGCCCTCGAATGACAGACTTGGCTGAAGTTTTGCGAAGAATTTTGCCTTACGTATAAATCGCCGGAGAGTAATTCATGTAGGATATTTGTTGTTATGAAGTATATTTGTTAAAATATATTAGGTTTAATATATTTAAATTATGCATATTTTAAAATTTAAGTATTATGTATTTATTTAAGTTCAATGAAACTATACTTTTTATATACATTGATTTATTGCATTTTCTAGCAAATTAATAATTTTTGCAGTGCCAACAATATTAACGATAAATAGAAAAAAATACCAAGTCATCTTACATTTTCTTTGATACATACAGAGTTGATCTATTGTTTCATTAATATTGTATGATAATATATTACGGTTTACAAGAAGAGTGTCCCCCGAGTCATGACAGTATTTTATTGCAACATTAGCATACTGCTGTACTCCGAGTGCGGAAGGTCTCATCGTATTATTCTGGAGACAAAGCGCTGATTTGCATAGAGACAATAAGAGTACTTATTTTTTTGGCTTGGGAAAGCAAACATTACGGTGTTTACTTGAAATATTCTTGTAGTAATTATAGCTGTAACTTTCTGTTTGTGTTTTATATTTGATGGGTTTTAATATTTAGGGTTTTCTATTCACCAAAACATTAAATTATACACATCAAAAAATTAAAGACAAATTAGTTCTAAAATTCCTACCGGTATGCCATAAAGGAAGCAAACTGGCTAAACTTTAACGATGCCTATTACTCTTGGACTGGAGAAATGTTATTTTATCTTTTCCTGTTATTGATAATGTTTCGTAAGCGTCGAGTTCTTCTTGTTTATGGACTGGTTTTAATAATGTGAAGATTTTAAAGGTGTTATTTGTTCCAAATGCACGTTTGGCAATAGCTGATTTTTCGGTTTTTCCGTATTTATAGTAACTTTCATGTTCATAAATCTTATTTGATGGTTCTTTTGGTCTGGACAATGTAGATCTTATCATAATTGTCTCAGTAATTTTTTTTAATTCCACATTTATTTTTTTTGGATTTCCAATTATATTATTTATTTTATTCATTGTGCAAAATGTTATGTACAAGGCAACATTTTTCTAAATAATTTGTAATTTCTTTAAAAAATGGACATAACTCATGAATTTGCAGTTTAGTTCCTCTTCTTTTTCATTTTTTAAAGTAGTTCTTGTTGTTTTAGATAAATTCTTCTTTTTTTTAGTACACTGTCGATAAATTTATTTGAGTATCCATTGAAAGCTGCTATACTTTATATATTTCTTAGTTCCTTCCTGTACTCATAGTTTTTAAAGGTGTAAGTAATCTAATAATCATGGTGTGGAAAGCAGCTCTTTTTGGGAGGGCGGATGGTTCGGATCGTGTGGTATGTATCTGTTGTTGCAAGTGGGTTTTCTGTAAATGTCATATTCTGCGTCACTATTATTCTTTTTTACTAATACACCTAGAAATGGCAATGGTGCATGTATTACAATTTCACAAGTAAATTTAATAGTTGAATAAAATGTATATAGTTGGTTAGTATGGTAAATTTTAATGATCTTGGTTTTTATTAAATATGGCGAAAATATTGACAACATAACGTAACCACACTCTGAGGGAATAAGTCATAGTTTGTTTCACGTTGGATTCAAAATTTAATAGAAAATGTTTGCAATAAATATGATAAAGGGTTTCCTCAGATGACAGGAACAGCACACAATTCGAACCATCCAAATTAGGAAAAGAAAATACATGGCGCTCCTACAAGTTATTTTTTGTACGCCTAACTTGCAAGAAATATTCCATTTAGAGCTCTAAAAGCAATGTTGTACAAACTAAATCAGAGATACTTTACATACACTAAAACCTTAAGTGAATGGTAAAACATTTATTCACACAGATTGGAAGTGATCTAGTCCTTGGATGCACGATATATGAGATTATTGATATTTTATTAAAGAAATTGTATTCTTAGTTTTCAGGATGCCGCCGTGGTAGTTTTTTCTTTCAAAGAATATTGCATTTAAAAACCTAAAAACATTACTGTCTAGGTTTTAATAATAGTGATACATGAGTCATTAGCGTTTCTGGGTGAAATACTAAATCCAAACTGTTAATAGAATGCTGAACATTACACAGTATCTGCGCCCTTTAAAGGAGCCTATAAATCTGTTGTAATGTGATACGACCTATAATGTATGTTTTAGTGTTCCTCTCAGTTGTAAACACAACCAGTCGGCATATAAATGTGTGACGATAAATCAACTTCATTCTGGCAGCAGGTGTTTCTGGTGATTGCTAAAGTGTTATTGAGGTGAGATTGCACTCGTGCATTGGTTCGTGTTTAATAGATTTAAAATAGCGGGAATGCATTGTTTTCGAGCAATATATATATATGTATATATATATATATATATATATATATATATATATATATATATATATACATACATACATATACATACATATACATTTTAATACAAATTTAATCGCTAAAAGTACTTGCTCTGCCGGGACTGGAAGCCAGGTCTCACTTGCTGGCCGACCATGTTACCACAACACCACAGAGCCCTTACTTTTTACGATTTAATTATTTTTTACTTGACCGTTTTTGTCCCATATGAATTTAAATAAGCAAACTAGCATATTATCGGATGGCTAAATACCTGTTACTACTTTAACGTTTTTGAATTTTTTGCGTAGCAATAGCCTGATGTAATTTTTCAATAACCATTTAATTGCAAAAAAGTGCTTTCTCCGCCGATACTCGAGCCCGGGTCATAATACTCGTATTTGTCAAACTATAGTTGAAGATCATGAAAAGTTACTAATCCAATTTTATTCAAGCAGATGTATTAGATTTGCACGATAAGGAGGGCAAAACTTTCGAAAGCATTATATTCAGTTCATTCACGCCTCCTATTAAGAAATAGCATTGCTTTCCACAGTAAATGAGGGAATTTTATGCGTTCCCATGTTTTTAACTAGTTAGAAAGTTCTACACAATACGTATGTACGGTGGGAAGGATTTATTTAATACGAATTTGAGTTAAGCTCCGTTTCAACTTTAGATTACTGCATTATCTGAAATCTGACACTGGCACAGACTTGACTCCTAGACTCTGGAGTTAGCGTCTGTTTAAAGAGAGCCAAACAATATGTTTAACACCTTCCACTTCTCTGGCAGCATCAAATTTCTGACATTGCACTAAGCGCAAGGTGAAATAGATCTGACTTTAAACATTTGTATTTAGAGTGTACTTTTGAAGCATTCCTCCAATGATGGTAGAATTTGTAGCAATATTGGATAGTATCCTAATCGTTCTATTATAATAGAACTACTAGGGTACTAGGGTTAAGAAATTGCAATCTTAGCAAAGCTTTGCTAGGATTTAAGAATTTTATGTATCATCAGTGGACATCATCCTGGGATGATGAGTTATGCACATACTTGGCAACATTAGGTTATTACATATACACGTAAATATTGAGTAAGACGCCAAAGGATAGACATTTTATAAATTGCTTGCTATATTTTGAAGTTTTGTATAAATTTAAAAAGTAGAAAGGATGTACAGTACTCCAATTTCACTCCATTAAAACAGTATTGATGTAAATACTGTTTTGTATGTAAATATGTATGTGTTTATGTATGTATTTATGTCATTATGTTTGGCTTGCATACTAGACGTTGTTTGATGTACATATACAAATGTATTTTTTTACATATTATCAACGCATCTAACTTTACAAAAATATTTCTTCTCAAAAATTATATTTAAAACAACAAACTCATTTTCCACTGCTGGCAAAGAGCCCAGCTACTCGGTTATTAAGCAACCACAAGGGTGTAATTCAACTCCAGATGTTTTTCTATTTAAATCTCAACAACTACTCGTGGACTAATTTATTTGCCTTATGGGGTTTCAATTACTCCTATAATTTGTGTGAATAATATATAGTGGCGTTTTATACGTTAAACTTTATCATCTAAATAATACTAAAACCTTTTACTTTCTAACAATATTGAAATAGTTGTTATAAAATGTGTGTCAACATTTAAACCATAATTGATCAATATTAAAAAGTATTAGTTCCCAGAAACCAATAGTGTATGTATATTTTAATTCATACAATCATTAAGCTAGAGAAGTAATTCCCATTATATTCAAAGCAAAACCTATGGACGTTTAGTTTTCGTCTACTAGAAATATTTGAAATTCCTATATAGTAACAAAACTGTGAAAAGCTTTCGGTTTTTCTATGGTAGAGTCGATTTTAATCTATATCAATGATTTAATTTATGTACATAATAAAAAAATTGGCACCTGTGAGTAAACGAGTTTGTACAACCTCAGAGTAACCATAAACTATGAAGGCTCCGTTCACTGGAATCGTGTACCGCTGTGTTTGATCTATTTAACCTCGTATAGCCTCTGGCTATTTGAGTAATTTGGGGAGTAGAAGCTTAGAGTAGAAGTCTAGGACTGATACCAAGGTTACCTTTTCTCAACAAGTCTTTAAAAACTCAATAATACTGAAACATATACATAGTTAAACACTCCAATTGCTTCCAGCTTCTAATTATATCATAACTTCTCAAACGATAGGACAACGATGTGACGGATGATGCTGGTACTACAAGAACTTCAGATCTTTGAAAGTTTTCTACTAGTTCATTTTAAAAGGTTAAAAGGATTCCAGTTTCAAAAATCATATTTCTGATAATACAACTATATGAAGCACATTTGAATATATTTTATAATATTACAATCTAAAAAAATTGGTATACTTGTTATTGTCTACAACGATTTTATACAAAAATATTTCGTCTTGAATCATCATCCGGTCCGTTT
The DNA here is from genome assembly GCF_021130785.1 of Homalodisca vitripennis. Taxonomy (NCBI): domain Eukaryota; kingdom Metazoa; phylum Arthropoda; class Insecta; order Hemiptera; family Cicadellidae; genus Homalodisca; species Homalodisca vitripennis. The sequence goes on along the minus strand of NC_060208.1, from coordinate 124,991,656 downwards.
ATTATTTAAAGTTAAAAAAATGATTAGAACATTATGTACTACCACTTTATATTTTGACATTAATTAGGCAAGGAAATAAATAAATACAGTTGTTACTTGTATGAATGTTATGATTACAGTAATATTATACCTGCATAATTATAGCAATATAAAAGTAATGCTCATTGAAATGATAACTAAAACTAATTTCGTTGCGACACCAGTTAAAAACAAACACTGAATCTAATTTTGTAAATTTAATTACAATGTTTAATCACAGTGATTTAATTATCGCGTTATTTTATTTGTTAGGTATAGATCGCCTGCAATATACACGAGGCTTCAAAGAACTGTAATGTAATGGATTTCCTGCTAAGCTCCGATTATTATATGTTATATTAAGCGTGAATATTGTGTCACTGATACTCAAGAAAATGTTTTAAACTCCTTGCGAGGATTATAAATATAAGTTTATAAATATGATGAAGTAATACATTTTTTTACAATACTGCGTCTATGTATAAAAGGCATGGTTGTCACTCACTCAAACACTCTTAACTATTTCTCCAGTTTTTCAACACCAAAGACAGTTGAACATTCTCACATGTTAGCACTATTTCTTGAATATAAAAACTAAGGCTTTTTCATAAATATTCAACATCATTAAGGGTAAAAATGTGCAAAACCGTAGACAAATATAATTTTATTTCCTAAATTCCCGGTATTGTATAAACAAGAAATTTGATCCAATAATGTATCATAATTTACGAAGTAAAACAAGCGAATTTTCATGAAGATCAACTCCCTAAAGGACTTTACAAAAGTTTGTAACCACAGAGGCACTCACATATATATAGAAATTTCTGCAGGTACTAATGCTTATGCTCTTAACTGACTCATACATGACTTGACAAGAAGATCAATTACTGATAGTAGCTGAAATAAGGTTTGAATCCACTTTGTTATAAATTATGTGTAAGAACAACGTTTTTCTGTTTCAACTCCCCAATGTCCCAGAAAGATAAAATTAGACATTTGCCTCAGAGCTTATAAAGAATAAACTAAAGTATATTCATGAATGAGTCACCCTAGGAGATTTAATAAACTGTGTCTATACGTATAAAACCCATATTATTGTTTTTTTTTAGCTTTCTGGTAGATTTTTAAAACGGTAATATTCATGAAAGTTAGTGATAGTTTATGTAATAAAACTCATACAGAAAAACATGGGAGTGCATGGGCCTTTAGGCCTTACTTACTGTTAAAATATAAATTAAAGCCATTTTGTTTCACACTTTAGATACAAATAATCATGATATTGAGTTTTTGGCGCCAAAATTCCCAGGGCACATATACCTTTAAAATCACATAAACTATGTTCCCATTAAAGAGGTTCCTAAAACGACACCTACCTTCAAAAATGATCTCATGGGAAATATTTCCAGGTTAAAAATAATTTTTCTTTATTGAGTCGTTTCAAAATTAAAGGAATCCGTTAAAATATTATTTTCATCTGAAACACTTAGTATAAATATACAGAGCTCTTATGACCATGGTGTAATATACCATTATACTGGCATTAGAGTTTTTATTCAATGTGTAAGCAGTAAATTATATATGAGTTTGAGCAGAATTTATTATTATATTTCTCGCCTTGGCATAGCGTATAATAAACACATTCCACAAACTTTTGTCATAACTTACGATATTGGTTTAGAAGTTCTTTGTCTGCCGGCTGTGAAACTTTTACATTATTAACGCTGGTATTGATGAAAAGTTGAATTGATCGTTTTCAGATGGTTGTTGACCATAATTTATTCCAGGATTTTTACGTATTCATAGGAATTCCAAAGTTATATAAAAAACCACTGAATATTCATGTTTGCGGATAGTCCTTCACCTAATACGTCTTTGAAAGAAGTGATAAAATTATATATTTAGGAAAACAGCCATTTCAAAGGTCTATCGTCAGTTGTATATGCTATTATAAGTAGATAGTAATATGGGGTTCCTGGCGCACTTTCGGAGCCAACCGAAAAGCAATGTAAATACTGTTCAATGTACCATAAAGGAAGCTGAGAAATAACACAGCAAATCTCAATGAAAAATTAACCGAATCTACAGTCGTTCGTCTCCAAAAGCGATCGGTACATTACTATCTACTCTGTGGAATGAAAAAATTAACCAAATCTACAGCTGTTTGCTTCTACTTTCTTAAGCTGTGCTTTGTAAAATGTTGTCAAATCTGCTACGAATAAAGGATTTATCTTAATAAAATTTAATCAATTTAAAACATTTTTACTAAAAACATACTGTACTTTAATAAAAAACTTTTCTACTAAATAAACAACATGAACTCACCAAGCTCTTCAAATAGGTAAGAAAGGAGGGTTGCTATGCTACTTTAGTAGATAGTAATATGGGGTTCCTGGCGCACTTTCGGAGCCAACCGAAAAGCAATGTAAAATACTGTTCAATGTACCATAAAGGAAGCTGAGAAATAACACAGCAAATCTCAATGAAAAATTAACCGAATCTACAGTTCGTTCGTCTCCAAAAGCGATCGGTACATTACTATCTACTCTGTGGAAATGAAAAAATTAACCAAATCTGAGCTTCTACTTTCTTAAGCTGTGCTTTGTAAAATGTTGTCAAATCTGCTACGAATAAAGGAAAAAAATCTTCGAAATCTTAATAAAATTTAATCAATTTAAAACATTTTTACTAAAAACATACTTTAATAAAAAACTTTTCTACTAAATAAACAAACATGAACTCACCAAGCTCTCTTCAGTTTCTAGCATTTCAAAAACTTACAAAGAAGACAATTTTAACGAGTTCAACGAATTACCAAAACATTTTAAAGAAACAGTTGATACTTTCCTTAAATGATACAGAATTCAAAGAAACTTGTAAAGTCTTTTGCAGAAAAAAACGTTCTAATGGAGTGTTTTACTAATCGGCAAAAAACTAAAAAAGTAAGGGATTACATATTTAATTATAATTACGAAAGATATTGAAAGAAAGTAAAAAAATAAACAAACAGAGAGTTTTCATCGTTTTTTTTTTTATGACATTTTTCCCATATTATACGTTCTTTCAAGATAATCAAGACTTAATTGATGAATTTCTTAGGAATTTTTGTGAGTATCAAGATTTATCAACACAATTCATTAAAAAGCATTATAGAATTTTTCTTATAGAATATAGCCACATTTTGTGTGAAACAAAAGGTATTACTGTAGATAATATTCCATGTGATTTCCTATGAAGAAAGACACCAACTATGGTTATCAAAACAGTACTATGACGTGGGGAGGGACTGCAAGTTTTAGAGTTAAGACTTTATTCTACAAAATTGACGGTAACACAGTCTTTATCTTTAATAGTCTTCTTTCCAGTAACAACCAAGTGTAATTTATCATGTTTATTCAATTCTTTAATCTTTTTTTCATCCAAAACAGTCAAAAATCTGTTCGGCAAGTGTACTTTACAATCTTCCAACTCGGCAATTATTGTAAACCCGAATTTATCTTTCATTTTCTCCAAATTCAAGATTCTATGTTTCTTCCTTTCTCTTCCAATTCATTTACCTTCTTTATACTCTTTAAACTTACATTCTCCAATATCATTTTAACTCTTTCAAGAACTCCATTTAAATAGAAAAAATTTAAAGACGGAAAAATGAAATGAATTTGCTAACAATCACTCGAGAAGTCGGGGAGAATGTGAGTAAAACCGCATTCTTTTTCACGAGGTTCTTCATTTACTTTCTCCAAATGTACTATAAAATCATCGAGGATTTCTGGCTTAAAATCGTAGACAAATTCAACATCCAGATAATGAAAAAATACAGGTAATATCTTTTCATAATAAACGTGTGTATCGATACCTACAAACCTAATGTATTCTTTGAAAAGGAAAATAATTTTGTCAACGGTTCCAAGAGATAAGTAAAAATTTTTATTCTGTTTTCTAAATTCTGTAACAAATTTTGTTTGCTTCTTGTCTCCGTATTGTAATTTCATAAGCAGATTATTCAAATGTGTTAGTTTATTTCGAAATTTCTTAGGTTTAGGTCTTTCGTACAAAATTAAATTACATTCTCTACAAACTAAATATCTTTTATCGATAATTTCTCCTCTATTAGAACACTTGTAACAGTTGGCATTATACTCTTCCATTTAAACAGAAAGATTTTTTGTTTAAATGGAGATTATGGAACTAAGTCTGCCGAGATATAAATTTTTCAGCGCAAATGTTGTGTTTACATTTCTACAACAGAGATAAATAGAAATAATTTCATTCTATTGTACAACTATTTAGGATATTATGTGTACGATTATAAAGATTATTACGGGAGAAATCGGGATTTTTTTCAGTGGCGAAAGAGTATATTTTTGAAGTATTAGAGGGAATGAAAGAGGATAATATATGAACATCATTAACTACTGAATTTTCTCTAATATCGTTCTTAATCACATCATAGGCTAAAAATTTCTCAGAAACCACAACCACATAACAAATCGCGTTTGTAACAGCTTTTTGAAAATCCATGTTGATAATTATATCATTCTTTGAACCAGAAATATTTGTCATACTCTTTGTTGTATCAAGGACATAAATAGGTCTATTCGCTAAAAAATTCTTTAGGATTGTAATACATTTCCTTATTATTACAGTAAACTTTCTTAAAATCTTGATACATCTGATACATGATTCTGAAAAGACCTCCTGAAATGTTTAAGTTTTTGTAATTCATCTGGATAATAAGAACCGTTCAATTTTACTCTGATAATTTTTACATCCAAACTATCAAACTTTGAAGGATTTTTTTCTTGATTATTCTGTCTATCTGTTTGAAAACCTATGATTAACGAACTTGGGATTGAAGATATTTCTATAAATATTTGTGATATCGAACGAAAAAGTTGTTCCGGAAATACCTTTTTGTTCAATACATTGCCAATCTAGAAAATTAAACATAATGTTCTTGACTTTTTGTAATTTCATCAATCAACCTAATTTTACTCGTGGTTTTATAATCAATCATTGGAACTCTAATAAAAAAATCTGTAATTGTTATTTTTCCATCAACAGGCATAACATTTCCAGTTGCAGTCTTCAGAATCACATCATCGTCTTCTTCTGCTCTTATAAAACTTAGATAAAATCCTCCTTTATAGATCGGAATAGTAACATTTTCAAAAAATCCTAATCCAAAATGAGATAAATTTCCAGCTGCTTCAAAAAACACCAAATTTAAAATCTGATTCAAAGCCATTAGAAGTTTGAGAAATAAACATCACTTTTTGAATACGAAATAGTTCCTTTAAATTGTGCTTAATTGGCCACAGTTTTCGACTTCTTTCTATCAATTTATTGTGTTTTCTTACTTCAATCTTAGAAAATAAAAACGGTATAAAATTATCGATTAATCTAACATTATCAGTTCCAAGATATGCTTGACCATCTTGTTTTGTTAAAATTCCAGAAATATAAAACTGGAAGTTAGACGAGCAAAATGTTATCTCCAAAATCAATATTAAAACTCAGTTCTTTTATTCGGTTCATTCAAATGTTGTTTACTAATTGGATAGAAATTTTTAAACTCCGCCCTTTCAATATCACTAGCATATTTTCTGTAGTCCGCCATTTAATAAGAGAAAATTTAGAAATTTTAAAACATCGTGTATCATTTTTTCAATCGATCTAATGTACGTTTTTATAAGAAAAGATATAAATTTTAGTAAAAATAATTTAAAAAGATTAGAGTCATTTTTAATGATCTACTTCGTCATATTCAGGATTCTCTTCCTTAAATTTTGCGGATCTCGGTCACATATTTCAATAAAATCTGCACAGGATAGTAACCGCTATCTATAATATTGTTCCAATCAACTGTATCTTTATTTTTCATCCAAAAACTTTATACTCAAGTGTTGATAGAGACAAAGAAACAGACATATGATCTTTTAATTGATAATGTATATTTTCTTGAATGAACTCTGATGATAAAGTTTGATATTTAGCAATGTTATACCAATTCAATTTGTTTACGTATAATCTCATCATATCTTCGGATAATTCATATTTTTGAGAAATATCATCCCAATGTTCTTTTTTCAAATCTCTTTCGTGTTGCATGATAAAAAAGATCGAAAGCACTGTAATGTCCGCCATCTCTATTTATTAGGAAAAAATTTCAATCAAGTTTTTATAAATTGGCTCTTTTTAGCGTTACATTCAGCACATTTTCCAGAAATTCTTTTAACTCCATTGATGTTTGCATAGTATTTTATATCATTCGTTTCAGTTTTTTCTTTGCACCTCACACAGTATATGAGCGCCATTTATATAAGGAAAATTAGTCATCGTAACCACCTACTCCATTAAATCTGTTGTCGATGTTTTCAAAAGTTTTATCGACATCTTCTTTAAATTTATTAAAATTTTCTTCTAGTTTATTTACTTTATCGAGATTATAAAGAGTATCGATCATCTATTCTTTTAAGTAATTCATTATTATGTGTTACTTTCTCATTGAAACGTGTACTAAAATCTTCAAAAAAGTTTATTTTCTCATTAAAAACTTGTATCAAAATTTTTCAGAATTTTTGTAACTGCTACACTAATTATTTCATTAACAGTATTTTTATATATATCAAAGTTTTCTTCTAGTTTATTTACTTTATCAAGTAAATTCACCAACATTCGTCTACTGATCTTCTATTTCTGGCTTCTAACTTGTCATAGACTTCTGTTGTAAAATCTTTAACATGCTGTTTATGATTCTCGTAATTTTTGTTTAGTTCATTAAACATTTTAATATGATCTTCTAATTGAATCATTACAACACATCAAATGGATTAATTCCTTTACTAACACTGCTAATTCTTTTTTCCTTTAAAATCTAAGGCATTTTTAACATTCGGATCATGTAAATCAACAATATCGATGTTTTCTGATAATTTTAGAGGTTTTAAAATTTGTTCTTTAACAACAACATCATGTTTGTCAATACCAGGTCGAACACCGACAATTCTTTTCTTATTAGCCAAACTAACATAATTCTTTTCAACTTTGATCGCTTCAGTAATTTCATCAGCTTTTTCGATATGAGACATTAAATTTGGTAAATAATTTTTTACACCATCATCAACTTCTTTTTCCAATGTTTTTATTTTATCAGCAACTTCATTTGAACTCATGAAATTTGCAAGTTTGTTATCATATTCTGCTTTAAAATCTTCAATCTCGACAGCAAACATATCTGAATCTGGAAGGTTTTGTAATACATTTTCTAAACTTGTTATCAAACTCATTTCTCAAACTATCAAAATTCCAAACTATTATCTACATTTTGAATAATTTGTGTTCCAAATACGTCAAAAAATATTTTGTGTATCCATATTTATTAAGTAATAATTTGTTAACAACTTCTATTTAAAATCTTTACCATCACTCAGTTCATTCAAAACAAAAACACATAAATGACCACAAATTGGGGGATCTTTATAGTCTTGAATCTGAGAGTCATTGTAGTAGACGCTTGATTTTTTCAAATATTTGATCAATTTCTATCGGCGGTTTGTCCTCAATTCTTCCATACGAATCAAAATAACAGGGCATTCTTATCATTCTTATAATAACAAACCCAATGCGTTCCACTTCCCATAATCGAGTCTAAATTCACATTTCCACATTCAAATTTCTTAACTTTTTCAGGTAATGTATCGCGCATAAAAATTCCTCTAAAATGTTTAATATTTTTGCAGATTTCTTCCAATTCCCCGAATGTTAAAGGTTTAAATTTTTTTTTCAATGTTTGATTTCACGTAATTCAAAGTTTTTTCATCTAATCCAGATCCTGTAACATCTTCCAACTCTTTATCTAACCAATTTAAAATGTTTCGAAACAATAGGAATCACATCCTTTTTAACGATTGGAGCAGCTTTACGAACATAAGGAACAACATTTTTAACAACTGGAATATTTTCTCCAAAATCTAATAAATCTTTCAAAAGTCCACCATTTTTGAGTTCTTTCAACTGATTATAAGAAAATTCTATTCTGGTTCCTTTATTGTTTTTCTTATGTTTTTCGAGTTTATTGTATTGTCTATTTGTTAAAAAATATCTTATCTTCGCCATTTTTTTGTTGATCTATTTTTTAAATTGAATACTAACGGGTATTTTCTTCTTAAAAGCGGATTTTATTTTTTCTTTCTGATTTTTGCTGAAATTTTACGTTCACCTCCATTTATATAGTTAAAATTTCAAGTTCTCTTCGATTCCCATTCCTAGTTTTCTCTTCAAAAAACATTGCTCCAGCTGTTGGAAGCGCAACAAATCTTTCACCTAAACTAGCATCTTTTGATAAAAATCTATCCATTGCCTTATCTTGCAAAACTTTATCTGCGATATGTCTGGAATTTGTGTCTCTATGTTTTGCATAAAAAAATATCGTGTTCCATAGCAGCTTGATCTAATTTATTTATACCCAGTATCTCCTCTTTTTAGTCTTTTTTCGAGTTTTGTGCCAGGCCCCCAGATACTGATAAGTTGGTACGTGTAATTCAAAAAGGTAAATTGTTGATAAAATCATTCAAAAGTCCGCTACCTTCAATCATAGATGAACTTATTGCCGGCAAAACTCGTTTTAAATATTTAATTCCATCAGGTTTTTTCAATCATTTCATCAAGTTTGTTCGAAATAAAATCTTTAATCGCTTTCTTTTCGTTCAAAAAATTGTTGTTTCCAGCCTTTTCTTGAGCATAAATATAATTAATAATTCCATCGAGTTTTGTCAAATCGTCGATATATCTGTATTCAATCTTATTATCACTGTATTTTCTCACACCTGATCCTTCGATTCTTTTTTTCCCAAATTGGTTTAATCAAATTTGAGATATTTTTTACCTTTACTTGACTTTGGTTTCTTAGTTGATGGATCATTATTTTTGTAAATTGAATCAGATTTCCATAAAATTTCAGTATACTTTTTCAAGTCTTCTTCAGAATATAAACCGTCTTTTGGAACATCAGTGCCTGTTAATAAATCTCCATAAACCTTGAGTTCCTTCATATGTTTTTTCATTAATAATGATATCATTATGCTCAAAATTCACGGGCAAATTTCCAATCATAAAACTTTTCTTTTTTCTGTCCCAATACAAACCAAAATTTATCATCCTTTGCTCTAGGAAGAAATTTTTTACCAATTTCACCAATTATTATATCCGTTGTTCCAGGACTTATTGGTTCAACTATGGTAGAGTCTTCAATGATTCGAGGTCTAAATGGTGTTGAAGATGGTAATTTTGGCAATTCAAACTCAGATTCTGGTATCGAAATATCAGCAAATTGTCGTACAACTGGAACCAAATTCATCAAATTTTGATTATCGCTTAAAAACATTTTCAATTTTGCCTCAACATTTTTTTATTGCAGATGTTACAGGTTGATTAATTTTTTTGAATAAATTCTTGTTCTTTTTCATCAATTCGAATCTGTTCTTTAAATTCTTTGATTAATTTCTTTTCTATTTGATCAAGTTTTTTTGCTTCTTCTGAAGTTACGTTCGCCATTTATTTAGGAAAATTTTGAAAACGTAAAACGTGGAACGTGGAAACGTGAACACGAAACGAGAACACGAAACGTGAACACGCAACGTAAAACGTGAACGTGGAACGTGGAAACGTGAACACGAAACGTAAACACGAAACGTGGAACGTAAAACGTGAACGTGAAACGTAAAACGTGAACGTGGAACGTAAAAAAACGAGAACACGAAAACGTAAACGTGAACGTTAAAACATGAAAACAACTAGATTATCACACGTTTATATTGGAAATTTATTCAAATATTTACCATTTTTAGGCTTCAAAGTTAGATTAATAGTTAAAAATCCGTAGTCTTCCTTCCAAATTTTATCACATAACTCAATAAGTGGTTAAAAACTCATATCAGATCCCACATAATTGTTGTAAATCTTTCTCGAATAGTGATCGTCTTGCTTAAAAACACACAACATATTCAAATTATTTCAAATAAACTTGTTTATCACACCTTTGAAAAGCATTGGGAATAATAGATACAAGATATGTTTTTGTGACGGGACATTACGAAATATTCCTTAATAACGTCTTGATTTTCTAAAATACAATCATCAAAAAACGATTAACGAATTTGGGTTTACATTCGCTTAACGGAACTATGTCCTCAGAAGCATTAAAATAAATTTGTGATATTTTTTTGTTTAAGTTTTTCTCAATATTTTCAAAATCTTTCTTGTAATTTTTTGTATACGTCTTGTTCTAAAGATTTACTAAAAACATACAAATTGGAATAAGGAATCAACCTATTGTAGATAAAATTCAATAATTAAAGTTGTTTTTTCCACATCCACTTGAACCAACAATTAACAATCTGATTGGTTGATCTTTCTTATTTTCTTCAAACGTTTGAAGTTTTATCTTATCTTTTTGCTTTAAAAATTTCTCCATTTAAATAGAAGATTTTCATCTTGAAGCAACGCTTGCGAAAATGAAGCTGTTCAAGTTGACTTCAGAAAGCTCTAAATTATTTTTAAACTTGGAACATCCTATACACTTAGAGGAAGAATCAAATTATTTTATCGGTTTTAAGCGGTTTTTATTCTGACAATTTTGTAATAAATATTAGTGAAAGTTCTCCTTATTGTATAGGATTTAGTGAGAAGAACATAACAAAAATATTATGGTTTAAACAAAGGATATTATACCTTCGATCAAATAAAAATTCCCTTAAAAATTATCTGAAAACATTCAAACAATCAGATAAATCTTTAAACTTTGACGAAAACAAGTTTGAAATGCAAAAAAATTATCTCTCTAATAAAATTCAAATAAAATCACCAGTAAGAATAATGTTTTCAGCAATTATTGTAGATTTGTTAGGGTTTGTTCAAGAAACTATTGAGCCAAATCAGGTATATTTAGGAAATAAAACGCCAAAATTTAGACGTTTGATGTAATTGAAGTACATTGTAATCTCGTTGAACCTAGTTTTGAAAATCATACCGAACACTTACACAAAAGAATCTGAAATTTTGTACACATTTTTCCCAAATGTTGCTTATGGATCAAAAATCAGTGAAAAACCGAATGAAAATCGATTATATTCCAATTAGAAAAAATATTAAAAGAAATTCAAAAAATCGTTCTGACTATTCAAGACTCTGAGGGAAATCTATTAAATATAATGAGAGTAAAAACAACAATATATTTAAGATTGTCGAAAGAATGATGAATCAAGGGGGGAACGAATCGTTCTTACCTTCAAATTTTCAAGAAAACAACTTTTGAATGTATAAAATTACAGGAGTCTATCCCATAGACCCTTTTAAAATCTTCATCCTGACACTATTTTCATTAATGAATCTGGATTTTATTCTCGAAAATACAAATTACTAGTTAAATTTCTTTTCTATCTAAATGGAGTCAGTTGTAGACCTACTCAATTAATCAACTAAAATTCAATAACAAACATATCTTTACGATTGTTGACGAAAAACAATGTGATCTGGTTTAAGGCTAAAGACGTAGCAAAAATTCTAGAATATGAAAAATACTATGCAAACGATCAGAATAAACGTTGACGAGATGATAAAAACTTCTATTTTAATCTAAATATAAGGGGGGCTATAAATAGCTTACCTTCAAACTTCCAAAAATAACACTGTTTTCGTTAATGAATCTGGACTTTATTCTTTAATTTTGAGATCGCATAAACCAGAAGCGAAATTGTTTAAAAATTGGGTTACGAAAAGAAGTATTACCTTCCATTAGAAAATATGTGTGAGTACAAACTCAAAAACGAAAATAAGCAGTTAAAAGATGAAAATAAAACAGTTACAAATTTCAGGTCAAATGAAATCCTTGAAAATAGAGAATCAAGAATTGCGAATGGAATTAATGAAGAGAGATATGGTATGTAAAGATTTTGATAAGAAAAAAACACCATGTTTTTTGTTGTTAATTAAGAAGAATCACATGTGGGAATGGCCTTATTACGTTATCAGAGCTCAGAAACGAGAAATACCAAACCGATTAAAACATCTAAAAATAAATTATCCTGAATTAGAGATTTTGTTTATTGATGACGAACCAAATTCTATCAATCTGTATAACCAAATGAAAGAATCTTTGAATATTTTATACAACGGAAATCATTTTACTACAAATATGGCAGAATCTCGACTGATTTATAGGGAATATCTAAATTACACGATGAAAATGTTTCTAAATTTTACTAAAAACTCTCGATTTATTATATTTTGTTTGTAAATGTTTAGCATAACTAGGTAACCATTGTAAAATCTTTTTTTTCATATTCACAAGGCATTTCGTTTTTATAAACTTTCGCTGAAAATTTTTTTAGGCACAATCTTTGCAAAAAAGCATCTTTTCTATCTTTACTATACTGCCAGTTATTAAATTCAGAAATATTTTTAATTTCTTTACAAAAGTAACACTTTTTCTCTTCTAAAGTTAATTTGTTCTTTTTATCATATAATTCCTCTTACAATAACAGTCTTTTCTATTCTCTTCTTGACACTTTGTACATTTCTTTTGAGATTCATTTAAATAGAAAAAATTATTACACGATGAAAATGTTAAACTCTTAACTTATGATGTTTGGTTTGTAAATGTTTTTGATAATTATTTAACCATTTTATAGTTCTTCCACATTCACATTGAGTATCTTCATAATATAATCTATGGTGATTCTTCTTTACACAATCTTTACAATATGAGTCTTTCTTATCTCTACTATAGTGATCACTATTAAACTCTGAAATTTTTTTAGTTTCTTTACATTTAAGACATTCTTTATCTTCCAAAGTTAATTTTTCTATTTTATCATATAATTCTTTATGATATTCCCTTTCACAATCTTTGCAATTATAATGCATTCCATCTTTCCTATTTTTCTTTATAAAATTCATTTAAATCTTTAAATTCTTTGCACTTTGTACATTTCTTTTGATGCGCCATTTATATATAGAAAATTTATATTACAGTTTTGACTTCTTCAATTCATATTCATAAAACTTTCCGGTTATTTCTTCATTATTTAAATCTTTTATACTATAAGTTACAGGATCTGTGTTATTAATTTGATAAATCACAAAGATTTCTCTTGACCAATTGTTCTTATATTTGTTCGAAAATGTTTGTTTTTTACTAACAATTCTTACATGATCATTGACTTTAAATTTAGTTTTCGTGTAAATTTCAGGTGGAAACATACTTGAAAACGATCTCTAATAACTCCTTTTCTGCATCCTTATCTACGTCTTTCGGTTTCATTTTGATTGTGCTGTGAACTGTATCGTTATAATTGTTTACGATTTTTTTGAAGAATATCGATCCATTTAAAGTTTTTATTAATCTCAAAAAATTACTTTCATTCTCTCATTTTGAGTTCTGTTATATCTCTCTACAATACTTGATTTCTCTTCGTTTTCAGTATGATAAATCTTAATGTTTGTATTTCCTCAAAACATCGTTAAATTCTTTATTTTTAAACTCTAAACCCTTATCTTATATGAAGTAGGTTAGGAGGTTTGTGATTGATCCTTATGGCATCTTTTACTATATCTTCGAAAGCTTTTGAAACATCCTTGCCGTTTTTTCTTTTGATAGCTCTTGACCAAGAATATTTTGAGAAAAGTATCAATAACATTTTAACATATACTTAAATCCATCATTTTGATCTGAATAGTTAGACATTATAACTAAATCTGCTGCCCATAAATCGTCAATTCCTAATGTTATAATTTTTCTCTTTTTAAACTTTTTTCGTACTGGTGCATGAATTTCTCTAGCTTCAATCTCGATTTCTTCCTTATTCTTAGATTTCTTTCTTGTTTTTCATTTGGATTCTTTATAAATTTACTCTTATTTGTCTTACATTTTGAACATTTTGCTGCAAACTCTATACAATCCGTTTTGAGTTTGAACGATTTTAGAATCTATATTTTTCGTTTTTTTCTTGCATTTGTGGCAGTGAATCAAATCATCTTCCCATTTACATGTCAAAGTTTCCAAGTTTATTTAATTCGTCTCAATATATCAGATTTTGCTTCATTTTTATAGCCATACGGTACTGTATCGATCTTATTTTCTAGGACAATTCTCTTATCATCTTTAGCGTTCAGTGCCAGCTTGTTTATGGTAACAGTGTACAACTCATGTTTATAACTTTTGATGACTGTCATCTCCCTAAATTCTTCTTTATCTTCGAACAAACATTTCTTCAAGTTTTCGATATTTATTGTTTTATTTACAACGCTTCTCTTAATCCCTTAGCATCTTACTGGATTTTTGTCTAGATATTTGTACGAGTACATTTTCGATCTCAATCCACAAAATTCTTCTAAAACTTCGCTATTTAACTCATCTTTGAATTTCCCTATTACCTTCTTATTTTTAGTAGTGAAACATTCATGATCTTTTGGATAATCACTTGTATCAAAGTCATCTATATTTTCTTTAATAATTTTAAAAAGGATTCTCGTTTCAATTCTAGAAAATAACTGTCTGTATCCATGTAACACAGATTCAAATCTGGATCAAACTTCTTTAATTTGTTGTAAATAAAACTCGTACATTAGCAATTTTGAGAGGTCGAGAACTGAAAATCCTATGTAAATCGGTTTGTTAAATTTAACCTTTTGTTTGTACATGTGACTCGCTATACAGTTGTCGTCAAAGATAGTGAAGCTTTTGAAGTTCGTTTTCTTGGCCTGTTTCATTGAAAATTCTTCATTTCCTAGTCTAATATCGCATCCTATTTCGCACATTTTCCATAGATTTTCCAAAAACTGAGTTGTTCATCAGCTTATAAAAGTCCTTTTCAAAGTCGCTTGTAGCTTTGGTTCTATGTTTGTGTTAAAATCAATGTATTCTTTCATAAAAGGCTTCTGATCGAATGCAATAACTCTATTCACATGTTTCAAATCATACCTTGTTCCAAATAGAACTTCAAATTTCTCGATGAACAACGTATTCAGTTTTATCCAGTAGAGTTGTGCAAAGTTTGTTTTTTAAAATGTTCTGGAGCAAGAGGTAAATCCTTGTGATGTTCGTGTAAATTCGTTGGATATCCAAGATCAACTTCGAGAATATAGCCATAATCTTCGTCGCCAGTGAGTTCTAAAATTGTTTACTTGCCCACTCTTCTTTTGTATACGTTTTAGGATCCATCCACTTGATATCGCCGTATGGTAAACTTTGCATTAGGCCATACCCATAAAGGTTATTAGCATCAACGTATAACAAATAGTTTTCGGGCTTTGTCTTATCGAAATCTTTCAAATATTTGTTATTTGCTTTAAACATATCGCTTAATACACTGAGAAATGCCCCGCGAATGCCTTTTTCAATCATCAAATACATATTATAATCGTTAATTAGCTGAAGCTCAATTTTCGTTAATTTTAACATTGCGTCCCATGCGAGACTGGGAGCTGTTAGATAGTGTGCCGGATCGAGTTTATAACAATTAAGGCAAATGTTTCTGAAATTTTCGAATATATCAGCAAGCAATAAAACATCTTGGATATTGTACAAATCAGAGTAATTTCCAAGATTTTTCTCTTTTAATTTGTTCCAAACGCTCAAGTAGTGTTGATAATCTTTCTCAGATATGCTCTCGTCTGTCAAAAGTGAATAGAAATCTTGAATTTTCAGCTGTTCTGTGTAATCAAGTTTTTCAATACTATCGATAAATTCGTAAGGAAATATGCCTTTTCCAGATAGAATTTTAAAGATTTCTTCTTCGTCATTTGGCTGTCTTTCTATAATTTCATTCAGTCCATCCTGTATAAAATGATTTGTATGTTTGAAGTCTTCTTTCTTTAAATTTTTCGCTAATTTTTCAATAGACGAGGCCATGAATCTAAATGTGTCTACGAAAGAGAACTTTATAAATTTTCTAGGTTTATCATTGTCAAACTCATAGCCATATCCAGAATTTACAGAATAATTTATATATTTTTCATCGGTGTTTGCAATCAAATCAACATTTCCATATTGTTTAGCCAATTCTTTTATGTACAAATGAGTATCGTAATTTGACATATTGTGGCAGAAAACGGGAATATTTCTGAGGAAATTTCAAATTTAGATTGCAACATGCATGAGCTGCGCCTCGAAACTTGCCGGTTAAATGACAATGATCTCTCACTTTATTATAACTCTTATCTTTCCAACTATCAGGAGTAAAACCATACTGAATTGACCCAACATCATAAGCAGACCATTCACAGATATGACAAACGTTTGAATTTTGATACGAAATTTCTTCTTCTTCTGTCAATTTCATAGGTTTCATGTTCTTAGAATTATATTTTTTCGCTATGTATTTCGATAATTTATTGAGTTCTTCAAACAATTTTGGTCGGGACGTTTTTCAAATCTTCTTCATTTTTGGCACGATAAACATATCGGTTTGTACATGCGATTGGTCACATTCGACACTAAATATAGAGTAAAAACCATAAGGAATGTGCCTCTGAATCTTGGTTGTAGTCGATCTTTCTGGATTGTTCTTGCATGTCGGAATTTTTTCTAATATGCTCTCAAAAGTCCATATAAATTACGTACGGATGGTTAAATTTCTTTTGATAATTAGTAAAATTTAGTTGTTTGACCTGGAAATGGCATAATTGGCTTACAAACTTCATGATTTTTACAAATTTCTAAGTGATCTGTTAAATCTCCAGATTTGTAAAAATGGCTTTAAACATCTTCTACACAAAATTTTCTTTCTTTATGTTTAGACAACTGCGAAGAAACAAGCTTATTTAAATCGGTTATCAAAACATAATGAGATATATCATCTTGTTTAACATACAATAAATCAATGTTTGTTTCAGCGTCATATTTTTCAGAAATTTGTAACGGAACAATGTTAATATTTTCATCAAAACTGTAGACATTGATAGACATTGTTGGATACTTATACTTGGAATTGTAGCTTCGTTTTTCAATATTTGTATATCTTTCAGAGACATTGGATACTCAAAACCTGAAAATATTTCGTCATTCACATAATTTTTCGTATTGCTTTACACGTTCACAGTCTCTTTCTGGTTTTTCAATAGCACATCTTATTGAGTAAATAAAGCAAAAATCATCTCTATTTTTTTATATTTATACAAGCTTTTTTATCTTTGATATTCTTTGGTAAATCGATGTATGATCCTGCATTCATCATTTCGTGTTTGTTAAGGCTCAAAACTAGTTGTTTACAACTTTTAAAATGTCCATCCGGAACCTTTATTTGGATTATTCGTTTGTTCTCGATGTGTTAATTTATTAAATTGCTTAGTAATAAAGTCGTTTACGTCAAAGATTTCGTCTGCTTTGATAGTAAAATACATTAGACATGTTTGCGGTTCACCATTCACTAAAGTTCGTTCGTATTCACATTCCAAAGAGAGATAGCCCTTCATATTTTTAACATTTTTCTTGAAATTTCTCGATTAAACTTTTAATTTCTGACCGCATAAATTGAAAGATATTTGTAAATTGACATGGAATTGTCGTTCAAGTTTGTTAAAATGTATTGCTTGAAAAGACCGTGTATTGAGGATAAAACTTCTACATCAATGATATTTTCGGATTTTACTTTAAGAGTTTTATCAATTTCTTCGATCATTTCAGACTTGGTTTTATCGTTAGTACGATAGCCAACTTTTCAGCTATTGAATGAAGTTTTTCATCATTAAATAGGTCGAGATTTTTCTTTTCAACTTTGAAATTTCTCTTTAATTCACGTAATTTCTCAATATTAAACATGTTTTCGTGATCGGCAATTTTATTTTCTCTAGCCCATTGTCTTAAATAATTTAGTTCATTATCGTAAATTTGCTTGTTTTTTTCGTGACTTAGAATTATAATGGCGATCATAGTTTTTTCTTAAAAATTTCTTTTTTGCAGAACGGACATGATATTTTTTCGCGCTCCATTTAGATAGAAAAAATTTATTTTAACTAAATGGTGCTTGTAAACCAAAGATTGCGCCTCTCACGGCGTGATATCACTACGGATATGACGCAGGCGAAGCGATTATCGTGATGGTCGGTCTGTAGTAGCACACCTCGACTGTCATTGAAGATTTTTCCTTTATTCGTAGCAGATTTGACAACATTTTACAAAGCACAGCTTAAGAAAGTAGAAGCAAACAGCTGTAGATTTGGTTAATTTTTCATTCCACAGAGTAGATAGTAATGTACCGATCGCTTTTGGAGACGAACGACTGTAGATTCGGTTAATTTTTCATTGAGATTTGCTGTGTTATTTCTCAGCCTTCCTTTATGGTACATTGAACAGTATTTTACATTGCTTTTCGGTCGTGCTCCGAAAGTGCGCCAGGAACCCCATATTACTATCTACTATTATATGTATATATAAAATATCAATTTTGGAGGGCATCAGTTTTTCAAATGTACGATTCTTGGTGTAAGTACAATCTTATGAATACTATCATATTATGTTTTAAGTAACTGTGCCGATGTGTCCAAAATCGGAACACAAGAAAAAATTCGTTTTATTATTAAAATATCTTTGAATTACTTGGTTTTTTGACATGGGTTGATCATGTTAAGACGGGATTAGTTGTTGATGCACTTTAAAATCGCAAACTATAGAGTCCTACGTAGTGAAAAATCGTTACATGACATGACATACTTTATAGGAACCATATCAAGCTACTGTTGAATTAGCATATTAGGTTTGGAATTCCCTTAGCAGAACTTTTTTGCATATTACCAGTACCTCAATAAACATAATAAGGCAATCTTCTTTGTGAAAAATCGAAAAGCTGTGATGCCGCAAATGAGACATATCGTAAGCAGAGTTAGGATTACTGTACAATATTTACAACCCTGTTGCCTTATATAAAAATGATACATAATGTCATTGTTTAGATGAATTTTGTGTGTATTATTATTCTCTATTTGTTACTCAATAAGCAGGCTGCACTGCACTGTACATAATATGATTGTAAAATTAGGTAAATGTTTCTAATTGACATGGCCCTTTACATACTCTCACGATGTGATTTTTCTCACACAAGGTGAGGATATTATCGAAAAACCTCTTTATTCCCGTTACATTGTGTGTAGTTCGCCTTTAACCCTGGACATTTCAAAAAAGTTTTCCCCCCCTCCATACGATCTGTGAATTTCGATGGGAACTGTGTATGACATTTTTCCTGTCCGTGTCCTTGTAGATAGTGTGTCGACCAGGTTTGAGTATTTTGTAGGATGAGAAATTGTGAAGGCGACTTCAGATAGTGCCTCATTCGTCGATTTAACCCATTTCCTTCTTCTCTACCCTTTCTCTTCCCATTATCGTATTTGTAACTTTAAAGGGAGAATAATAAATTAATTAGTCTAAATAGCATTCATTGTCCTCTAAATCGTATTCTTTAACATCTAATTTTCACTGTAGATTAAGCCGTATTTAACTATTTATTTTTATAAAATATGAAAGAATTAATTACTTTAATTACAAATTAATTAATTAAACTTTTTACAAATTAACAACAAATTAACTACAAACCTAAGGTCTCAGGATACGTGAGTAACGTCATCTGTCTCTTAAGATTAAACCAAACCATACTTAATGTTGGACGTGGACACATAAAGTTCAAATTTTGGTTTTATGAATGAAAACGGGGATCATGGGTGCCAGACCTCCAAATGTGTACACCGGCATTAAATTACACTTCAGCATGCATCGAATAAAATAGATAATTTATCGTTTGGTTATTGTAAATTTTAAGTCTAAGTGAGTAACATTTCACAAAACTATAATAGAGGATTTTACAATACACATAGGTGACATGGGGATTGGAGGTTTAAATTAAGAAAAACAGTTATTATTTACAAATTATTTTCCGTCTCTTCCTATTACTTATGATTGAAAAGGACTCTCTTTTTACAAATCGCTAGTTATAATACGAAAAACATTTTAAGTTACGTAAAATATTTTTATAAAATCAACCGTTGCCATGGAAAAGTTCAAAGAGTAATTAAATAGCAATGCAGATTGCTTATATGTAGGAAAAAAGTACTTAAGTAGTCGGCAACACCAAAATATTACTTCTATCATTTATAAATATATCATAACTCAATACTAAATTGGCATACTAATACAAAAAATTCTACTTGTGTCATAAAAGGCACTCACTTAATGTAAAGCAAAGCGTCACTCATTCCTAAGGTCTCAGGATACGTGAGTAACGTCATCTGTCTCTTAAGATTAAACCAAACCATAATTAATGTTGGACGTGGACACATAAATATTAATGTTTAGTAATGCATAATACGTAATAAATTCATCATTCAAGCCAAGACAATTTATTCTTACAAAAGACAAGCAATTCTCTTTAAAAAGTCGGTCCCACTTAACAATCATTGTCCGACCAAATACAATGAAAACGTATTTCCGTATCAATGTATTTTCAAGCACATTATTCGTGATATTTAACTAACTCCTTCTGTAACCGACACTTAAGAAGAACATTTGATCACTGTACTAAACAGAGTAGCACACTGGGGTATTTATAAACAGCTAAGCTCCATTCCCACTAGGATTGTCAAAGCTAATTTAAGAAATAATGTTAGTTCAAACTCCAAATATAATAAAAGAAATACTCGTAACGTTCTTACTCGGGGAGCATAACGAGGACTTCCGTGATGCATAGAGATGCATAAGATTTCTGGACGCATAAGACCTCAAACTAATATTATTAAATATAGAACGACTCAATTAAAAACTTGCACAATGACCCTACCCCGTAATAGTCAGTTTTAAATAAGATGATAATTATTTTTTATAATTAAGCTTGCAAGAATTCTAACTTTTCTCAAGCAAATATCACAAGCATATTGCCACCCAAAAACATCATCCGATCTAATAAAAGTTTCAAATAATGTTCCTATTGAAGCATAAATATATAAATAATTATATTGTTTGAAAGTTGAGTCAAATTACGTATCCGTTTTATGACGAGAGTATAGTACTTGTTTTCCTGGTTGGAAGCAATCAACACGGCTATCAGAATATCATAGCAATGTACATTACATAGCATTAGATTCTACACTATTATAATAGCACCGCAAATGAATCAATATATAGTTAATACAGCTATTGAACTTTGTGTCCTATGTATCATAGTTAGTACAATCTGCATGGATTGTTAAACTGTAGGAGTTTCTAAAATTTGATTTATATTTCTATAGTAATATAAGCTTGATTGTTTAGATTAGTTTTTGAATACCAAGGTCAAATATTTGTGTGTGTGTGTGTGTGTGTGTGTGTGTGTGTGTGTGTGTGTGTGTGTGTGTGTGTGTGTGTGTGTGAGAGAGAGAGAGAGAGAGAGAGAGAGAGAGAGAGAGAGAGAGAGAGAGAGAGAGAGAGAGGGAGAGAGAGTGTGTGTGAGAGAGAGAGAGAGAGAGAGAGAATGGAAGAAAAGAACATAGTTTTCTTTTTATTATATACTCATGTATAAGGTCATAATTTCAAATTAGCATGGTTAAACAAACAGCTGTTAAGTTTATCGTGTCATTTTTTTAAAACTATAAAACCTTTATCTGTAATACATAAATATTAGAAAATTTAAATGCACTACACAATATTTTAATGGTGATATTAACAATAATCACGAATGTTGTCGATTTTTCTTGTTGAATCTGACAATATCCTTCAAGACACGATTACAATGAAATGTCTTCGTATTATTGCCCATGTATCATCGCCAATAACTGTATGGAGCACAGACACGGTGGGATCCCATAATGCCAATCCGCAATTAATGGGATTCTGCAATTTGGCAATACGCTGCAGTTTAACATTAGCTTTGTGTTCTTCTATAGCATTATAAATTTGATTTTTGCTGTGAGCTTTAAAAAGAATGTTTATATTAATTTATTATAGAACTAATTTAATATAGCTATAACCAGTACAGCATTAATATATTTCAGTTTAATATTAATACACATTATTTTGTGAGAAGTTTATTCCCAGCTAATGAATGTTGTAGCAGACAGTTTAACGTTACAATAGAAAACAAGTTCAACTAAACTAAGAGCAGAACTGTTTCATACACTGCAACACCGTTAGATGTGCATGTTTCCCCAGTTACTTGTTAATCCTCTTTATAGACCAACAAAGCTGCGTAGATCACATCATAAACCATACGACAGAGTTTGTAACTTTACGTGGAATTTTATACGCCGTTTCATTCCACTCGGTTATTACTACCATTGTTTCGTAGCAGATTTATGAATGTAAAAATACATTAAGTGCCATTCGATCAATATGCATTAGGATACTAACACAATAAAGTGTTGCACACAATTAAAATGCATTTATTCAAAATCTAATAGCTCCAGTTTATCTAAAGCCATTTATTTCTCTTTTTATGACCTGGGTGGTTTCTACGTACCAATTATTATGTTTAATACTACAGTTTCTTTTGATAGTTTACTTTCCTCTAAAGACAGGAAACATTCTGTTTCTTACAAGCAAACTGGTATCGCGAAGAAATATAAGAATATATTCTCACTCACTTTTTTTCAAAAATAATACTCATTACACGATTTATTCTTGGCCCTAATTTCCTATGTTCATACTAGCATTACTGGACAAAAAATTAGATATTTCTGTAAGTAAAGTGGTAAAAACATGAATAAAATTATACGACTTAAAAGCTTGTGAAATAAAATTATTAAATAGAACTTAAAATTACATAGCAAATATCTGAGTAGAAAATGCTAATATATACAAAAAAGGCACGCCGTACTTCTTTTACTTTTACAGGCTAAAACAGACACTGTACTCTGTAGAGCCATGTAATCTGTATATAATGTGTTACTCAAATAAAGTCCTACATCTCTTGATAATTTCCAAATATTTTATATTTTTACCTTTATATACAAGGATACTTTCTCGTCCCTCTGAGACTGGAGATATCATAAGTAGATTTAGTTTATTTTCGATTTTACTTTGTAATTAGATTTTGAAATGCGAAATTATATCACGTAAAACTCTGTTGTCACATATTTTAAGGCAGTTAATAACTAAATAATATTATATTAAATCATACAAAGCACAATTTTAAAGCCTTCCTTCCTCCACAATCTTTCACCTTTAGTTTTCTCATACGTATATACAATCATATGATAAATTACAATTTATTATGATATAAGGTTGGGTTTTCAACAACGTAACGTATTCTAATAAGGAAAGTAAAGGGCTTTTGATAGTTTTTATGAGTTAACTTCATGTACAAATTTTATTCTGGGTGTTATTACAGATTCCAACTACCAAAGTAAATTCCAACTAATAACGTCATAAAAAAATGAATAAAGACGAGTCACAAAACCTAAGAATTGTCCTTATTAATAACTCTTTTCGTAGTATTTGACTGTGTTAACTGTGAGGAATCACCGTTCTTATATTTATATGACTGTTATTCGTTGCAATAAGAGATTTTGAGCATAAGTAATAGGTTAACATAATTTGTACTTTATTAGTAGACAGAAGCCCTAAAATGTATCTTATATTTTATAGAAAAAATACGGTATTTAACATTATTTATACAGTATAAATTATATACTGAAGTCTCTAAACTATGAAATCTTATATACAAACTAATATGATAGATTTGGTTTAAATCTACGTTACATGCTTAATAGGGTATGGCCAGGCTGTAGATAGGATGTTTCCCAGACCGACATAAAACACTCAGTGGTAAGGGTATATGAATTACTCTTAAACCTCTAAAGTCTTAAATAAATTGCTCTCAAATAAAACTTTGTGATCTGACAATATATTGTAAACACGCTACTGACCCGTGATTTAGATACTGCCCAACCTTTAAATATGATGTACTTAATATGTGATTAGCCTTCATAACGAAACGATATGCATTTATGGGCTTCTTCTCTTAAGTTTTTTTTTAAGGATACTTACTGAATACTTAAATGGATGGATTAAAAAACAATTGCAATCCTTTAACGTTTTGTAGGAAATTTGCCATTCCGGCGAGTATTTTTCGGACTAATGCAACGCGTTCATTAACAAAAGTTATAAGAATTTTTAAGATACTGAATACATTATTGGTACTTAGAATATACTCATATACAGGGTGGCACATATTTAAGTTTCCCTAGAAGAGAAATTTAGTCGTTATATGTTAAATAAAACACTTAATAGGCACGATAATAAATTCATTATATGACATTACTTACATTTTAACCATCCAATGTTACAGCAGTTGTTCGAAATTTCCAACAACTGAGAACAGAATCACACATTTTTTACCAATAAGGTTTTTTCGTTATTAACAAGTCCAAATGCATTTCTAATTAGGTTTCTGAGTTGAAGATTTTGCGGTGTTAAAGTATACTTAGTCTCCTTTGTAATACCCAACAGTGAAAAATCACATGGGGGTCAGGTCTGGCGAGCGCGGAGGCCAATCGATTGTACCACGGCGACCAATCCATTCATTAAATGTGTTATTTAAAAAATCTCGAACTTAGATACCAAAATATGCTGGGGCATCATCTTATTGCCAGGTGAGTGGATGATTATTGAACACAGGATTGTTTATGAGCTCTGAACTACAACTACACAGCAACTGCAACCGCAGCAACCGTAAGTTTCTGAATTAACATTTCCTTGAAGAAAAAAAGGAAAAATCAAGGCAGTACTCGAAATACCTCCCCAGACCATAACACCAGGCAAATTGAGTTCTGCTTGGATTACGTTATGAAGATTTACATCCAACCGGTCGACGGAGTTATGCCGATTAAAGCGTCCATTTAGTTTGAAACAGGCTTCGTCACAACACAAAATAGGTAGCAAGAAATTTTGATCAGCCTCTAAGCAGATAACTATTGTCTCACAAAATTCCTACCGCCTATCGGAATAGATCCCGCGAAGCACTTGGAGTAAAGATAGTGAATACGGCTTAAATTTTAATTGCTTAAGCATTCTTTGCACGCTTCTTCTGGATATTTCTAGGTCAGCAGATGCCTTACAAGTTGATTTACCGGGACTGGCAACAAAAGCTTTAGCAACTGTCTACAGTTTTTCTTCGTTGCAAATTGATCGTGGATGATCACACTGCGAGGCATTTAAAACGATTTCTGTGTTTTAAAATTTCTTATTTAAATTCCATATACTGTCGTGTAGGTATCGCTACACCTAGATATTTAACAATAAATTCTTCTATTATTATAGCAGTATTTTTATCATGCTGCCACCACAAATAAAGGATGTAAACTCGTATTTGATTTGTAAACATATTAAAAACACACAAAAACAAATAAATTCAAAGAGCGTCACTTTGTACCAGCCACGGAAATAGACAACAATAAACCTACTCTGTGTTGCTGCCAACTTAACATTGCTACCAACCTATCGAAACAAAATACCCCTATTTATGGGGAAACTGACATATGCCTGCATTTGTCGGAATAAATATTTTTATGAGTTAGAAATGAAAAGTTTGTGTAAAGTAAATAAAAATTGATGGATAAACTAAGTTTTGTTTAAAATTTATTAAAAACATCAGTGGTGTTGTTAAACCGTACTTACTAAAACTATTTTTTTAAACACGATTTCAACTCCTATATAGTAAAATCTATTCCTCATGTATCAACTATATATTTCGCTATTTGCATATAAATTTAATATTATATTTAAACAAATTTTTATTATTACTTCAGTTTTTTCAGGAAAAAACTCCTACCTCAACTAAACATCAAAGAAAACATACACACGTCGAATTGTCCGATCTAATTGGAGAAGATATTGTTTTACCTTTACTCACTTATTAATAATATTTATAAGAAATGCGTCAGTGAAAAATAGCCACAGCTAGCACACTCTTAATTTATACAATACACAAGTTTATTTACGTGTTCTTTAAAATAAATTACTGGACTAATAGGTGTGTTATGTTTGCAGTAAGGATGAAGTAATTGTAAAGAAATTATTTTTTTGAAAGTTTGGCGTTTGATAGTTTTTATGCTAATATGGCTTGCAACAATATTATTATTTATCTCAATTTATATTGCCTATAACGAATTATACGAGAAGGTAAGTAAATATAAAAGAAAAAGTTTTGGTATATTTCAAATCCATTTGCTATATTTGTTATATCGTCTAAGAATATAGAAAATTAGTGTTTCTTGTTGGACCTCAGGGGCCTAGCTTTTTATTTTGGTTAAATTCAAATCAACCTCTGTTTATATATCAGCGAATTGTGTGCATAGCTGATTGTAAGAGAATATTGCAAATAACAATAATATGAACTAAGTAAATACTATGCTTGGTTAAAAACTATTGGAAAATATATACAAACTAATCTTTCAAATATAATTAAAAGTAAAGCTAAAAAAGCGCTAACTTTAAAATAATATAATTATTAATAAGCATTTTATTGATACAAAAGTGTACTACTCGTAAGCGTATTAAGTGTGATGTGATGCAGTTGAAATTTGTGCTATTATTATACCTGGAACATCGTTAGGTAAACAAAGTAAAATGAATTTATCGGTCTTTTTTATCTGCGTTTTAATATTTATTATCAAATATGTTTCAATTTAGTCTTTGGAATTTGCATTTTCAGGAAGTGCGACAAACACCAAGCAGAATGCATATTCAGCTAATAGCCTACTTTGCCCATTTGCAAAACTATTATTTATGTCGTTGCGTTAGTTGCTTCCTTTACCGAAATGTACTGCTGTAGGAATGTTAATTGCCCATTACACAGCTTTGTAATTTCACCCTACATGGATGCACCATGCCAATCGGGCTAAACTGGACCAAATGTATCACTTAGACACATATGGAATACACACATCAATGCTAGTAATTCCTACATAGACAATTCATATAAATGAACATAACAATAACAACAAAGGCAAAAATGTGTGTTTTCTAAATATTATAAATTGTTGAAATCGGTTTTTTTATCTATATCTATATAAATAAAAATGAATTTCCGTTCGTTAGTCCCGCTAAAACTCGAGAACGGCTGAACCGATTTGGCTAATTTTGGTCTTGAAATGTTCGTGGAAGTCCAGGGAAGGTTTAAACGATGAGAAAATATAACAAAATTGCAAAGAAAATACTAAAAACGACAATTTGAATTTCCCATACAAACTGTTCTTACCTGTCAAACGTTTGATTGATGTTCATGTTTAACTTAATTTAATTTAACAACTGTAACAAATACAAATGACGAAGTGTCTCAGTATCATATGTTTACTTACTACTGCATGCTATTTTGGGTAAAAAAGCTGTCGCCATTATATGTTAACATTATTAGTGCAAGAAAACATTAATATCAGATACTGCGTACAATGCCGAGAAAAAAAACGACCTAACATAGGTCGTCGAATTAGATCGAATGTGAGGCGAGCTACCTCATGCGCTAATCGCACTGATGACCAGTAAGAGAACTGATAATGATAACAGTCGTATTGGTATGGCACATTTGCGTTCTACAGTAAATCAGAATGAAGTGGATAGACAATGAAAAGGAAATTGACCGATTCCGCAAACGCAATGCTCCTGTGAACCTGGAACGAGCAGCATTCTCCTACGATCCAGAAATCGATTATAGTGCCGACAAATCAAATTAAACATAATATATTGATCAGTTTTTATTGTAAGAAACATATTTTCTTAAATTTCTCGGCACTTGGAAACACCGGCACTTGAATCTTTATACAATATAACTTTCGAATGATGAGGGTTAAAATTAAAATTTAATTTAATAACATTAAATGTTAAACTCCGCCTCTATATCAAAATTATTTATAAACCCGGCTTGCTAATGATGTCTTCACTTTGCTCGCTAGGACCTGACGGCGTGGCGGGAGGCCTCGGTGACTCAGACAAGTCTGGCACAGCCAGAACATTGCTGATGTTAATGTTGTGCTCTTGAGTTTCTCCTATTTCATCCAACGAGATTGACGGCGTGGCGGGAGGCCTCGGTGACTCGGACAAGTTTGGCACAGCCAGAATATTGCCGATGTTGTGCTCCTGATTTTCTTCTATCTCATCAAAGTATTTTAATTCTTCACCAGTTAAATTAAGTTCTGAAAATGTTATTCCTTCAGATGATGATGATGATAGCATTGTTGAGACGAACTTCGGTTTTGATAACAATTGTTGTTTCACTTGGATTTTTTTCGTTCCTTGGCCCTGTTAATTCTTATTATGCGGCTCAAATTGTGACCGCACTTGATACAAAAGTTGAAAGTATCAGCGGTTATTGTCAAACATTCGTCGCATCTTAAAAATTTTTTAGTGCAACTGGGACAGGTAGTTGTTTTATTCAGCCGTATTATCCACTTTTTGAAAAAGGGATAATGCATTGTAAAAGTTCTTCTTCTATAAAAACAAATCAATCAATCAATTTAAAGGAAAGTGACTATCACGTTACAAACGAGTTCAGCCAATTATAAAAACAAAGCGGTCTGACACTTGATCTGACAGAAATTTAAAACACCTTTTGAAAGACACCTCTATTTTTTTCTTATTAATTATTGTGGCATTGTTCAACAGCTGCGGTGTTGAAGGCGCTGTATTTATTGAATTTTGAACAGTTCTAAGATGCCATAGCATGGCCTATACTATGATGATGATGCCTTTATGAAGTTACCGGTTCTGCAATACATAATTAGGGTTTAAATTAATATGGTTTATGTTAAGAGGTAAGTGAAACGAAGTTCACCGGGTGAACATTAATCACAAAATTGTCACTTTTTTGGATGTTGAAGTTTTTCTAGAAAATCATATTTTAAAAACCAAAATACATGTTAAGGGTACTAATAAAATGAATTACTTACATTACAGTAGCTGCCATCCAAATCATGTAAAAAAGTCCATTCCAAAAAGTCTTTCCCTTAGAGCCAAATCCTTATGTACAAACGCTTCAGATTTCAAAATTTACAAAAGAAAACTTACTAAAGCTATTTCTAACAGGGGATACCCTAAAAAACTTTTGAACCGGCAGCTCAGACAACCGAAAAAGGCTACAAATATTCCAAATCATTTCCAAAATGATCCTAAATTTATCACAAAATTTTATCCTGGTTTGCACAAATTCAATAGAGTTATGAAAATTGGCTATGAAATTTTAAAAAACTCGCCCTTAACTGAGAAATTATTGTCCAGGCCACCTAGAATAGTATTTAAGAGACCTAAAAATTTGAAGAATATGCTTGTAAGGCCCAAAATTCATGTTGGAAAAAATTATGAAAATTTATCTTTTGGCTGTGAACCTTGTAATAAACCACGTTGTGGTATTTGCAAAATTATGAATAAGACCGATCAATTCCAAAGTAGTGTCACTAAAAAAAACTTATCCCATAGCTGGTAAATTGGACTGTACCTCCAACAATTCAATTTACCAGCTAACCTGTAGGTTTTGTCCCAAGGACTACATTGGGCAAACCTCAAATTCTTTGCGGGTAAGAATGACCGGTCACCGTTTTTCTATCAATCACAAAGACGACAAAAAACCAGTAGCCTTACATGCTATTCACCATAACAAAAGCTTTGAGGATTGTTACAAACCCAAAGCTGTAAGCAAAATTACTCCTTGTGAAAACAGCTCTAGAAATGATTTAAATTTAAGGAATAATGAATTGGCACACCAACTTATATTAAAATCAAAACAACCATATGGACTAAACCTTCGCTAAATTATTGTTTTCCACTTGAATAATTAGATTGCGATACAAATTTACCTAAATTCAAAATTATATTATATAATATATTATATTATATTATGTTATTATTGTTAAATTAACAACTAATCAAAACTTGTTTACATGTCAAAATTGTATTTACATTTAGAATGTTTATTATCAGGTGTTTCTTCTTTTGTTTGTTTATTTTATTCTGTGTCTATTAAGTGTACTTGAAAAAGTTGTTAATTACAACGAAATATTGTACAAAATAATTGTAGTTTTCTTTTGAACTGCTTTAAGAGGCTATATATATATATATATATATATATATATATATATATATATATATATATAATTCGTGCCTTATGTTTTTTATCGTTACCAACATGGTTACACGAAATACGTAAGTAACTATTTGTATCCTTGACGGATATTTCACATTTTCAATACTGGTTACTAGTGAAAAGTAGATTATTATACCTAATATACATCCATAGGTTGGACTGCATAATTATCATGAATACAGACAGACATAAATAATGTTTAGTCATACATTTTCTTAACATGCTAAAAACCCACGTGATAAGAAATGTAATGAATCTAAATACTAAGGTGACCAAGTCATGCAAAAAATAACAGTACACTAACAAACTTTCAACGCGCGGATCGGTTTAGAAAAGACCTAACTTTACTGTAAATACATTTTAATACCCAGTATATATTGTTGTTTTATGGGCATTTACTAGGTTGTTTTACTAGGTTGTCCTAAAGTATTTTCTTCCTCGATTGATTTTGATTCTGCTGGACTCTATTTAAGTTTAAAAGTACTTTAAAAAACGATCATACGTATTTAAAGGTTTTCTTTATATTAGTTACTCGAACATGAAGAATAGAACTGTCATGAATATTAAATAACCCTTTCCTATTTTGTGGTTTACTATTCTCTCTAAATACCATGTTATCTTCCTAACCTTTATAGTCTATCGTGTAATATATAACAAAAAGATAACATAATAATAAGAGATTAATTTATTTTAGGTTTTATTTATGTATGTACTTCAGCATTTTTTAATAAAATATAACAAATTTTCAACTCGTATTTTTCGTTGAGTAATAGAGTACAAATCTTTTTTTATCTACATTAAATTCAAAAAGTTATTTATTAAATTCTATATTTATAACTAATACTATAAATTCTTAAATTACTGCTCATAACAGGATAAGAAGATATAGAAATTTCTGTGTAGTTGTATTTGTTATTATACGGACAAGATACGCTAAATCCACCAAAATAGTTTTTGGCGATTCTTAATCCGTAGTAAATACTAATCATAAATTACCTAGTAATACTTGATTGTGTATAAACAGTATTTGATGCCTCTTGACTTTCATAGACGTGAAGCGTAATTCGAACTACATAAACACATTACAGAATTAGAACGAGTAAGAGTATTGATTTTTTTTAATATCCTCTTTATACCATGTAATATACGACATATAACATTATAACAAATATAAATAATGAAAATCTTTCATATCGATATTAAGATGTTTTTATTTGGCTCATTCTATTAAATTAAATTAATTTTTTTGGAAAACTTATGTCGTTTAATACATTATATCATAGTACTTTTATAAAACATTGATAACTGTCATGTTCTAAAAAAATAACATTTGATTTAAGTATCATGCTCAAAATATTATTTGAATGATTTTTAATTACATATTATTTTGGACAAAAATAAAATTTATCATTTTAATAGTTCATATCTTACATAGTAATTGCGTAACAACATCACTAGCATATGCTGTACATTTACGGGTTTACAATAAATCCTACATCATATGTTGTAACTACGTAAAATGTTATCGAGTTTTCATAAATTTAGAAACATTCTATATGGTACTCGTTAATTATTTTTGCAAGCGTCTGGAATAATAACACGGCACGGAAGTAATGTAGCAAATTCAGTGTAGCCACTTTCAGCGCCTAGTTTCACAACCCATTACCCGGCTCTGCGGGGCTTGTAAACCAATTAAGTCCTGTTTTATCTTGTTTTACGTGAATATGTTTTGTTACAAGCTCCTCTTTATTAACAAAACCAGGTGCAGTTTCATACCTACTTACTATGGTTTATACTGTTATATCTAGAAATTGTGAATTCATGGTTTATGTATTCATAAATATCCCATTACAATAAAAGCATAATGAAAACTTCATTTTTATAAATTGGCATTATTCTTAAAGATTAATTTTATGAATGTGAAAAAGGATTTGTTGGAATTATAAACCTATTGCAGTTTCAATTTCACCAAAATATTTGCGCTAACTGGCTTGTGCCTGTCTCTAGATAGAGTATTACTACCATATACTGACTAAAGAGACACAATACAGAAAAACAGTGTGGTACCACTGGTACATCCTAACATAGCGACCAGTAGGATTATATTTTAAGACAATGTCCATAAAAGTAAAAAAAGTATTTAAGTATACAATAAGGTTATCAAGTAATATTACATATGTTTCTTCTATGGTGATTTTATTGGAATGCTGAATAAGTGGCTTGAGAGTGATCATAGAAAATGTAGAAAATATGGACAATACAAAAAAATAGAAAAATATGAAACAGGATGCGAAAAAAAGATACACAGTTCTGTAGTCATTGGTAAGAGTATTTTGGAAATACGCATATAAAACGTAATCTGATGGTACCGAATGGACGAAATACGTGGGGTTGGATACTGCTCAGGTCGTAGTAAAAAATACTTGATTTGCAGTTATTATTAAATAAACATGAAAGTACCGATTCTAGATATTAAATATAAAAAAACATTTATATTGCCACATTATTACTTTAAGTTACAAGCTCTTACTCCAAGTGTTGTTCCTACATGTTTGTCTGACCATAAAAGTCAAAAAATTACTTTTTCACAGAGGAGCTGCTTAAATCTACTGAAGAGAAAGATTTCCTTTCAAGAAGATCCACTAATCATATAAAACCGATTTTCATAATATTTATTCAAAAAGAAACTTTGTATATTGTTTTACTGGAACATTCGGTTGAGAAAAACATTTTCAAACATCTATATGAAATTCTTATGTATATGGTTCTGGGAGACCTCGGTGGCTGACTGGGGAGATGGAGAGCCGGCGGCAGCTGCAGGAAGCCTATATTTTGCAGCGCTGCTGTCCTACTGTGCTACAGGCTTACTACAGAATTCTAAGGGGCCTTCACCGTAATCATATCGCTGAAAGTAAATCCAGACAGGCCTTGAAATCTATTTTTAATAGCAGTAACCCTGTTAGGGCGAGAGATAAAATTACCGATTCTATCCTGATTCCTTCATCTTTTAATAATACTTTCACCAATGTGGCCAATAGATTGGCTCAGCCACTAGTCCCCTCCACTAAACGCTCTGTCATTTTAAATACCTGCCAAACTTTCTATTGTTTTTAATGTAAGCTAAAATTACATCATACAAGCATTTATTAGATTTATTTTAGGTTACTTATGTGTCGTCTGCGCGATTCTTTCAGGTCGTGGTTGAATATATTTTAAAAACGAGACTAAGTGGAGTTTGTGAATTTAAAGTCGTTTTGTGTTATTAACACTTTGAAATACATTTTTAGACTATAAACCTAATTTCCTATGCCTTTACTGGCATACATGTGATGTAGGGTGGTTATATTATGAGGTAATTCAATTAACTACAAGACGAAGTAAATTCTAAATTGTGAAGCAAAATATTTCAACTAAAATACAGCGTTTCTATAAACCTTTCATACGGTCACAAATTCTGATAAGGCAGTGAAAGGTTTCTGAGGGTATAATATGAGAGTAACTAATAGGTTGAGATTTGCAATACCCTATTAATCGTTTGACGCTGTATACATTAGGGGTAACAATTCTTAGAGTAAACTTTTGGCTCTAAAACTATTTAAAAAGCTTCCTTCTTACCGCAAAAATAAATTAGTAGTATCCAAATCTTCTAATGATTCTTTATTACATTTTCCTTCATATAGTATTCATATTGAAGATTTTTTTAATTCAATGAATAATACAATTTATAAAAAAAATAAATGCTGTGCTGTGAGGGATATGTAGAACAAGGAAAATTATATTATTTAACTTTAATTATCTTCTTTGCTCAGAGCTGTTACTGAAAGCAAATTAGTGGATAACGAGTAACGCCAGGAGTTGATAGGTTGTAACAAACGTATGTTCCTGCACAACTGTTACAACTGTTGTAAAGCGATCTGTGTAGAACAACGGACTTCGAATCGTCATCAAATGGTAACTAACGACACATAGAACAGGACATAAACTCCCAGCTCTGCTGTAATACTTTTTCCACGTTTTCAGTAACAGCGGCTTATAATACGGTCTACAGTACGAGTTATAAGCTAAATTATTTTGGAATCTTTCAATAGTAAATGAATTTTCAATAAATTATACTCTATTGATAGTTTAATATGAATTTAGGCATTGCATAAAAAAATTTTCCATTCAACCTAAATTTGGCAAATTTGTCCCTAACATAGAAAAATATTTGAAATCAATACTTTACCAAGATTTATACAAAGATGGTATTAAACATTTATGACAAGATTGATAAATTTATATATAAAATGAGTGAATGACAAACAAAGTTATGTTAATTCAAATTATAAAAAACGACATAAATATTGAAATTTATATGCATTTCAGTTTTATGTTTTCTTACTCTACGAATAAGTAAAGAACTAAAACTGTGCAATTATTGGTTCATACAATATAGTTTATTTTACAGGAAGTGGTAGGAGAACGTTAATACTTTATTATATATATTAATTGTTAAAATTTATAAGGAACTAGCGGGCCCGGCGCGCTTTGCTGCGCATTTCAATAATTTTTTGCAAAAGTTGCCCGCGGCTTCGCACGCAATTTCCCGTTGAAAACAGTACACTATATTCACTTATTCTTTTTCTATCACATTCTAAACATTGCTGAGATAATTGATAGTCGTTCCATCGTGAGCCTCTTGGGCGTATTATGAAGGTATGTACCATATTCCTGCCTCTATCTAGCTGTTACCCACGGCTTCGCACGCAAATCTTAAGAACCGAAGTCCTTATATTACTTAGTAAATTTTTTTTTTACTATAATAAATTTTAGATTAAATTAGTTATATCTCCGATGCCACGATTGAGCTTGCTTTGTTGTCTCGATCGAGAGAATATGTACACACGGAGTTTTGAGAACCATACTTCTGTCAAAAAAAACAACTAAGGTTGATTTTATAACATTCTTTATATTTGTAGCCAACGTAAGATAGTAATTATGATATCTGCATTACTCTTCTGATCAAGCATGAGCATGGTTTATATTAAATAAATATTGCAGTTAAAGGTGAATTTTTACGTCAAATTTGAATTGTATTATCTGGATAGTAAAGTCTATGTTTAACAGTGATTGCAAAAAACAGTTTTAAACAAAATTTGTCGTTTCTCTTAAGCTTACTCTATGCTTTAAAACTATAAGTGTAATATATGTTTACAAAGAACAGCTGATTAAAAATTTGAAAAGACGTTAACATATGTTTGCTGCAATGCATTTCTTATGGGTATTTCTGTAACCAGTGGGGCGGAATCCTGAATCGGGAAAGGGATGGGCATAGCTTATAAACCTTCTCCGTGGAAAAATACATATACGTACAAATTTTCATCATGATCGGTCCAATAGTTCACGATTCCATAAAGGACAAACATACAAACATTCATTTTTATATATATAGATAGATAGATTTTAAATAATTGTTGGGTTACAACTCCTCTTTTTTGAGGATATACAGTTTCTAAGTACATACTATGAAGTATATCGGTTACTGAAATAAAAAGAACAGACGCA
Source organism: Homalodisca vitripennis (assembly GCF_021130785.1). NCBI lineage: Eukaryota > Metazoa > Arthropoda > Insecta > Hemiptera > Cicadellidae > Homalodisca > Homalodisca vitripennis. The sequence goes on along the minus strand of NC_060208.1, from coordinate 124,956,008 downwards.
TGAGAAAATTTAAAAAAAATCAATACAACTAATCTACACGTTATTTGAGAGGGTCTTCGTCATGAATATAATAAATTATAGTGCTTCGTGTTTTTGTAAGATATAGAGAATGCGCTTAAAAAAATATTTTTAGGTACGACGAATCTTACTTCTTGCTTCGTTTATTTCGTATTAAAATGAGCTAGTATTTAATGTATTATAGAATTATGAATGCTGGAACGCGCTTAAGTCCCTAATAGTGGTGTCTTTAATCGTAATATACCATTTTTGTCACAAATCAATTAACGTTATTTGGAAAAAAATATTTTACAAAAGTAAGCCTTCTTTAGTAGTCTTATCAATTTAGGTTTGCCGTTACATATTTATTTCAACGTTTTATTTGTACCATTTAGAGTTAAAAGTAGTATTAAATCTTATTATAGCACTTTGAAGTAATTTATGCAATAATCTTATATTGCTATTGAAAGTGACACTATCTAATTAAATCGAATCATAACAGACAAGGTCAGATTTTCTACCGGGCCCCGATTCATTTCCCATTTATTACACAACGTGGTTCACGTTAATCAAAACTTTGTAACTAATTATCACGCAGTTTCCAGTTAAAAGCTAAGAATTTGTAGTTTAATCAAAAGTTAGAGGGACGAAATTCAATTTACAGGTTTATGGCTGCGATGTTATTACTGTATTACTATCGTACTTCTCCATACTTTAGGACTTATGATCAATAAACAGGAATCTTAGTTACCTGTACTTTGATTTACTGTATTAGAAAAAAGTACCGATTTGTTCCTCCACATTAATAATTAGCAATTACTGAAGGCTTCGCATCTATTTTTTTGCTTGATAACTCGGACACAAATCCTTTTAAATTACTTAAAAAAACAAACTACTTACATACAAAAAGAGTCCACTTCTGGTTGTTGTGATATAGTTCTTTTTTCCAAAATGTCTAATACATTTACAGTGCTACAGTGTAATTTACCTTTCTGTCGAAACAAGAGAATTGCATACTTATCCTATAGCACATTGTATTCACCTCTGCTATAAGGTCCATCTGGTGCCACATTTGGTCTCCATCTTTGACTCACTTCATCATAAAATGTTATTAATTTTTAAGTGGCCGTGATAATGCTGTGTAATAAATCTATGTTCCTCATAATCTTTCTTGTCACCTTATTTACTAAAAAAATTTCTTTCAGCTGCTTTGAGCTGTAACGCATATTTCAAAATTTCTTTCGTGCTATCATTATATCGTATATGCCACTCTAGTGTTAGTATTGACACTTTGAATTGACTTATTCATTGTAAACTGTACACATTTAGTTATAAAAAGTGCTATATATAAAGAAGTTAGATATTGTGTGAGAAGAAACATAGTAACATAGTAAGTGTGCAAATGGGTATTTGGTAATAAAAATTTTGCATTTACAAAAAAAAAACACACACACACACATATATATGTATATATTTATGTATATATATATATATATATATATATATATATATATATATATATTATATTTTACTTAAATTTACATTGTACATTCTTTTATTATTTTCTCTCCAAATACACAATTTGATTCTACAACATCATCAGATACTAAAAATTTTATGCAACTAAAGTTTCTTGCTGATATCATGTTTCAGAATTTAAAAAAAATTATGTAAGGTAACTCATTATTAAAACTTAAATTTATATACATAATCATACTGTATAAATACTAAAAATTACAGACTAAACGATATGAGATAAACAGGAATGTATTGGAACGGAATTTAACCTCTTTCTACAAATTTTCAGGAAGAGACAATTAATCTAATTAGAGTTAGTCATATGACAATATTTGGAGTCTGGATCTGCAAAACAAGATGTGCATTGGGAAACATGATATTAATATTTAACAACTGATTACCGATATACAGGGTGTCCACAATTTTCTCCACGAGTTATTTATTAGATGTGTCTAGTTAAGCCAATCATTTCGTCTAAACTGCAGTCAATTATTTTGTGAGTAGATTACACTAACTTAGAAACCAAAACAACAGAATTTAACCTCAAAAAGACTGCTTAAAATCTGACTAATAAAATATTGGTAATTCCTTATATAAATTGCAAATTAAATGACACGTGGTGTCTACAAAATATTAATATTTGTCTTAGTTTTTCTTCATTATTCGTATACTTGTAAAATTACGTGAGCTTCTGTTTACCTCAGTCCTAGTTGGAAGAGAATTGTGCTTTAACCACTCCTTGTTTCAATCGTGAATTACAACGTAGAAGTATCGGTTTACCATACACTTGATCACTATGTGAATTCTTTTGCTTGGTACTCACTATGATTGATTAGTTCCCCTTTACATCTGCAGCTATTTATAAACAGTTTGTAAGTCCTTTCTTTGGAGTTTAGTTTTAACAATACATAATTTATTAAATTCTTGCTTCTGGCTGAAATTCTATTCATTCTCTTAACAGTAACATTGCCACTTGGCACGTTTACACACCAAAAGATTTCTTTTTATGAAAAATCCTCTAACAAAGCCAAAACCTACGGGGAGATATTAACACGGGTCCTAATTAAAAGAATCTTGAGTTTAAATAGATCATACCCAAGCAACGAGTGTTGCTTAATCTGTGATAATATGTACTTTTTCAATCCCTATTTCAAAGCCATCGGTATCATGCCGTGTTACTAATTAAGAAAATCAAGATCTATTTCCTTAATTACTGCTGGAATTGCTACTGGCAACATTTTACGTAATTACAAAATTTGACTTTGCTACAAATGTTAAACTTGAAACAAGTAACCAAATAACAAAATGTAACCTTAAAACGACTACTCCTAACTCCAACTATCCAGAATGAAAGATTTATTCAAAATAAAATATTATTTTTTCTTGGATTGTTGTCTGTCCATTCTGTGTGATGTTCGAGAAGAAAACTTTTCAGGTTTAAACTGAATACAGGAACGATTCCCAACATTTACACAATTTATATTTTAGTTTAAGCCTGTTTTACAAATGGGTTTACAATATTAATATCCTTCGTTTCAAAATGGCACAATTGTTTCAAGTACAACTCCTTGATATTGAATACAACATTTCTAAACATATTGGAATAAAAGTAGTTTAAGTTAAGTTTCTTTTGTAACGACAAGTATTTTGCTAGTGTATACAAAAGGAAATATATAAAAATAACACACATAAATTATTACCACAATTTTTGTTTTAATATTCAAGCAATGCCCACTACAAATAAAAAACCGAGTTATTTAATGTAAAATTTTAATCCTTATTAAAGGTTACGAACAACCTAATGCGAGTAGAATTTTACAAATCCACGTTCGTTCTCATTTTATAATGCACTGTTGAACTATACGTGAACCGAATTGTATATATATATATATATATATATTATATATATATATATATATATATAAGGAATTCTTATCGACATGTTACGATTATTAGTACCAAATCAATATACTATACAGTTATTAATGTTCTTACTTTATAGTTTCACAAATTTTGAGGCCTGATTTCAATAATATTTGTTAGTAATTAAAGTTTCCACTCAATTATAATATATAATCTATAATATTATGTTGATTCTAAAGGATTTTGAACAAGTCAACATCAAGTTACACTTGTTAATATAATATAAACATCCTAACAATTACTAATTTAAACTGATAGTTTTTAACATTAAATATAATTAATTCACTTTTTGGGACAAACAATGGAACCTAAAACACAAGAGTACGACGATAATCTGGCCTTGGATGATGATTTAATCTTGCTGGCTTCTATAGAATAATTTAAATATCTACTAAACTTGGTTAAAATTTGCCATGTGCCATTTTACCTAGGCATATTGTTCTTTTGTATCAATAAATTAATTAGTAATAGGGACAGACAGTATCCATACTTGTTGAGAAAATAGAGGGATGGAGAAAACTTGTAGTTTAATGAAGTTTGTGTAATGTATTTATTATGCTAGTTATTTATTTATCGGTTTTAGTTTAGTATTTCATGTAAATACTCCCAAATACCAAAATACATTACGTGGTATCGGTAACTAGCCAAAAAATAATTTGACATATTTTCATCCTGTTTAACTACATCAAGGTTTCCATTTCATATAGGTGTAAAGTAACGGTTAAGCCGTTTTGAATTTAAAAAAATAAACTTTAATATAATCCATAAAATTTTTCTTGATGCTGGGACTCTTCAAAGGTTTTAAAATGTCACGTTTTTAAGTGGGCATCTGACGTTTCTTTTTATACTAGGGATGTTTTAAGTCTATATTATAAAATGTTTTTAGTAGAAATTCTCGTATTTCAACATGCACAATTTTATTCAATTTAAGAGCTGTACCAATGCTCGGAATGCTGGTCAACCTGTATATTGGAATTTCTTACAAACTGGGTGTAATAATTTACTTCTACAATAAAATCGGTCATGGACTGTACTAAAATATAAAATAAATAATACCTGGACAAATCTCAAGGTTTGGTTATAAATAGAGCTAAAACAAACGTTATCGCAACTATAACTTTATACAGACGACAAATTATAATCTGTAAGCTTCGCAAACTACAAATTAAACTTTCCTTGGTTCAGAAATGGTACATTGTTATTAAAAAAATTAAAAAACACTTATTGATTCCAAAACATCAAAATTCTCTACTTTACCTGTACATGATTTTAGTTCCTTTAATGCATTACATATATATTCCTTCAGTACTCTAATATTTTCAAAATATTCAAATTTAAAAACATTTAAAACCATATTTTCCCTAAAATAAAAAAAAGTTGAAATAACCAACAGATACTAGTTTATGGCAAATTATTCTTATAATTTACATTATAGAATATATACATTCTTCCTTTTTAGAACATTGAATAACATATATTCATTTTGACTATTCAAATTTTAACAAACAGAATTTTAATCATCTGTTAGAACGGTAAAATGTTAAGGCCTGTAAAGAGTTTCTCAAAATTGAAGTTTAGGGCACATTTATAGTGAGTATATTAACAGTTCCGCTGTTTATTAGAAGCGTTTTTGACATATGCATAATTTACCTCGTGTGTTTTCCGGAAGTCGCATATGAATAGTAAAATCACCAGTAAATTTTATTAAAGGAATCTATTCACCAAATTAACCACAAACAGGAGATATATAGAGCCAGCTCCAAGAGGTTTGGTGAAATCACACAAACACTATATAGAGTATGTATAGTGGGAGAACGGTCGTAACCATTCACATAAAACAAAGTGCTTTCTGCATAAAAAGCATATGGAGAGTTGATTGAAAATATCTATATCAAAATCTATGTGCAGAATGTTCTAAAGTTAAGAGTCTAGTGTTCGTATTTAAAGATCTTTTAATGTACGAATAGAGAAAAAAACTACATCAACTGAAAGGGATTCATAAAAAAAAAAAACAGAATTCACTTATCTAAATCCGTTTATAATACCGGCCGTTTTTTGAAAAATGTATATATAACATATAATATTATCGTATATTATAAACATTTTGGACACTAGATGGCGATAAGAAAAACTTGTTTGCTTAACTGTAAATAGTGCGTAGCTTTTGATTATACTATTCAAAAAGGAGATCAATCATTCATACGGTTAAGTTGTGGGTAGTTTCAAATGATTAATTCTGTTAATTTCAAGGTTCCGCGCTACTAATGCACTACTTTATCATTGAAATATATATTACCTGGAGTACTTGATTATGTCACTCTACAGATGCATAGTACTTTAACACAATTATTATGTCCGTTTTTATAGGAGAGAAATGGTTCTATGTCCCAGAGACAGGTTTTACCCACCTTAAAGATATTTTAGAGGTCGAAAGCTTCTTCTATTTAAATTTATATTAATGAAAATATAAAACGAATGTATCATAAACATATTTTTCTTTAGTATTAAAATAGTAATTATTACTCTTAAATGCTATGAACTGCATCATATTAAAAGTTACAAAATATTATGGTCACTGTTATATTTAATTATTTTACTTTCTATACCAAATATGGAATAGTGATGTTTACCACTATATGTAATAGTGATTGGTAACATATAGACAATGATTCCGAATTGATGATTCAGTAGTTTTTTGAAATATTGTATTTATACACTTTTTCCTTTAAAAAAATTATTATATTCATGAACTTCATGAACGATTTTTAAGTTTCAATTAGTCATGGCTTATAGAATAAGATAGCAATGCTTACCTGGTTTAAATTGGTTCATTCCATAGTTATCTTGAGACCATTGTGTCTCGACCATTTTTTATGTTAATGAGTATTTGTTCACTAATTGATCACAGTAATTCTTCTTGAATATTGAGTGAACCTGTGTTCCGTGTCATAAGAGCAACCAAATATTGTAAATAAATAATCATGTTACCTAATATATACGCTAAAAATAATAAATAGCTTTACAATACTACTTAAATACACTAATTATTCAACTTTACGCTTTCTGAATCCTACATTAAAGTATAAAAAAAAACAGACAAAACAAAGTGCTTTATAACCTCAGATATTACTAAAAACTATAACCTTACAACACCTCTTTATATATACCGCAACCAATACAGCCTCATATAAACACTATTAGTTATAGTATAACATAATACAAACGATAGATTAACGACGTAGATACAGGAAGGAATATCTTCGGTAAAACAGATCACATAAACCCAAACATTTCACGTACTCATTTAGCCATTTCTTCTTTGTTTCAAAACTTGTACCAGTATATTTTAGTTATACAAATACAAATACAAATACAAATATCTTTATTGTTATCAAACAAAATAAATTGCATCAACAATCGTCATTACAAACATTTTCTAAAAGCTAAACATATTTCTTATCTAATAAATCCTTAATATTATAAAAAGTATTTTTAAGGAGAAAATGTTTTACATTTCTTTTGAAAGTAATTGCATTACATTCTTGTTTCAGAGCGATCGGAAGGCTATTGAAGATTTTAATACAATTATAAATAGTGTGGTTTTTGAAAAACTTTGATTTGTGCGGTGGTATATTATAACTGTGCTTGTTTCTGGTTTTACTATTCGAAGATGGTAAAAAATTCAGAGAAAATGTGCTGGTTCTTTTTCATGAAATAAGTGATTCCAAAATGTAAATAGATGGAAAGGTGAGCAAATTAAAAGATCCAAAGTGAGCAGCACATGATTCTGTTCTGCCAATTCCTGCAATAATCCTCACAGCTCTTTTTTGCAGAATGAAAAGAGTCCTCGTATATGAGCTTTCAGATCCCCAAATCACAACTGCATATGAAAGGAAAGGATAGATGAGGGCATAATATGCTGAAAAGAAGGATTTTCAATACTGGAGAAGGTGGACAGACGTCTTAATACAAAAACTCCTGACGACAAACGTTTAGCGACATGTTCTATATGAGAGTGAAATTTTAAATTTTGCATCAAGGTGAAGTCCTAAAAATGTTACGTTATCCTCCGCAGTAACGATACTTTCACCTATGTAAAGTTTTAAAGGAATTGTGTCTTTATAGCCAATATAAAAGTCAAGCAGTTTAGTCTTATTAGAATTGACACACAAAAAGATTTTCTTGGAACCATTGCACAATGTTATTTGATTCAACATAAGAGTCAATTTCCAAATCTTGTCGTGCCCGATGTGATATGGCTAGTGAGGTGTCATCTGCGAAAAAGACACAGATTACCCTTATGAACACTTGTTTTTAAGTCATTTATGTACAAAATGAACAGTAACGGGCCCTGGATGGAGCCCTGAGGGACTCCAGAGATTACAAACTTCTCATCTGAGTAAGAATATGTCATACAATCTTGATGTATGGAAGGTATCTTTACTATTTGCCTACGTCCAGTAAGGAAGGAGGAGAACCAGTTTAGAGCAGTGCCCCGAATTCCAATTTTCTCAAGTTTTTCAAGAAGCAAACCATGATTTACCATGTCAAAGGCCTTTCGGAGGTCAAAGAAGACACCCGCAACAGATTTTCTTTGATCCAGCTCTTTTACAATGATGTTTATGAGAGTAAACATGGCATCAACTGTACATTTTTCCCTTTAAAAAGCCAAATTGGCCAGAAAATAAAGTATCATGTCTATCAATAAAAAGAAGTCAATCTATTTAAAACTGCTTTCTCAAAGACCTTGGAGAATGAAGATGTTATCGCAATAGGTCGATAATTGTCAAGCATTTCCTTTTTTCCTTTCTTAAAAAGAGGGCTAACGACTGAAAGCTTAAGAAAGTCGGGGAATATTCCAGTTTCAAATGAACTATTAATAAATTAAGCAAGAGGATTTGCTAGAAAATTTGAGCAGGACTTCAGGAGCTTAGACGACACATTGTCAATTCCAGATGCCGTTTTGGGACGTATTGGATGTATCAAAACTAATGACTTCTGTTGAGCTTACCGGGTTCAAAAAGAAAAGACTCTGAAAAATGGAGCATTTATTTGAAAAGATACCTGCATTCTTGCTATTTAGAGCGCAACTCTGTAATAGACCTACATTTATGAAGTAATCATTGAAAATGTTGGAAACTTCTTTTGGATGAGTAACCAGTTCTCCTTCGCTATTTTTCACAGCAAACTTAAAGTCATGATGAGACTTTGAGGTGACTCTATTTTCATTTATGATGTTCCACATAGTCTTTGACTTATTTGAAGAATTGTTAATTTGTTTTGACACCTTGAGAGACTTTTGAAGATTTTATGCTATACCGGTATTGAGCTTTTAATCTTAGGAAGTGTTGTTGTCTTAGTGGGGAGGATCTCTCTAGATCTTTGGTAATGGAGTACCACCATCTGACTAAGTCCCTAAGATCAGCCTGCTCTTTGCTCAAAGAGATTTTTACTATAAAACCTTCTCTTGCACATTACTTTCTTCTCTGGGAAAACCTGGTCTATATGAAACGAAATTATAGACATGAATTTCTCCATTTTGGTCTCAAGTGAATTTGCGCTATTAGACCTCATCCCATTTCTCATGAGCCAGAAAATGTTTGAATAGCAAGGTGTTCTCATCTGTGAATAACCGGCAAGAACGAAATTTTGGAGAAGCATCCCCTTGAGAAGGCAGCCTAATCACAGTCGTCTGAGCATGATGATCTGCCAAAGCAGTCACAAGAACAGAAGCAGTAACATAATCTTTGGAAAGATCAGTGTATACATGATCAATAAGAGATCTAGAGTTCTTGAACTCTCTCGTAAATGACCAGACTATATTTCCTCAATCCGTGACATTCCATGGTATGCATCAGCTCGTCGACCTTTAGGCCTGAATCAGATAAGTCTACATTGAAGTCACCCATTACAAGTGTGCCATAATGCACTGACATCACTTTATCAAGGAATGATGACAAATGACCATAGAAAACCCTGTGTTCCTCGAGTGGCCGAAAATGGAGTCGGTTTATAAACGACAGCAATGAGAAAAACTCCATTGCAAAAGTTAACCTTTACAGCCGCCAATTCACACTTGCCCTCCAAACAATACTCCAGAACATCAACCTTTTCAATGTTTAACGTGTCTTTTGCAAAAATACAAACTCCTCCCTTACTTAGGTTTCCACGACAAAAAGATGAAACTCCAACATACCCCAAGCAACTTCAAAACATCAAATTCGGACTGTTTCAAATGATGCTCAGATATGCAAATCACATCAGGGGCCTCCGTATCAAATGGACATTTTGAAAAATGACAAGCTTACCTTCAAGTCCTTGGACATTTTGATGAAGTACTTTCAGGGCAGTACACCCTATGTCAGTGTTGGAGGATTGGGGGATAGTTCTAAAAAACTAGCCGAGTCAGTAACTGATTGAGGAGGAAGACGGGAAAACACACTCTGGGAGTTTTCAGGAGAGAGTTCATTAAGTGGTCGATTCATGGCAGGTAATTCAGAATTCCCGCCGTGAACCCTCGTCAATGAACGAAGCATAAGAGAGCCTAGGCAACGATTCCCATAATCTGCTGAGATGGCGACCATCTCTTGCTAAGTGGACGTCTAGAAATGGAGTGCCAGGTCTTCACAAGTGTACACCAAAATTCCAGCACATTAACTGAAGTTGGTCATTTAAATCTATCAGTGCTGCGTTACTGATGTCAGCCCGATACAAAAATGCTATTAGCAATTATCTTCGACCCTGGAAAGGTTCGTCTTGCTGTGAAAAGCAGGTCTGCCCATGCCATCTAGCATTTCTCCGCTTCCCCCAACCACCGTTATAACCTTTACCACCACAGAAACCTTGTACCCAAATTATTTTGTTCCTACATGCAGATATATTACCTGTGGATTTTTCCCAACATACTCAAGAAGTTTCTGTTTTATGTGAATAATTTTAGCCCCAGGATTGCAATCAATAGTAGCACCGTTTTCAGCACACTGCCTACTCGAATACATAAGAATGGAGTCACCAATAATCAAGCAATTTGACAAAGTATTGGACCCCCCCTTCAATAACCTTCCCTTCCTTCACACAGCATTGTTCATCTACGATTGAGGGGGTCTCTGCCAGACGCTCCCCATATTTAAAATGTGACGTTCAGGCTGGTGTCCCTTACTTTTGAAATTTGGTGGGATTGCAAGTCACAATTTTGGAATTTGCCATTTTAAACTAGGTGAGACTATTTTAGGCTTATAACTAGAAGAACCTGAGCTGGTGTCGTGATCTGAGTGCAAGCTTGCTCTCTTACTGGGTCTGACTTTCCATTTCCCAGACATTTGATTTAACACAAAAGAGCTTACATCTAAGCCTACATTTTCACAATGCTCTATATTCATTACCACATCATACTTGTTTTTGTGACTAAAACTAGTTTGTGTTACTATATTTTTGTTGCGAGAGCAAGCGTGCTTACTGTTAGATTTAACCTTAACCCAGCGATTTTTTGTTTTATGTTTATGGCCTGTACAACGGAACCAGTGTTGGAAGTAGTAGCGGATTTTTTGTTATAACCCATAGAACTATTATTCTTATGGCAATCAACCTCACTGTTACAATTTCTAATGTCTGTCCGTAAGGACTGAGAGTGTGCACTAGAGCACACGGATGCACTTTCTAACACCTGAAACAACGCCTACATCTTCTGCCGTTTCCACCTGTAAAGAATTGTACCAGTCTTGGAATGATGTACAACCGGGCTTTACTCTTCTACAATAACCCTCATCCACAAACTTAGCGTTCACCAGAACGTAAAACCACATTCAAAACTTTTGCTTTGTTGATTACATTTACTTTCAAAGAATTTACTCCCATCAAAACTCAGAGCTTCAGTAAACAGGTTTTTTGCACTATTTAAGTTATGGTTATGAAGAGAATCGAAATGGTAACCAGATTTAGCTTTGAGATCTAAAAAGAGTAAGCTCCAATGAGTGCCATTGTCTGACCTGAGCTCAGCTCAATTATTATTTACACACATGAATGCAAAGTCATAGTTATTAAAATTAAGAGAGTTTAACTGATGCCGTACTACATCCGAGCTCCCGTGTCTAATCAATTGTGTCACAGTTGGTCCTAAGAATAAAGTTTTTACAGGAAGAGTTATATAAGTTATTGTTATTAAAAGCTTCAAAATAAGGTCTAGTATTTTATCATCTACCCAACGTCCTGGCTTCCAGACATTTTCACGCTCTTTTTTTAACTGCATGTTTAGCTTAACCAACTGATTTTTTAGATCGAGGTTTTTACACTCACGCTCTTTTAAGCCATTAGTAAGAGATTCAATGGATGCACCATTTTCTGAAAGCAGCAACTGCAAAGAACAGTTTTTCTTCTTCAGTCCTACTTAACTTATTTTTACAAACACTTAAGCTATTTTTTAACATATTATTTTCTTTTTGAATAGTGTCTCTTTCCTCAGTGATAACGTCCTGTAGTTTGAAAGAGTCATTTAACGCCGCACATCCATCCAAACTTAGTTTCCCTTAGCTTAGATTCTAACAAACAATTTTCGGCTTTTGTTTCTTCTACTGATCGTTAAGCTCCGAAATCGTACCGAAAGCTTCGTCAAGTTTTATTACTAACTGAGAAATGTTTACTTCTATTTTTGCAACTCCAAGTCAGGAACGTTCACTTACAATTTCTTCCAGTTAAGATTTAGTTCCAATATTGACTCAACAGAGGTGTCATCTAAATTATGAATAGAATTCATACATTGTCAATATTGCCAATAACTTGCTTACTACGAGTCACAACCATTTTTCACAATTGCACTATTTTTGTACAAAAGTCGAAAACAAAACAAGAAACCCTTTACAACACAGAGAATACAGGAATATAGCTTAAACGAGCAGAAAATACATAAAACAGCGGGCAACAGATAAATAGACGAGCAGACAATAAATAAATTATGCACATAAAATCTGTGCAAAGGTTAAAATCAAATATACAAATAGGTAATTAAATTAAAATCAAGCAATAAACTAACTGAACAATATATAAATAACAATTTACAATAAATAAAATAACAACAAAAAAAAAAACAATTAACAGTCAATAAATGTATAAAAAATTGTTCAATAAATAATATTAGGAAATATTAACGTCAATTTTGTTAATTAATATTGTTCTGTACTATTCTAAATTATTCAGTCGGTGCAACACGGAAGCAGACTTGACGGTATGTGAGACAGTCTAGACGCCTGCAGGGGTGGTAGTCGCAGTAAGGCATTCGGGGCAGCATGCGTGTTGTGTCTCCGGCCGGCACGGCGCAGTGGGCGTTATTCCTGTGCGGGACTACCAGTGCTGTCACGTTGGTACAGCAGCCGAGCAGACCAGCGTGCGGCGTGTACTGATCAGCTGTGCGCTAATACTACTGTATTCCTGGTGTTACAGCCGCTCTCGGCAAATACACTTTCAGAGTTAGTGACAGTTTCAGACATTAATGTACTCACAAAGTTATAGCAAGCGTTATTATACCACAACATGAGTTCTTAAAGAAATATTTATTAGACCACTCAATTCACAATAAAGTCATAGACATTTGTTATCAAGTAATAAAACGGGGGGAGCGATGTTCCATGCGACCAACTACTGCAGAAACAGGTCTGCCACCTCCTATATATTCATAGAACGATTTTGAAGATTCAATGTTATGTACTGTTCTCTCGCACATTTAAATAAACATATTTAAAGATGTAAATTCATTATATACGTGCTTTATCATGTCGAACAAAACGTATAATGCCACTTGAATCAGAGTACATATTGCAATCCTCGACACGTAATAAACATAATTTTCTGTTCATATCAAATTGACGACACCAAATCCAGACAAAATTTTCTTTCAAATTACAAATCCTTTATATTAGGCATTGTAAAAGGAATGAAAAAATATTCATCTTAAACCATTCGGTTTATCTAAAATATTACAATAATTATGTTTGCTTACATTACCGTAATGATATTGTTGAATTAAGGAACATTAAAAATAAGAATTATATGATAAAAGTTTATGTTGTTAAATTAAATGTATAGAATTTACCACAGATATAACAGCAATGTTTATATTGGTTAGTAATAGAAAACAAGAAAGAGAATAGAAGAATTCCCGATCAACTAACAATTATTTTGAGTAATATTTAAAACTATTTTCTTGGGTGTTATGTATCTATAACTATCGCGCAAAATGAATTTAGAATAACACAAGTAAAACTAGAAGCTGCAGCCACTGCACATAATTTCTCTCTACCACAATTTCATTTGTGAGATTTTTATATCCGCTGGATTTATCTATTGAATTAGATGATATTCTTAACAAATTTCGGCTGGTATAGTGAGCGAGCCGAATATTGTCTTGTATTATAATATAAATTCTTACATTTTTATAGTACAATATTAGATAACAGTAATGTGGAGATATATTCTTTGCTCAGACAGGTCATCATATTCCGCTCATGAGTCCCCGGGATGACTCAGAAGAATGGATATTCTATATTTAATATAGAATATCTGATGTCAATAAGTTTGGATGAGTTTATGATACAGTATTGTAACATTCAATTTAATTAAAACGTTTCCACTCGATCACAAATATAAAATTAATTTATTTGAAATTTGAAAGCAGTATTATTCAAAACAATAATCATGTAATGTATTTAGTTTAGTTTAAATCGTTTTCTATTTATGTACTTCTAATTTTTCAACTTTAACATTCTACAAAAATGTTTAAAAGAACATTTTTTATAGATAATAACCTTTTGGTTTTTTATATGTTAACTAATCGTATTTATTTATTGCTTTGATCATTTCACAATGGAGGCTATTTTAATGTGTAAGCTCAAAATGTTACAAATTAGCAATACGCCACGACACATGTCGCGTGAAATTTCTATTTAGGCTACATATGTTACCGTGTCACTTGGTAAAAAGTAATACGATGTTTCTTAGTCTAATTACAAAAAAGCTTTTCTAATAATTTCACGTTGTCATCGTAGTAACCCAGAAGACCAACGTAAAAATATTCGGTAGCGTTAAGCTAAAACCCGATATGCACAACCATCAAACTCCATGTTGGTTTTATATTAATGAACCTACATATGAAATAACAAATATACAGATAACTTAGTTTTCGTAATAGCCTTTTATTTGGACAGATATCCATACCAACAAACAGATATAAAATATTTTTAGCCCCATGAACTATAGACTTCGTCAACTATCAGCTTACAAAAATGTTACCTATATTATTTTTTTAAGAATAACTGTTCAAGCAAAACAGTTACAAATTTAATTACTGTGTTGTGCGGTTTTTGTATAAAAATACAAATCACTAAAATAGTATAAATTTTCGTAAATAAATGGTAGAGATGACAAAATAACAAATTATGTTAATAACGATAGTTAAGATTATTTTGAAAATTTATTTTTTAACTCCACTTTGATCTGTTTGTGCTTCATTACGGCCAGGTCTTTTTGGAGGTATATAAAGTTCATTTTTATATGTTTTAGTAACCTACAAATAAACCCTTATTTTAAAATAAAATATAGTCTTAATAATATTAGCATTATGATAAACTCGAATGTTAAATAATACGTATGCGTGCTTAACGAAACCGAGTGAAAAGATTTTAACAAACTTTAAAATGTACTTTGCTTGGTTATATAAATAAAAGACAAAAGATCAGCTCAGATTTCAAGTGACGAAACTAATAAAACGAACAAACCTCTCCTCAGAATTTGTTCAAGATCTTCACAGTTTGACTTATCATAAGTTTCATAAACTTTGTTGAATTTCTGGATACAGAATCTTTAAAATATAGCCTAATATTCCTGATATTAAATATATATTTAAGCGTCTTCCTTATTTTATACCTTGTGGCATACCTGTTCTTTTATGATAATGTACAGTCACGTTCACAATTTTCAAATAACTTAAACTATAAAGTAAGATTATTTAAGTATATAACAATAAATTTAGTTCTTTATATAAAGGCATAAAGACTTTTCTAATTATTGTGAATGGTAATATATTATTTTTGATGGTAGAGGACTATTTAAAGTATTTAAAATATAAAAGAATAATGAACTAAGATAGTAATTAGTAATTATATATTTTATTTAATCCCTGCGAATCGTATATCATAAAAATTAATAGATTTTATTATATCTAGAATGTTTTTAAACATATTTTATGAGCTTGTCTTCCGCTCATATTTACGTTATGGCGTATTTTATTATTGCAGGTTAAAGTGTTTTAACAAAACTAATTACGATAGCCCAATTTTTCTTATTTAAACCCTCCAGTAACTGTTTAATATTTTGTAAACAACATAAAATTCAAATTGGTGGACTACAATTAATTATTAAGATTTTACACCTGAATGAAACCATAACTATAATTAAACAAAAATCAATTATCATTTTAAATAACCTCATCCATCAATAATATTTTTAGATATGACGTAAAGATTGCGTATAGGGTGCTTTGAACAATAACTGTAATATGTGATTTTTCAACAACATCACTTATTCGAGTTGTGGATATTCTTGGATTATTTACAGAACTTCAAACTATAAATTATACCATCGAATTGTCCGATTAAAAGTCAATGGTAAAAGTATCCATTTTGGAAAAGTCTACGTTCGCAGGGCGTGTTTAATCATCGGTGGAAAATCTTTCGTTACTTTCTATAGGTTTTATCGACCAAACATAGAGCCTCCAGAAATAAATATTTTAAAAATCCAACACAAAAACCTTGATATGAAATATTTAAGTTATGCTGATCCAATACCAGACTTTCATTTATATCTGTAATTAGTTTCATTAAAGTAAATCTGACTCTGCATATAATTTCAATACTTTTAATGTGTTTCTCGCTTTCAAGTTTAAAATATCACTGCTTCTTTTTTTCATTTTCATACTTTGTATCCCAAAAAGTTTCATTTGGCACACGCCTGCCTCACGAATTACGCACACGTTTCGCAAAAACTACAGCATTTTCAAACATATAAAACATATATAAGTGTTGAAATGAGAAATTAATCTTACAGAAGAATTATATTTGTTTCTAATATTCCATGTGGTAAAGGACCTTAATATTTAAATTAAAAGTGAGCCTTGTGAGCTAAATAGAAAGACACATTAATGTTTATGAGGATTAACCCAGGAAATGAAAAAAGGTTTAAGTCACCAGAGAAACTATTTTGTTTTCAAATCCCAAATTTCACTAGTCTTAATTATTTTATTCTTGAAAAAACTGTTGAGGCTAATTTTTACAATATAAAGGTATGCTGTAAAAATTTATATTTTAATTAGTGGTCTTAGATAAGTGACTTATTTTCATAATTTCATGGCATGTAATAGTGACATGCCTATGAGGTACCTGTTATTAAAATTAATCGCGGTAAATCGCGGGTAACTACTTATATATTATATATATAAACTGCTAGCTCGTTTAAGACTAGAGAATTGTTATTTACACATGAAATATACGTGAATATGTGTTAATGCATGAATAAAATACTGAAGTTACAACCAATAATCAACACAGGAACAAGTTGCAATAAAAACATGGTTACGAATTTATGTTATACAACGTATCTTTATAATGCTTCATTTAGAAGTGTAGCTTAGTGACATTATCGTATAAGCTCAATTAGTGTCTAGTTGAAATTAAAGTGTTTCCCAATAAAAATTACATCAATTTAGAAATCAACTTCTCATGTGCAATGTTTAGGAATAAAAGAAATTTATTTTAGGGGAATTCACAACCATATACAAGTAATACACTCATGACTTGTTTGGCCTAAGCTGGGTGTTTATTTATAGTGTATACTATAATAACTCTTGCAGAACGAGCGTGATTCAGTTGATTTAAATTTTCAATTCATGTCTACAAGACAGGAGGGTCACAAATGACCAACTATAACAACTGCACTTCAAATATGAGAAAGTGTACGAGAGTTGACCATTACTGTCAATCTTACCCATCCTTAATATCCTGCCACTCTGGAAGCAAAGACAAAGGCACGTTGTCATTATATATGTTAACGAGAAAACACATTTTTTATATGATTATTTCAATGTAATTTTACTGCTTGGATGAGAATCAATAAAATCAAATCTTATTTTTATAACTTACGAATTGAATAACATTTTTAGAATATAAATAAATTTTTAAACATCTAACAATAAACTAGATTTAACTTACTAATAATGTATGAACACCGTAAATCCCATCATACAGGGAATACACACTAGGTTATTTAATGTCGAAAATGTGCATTGCTTGAGATATTAAAAATGCTTTGATATTTGTGTACAATGCATAATAGAATTAGGAACTTAAATTTGTTTAAAACCGTTAAAGAAATTTCCCTTAAGACTCAATTGCAAAAAAGGAAGATTTTACATGATGCCACCGTCATGAAATATCAAACTAAAGATTCTTTATTGGTTTAGATGCTTGATTTGCAAAAGGATAGTTGTACAATAACCGTCAATATAATCTCGATATTTTTAAACATAGAAAGATAAGAAACATGCGCCTTACTAGACAAAATTTTTCATAACAATATATGTTTATTTGTACAAACATGGACTGTAGTTATAGTTAATACGAAATACAAACACATTTACTAATATTAATTGAATTATATAATTCTGTAAGTGTAAAGAAATACCATTTTGAATTCTTAAAACTTTACAAAAAATATGTAAGTAAAATTGTTGCTTAGAATTACTTGAATATTTTATGAAATCTTTATAATTTTATTTATCTTGATAAATACCTGAAATATCAATGTTGTGGTGCATGAGTGTAAGTTACCTCTATATTGAAATGCTTTATTGTTACGACTGGGTAACAAACTTATTCAAGCTCTGTTCAAATACAGATTATGTACCGTGTTTGGTCTGAATCTATTAAGAGCTATAATAGTTATCGTTTTCATTGTAATCCCTGCAATATTGACTACCTGTAAAACTGTCTACTCCTGCTATCTGGAAACAATTTATGATATAAAAAACATGTCAGAAAATCATTATAGTAAGAGACCCGAGATATCTAAAACACTTATCCATCTGTGCTATAAAGCATAGGTGTTATACCATATAACCATTCCAAACTTTGAATTATCTATGTATAATTATATATATATATATATATATATATATATATATATATATATATATAGATAGATAGATAAATAGATAGATATGTCTTGAAGCCTTAAAAGATATTCCCAAAAGTGAATGAATAAAAATGCTATGTAATTGTTTATTATGGGTATGGTAACCATCGGTTTTGGGCTAACACATTGAAACGTCTGATTGGTTAAGACTGAGTAACGAACTTATCCATGCTATGTGTACGTACTGCCTTTGTTCCGACTAATACTTGATAAGTAAAACAATACGGACAACGTTTACAGTGGTCAGAATCTCGCTTTACATTCACACACACACACACACGCGCGCGTGCGCGCACACACAGTGGAATTTTCAGTAGAGATTCGAATATATTTAGTTATTTTTACGTATTTTTACTACCATTTTATTATTAGGAGAGTTCCATATAATGCAGGTAGGTCGGTGCTCTTAGCAACACGCTGGTAATTGAGGTGTTGTCATATAATAGAACGAGTTAAAAGATAATTATTATGTTTAATAATTATATGTAAGAAATCTATAAAATGTTCACTAAATCAACCCAGCTATTTTAACTCTCTTTTGATATGTATTTTTTTCAAAACAGTTGTTTTTGTAAATAAACTAAAACATGGGTAACCGAAGTGAAAATTATTACTAAAATTTATAAGATAATGTTGTTTATTGAACAAAAGTAAGAGTAGTGGTTTGAAAGAATAAATTCAACTGAACATTTCAATATGCGTCAATCAACGTCAGTCTGAGAAAGTTGCGATATTGGAAGTGATATTGCTTGTTTGATTTCACTCAATCTCGTGGAGAACGAAGTTGAGAAGGAAACTTATGTAACACCAGTGATTGAAATGGAAGAAATATCAAAATATTTCTAAATATAACTGATATATCGGTCCCATTTGATGATATATTTAAGTAAATCCTAACTTTATTTTCTTAAGGCTTAATATCTTAATTTCTTGTAGTTTGATTCAATGTGTAAAAGATAAATATTTTTATATGTTAGAGTTGTTGTATTTCCTGTAGTTGACCAAATATGAATACTTCTAGTATTAAATTTATCCTATATATAGATTCTATATTTTTATTCAATAGACCCAAGTTTAATTATGTCCATAGTGTACAATCTTTAAAATAAATAATAATCTCTATAAAACTATTTTTTCAGTAAACTAACTATCTACACGACTCTAAAAATGATTTTAATTACCAAATTTATCCTAAAGGAGATTGTAACGATTTCTGCCCATGGAATGGCACTAGCCCTTTTCTATTTCAGTATTGAAGAGCGTTGTAAAAATATAGAATACACTTTTATTTACTTCCATCCCTGCACCAACAATTTTCGCAACGACATTAAGTTTGACATCCTAGACCACCTAGCTATTGACATCCTCCTAATATTTTTTTTCAATTAAATTAATAATTGCTCATGACAGTTTTCACTGATTAGATTGTGTGGACTCCATAAATATACACATATATTGTTTTTTATAAATTCTTCTTCATGTATACACCTAATTAGATTAAGAAACAAAATAATAAGTTTAAATATTATAATATATTAAGATATGAAAAATACATAATCGGGTACGTAACTGTCTAAGCATATAATATATGACCGTGGAAAATTAAACTATAGTTAATTTAAATGGAATCTCGATACAGAAATATGTTTAGCTACCATAATTAACATATTGAGAGACTGGTATGTCTTTTTAATGAATATACCTGTTACATATAGTTAAACTGCAAAATGCCGCAGAACCATGGTTAGGTAAAAGGAGACAGAGTATCACAGCTGAGACTTGTTTCTCCTACAGAATAATACAGTCAAGTGTCGAGAGCGACAGTTAATCTCCTCGGGATCTCTTGAATGCTACAACACTTAGCTGAATAAGCGCTCATTAACCTTTGGCTGACTCAGGTTGACTTTATATCTAAATTTTAAAACTTTGTATTCTGCAGTATTTGTTTAGTATTTTTGTGTTCGTTCAATTCGAGGCTGTAACGATTATACTATTATACCATTAATAATTGTATGCCAATTTTATTTATTATTATATTAATAACAAACTCTTTATATACCTAATTAATGTTGGTGTAGTTAAAACGCACTTTTGGTAGTTTATAGATTAATGAATTAGCTCAAAGATGTTTAGAATCAATCCCAACACACATTGCGGTAAGTTTATCATGCAAAATATCAATTATGCATGGTACAAGATATGTAATCTTAAAATAGTGTGGTGAAATAGGCTTTGCTAAGATTACTTGAAGAGTTATAAGTCTATAGTTAATACAT
This sequence comes from Homalodisca vitripennis, assembly GCF_021130785.1. Taxonomy (NCBI): domain Eukaryota; kingdom Metazoa; phylum Arthropoda; class Insecta; order Hemiptera; family Cicadellidae; genus Homalodisca; species Homalodisca vitripennis. Next base: position 124,935,063 of record NC_060208.1, on the reverse strand, counting down.
TTCTTGATATGTGGACATACAGCAGAGGAGACATCATACACAAAGGACATCTTTGAACCCCCCCCCCCCCACCCACAGACAAAAAAGATATTCGATAAGTTTACTAAAGTATCAAATATGCTCAAGAGAATTTTACAATTAGTCAAACATCGACATAGAACACATTGTTATCTATGTATAAATTACGTTTTATACAACACATAAAGTCTGAAGTCTTACTAAATTTATCTTGCCCCATGGTATCCTTGGAATTTGTTTCATTAGGTTTCACATCACGGTTCACTTAATAGAAGATCTTAGAAGATTCGGAGGATATTAGCACGTAAAAGGGCGTGTTAAACATCTACATTTAATGTGGAATGTTTACTCAATTGTTTTTAAAAAAATTAAAGAGAATTAACTATTGTTTGTTTACAAATGAATTTATTCTGATATTATCTCATTGCCGTCACAGTTATCAAGAGTTCAAACTTCAAAATATCTTCTAACGCTTAGGCAGATAATTAAATTTTTTCTACCCTCTGGAGAGCTGGAATTAATCTTATAGACGTTAAAAATTGCTTTAATGCTGTAAATCTAACAAATAAAAATAACTTAATTATTATATATATATTTATATATATATATATATATATATATATTTATATATATATATATATATATATATATATATATATATATGTTGATTACAAATACTTAAAAAAACATATATCTCAGCTTTGTTTAACCTCAACAGAACAGCTTACACGCAAAATATAAAACATATATTTTAGTATTTTGTAATATATACCATGCTTAAGGCAAGGATATTTTAATATGTTGACAGTTACTGTACACGACATTTTACTTATAAAATATTTCCTATAATAGTATTTTGCTGAATATATTCTCAAATTTTTTATTTTTACTTAAGTAATATTTATTCAACTTACGTAATATATTCTATGACATAATATACTAAAAAATTAACTTTCGACATAAGAATTCAAAATAGTTTATAAAAACATATATATAAAATTTGGGTACAACATATTTATATATTATTAAGGATGTGTTCTTATGATATTTAATGTTTTTAAACAAGACTGTAAATAAAACTCTTCTGAAGTTAGTTCTTTTTAACAAGCCTACAACTGAGAGGTTTTTTAAATCAAAGTTCATGAATTGTAGATTTTAATCACCGAGTTGTTGATCGAACTGATTTACATAAAAAAACTAATATTAGCTTCCTACTCGCGGCTGCAAATGTCCGCAAGAAACTTATCGATACTTGATTTTATAATGAATTGTATACGGTTTTCGTTATTAATTAATGTATTAATTGTTTAATTCTTCCATTTAATATTAAAACTGAAATTAAAGTTTGTGTCACAATGAATACGTATTAAAATGAAATGAAATAGTTTCAAATAAATCCAAACGGTGTATCCTTTATATTCGTGTCAACAATGATTCAAAAAAGAATTTAAGCATTACATAGGTACGACTAACTCTTCAGTACCTAAAGGAGGTTTTAGAATTATACGTAAAAATTCTTCTATAGTAGTAACCCTGAATTATCACTGAGAGAGAGTTGCTATAATGGGTTGAGTGTGCTATAACAACACCAGTAAATATAAAAGAATAAAATGAATCAGTGCCGTAGAGAAAGTCTATAGAAGAATGAATATAGCAGGAATGAGTGTAATTATATATGCAGTAGCAAATATAATTGTTTACTCACTGAAATGGAAGTAAATAATAGAAATTACCATGCATGGCATCCATGTTCAGACTATCCAATTTTTTTTATCAGCAATAAAAGTGAATACCGATTTTTTATTTGAAGTTTAGTAAAAATCCACAAGTTACTTTTACAATATACTTTGTGCACCAATTTTAATTCTTATATTTCCGTTACCATCAATGTTACCCTAAAGAAAAGCATATTATGAGAGCGACTTCCTTGATAGACAAAATACGACTCAATAATATGAATCGACCAATGATTCCCATTTTCAGTTCCAAAAGTTGAGATAATGCAGATAGTTTCATACCAAACTTCAATCCTTAAGGCTATTTCATGTGACTATTTAACAGATTTAGTCATCAACTGCGTGCATAGCTAACAGCTAAATTCTTTTTACTTTGCAATGAATATTTAGCATTATAATTAATTGTTTTAAATCCTCTTTTTTACGTCAAATATTAGCTTATTTTCCTAAAAATAAAATATGGCAATATATATTTAAAAACTTTAATATAACATGCACAATTTCTAATAACTGTATTTGAGAAGATGCACAACGTAATTCGATCCATTATGCGGAAATGTATTTAGCTGTTTATTGAAATACTGAGCGTAAAAGTGTTACATTCATGGAGGATAAACGGATAAGTTTGTTTAACAAAATGAAATCTTTAAATCTTCTGCAAACAATTAAGGCTTTAGTAACTATTCTTCGTATTTCACAATGTATAGTAAGAAAACATTCCGGTGTATTTTCAGTGATATTAAATTGTTTTATTCAGAGTAATCGCATGCACTTAAACAGATTTTATATAAAGAAACGTTCTTTCACAAGTAAAAGCTCAATTATTTAATGGATGTTATTTTCCAGATTAAATCGAGGCATCGAATCTACCATAGCGATTATTTTCTATTATAATCTAAATGTGTATTTGTTTCTAAATGAAGCTGTGGAACTCTGTATGTCTCATTTACTTGATATTAAAAGTTATATTTTTACGTAGCTCTTAATCGTACCACGTACCATTAAAGAATAATTTGAAATCACTTGTTGAATTTAGTTTATTTATGCCTTTACTATACAAGGAGAAAGTTCAAAAATTGGAGTGTAGTAAAGCAAAGTTTATTTGTTTCACCTGTACTATCTAATAAATGGTCTAATCATTACTTTGAGAGTCAAGCGTTACAAAATTGATAAAGTCGTTATCATACATCTAAGACTTAGATATTAGATTAAGTTAGACAAATCCAATACAGACAAAAATCGTTTCTTAATTCATACAAAAGTGATCTGAAAATAAAATTGACCACAACTTCTTTTTAGGCTACAAAACTATTTAAAACTGAAATGGATAAGTGCTAATAATTCTGTATGACAGTTAACATAGTCTCTGTATTTCAGAATTTTTTTAATGTATATGTATCAAATGGAATTTTACTTTTACTCTTTATTTCAAATTATAAAGTAGAATTTAAACTAAAAATTATATGACGTTTTCCATTTTATAGTAAGGGAATTAATAGTACACGAAAACATGTTTTAAGACTAGATAATTTCTAACTTTACAGTGAATCAGTTTATTCGTTTACAAAATAATTGGAATAAAACACAAAAGACAAATTTAGAGTACGGCTAAGAGTTTTTACATACAACCAATGTTTTTTCTTTTATGTAGGAAAAACCTGTTTCAGATTAATTCTGCTCAAAAAATAGCTTTAGGTAACTTGTATATAATAGTAACTGATATATATATATATATATATATATATATATATATATATATATATATATATATATATTAGTATTCGGCAGGGTTTCTGCACGTACACGACGATAATACACAAAGACTCTAATCTTATATTAGTTAGTATCCAAAGAAATATGTAAAATATCATTTAATCAAATAGAGGTATAAATTTTAATATTTATTAGTCATTGACCAGAGCCATCTATAGTTGTGCACTCCTCTCTCATTTTGAATATTTGGCTAAAATTTGTTATGGGGTACATGGAATGGGGCCTAAACGAATATTTTGTATAACATTGTTAGTATATGTATTGTTAGTGCATTGAGTTAATATGTATTTGTAAACACAATGATTCACAGCTGGGATTAATTCATTAAATAACAATATAACATATTTTAATATTTTCTTGACATACAATTTTTTTGAACTTTATCTACAAATCATCATTTAATTATGCGTAATATATTGTACTCGAACATTTAAATCTTTATATTGTCCGTTTAATTCTATGAGCTTCCATAACATGTCCCGCTGGTATTTACTGTTTTCCTTCCATTTTTATTTCATATATAGGTAGTATTTTTATACTTTTGTCTATGTTTCTTATTACACTTGATTTCTTATTTACTCATTCTTTCTATATGGATAGTACAAGTCAATAATATTTACAGCTTCAATAATTCTAAAGCTATACATATTGTAAAAATAATACACCCAATGTAGTGTATTTAGTGTGATAAATACTAAGTTGGTAATGTATCCATAGCAATATTTAATGTCTGCACCAGTTTTGTTGGCAGTATGTATTGTCAGGCGATGTATCATACGATGTGGTCTGATACGAATAAAGAATGCTCATAGGCTGCTCTCCTGTGACGTCACATCATGCCACTACCCTACAACCAACTGTCCAAGCTGGCTAGCCAGCAGTCCACCACCAAACACCGTCATGTAAACGTATTGTAACGTATTGTTCATCCTAGCTATTGCATGGAGATTTACTACTCGTGTTTTGTATTTGAAAATCCCGTTATCAATATTGAACCAAATGTAATTCTTTAAACCAACATCAGGTTTCAACCGCATCATATCACAACATACCGCGTAAGAGGCGGTATTTCACTGTTACATAACAAGTTTCAAATCTAAAGCTAATATCATTTTTGAGATATCCTGCGGATAGATATATCGAGATACGGGATTTATTACTGACTCGTACGTAGGTGTTCATTCACCGGTATGGAACTAATTCTTGGTCAATAACACTATTACCTCTATGAATAAAAATTCCACTTGTTGAAACTTCATATGATTTACTCAGCTTCTTTACAAATTTATCTTTACCGATACTATCTAGCTGCCATTATAGATAACTGTATGATCTGCTAAAATATTCGGCAACAATTTTTCAAATTCCATGGAGAAAAATGCACCACCATTGAACTCAGTATTTCTCATCTTAAATGAAGCAATCGTCTTGTAGATCAGTTACTTTTTGTAATATAGTGCGGGCAGACAGAGAGAAATTAAATTATTCCAGCCTATTGAGTGATAGGTTTCTCCAAGGCTCAGCGCATAAAAGTGCTATTATAGTTTGTCTGGAAACTGAAGAGCTCTGAGAAATCTGCGACCCTCGCACTCCAAAGAACACAAACCGTCATGTGCGCAGCCCTGCCTATTTGCCACATTTGTTTCGGTTAACAGGGCGCTAGTGATACAAAAATTCTATTTTTAGAATGATATTATTATATTATGGTATGCACTTCTAGTACTTACTTTCTAGTTTTTTTATTGTTGCTTGATTGCAATTGCACTTAATGTAAACTCTAGCCTATAAATATGGAAGGTAACTATTACAATATTTATACAATTACTTATCTAGTAGTATCTAATTCGGAACACATATATTTTTATTACGTAAAGCTGAAAACTCCCGTTTAATCTAATAATAACTTCCACATAATCATAAAAATCCAGTTAATTCATAATTCTGGCCTATAAAATTAGGAGAACTCTCAAATTTTTCTCTCTTTTAAGATTTTGGATTGTGGATCAACTTTAAATTAAAAAATATGTGGATAAAAATAGCTGTTGTTGTTTTAGTATAAATGTTATATGAATGAATGACATTTTTAGGTAGTTCTTTGTATATGCTGAAAGACTTTAGAGACTGAAAGTTAATGCAATATTTTATTTATTTGATACCTATAACACGGTGTTTTCTCTTTCAATCACAGTCACTATTATATATGAATTATAAGAACATAAATGAATATGTTAGAACATGTAATAAAAACAAAAAGGGATAACTGATTAAACAAATGTTAAGAACCCATAAAATTCAACAGTAAATAGTAACCCCTTCAACTAACTATACTGCTTGACTTAAACATACTATGTAATGTAATGGAAACAAATTACTACTAATATTTGCAAAAAAAATGTTCGTTGTATTTGCAAAATATTGTTAAACGTACTTTTTGCTGAAAAGTTTCAGTATTTTATATTGTGCTAAAGAAAGGTAAACAATGTCCGCTGTTGTGGAATAGATACAATGCATACGGCTAATCCTGCTGATAGTCTTGAGGTATGAAAGATTTGGTCTTGTATCAACTAAAACTTCAAATAATACAGGATATTGCTATCGTCTACTGCTCCCTTACCCATCTATTGAAGAAAGTACATTTTCCCCTGTTGGCCAGGTTTTGCATATCATTGAAACCAAAAAGTTCAAAATATGTAATTGTGTTATTAAAAGCACCAAAAGTTTTGTAATACAGTAAGCTTAAAGGTTTGGTAAGGATAATGTACAACAGTTGCGCTCTCTAAATTTCTCCGAATAGTTACAGGGAATAATCATTTTTAGTATTATTTTTATATACAAAGATAGACCTAACAAATTAAATAAAACACTGATTTATATTCCTCATATAGACAGAACGCGATCTGTAAATGTAAATGTTTAGTCAAATATAACCCAAGATGAGGATTTTATATTTAAGAGTCTTTCGTATTATAAATTAAAAACTGCACATTAGTTCATAAGTCATAAAATATGACAGATGTGTGTATGATACAGTGTTTCGTGTGCACACTTATGAATATTAACAAAATCTCAATCATCACATTAAGTGTGTACAAAAATAAAAAAATTATCTGGTAATACTACGAAAATATAATATTTACTTATAAATTGTATACTTTGCAAGCTTCTACGCACACAACACGGGGAAGTGCAGAAGTTTAGTAAAGAAATCTATAACGCTATTCCGTTGGAAAACTTCGTTATAGAGTTTCTCATTTTATCTAATACCTTTAATATGTTCTATTTTCATGTGTTCTTCAAAATTTGTGGAATGAGACACATTAGTTCACTCGTAATAAAGACTTTTATATAAGAAATCAATTACAGAGTACTCATTTAGTTACAGTATAATAAAAATTTATGACTAATTTTTTCCCCACATACGTCTAGTTTAAAATGTAAATCATAATAACGGAGAGTAAGAAAATTATACTGTGTTACTTAAGTAAAGAGATTGAATCAAAGAAATAGCTGCTGTTATAGATCTTTCAAAGTTATCTTCTTATTTAACTAAAAAAGACGATGAGCTATTTGGACCGGAAACTGAAAAGTTACACAAAGTATTGTAGAACTTAGATTGAGCAAGTTTCTTGGATACTAAAAAGCTGGTATAGTAGCTTATTATTATTACTGATTTCGATTCGTATACCCTTTGCAAAATTGCAGAATATATTTAGCTTATTTTGCTCGAATGGATTCATTTCATTAAAATGAGCAATATAAATGTGTTATGTATATTTGAAAAGAAATTCCCTTAACGACTGTATACATGTTAGGATAGTGATTGAAATAATAAAAAAACCACGATTGCATATTACAATAAAACCTTTGCTATTTGTAGTTTTTAAAATATTGGTTAACAAATAAACAATGTACGGGAAACTTCTATTACATTAAAAGACAAGGTCATCTACACAAATGTATCTGTGAAATCAATGAAGATTAATTCAATCAAATAAATCTTTATTGCAGATACATGATTTAAATCCTCCTTACCGGATATAGCAGGTTTATTCATGAAAAATATAGGATAGTATAATACACAGTATAATAATAATAATTTTGTCAGTACAGTAAGATCATATGTATTACAGGCTAGAATTATAAATAATTTTCTCAGTTCCTTCATACGTTACTAAACCATTTGAAATAAATATCAAACGTAAAAAGTTCATTTTATACTTGTACTTTTTAATTTTTACATTTTTTAATAATCGGATATTATGACTCCCAGATCACTTCATATAGTACATTAGTAAGTTCTAAAATAATTTTCTTACTGCCTAGTTTACATTATTAAATTTTAACCACCTCTTAACGCTCTCATATTTTAACGCTCTAATAAATAAGCTTACCAATACACGATATGCCACTAAAAGTCACAATACAGGGAATTTCTTAATGTTCAAATGAGAGTATTAAAAATGAGTTTGTTGTATCCTATATATTAAATATTCTATTTATTTTTTATGAACGTTGCTACCACATTTTTAATTCAGGGAGATAAATGTTAAAGATACCCAATATGTAAAACATAGAAAATAAGTCGCTATAATTAATAATGTTGGTATCATACATACAATATACTCATACATCATTATTTGAATCTTTTACTTATTTTCAATATTTATATAATATAGCTTTATAGAATTGTATATTATGAGGGTTTACTTTCAAAGCTAGTTTAAAATTACAATCATGCATCAGGCACGGTACTTTTTGTCCTACACTAGCTTATATAATTAACAAAAATGAATGAGCCTATAGTTTGTCGATACGTTAAAGTGACTGTGGTCAGGATGTTAAACCTTTGTCTTATAGTGTTTGTAGAACATCGATATGCAGGTATACGAGCCGACAATTGTCACAAAGTGTTCAGTGACAGGTTGTCAATTGTAGGCATCAGCTTTGTGTATTAATGGAACAACACCAATTTCTGTATTACTTCAATATGGGTGAAAATAAAATATAAAAAATAAATATATATAAATAAATATATATATATATATATATATATATATATATATATATATATATATATATATATACATATAATGTCTTAGTATGCCTAAAGCCATATTGTCCGAATCATTTCATTATAATATACAAAGGAACGACTTGGTTTGTATAATATCGTGGTTTAATATAATTTGTTAAGATAGCTATACACCATATTTAATTACGTATTTATTGTAAAAATGATTAGTCAGAAGTCATTTTGTTGTTTAAACTATAAATATATTTGGATAACATTTTTTACAGGCCCTTATAAACATACAACTGGAATAATATTTTTTTAATTATTTAATAAACCAGACAGTTATATGTTTACTTAAGCGTACAATAAATATTGACCTGCAGTGCATATAACTTTACTGAATTCTTAATAATACCCATTTTATGTACATCAAAACCTCTTTAATCTTAATCGCTGCTTAATCTTAGCACGGACAGGCAACTAGGTATATTAAATCTATGCCTACCTCCAGGGTTACTCTATTGTTTACTTCTCACTTGACTTGGCAGTGAGAGCATCCGGGTTAATAAAGCTACGTCACTTGTGTGTTATCCCTACTGATACCAAAGATAATCTTCGTATTGCCTTATTTTCTAAGTTCCTATGGAATAAAGATACACGTTTTTATAACCCAAAGGACTGTATTATTTCGTCTTTTAATAATTTTTCGTATAGGTCTAGAGTGTTTACATTTTAATAATTTGTATAAAATATAAATAAATTTATAAATCTTTTTGGAAAGGAAGCACAGTTACTGATAAACTCTGCCATTAAAAAGGTTTAGGCTATAACATTTTTAAAAGCGTTTGCTTTTATTAAACTTAATATAACTGTCTAAACTGTAAGTAAACTAATTCTATCTTAAAACACTACAGCTGTTATTAAAAACAAACAAAATTAGTAATGTACGATTCATAGGTGGCGAAAAGATAACATGAATGTATAGCAAATTCTTTCTAGTTCAGTCACTGGTTCATTGGCTCTCTCCCTGATGGTATATTGTCTCTTACACACATTACTGATCGGTAATATTATAATATCGGTAAATATAGTATGCAACTTCTTTCAAAATATGATTGGATTAGACGTGCGTCGTGAACGAAAATACCTTTCGAATCGTAATATGATGGAGAACCGAATAAAACACTGTGATTGCAATATACCTCCAGTATGTAAGAAAGCTTTCTGGTAGGGCGTGTGAGTAAGGAAACGTTTAATATCCAGTTTTATATAAACTTGCTTCCTTTCAAATAAAATCGATACTCGTTATAAACGTTACCTAAAAGGCCGTTGTTTATTCAATCTCTGTAGTTAAGTATGTTACAATTATAATTTCTTTTTAAAATTACAGCTATATATTTTTTGGTTTACAATTTGATTTACATTGCGCTTACTGTACCACCATATTATGTGATTGAGATCTAGAATGATGTAGGAATAATGTATAATTAATAAGATAAGTAATTATAACTGTAGCAAGAACTATTTTGTACAATGTTGCTTTCTTTGCTTGAATTCCAGGGCAAACATTGCAGAACAAAAAGTGGTGGCATAACGAGCAAAGTTTGCCGCTCTATAGCAATAAACTCTCATTATATCCCGACATTGTCATCCTGGGAATCTTCATTGTTATAATATGACTCTTTCAATGTCCACAAGATGTGCTTATATTATGTGGTAGTAATATATTTTGAGTTTGAATATTACTAAACAGAATATTTTATAAATGTTGTCTATAATATTTCTAAATATAATATTTTTATGCTTAAAAAGTGGTGTGTTGAATAAAAACCACAATAAATACAGAAAAATTATGCTAAAAATATTTATTTAAATTTATATTACTGAAAGTGATTTTAATAAACTACTTAACCTATGTAGGACATTACGTAAGAGACGTATTATATTAAAATATTAACATCTAGTAATTAAAATACAAATTATATGAATGTTACAATATCGCAACAGTTCTATCTATTTAAAATAGCACAGCTTGCACAACTATATAAGGACAAATTATTGTCATTTGCTATATTTATCCTTGTTTTTTTATCTTATGTGTAAAGATATGACAGGGATTAAAATATGCGTCACATGAAAAGGTAATATTACAGCAATATGATCCATAACTGAACGTTTAAACTAACAATAACACTATAATACATATTTTTAAATATGCATTTTTACTTTTTATACAATTGTGTTTAAGATAGGCTTTTCATCCTACTAAATACTTTCGAGTAATTAGTAATTATGACAATATACAATGCAGAATTACTTGAGATTACATGTCGCAAGATCCCTTAAGATTGAATGCCAAATTTTAAGCGTATAAAAATCTGGACGGACAGAAAAAAAATGTATAAAACTTAGGTTGCCCTATCAGACATGTACTAACGTACTACGAAGTTCGATTCAAACTATACCCAGCGAAATAAAATTCAGGAAATTGCAGAATGAATCAGTTACCTTCACGTACTGATCAAAATATGAAAGCAGATCAATGGTCCCTTGGATGTCTACTGGGTAGTTCATAATCCTCATATTGAGCTCAGATAAACTGAAGAAAAGCTGTTTAACGCACTCTTTAAACATATGTTAATCTCATTATTTTCCTGTGTATATGTTTGTAAGCAAAGTTATTTAAAACTATAAAATTATATTGTGGACACACTGTATGTAACACAGTCCAAGTTATGAACGAGTTTGTTTCTGAAAATGTATGTTAGGTTGTGACTGAGATATACATTTTGAACCTGTCATGAAGCCTATCCTCACTAAAGCTAGTTTAATATATGTACTCCACGTTATTTTCACAATACACCTGTGCCCAATTACGTTTTCCTGTATAAAAACTTAGGGTTCCTAACAATTTAGGGTCCTCAATGTTCGTGGGTATGATGTATCCTAGCCATGTGGCATTATGTATCCGTATTTGTAGGAGTTTTATAAGTAAGACTTATTGATAATTAAATATTTTATAAGTATTTCAACCAATTTAGAACTTTAACACAGATATTTAGAACTTTAAAGTCTGCAACCAATGTAGGTAGATATAAAATTTATTTTTCGTTGATTTAATCAAATGTTATTATCTACGATTGAAATTTGCGAGCGAATTGGTTTCTAATCAAAAGTTTAAAAAAGTTAAAGAATATCTAAATTTTATTTTTATAGAAACAAAAGAAAGTATATTACTTACTCTTAAAAGAGTGAGTAAGAATTTAAAGATTAATTAATTACTGTAAAGTTATTTTCATAATATGATACCTTATAACGTTTTCAAATACGACGTCATTAAAAATTTCAAAACAGCTCTATACATTTTAATGGCCAATTAAAACCATGAAACTATCCACATATTATTAATTTACATCAATTTTTGTACTTTACCTCCTCACAGTGTTGTTCCGTGACGAACTTGTGCTTAATATGATTTGTGGGCATCGGTTAGATTACACATAATTCTAAAGGTATTCTACAGAAGGGAAAATAGTGATATGGAAAGTTTAATTCACGTAACCTTGAAAACCCTCCTGGTTTGACTAGCAGTTAATCGAGGCTTAACATGCAATTTCCTACTAAAACACATTTTTATACATCGTAGGTAAACTCCATTTTAAATTACATTCTCAACATTCTAGAGTTAGATAATAAGCACTGAAAAATATTCAGATCTAATTATGTATTTTTGATATAAGTTTACAACGCCAATTTTTTGAACCCTCAAATCGGAGGGTGAGACAGTTTTTATAAGTACCGTGAAATAAATGGATCTATAATAATTCGAGTAAACCATTTCAGTAGTATAAAGTCTATTTTAGGCTAGCTTAAAGAAATCTTTAAAGTAGAAGTTTATAGCTTTTTAGTTAACAAAATAATTATAATAATAATGGACTTTTCGTAATTTTGATCAAGAATTTGGTTTCTCGTTGATCCCAAAGTCAAGAAAGTATAGACATATGCATGTCTGAAAAACTTATTTTTGTCAAAAATTATACGCAAGGCTTATGTAGGTTATTGAGTTGTAATGTATTTTGATGTCATAGTAGGGTTTTGCTAAAATGCCTAATTCAGTCAAAAATCACTAGGATCTGTTTTATAGCATTCGTTAAGTATGAAGGAAATGTTAGATAGTAACTTTTCATTAACTAAGTACAATACACTAATGATCAAGTACTACATATTTTACATTAGCAAAATTTCACAACCATCAAGTTTATACCTTTTAAGATTATATATATATATATATATATATATATATATATATATATATATATATATATAAATAAATATATATATATATTTATATCATCCAGAATATATTATATATTATGAGTTCATAATAAGGAAAATTAAGTCAAAGTTACCATTGAGATTCCATTCACTTTGAATATAAGGATTCTTTTGAGGTAGTGTTTCAAAATTAAAGATATTACTAATAAAATAGTGTAAACTAAACATTCCCAGATCGATGTATGTGACCATGAAAATGAGGTCCAATATTAAATTAGCTTCATAAAATAAATAATAGATTTAACTACTAGTATTACAACATTATAAACAATACTGTCGATCCAATAATAACCCTTTAGTAGTGCGAAGAGTGAATTTAAAAGTGTCTTTGACATAAAATATTTCTCATTATACAATCATTTAATTATTGTGCCTATCTTCCTACCCATTTTAAATGTATATTTTCTGCAATTAATATGAGACATCATCTATACCTGTCATTATACGTTGAAAAACTATTATAAGTTGTTGGCTCTGAGCAAAAAGCCCAGCGTTTATGATATAAATAATGATTATACGTAAAATATATGAAAAATAAGAAACTGCAAATATTATTATATATTATTTTTAAATGTTTAGGAATTAAGACTTAGTAAAATATAGCTTTTTGAATATAAATACAAACTTGATTAGTATAATTTGATAATATATTACAATGGCTAAATATGCACTGAACGTACGAATAAGTTATGTAAAGAACATATTTAATATTCAATAGTTTATTAATTTTCATTTACTTTATTATGAAATTATTATGAAAATTCGATACCATGTAGCAGTTTTTAACTGCATGCTACACATTCTGAAAAAATCATTAAAAATTAGATACGGTTAGGAATAATCGTCTAGTATATTTATTTAATGATGTAATGACTATTAAAATACGCCATTTTTAATAAAAACAACATATTATTGTTTTTGGCATGTATTTATATTTTATATGAATACCAATCCTTCATTTTACGAAACATAAAATCAGTTTATACCTAATCGGTACTGATAAATCATAATAAATGAACTAAAATATATCCTATCATCGATCACTTTTACTATCCTCATAATGGAAGTGCAATTCCAAATAAAATTACTTTCAATATATTTTTATTAACGTTATGCTTAAATAACTCTATTGCTCCGCTGTGTTTTGTTATCGTTTTTAAAAGATCATAGTGCATTCAATTGTGCACCTGATGAGACAATGAGAACAGATCTTAATGTGGAGTGCACAGTGTTGCTTGTGTGAAATTAGATAGAACTCTTTTGTTTCCGTTGCCTAGGTATCTCTAAAACATTGTATGGATTCATTTTAAACGTTATTGTCACCGCAGATTGAATAATTCAGACCAGTATTTTCAAACTTTTGTATTTAAATCATTGGAATTACTCAAATGAAATAATTTTTACACAAGATGGAGGATCTCTACATTATGTACCTCTGATCTAGTTTATATGGTAACTAGAAAATTATCTGATATAAAAAAGGTTCCGATTATTTTTTGTGTGTCCTTTCGAAAGGCAAAAAACGCACTCGATGAAAACTTTTGTGACGTATTGGCAGTTTTATGATATTCACGTTTTTATGCGATTAAAATTTGTGCAATTCGATCCAGTTTAGGATTGAAGTTCTATTATAACAAACTAGGGAAACGAGTGACTTGTTTAAGTTTTGCAATGCCGATATAACCCATCTGGTAGTAAATGTCTCTACATGTGTTTCGTTATCGAAAGCAAAATGACTTGAAATTTTGCATAACAAATTTATTTCTACTTTAATAATATATATAGTTCAGATGGGCTATACGTGATTTAACCAACCATTAGTAAAGTTCAATGCCTTAAAATATTTCAAAAACTAAATTTATTTACATTAAATTGTATAAATGGCAATTTCCTTATTTAATTTCAATAAACATTGAATCGCAAAAAGTACTTGCTTGGAGCAAGTACTTTTTGCGATTCAATGTTTATTAAAAACTAAATTTACCTATGAAAAATAAAATTGTGCTACTTAATTTCAACGTTAAAAATTCTAAGTTCAATGCTGAACGACATCTCCCATATGTCGGGGGGCGGGAATCGGCTGTGTTTGGATTAAAATCCTTAATAGTAGATAGCGGCATAGTACGTAGCCTATTATTTGTTCTCCCTAAATCGTTGAGTGTGAGTGGATTGTAACTAAAATAGAGACCGAGTAAATTTTGTTTCTCGCAAAAGGGTTGAGTGCTAGCGACACGTCATTAGTAGATAGAGACAGAGTAAATGTTGTTTAATTTCCCTGGAAATATCTTGTTGAGCGGATCGTGACTAGTGGGCAGGGATGCAGTAATTATTATTTGTTCCTCAAAAATGTCTAATTGTAAATCGTAACAATGATAGGGAACGAGTGAAAATGTTTTTTTCTCAGAAATTGCTAACTGTAAGCAAATCGTCAATAGTGGATAGAGATAGATTAAATGTTATTTACGTTCTCCGGAAATAGCTGAATGTAAGCGGATCGTCAGTAGTGAATGAGGAGGAAGTAAATTTGGTGTCCCCTTTTTTAATAAATGTAGTTATAAGCCTACGCGAATAGTAGACAGCGACAGATACAATTTTAATTGTATTCAATAACAGTTGGTTATTGTTAAATCCCTTCAAGCACACATTCTCGGGTCAAAATATTGAACTTTTGACTATTAGTAGACAGAGACAGAGTGATTGATGGGGTTGAACAAACACTTTCATGAAATATTCAACTCTGTGTGACCCACTTCATTCATTTAAAAGACACAAATCCCACCAGGTAATAACCTATAATTTTTTAAACCACAGTAATATTCCTCTCCTGGAAAAATATCCATTTTTCTGATTATACCCCGGTTAAATCAAACGCCCTTATTTACTTTTTCTGGATATAAAGATTATTGTCTACTTATTCTCATAACAGTCAAATCTCAGTAGAAAATAACCAGTTAATATCCAGTA
Organism: Homalodisca vitripennis; assembly: GCF_021130785.1. Classification (NCBI taxonomy): domain Eukaryota; kingdom Metazoa; phylum Arthropoda; class Insecta; order Hemiptera; family Cicadellidae; genus Homalodisca; species Homalodisca vitripennis. Next base: position 124,919,223 of record NC_060208.1, on the reverse strand, counting down.
ACTTTATGTCCTATCTTCCGATACCACTGTGGTATACACCGATAATTTTGTGAGTGAACCAGCTTATTCTGATTTTAAAGATTACTGACTTAACTTAAGTACTCTTCAGGTAATAAAAACACAACGGATTTTAATCGCGTGTGTTACTGTTCCACTCAGTGCTCTAACGTACTTCCTGGTATGCAAGAACTTTGTCCCAAGTTATGTACCGGGTAAACCAGAGGTCTTGAGATAAAATCTGATGACACAATTCTGTAAAAAATTAAATTTTCTACAAACATGATCAAGTCACCTTTTTCGTCCAAATATCTAAAAGGTAAGCCATAATTCTTTAATACTTTAAATAAAATTACAAAGTTTAATAAAAAAAATACTGCCTACAAACTTCACTTAAAAATCCAACTAATTATCAAATTCCTTTCATCTCCGACTTCGGTTTAACACTCTAATATGGGATTGGGAGCGAAGCCCACAGTGAGCCAAAGGCGAGTCATATAATTAACAATTAATTGAAGATTTGGTGTTATGCGCTTAATCTTGAGAACGTCTTGGACTAATTTAAGTAAGGCTTTTTGGTAAAATGTAATGCAGTTAAGAAATTATTTAATTGAACATTCCTAACTAGGTAAATTAGATGGAAGTCTTTAATTTGGAATGTTATTTAACAAGATACAACTGAGTAATTATCCAACAACATTAATTACTAACAATGTTATTAAACATTCAGTGTAACTTTATTTTACTTTTTCTTTCCTTTATACGTATTTATTTGTGTTTTGAAACTAAGTAATCTATTAACTTTGCTAAGTATAGAAATTTTAAAATATTACTATAATCTCTTATCTAATTTTATCCAGTTGATTCACTGACTGACCGGTTATTTAATCTTTATAACGTTACTAATTATATAAAATACTGAAAGGTTAATTTTGAAACAGATTCCGTTTTGTTTTTTCACCTAGTAAAGGGAATAAGAAAACTTCTTATCCTAAACGGATAGTCTTAAAAGGACCAATGCACTACCTGCAGACTAACACGACTTCAGAGTAGATATGGGAAGAAACAGGAGTCCCTCTGTCTAAATCCTATGAGAAGAGGTAACGAGCCCTATTATATTTCAACCACGTCAATCTGGGAAAGAACGGTGGGTAAAGCGGGAAGTTTAAACGTACACTCCCATTATATTTAGTCGTAAAGAAGTCTTGTACAGTAAGGAATACACTAGAATTGAATCTGATCGTTTTTATTTTTATGCGTGGTAATTTATTGTGTTGTCCTGAAAGGGGGTTTTTCGTACTGTCATTATATTTAAAACCTTTCAAAACATAGTTACGTAGTAGCTTTTAAGTGGTAATAAAGTTGTCGTGTACCTGCAAAAACTGTACACCACGAAGGTTTAAAATGCGTCTGAGTCAGTCTTAAATAAAATGTTAAAAGGGATATAACCTATTTTAATAAACAAATTACTCTTATAAAAGGTAAATATTCTAACAGATATGGTATTAACTACCTTCAATTTAAAAGTGGCGAAAGGGTCTTAGCATACAGTTTCTTAAGTAACATAAGAATGATGAGATATTAAATTTTTTCTTAACTCTTTATATATGTGAACAATTTGTTTCAGAGTACAATACTTTATTAAAACATGAAACAAACAAACTTGTCATAAAATAGTACACTGGATAATATAGCTGTATTTACTCAATAAATGATATAAAAGTAACTGAATAATTCAGTAGAACTGACACTCATCGGATGACTTATTGTATTTAAAATTAAAGCAAAATTTTCAAAATAAAATTCTAGAAAGAGTACAAAATATTTTTGTATTAAAATACACAGGATCTTTAATACTAATTTTTTTACTGACTAAGTAAATGTTACTAAAGTCTTACCCTAAACAAGTAAGGTAAGAATACGCTACTCCACGTTTACAGAACACGCTTATTGCCTTCTTCGGTTGTTATGCTGGCAGAAAGACAGGCAAGGAATAGTATGGAAATTAAGTGTTACATTCTCAGATCACATAGTTTTATATGCACTATGATAGAACTCATTTTTGAAAAAATGAATGTTAATGTAAATTTAAAGTTTACAGACATTATCTTTCTCGAGATATATTTTGGATCGTACGGCTACCTGTGTTACTATGTTATTTGTTCAAATTTCAGTTTGTTTACAGATCTTTTTATTATGTATTTATTCTGTAGTTTTATCGCTGCCATGGTTTCCTATAAGACTAATGTAAACATGTTCACTAACCATGTTCATGCACCATCATCGAAATCAATTTTGCCTCTATATAAGTAGGGCTTCATGCAAACTTTCAGCTCCATAGGATAGTTTGTTCTCAAGATATTGTGCGGACAGATATACAGATAGTCAGGCCGATCGAGATAGGCTAAAAATGTTTCCAGGCCCTCGAGTTATTAACTTCGTGTTGTAAAATTCTGTGTATACAACAGTTGTATTGATGGCTAGCCATATGTCAGATACACATGGTAGATGAAGGAGCGACGTGTGAATTGATTGAAAAGTTCTGAGGATGTAGTTCTTGGTGCAACCCAGAGGGTGTAACCTGGTGTGTTATCTTCTTAAATATAATATAAGATATTAAATATAATATAATAAAAGAATATATGTGTTCTGAAGTATATCTTAATTTTACGTTCAAAGTCTACTTAGTTAGCGTTAGTGTGCATATTGTCAATAAATGAAGAAACATACTACGTATCAAAAAATGTATAAACCAATGGTACAATATAAAATGCTTACATATTTAAAGTTTTACTTGTAAATTCTCTAACATTTTCGTGTATTTTATATACTGTGTCATAAAAAATGTAGTACAGTTAAATGTTTAGTAAGGCAAGGTATACAATTATATTAGGCAATAGGGAGTGTGTAAATTTATAAATATCTTGTTTTAAATTATGCTGTTAATAAAAAGGAAATTTTAGTTTTGCAAGAATAGATTTAAATTTCAGTCAAGTATTTAAGAAACTTCTCCACGCTCTCTCTCTACTGGATATCCGGTGAGTAACAAGAAATGTCAACATAATTTACAGCAGACGACAAGATCCGGTAAACTTGCAGTCGAGTAAGTTGTCTTGTCTCTAAGATAGAATCTATTATCTAACTAAGAAGTTGATGTAGAGCTAGAATTGGATGTGGTCAGTAATTTTATATGTTTATTAAGTATAAATTGTAATATAAAACACTGACTATTGTAAAATACTACAGATTTTTAAATCCAATTAAATGATGGGGTTTTAATAACTTATACATCTTTGTGTTAGGTCTTAGTATTGCTGTCGTTGTTATGGCATCAATTTTAGACAAGAACTTTACTACGTTGTACAATATTGAATTTATTTTACTATCAAAATTCTTTCAACGCATTACTACTCTTTACGATGAACTAAATGGGTATGCCTTGATCAAGCCATAGACGTTTAAGTTTTATTTAAAATAAATTATTAATGGACAAGACAAAGAGAAATCTGGCACAAAATAGTTTTGCAGATTATTTGCTTGCCTTAAACCAGTGCAAGATTGACCAAGAACGTCATGTGACTCATTAAAAAGATAAATTGTCAAAGGATTTTATTATACTAGCAAAACTTTTTCCATAATATTTATATACCAATATTTTTATATTTTTGTGATTTTCTCATGATTGTAATCTTTTAAGCAAATAACTAGAAGGTTGTTCTGAGTTTAGCTCTGGCCTACCTTCCTTTTAGTGCAGTGACTGGATTCTGACGCTATCTCTGGAATACTCCTGGAAAATAGAATCATGTTCGTCTGATGTGACCCTAAAAACTCGATAACTAATTTTCTTGAAAAAGCAAGTTGTAAAACAGCTTTATCACCCTATGAGGATACACATTGTACAGTAATTGAAAATATGATGGGTTCCAATCAGTTACAAGTTACAAAATTTATTATTTACATGAGTTGTAGCTTAATGGTCTTATAGTTTTCTTTAAAAATTTACAGTTAAGGGACACTATGCTTTATTGCAAAAAGTTTAGATTATAAGATGCTGCTAAACAGTTATTCTAAGGAAACTTTTGTTTTATAATTATTGATCCCCCAATAAGTATTAGTGTAAATACTAATAAAATAGTATTAAATAATAAATATTAGGATTATTGTTACATCTCTCCAGTCTAGAAGTTTAGAAAGAACACAAAATGTTGTTCATTTCTAGAGTATACAAGTATAGTCCTGTAACAATCTGATTTTACAAACCCCTTACTGTTTTCATTGTAATTTTTACAATAATATAACAAATATTTGTGCTACGTAAAAAACTCTTAAAACTTATTTATTTATCTTTTCCTGAGCTTTTTATTTGTTTAAGGCCATTGCATAATTATTTTAATTAGGTTTATTGCTTTATTGTTCATAGGACTTTACTTAGGAATAAAATACAATACTAAATAAAAGAAGTAGCTTGTTGTCACCGCACTTTTTAATTGACAAACAAAATTAAATTAAAGACAGCTGTTGTGAGTATTCCGAGTTGACACGTGTACTCTCTCCGGTGCCACGATTGTGAGATGTGTCACTCACTCGTAGCCTGACTACGTTGTAATTAAGTTTCATTCTAATAAAATTGGTCTCCATATTTTAAGTGTTTGAATAGTTGCTTATATAACTTCATTTATAATCATAAACTTACAATTTACTTTAAAACTTATAATTACTTGCAGGTATATCGTAAAAACTAACATACATATTTCTTGTGGATTAGTTGTTACACATTTAAATTTGTAACAAATTATTGACAGAAATTGTTATGAACCCTCGTTAAAACATTACAAGTAAGCATCACTTTGTGAAAAACTTTTTAATTATAAAGATATGATATATATATATATATATATATATATATATATATATATATATATATATATATCATATTATCATTCAGTATTTAACAGTATAAAGCATAGAATTTATCAAAACAGCATACATGATCAAAACTATTGACATAATAATACTAGCAACTGCTGACACTAAACTAGTAACTAAATGATACACGCTTACTTCTAACACACCACTTCATCCGCTTCACCACCACCACCACTTCACCACCATCTTTACTTTACTTTATTTCATGTTTCACTTAAAGCTTATTAGGGTTAAAACCGTCGTTCTCCATTCTTCATTGGAAGACAGTGTTATAAACGACCCTCGTATATTTAAAGAATCATGTAAGAAAATGTACAATATCTTCGTAGAATATCACAGACATAGGATATCATATTAACAAGTTCACTGCGGCATTAATCACCGGTGTCTCATAGTACATATATTTTGAGAACCACACTACACTAAAGTTACTCTATTTATAAGGGTAATAGGATTTCATTCGTTTGCCATTTTTACGTTAACGATGGAAAATCTGCGAAATCCTTTTATGATTTCAACCCATAAATCTTCAATAACAAACTCAATTTGTGAGACGTATATTTTTTACAGTTGATAATTATTTAATAGGGTGATAAAATAGTGAAAAGTATATTCTATAATCATTTAAATGCTGAATAATGTTTAATATAAGTCATAGTGGCTCATGCCCCTTAACACGATTTGAAAACTATAATTATAAAAAACAAATTATTTCACATTTATTTGTTTATTTGCTTAATGAAAAAATATGTACACGTAGGATGTAACTTACATTGATTTACATTACAGTAAGTATAAGAGAAATAGCCGAAATTCTGGTTTTTATTCCTCAGCAAATATATACAATGCTTGTAAATATAGCAATGTATGAATTTATTATAATAAACTTTAGTTTTTCTACCATGCTCTATCAGTTAGGCTACCGTCACAGTTTGTCACGGATTGCTAAGCGATTTTTGATTCTGTCCCTCGTTTGCACCATTTGTTCCCCGTTCACGTATTTCAGTCCTGAAGTTAGCGGCACCTGTTTATGTTTACTTATTTACAATTTTTTAACTTGGTCGAAATAGTTTTATGCAAGAACTAAGTTTTTTTTATAATCATGATACATTTTTAACTTTAGATATAATTATAAAACTAATAGATATTCTAATGTTTTTCCTATACATCTCACATAAAAGAGTTTGAATGTTATGCAAATAAGCTAATAAAATGTACCTTAATATTATAAACTGTGTATAGTATAAAAAATTTATTCACTAGAACTTTGTATATATTTTTATTATATTGTTGTTATTCCACTTTTTCACAGCTTTTGTGTATTTGTGATTTTACAAATTAACTAATAATACAGTTATAATAACTTTTAATGAACAAATAGAACTGTTAAATTGCATTGTTTAATATTTTATAAATTTATTAATCATATATTACGTTTGTACGATTAGTACACTACATAACATAAATATTTGTGTAAAATAAAATACTTTGGATTCTTGTCAAGTGGTTTAATTTTTGAGTTGGAGAACTTTTGTCATCCTGGAAGAGATGATTCAACAGCCCCACATCTTTGTATTGTACTCTTACGTACGTTTCTAGAACTATTTCTTCGTCGTCAGAGGCGAGTAGTTTGTGCCTTTAATTCTTACTGGCTAACCAATATTTGGAGCCTAGAGGATTGTAGTCATAGTCCAACGGTGGTACGTCACTTATTGTTATTCCTCTCCAATCCAGTGCCAGGATCAAAAATTTTTTTTATCTGAATGACTTTTTTTGACACGAATACAACGCAGAGGGAAGGCATAAATAATATTATCACCATGCGCTTTGACAGACGCTTTGAGAAGTATGCATTTAAAAATTATTTACGAACCATAACTTATCTATTATCCGTTTATCGGCACCATCCAACGATATGGAGATACAAATTACCTCGTAGGAGGACAGTAAAATTATACACAACTATCCTTGTCTATATTAATGATTGTTGATAAAACATACTAGTAGGTATTCATTGTACCTAATCTACAAATGCGTAATCTCTTGAATAGAAAAAGATTAATTAGACATACAATCATATTTTAATTAGATTGTTAGTTCCTGGTTTTACTTACTTGGTCTTAAACAGACAATATCAAATTCTTTTAATATGTAGACTATTTCTATTGTGACCTATGAAAATGTAATTAAAGGAAGAGACACTTAAAACTCAAATTATCGTTTTATGTATTTTATAATATTAAAAATTATTATATATATATATATATATATATATATATATATATATATATATATATATATACATATACTTATATGTTACAACGAAGATTATTTATCAAGTACTAAATAAAATACTATTATTACGTGAATTAGAATCTCTATGTAAAAACATACAGACGGGTAGATTTTAATAAACATTTGTAAATAAATTTGAAAGTTTAATAATATAACACATACATTATTAAAACAACCTATATATTTGGGCCTCGAAATTTGAATAACACTATATTTAACCAACATTTTTATGGCTCAAACTAATTGATTCCATAGTCTATTATTTGTTTGTAGGATAGAGAAATAATGGAACATTCGGCTTAAAAAAAAAAAACAATTTTATGCAATGTAATATTGCAATTTGAAGATACCAATCTTCTTAATAGCGTGAACAATTTTATTTAATTTTGTGGGATATTTTATCCTAAATGGTAAAACTTAGGAACCACTGCGAGTCAGTGTTTGTCAGCAGAACTCAAATAAGTGACGACTGAAACTAAGTGATTGGTTTTGTAAAAAGTCTCATACCAGTCAATTACTGTAAACTTCTTTTTTGTTTTAATTCCCAATTCATATGTTGATCATCATGTATTACATTATTTCACATAAATGAATGTAGTTTTTTAATAAAGGCGCTGTCTTTCCTTATTATAGTACACCGTTTTGGACCTAACAGCGAAATGGAGCTCTTATAACATTGCAATAATAAAAAAAAACAGAAACGAAACTTGTTAAATAAACTGAATTACAATTTAATTATTTGGTAGCACAAAAACTGACTTAAATGACGACACACAAAAACCGCAACTTATCGTACGTACAAAATAATAAAATAATATTTGAATATGTGAAATAAAATTAGGGCATTCTGAAACTTGTAAAAACTTGCAATTTCGAAAAAAGCAAATCTATTTCAGTGGACTATAAAACCTGTTGCTCACAAGTATTAAATTGGTCTTACGAATTATTCATCACTTAGTACCATTTTTCTAAAGTTTCACTAAAAGTGACATAAATTTAATGAGACAATTTCTAAAACATTGCACTGTTGTAATACTTTACGATTATTTTACATAATTAAATTATAACAAGCTGCCACTATTAAGATCCCAGATTGCTTATGAAACCATATATATATGAATCGGTATTTGTTAAAAGGGCATCAGTCACTTTTTTTCAAAATTCCACTTTTTGGTGGATTTTGGATTCTTTATTTCTAGATCTACATTCTGTGTTAATAGGGCATCAGTCAGTCAAGTAATAAGCCCACAGCACAAGGTTGAATATTGTGTAATGTGTTAAAAAGGCATCAGTCACTATGACTCATGCCCTTTTAACTAAATATGTTTGCTGTACTTTTGTTTAGCTACAGCTGTTAACATGGAAACAGCTGTCTAGCAGCTTGAATATTGTGAGCAAGTTTTAAGGTTATAGTTTTTCAGATTCATTGGTTAATTCAACAGAGTAAACAAGTAGAAAAATATGATAGAAAATATGGAAAGTGTTTAATTATGATGTTTCTCGTAAAAGGAAGTTTACAGATCCTAGTGAGTACAAAAGGAATCAAATAAGGGAAATCCATTATCAAAGGGGAGAAATATGTGAACCATAAAGGCAATGAAACTCCAGCTAAGAAGCCTTCATTTACTTGTGGTAAGTTAAGTAATAATTTAAATGAGGTTATCAACATAAACTTATAAACTTTGTTTTACCAATATAATTGGTGTGTTTTTTTTTAAATAACTTATATAATAAAATCCTCAGAGATACATCAAGTTACAAGTCTGAGCCCTAAGTAGGCTATTACTGAAATAATTGGTTTACATTAGCCTAAAACTCTCATTTTGTTTAGATGCAAGAGAAATTGCTTGGGAGAGTTTCCAGAGGACAACGTGACTGAGATTTTTGCTAGGTTTTCACGACCTCGGTACGAAAAATGAACAAGACATGTTACTAATATGGACTTATTGATGTGGAGGAAGTGGCAATACGTAGACCAAGAAATGAAAATCCAAGAATAAACAGTGCTAGTTTCAAATATCACACCTTTTGATTGGAACTTCAAGACATATAGTATGTTTGAAATGCTTTTGTCAATGCTTTTGGTGTTACAACTAAAAGAGTCCGGCGAATTCAGAGAACTCAAGAAGGCCTGCAAAACTCCCGAAGATAAAAGAGGAAAGGCAGTGTCTTTTTTCCGTGTCCGATGAAATAAAAAGCTTGGTTTAGAGAACATATTAAGTTCATTTCCTGTGAAGGAATCCCACTATTTGGGAGGAACCAAATTTTACCTGAATGCGGAATTAAATTTAAAAATAATGTATAACTTGTTTTGTGAGAAGTACCCTGAAAAGAAGGTGAGTTATAGTTTTTTACTACTACACGTTTTTTTTAAAGAAAATTTTAATGTCAGATTTGGTCGGCCTCAAGTCGACACATGTTGCACATGTGAAGAGCTTAAGCTAAAAATTAAATCTCCGCACTTGAATGAAGCTGCAAAACGGAGTGCTGTGGCTGAGCTTCTTGTACATAAGCGACGAAGCCAAAAGTTTTATTCTGCGCTAAAGTATGAGGCCTCAGAAGATGCTAAGGAAGAAAACAATATTCTTTCAATTGCATTTGATTACATGCAAAACATTTCCCCTCCCAAAAGTGCCTGTGCAGGAACTGTTTTATTTGCGCCAACTTACAGTGAATGTGTTTTGTATAACAGACTTAAAAAAGTAGAAACAGCAACATCTATACCTCTATCATGAAGGAGAAGGTCACAAGGGGCCTAACGAAGTTTGCTCCTTTTTGGATGACTACCTTAAACATGTTCCGGAAAGTGTGTGACAGAGCTCCGTATTTTTTCGGACAATTGCGCTGGTCAAAATAAGAACCAGACATTGACTAGGTTTTTCTAATTTTTAACTGACAGTAAAAGGTTCTTAAAAAATTCACACTTTTATCCTGTCAGAGGTCACAGTTTCCTTCCTTGTGACAGAGAGTTCGGCTTAATCAAAAGGATGCTTAATAAGCATGACAGAATATTCAGTATGTATGAAATCATTGAGGTAATAATAAAAAGTGCCAAACCTGGAAAGTTTTCTTGTGAAGGGGGTGAGAGCTTCAGAGATTTCTAACTTCAAATCTTGGTGGATAAAGTATTTACAAAAATACTCCAGTTTCAGAGGAAACAAAAAAGAAACCAAGCAAAGAAAAAGTCAAATTTGGGATCAGTAAGCTGTTTCATTTTGTATTTGAATCTACTTTAAAAGGCTACATAAAGGCATACACCACCATTAATGGTCTCCATTGCCACACCTTTTTCATGTCTTTAACAAACACAAGGGATTACTGGTCCCAGCGAACTTGCTTACCCAGAGGGTAAAGTGCCTATAAAAAAATCAAAACTCCAAGATTTAAGAAAAGTCATTCAGTATGTTCCTTATGAGAACAGACAATTTTATAATGATATTTTAGAATGGCCTGTAATGGAAAATATTAATATGCAAGAAGAAGATGAGTGATAAGTATCAACAAAAACCTACAATAGGGCACATATTTAGTTTCTTTTCTATGATAAGGAGTTTAAAAAAAATTGTTTAAGTAACATAATTTAAGCTTAGGCCTATACCAATAAATTCTGTACTCATTGTATCTTTAAAAATAAATGTTTTTTTATAAATTATGAGTGTTAACACTACTTTTTTTCATGTGACATATTGAAAATTTGTTAAAAGGGCATAAGTCACACATTTTTAAAATTCATAAAAATTTGAAATTTTGATAAAAATTTGAAATCTTTATATTGGGATGTTAAAAATAAGGCAGAAAATGCAATGCATATTTTATTTAGGAATTTTACATTTGCTAAATAATATTTAATCGGTTTTATCAAGTTTTCCGAAAGTTTACTTTTCATGACTGATGCCCTTTTAACAAATACCGATTCATATAATTTATATATATATACTTTTTACTTCATAAATGCTTAAAGTACACTCAATACCAATTAAATAATATGACATTCACACACTAAAAACCATTGTTTAATCAACGAAAGAACACTAAGACGGCCGTAAACTAGGATCACTTAAGATTCAGTGAAGAGGATTACTTGCCTTTGATTGGATCTTTGACCTAAATACTCCCCTGTGTCAGAGGCTCCCGAATGGCTGATTAAGTAGGACTCCAGGCCTTGATCATTATAATTATAATTAATATGGTTTAGTTCTAAAGTAAATTAGAACTAAATTTTGATTATTCAGTTACAAGTTTAAAACTTTCAGTATTGTTGCATCATTTATTGTAGCCGTGTATGTTCATTTGAAACCCAAATATTATGATAAATATACGGATTTTAAGGAATTACTATTATAAAATAAAAGATAACAAAGTGTTATTAGTTTTAACTAACATAATATTTTCTCTTCGTACACCATTTATTAATAAGCGCTTATTTATAAACATTATATATATATATATATATATATATATATATATATATATATATATATATATATATATATAATGATACATTATATATAATGTATAAGAACATAAGTTGATGGTAATTGCAGAATATGTAGGTACGAGTACATACAAATACATCGTTTTTTTATGAAGCAGATATATGAATACTTTTAGTCTAAAACATAATGTCTGGAACATTGAACACAAGTATATATCTTTTATATTACCAAATATTTTATCTTTATTGAACCAAAATATTATCTTATATTTAATAAAAATAACTATTTTGATCTTAGCATTAACTGGTTTGCTTATTTTAAAGGTTCATTTTTATTTTGGAGAGGTATTCTGGTAGTTTACAAATCCGTTTAAAAAAAAACATTGATTAAAATCTTTGCTATGGGCCACTCCATGTTGAGAATATACAGTAATTTATCATCTTGCCTGTTGGAAGAAGACTGGTGGTTATTCATTCTTGTGTATAAGGGATTTGAAGGTTAATCAACATAGTCTTTTGGTAAAACATAAACAGTTTACAAGACAATTGATAAAACAAAATTTATAGATTTTCAGTTACTATTATTACGAAATTCAAGTTTTATTGATTGTGCTACGTGTTAACGTTTTGAAGGATTTATAATTTTGCATGTAGAAAAAAGTTTATCTTGACAAGAATGAAAATCTAAGTAATTTTCACTGCTTTCAGAATTTTGAATTTGGTTGGGTAATAATTTGGGCCGTACCAGAAGATTTAGTTATACTGCTGTTTACTAAAAGTTTTTCTTGGGGGCTGTAACCAAAAATTTTGAGTTATTATTCATAATTATAAGACAATGAAAAATGTGTTTTTTTTAATTATTGTTGGTTTTGTACAGGTCAAAAAATAACGAGTAATAAATTTTCGATCATATTTATTACTACTATTAATGTCTTCCATGGGGTGCTAAACTCTAACCTTTCTATGAATTAAAATGCTCAAACAACTGGTTCGACTTTAGCCCTAGGCATAGATCCCAGAATAAGAAATGTGCCAAGTGTTAGTTCATCACAGGTGAAGGTTTGAGACTTGAATTCAAGTTATAGTGAGTACAATGATAAGAATATTAAACCAGAATAATATGGGAATGTATTGTTCACTTTTAACAGCAAAATTACAGTGTCTCTTGTTTAGTAACATATTAGTTTAACGGAATACACAATGTCACGAATGCATATGTTGTACAGTACGTGTTGCTTATAATAGGTTGTAGGGCAGAAATATATTATTAAATAGTCTTTGAAGTACAGAATAAATAAAGAAAATATAAATCAGCCCGTTAAGCAATTCCCAATTAAATAATAATAAAGAATATTTATTAATTAACGTGGACAATTTCTCATATTTTAGCATTAAATTTAAACCTGTATGATTATCTGCCAATGCTCATTATCAATCAGCCTTATAACAGTCTTGTAACTTAGTTCTCATTTTCACATTTTTTATATTGCTGCATATTTATTCTAAAGAGACGGTAAAATAACTCAACCATAAAAACTTCCTATTAAATATAAACAGTTTTAGCATTTCACACACTTTGTTTATATAGATTTCAAGTAACTTTTTGTATAACTTTTGTTACTCTTATCCCATACTTTACGTAAAATTCTGTATTTCTTCGCCGACAAGACCGATCCGCGTTCACACATCGTACAATCAGAAGTTGTATAATACAAGGAATCGTATATTAATAAATAACACATTAATAGTTACAACCATATCCAGCATTTATAGACATGGCCTAAGTTATGTGATTAGATGAACTCAGTTTACACTGTATATGTAGGCTAAAAGTGTCAATATTGTCACCAGATTACATCCCAAATGGCCTTGTATGTTCAAACAGTAGAGAATTAATTAACTAAGTGATATGGATAAGCTTATTGAGTTGTCTCTGGTGTGTTTGATTTAGAATCTACACCTTGTCTGCAACTCTCCTAGTAGGAAGACAATAGCTTTTATAATACGCCAATCTTTTTTCTTAGTTGAGTGAATATATTTCAAATTATTTGAGGAATAGCGTTTTAATGCAAATATGTTTGAATATCGAATGGAAATCATATGAAGAAACCAGGTAGATTAACATTTGGTAGTTAAACCACCACATTTAAATCCACAATTATAATTCCATTAATTAGACTAATAAAAAGGATAGTCAATTGAATGATAATTGAATTTGGTTTCATGGATACTTATGAGTTGCAGAATTAGTTTAAAAGATACAAATGTAAAAACTTGTCCACTATGGAAAATAACTAATATTCTGTATTCTAAAATGCCTTAATAACACATTTTATACTACATGTCAATAGATAAATCCTATGAGATGAAAATTCAAATGATAAATAGCTTAAAATAAAATTTCAATTAAATTAGAGATGAATTTCGTTATTAAAAAGTTGAAGTTAGGACTTTCAAGCTCTCTCTACCATTCAACTTCATATATATATATATATATAAATGAACGTTTGTGTGTTTGTCCTTTATGGAATCGTAAACTATTTGATCGATCATTATGAAAATTTTTATGTATATGTACTTTTTCACGAAGAAGGTTTATGCTATGCCCATTGATGTAACTAGCCACCAGGCAGCGCTGCAAAAGATAAAAGTTTTCAAAGCTCCTGCACATTATAAACTGAAATTACGAGACAGTAACGTATTATTATACGCTATTGCCTAACACTGTTTGAAGGCGCTAAGTTATTATGTATATTTGTCTTTAAAATAAATTTCTGTATGAACTTAAATCTTGAGTGTTAGACCACTTTAGAATAAAGTACATATACGTGTACTATGAGTATAAAGATTCTTAGAGACTCTTTTTACAGATTTTCTTGATCGTGGCAACAAGGCAAACTCCAAATCGGCGTTGGAAATATAATTCACTTGAAATGCTCATGCACGGGCCAAGCTCACGAACAGCGTGCAAAAGCCGCGGGAACCAGCTAGTTATAAACAAAGATTAGATATAATTGAATACTCACAAAGTAAGTTTGAACTTATCACACTTATATTAAAATGTAAACAAAATTATTTTAAACATTTAAATTTATTGGTGAACATAACAGTTCAGTTATAAGAATAAACTACTAATTATGAATACTTATTAAACTGTTTATAAATAGAAATCATTAGTTATTAATTCATATGAAGCCCATAAACAATAACTGTGTAAGTAATATATTGTTTCAGACATATTCCTATCCATTTATTACCCGATAAATTTACAATATCAAAACAGTAATACACTCAATTTCTGCAACAGTGTTCCATTTAAAAATGTTTTGACAATTTCATGACGCTAAAATTGTCCCGTTAATATATCTGTGGCTGATTAAATAATATCAATTTAAAATATTTTGTTAAATAATGGCAATTATACAGCATACCTACATTAAGTGTAGCAAGGTGTCATGACTAAGGCTATGAACTTATTGTCTACTTAATTTTTGTTAATTTACTGAAACTTTATGTCTTGGTTTTTATTGTCAACCGGGCAGTTGAAGAACAATGTTTCTGATGAATTTGAGGAAGGAACGCATTTAAATATGCTTTATATAGGACTCATTAATTTGTGCAATTATCACAAATAATTTATAATTTTAATCCATTTATAATCTTTTTAAAAACCAAACATAGTCAAATAAAACAGTTTCTTTATAAATTCACAATGTTATTTATATTCATAAGCCACAATAATTATTTACGTAAGGCTCTTGATAAGATAAAGTTATTAACACGAAATACTATATTTAACATTTGAAAAAATAACCATTTTTAAAGTAAACTGTTGTACATAAAGTGTTTTTTATAGAGTTTAACTAGCTTGTAATCCTGTTACAAATACAATTATATCACTTTCGTTAATTTACATTATTATGTAACTCATGGAGAACGAGTGATAACGTTTCCAAAGTATAAATATTTATTAAAAAATTATTGTAAGATAAATTCCAAATAACTCAAAGGTTGAAGTAAATGCCAGAACGACATATATTGAATTTTCATCAGGAAATGAAGAGAAATGTTTTATTTATACATGAATGAGGCCTTGACTCTTTTAATGGTATCATATAATCTAGCACTAGTAATACATTATAGTATTAAAATTTCATAGTGTATAGATTTGCACTGAGTCACATCTCGTTTTAGGAGGATAATCGATGTGTTCCTGGCAATAATATGTACCTATTATATACAACTATCTACAAAACGTTAGAAACTAATCATAATGTTTAAACATTTACGTGAGTAACATGAGTATCTCAAGGTGTGTTACTTCATTATGGTAACGGTAGCGTTAAACATAGCTTTAATAGTTTACACAATCACCTTAAATAAACAATGCTTTTAAAGGGGGATAATAGAAACTGTTGAGTTTTCTAAAATAATAAAGCAATCTAGAAGTACTTAACTTCCTCTTTATTATCTGCAAGCGTTGCAAACATGGGGAAGTACGAGAGTAATAAACTTATAATATGCCAGTATAAAATCTCTAAAATTTATCGCGTCAACATTTTTTAATAACTAAAACAAGTTAGAATTTAACTGATTCTCAAACATGTTATATAAAGCTTTCTCAATTTCCAATTCTTTATTGCCAGGGAACAAAAAAAAATTGGTATATTAATAATCATAAATACGTGTGACTCTATACATGTTAATGATACCAGCAAATGATATTAATGTTAAATTGTTTTATTCAGACAATTGTCATACGTAATTCTATTACACTAAATAATGCTTATTATATATGTATGAATATGTATATACGTATTAAAACGTAAAGAATTCTATAATATTTTAAAATATTTTATTTCAATTAAATTAATAATAAGGATTTGTAAAAGGTAGCTTTGTAGTATAAGGTAATCATGTCAAAAGCATTATTTAAATTAATGCTTGAATCACAGTTTAATGCCTTATCATTTAGATAGTGGGAAGTTTTATATGCAGAAAATAGTTTAGACTTAACATATCTTTACGGTACTCTTAAAATAATTAAAACGCAAGATTTTATAGAGACTTTTTAGCAATAATTGGTATATACTTCATTCATAAAATTCAATCTAAAATTAATCATATAAAATAGTTTACTATAAACCTAACCATGCAAATTAGTAAATCTTTTACATTTTATGACCCACACATTCAGAAAGATGTTTGCTATAAAACTAGAAAGTCAATGTGGAGTTAAAGAAAAAAGGCTTGCACTCATAATTTTGAATTTTGTATGAATATTATGATGATATATAATATTTTTGTTTCGGATTTAATATCTTTATATATATATATATATATATATTATATATATATATATATATATTTCTTGTGTGCGTGTGTATGGGGCTGAACTCCTCCTAAACGGGTGGACCGATTTTAATGAAACTTTTTTTGTGTCTTCAGGTGGATCCGAGAATGGTTTAGATTCACAATTCGGTCCAATTTAATTAGTTTATTTGATTAATTTTTTAATAATATTGTTGATATTGGAGTGTTTTTACATTGGATCCGCCAGACTGCGCTACGACACATAATACAAAGTGAACTGTTACTTAACAGCTGTTAATACTTTCAGCAGAAGTTCATCAAAGAGGCAGAAACATTAATTGTTTACGTTTAAAATGTAGAAAAATTTTATTGTAAAGTGCTTGATCAGTAGTGTAATGCAAATGGCAAAGATGAAGTTTCACCAATTGTTCTATGTAAATATTATAATATTATAACACAGCCATAATGTTTTTCTATTTTAATTCCAGGTTGTCCCGACAGTTTGTGCTGCTATCAAATTTGTGTGTTGTTTTGTAACATCGTGTAATTACTGTGCTAAGTGCTAATTGTAATAATACATTAATAGAGATTGAAGATGTTTGAAGTGCATAAAAAACTATAGTTATTTATTGAAGTAATTGAACTCATTTTGCAAATTTAATTAAGTGTGTATTTTGGTTGCATAACCTCAAATAACCTTAGTAGCATACAAATCAAAAGGTTGTGTTTCTGTGTGAATAACTATTGTTAAAAGTTTAGATAATCAAGTTTTAAACTAATTGGATTTAAAATCTTTTGTTGTAATTTAAATTTTTAATCTGCAGTCAAAATTGGTCACATAAGTTCAAATTAAGTAGCATACAAATGACATGTATGAATAACTATTGTTAATAGTGTAGGAATTGGTTTTAAATTAAATTCTGTTGGCCAGTTTCGATACTATACTGTAATTTTAAAAAACTATAATGTAATTCAGTAGTTTAGTTTCTACTAATCAGAAATATCAATAAGTTGATTGTGATGGTGGCCGCTTATTATACTTCAGCCTTTAAATAACTATAATCTAATTCAGATCGTCATTTTAGTAGTTTAGATAGGCTATTCAGAAATATCAATAATTCGATTGAGATGGTGGCCACTTGTACTTCAGACCTATAGGGAATACTTATTTAGTATTTTAGATACCGTAGTCTACGTTGTTATACATTTTTATCTAGAAGTCACTTAATTAAAATTACATATTCAATAAGTTACTCATATTCATTGTGTACTATTATACAGAATTTTATTTTTACAGAAAAATGCCACGTCTTCGTGGAAGAGGACGAATAGTTATTCAATCATGTAATTTATATGCTATTTAATTTGAACTTATGTGACCAAACTGTTAACAATAGTTTTTCACACATAGAAACACAACCTTTTGATTTGTATGGTACTTAGGATATGCAACCAATATACTCACTACGTTCAATAAATTTTCAAAATTATTCAATAACTTCAATAAATATCTATAGTTTTTTATGTACTTCAAACATCTTCAATCTCTATTAATGTAATATTACAATTAGCACTTACACAATAATTACACGATGTTACAAAACAACACACATATTTAATAGCAGCACAAACTGTCAGTAAAACCTTGAATTAAAATAGAAAACATTTGAAACTGTGATCATAGAGCATTCTGCTGGATCCAATGTAAAACATTCCAAGATGGTCCACCCGTTTAGGAGGAGTTCAGCTCCATACACACGAACACAAAAAATATAAATATAATGAAATTCGGTAGTTTGGATAGACTAATCAGAAATATCAATAATTCGATTGTGATGGTGGCCGCTTATTATACTTCAGCCTCTACATAACTATAATCTAATTCGGATAGTAGTTCAGATAGGCTATTCAGAAATATCAATAATTCGA
Source organism: Homalodisca vitripennis (assembly GCF_021130785.1). Taxonomy (NCBI): domain Eukaryota; kingdom Metazoa; phylum Arthropoda; class Insecta; order Hemiptera; family Cicadellidae; genus Homalodisca; species Homalodisca vitripennis. The sequence continues at coordinate 124,900,328 of NC_060208.1, read as the reverse complement.
TTGTGATGGAGGCCACTTATTATACTTCAGCCCTATCGGAAAATCATCTAATTTGTGTATATTCCTGAAGGATTAACAAAAAATATTGTGCATTCAATGGCATTACGATAAATTAAGTTGTAAATTGAAAAAATATACCCGTTATAAAATAGTTTTTTTTCAACATTTTACCTTCAGATTAAGTAAGTTTTCATTTAAAACATCCTCTATATTTCACATCACTCATGTTATACTCACACACTATCGGTTGGTCGAAGTGTGATTAAATGTACATGTAATGAAGTTAGATATTGTAATAACTTTTTAATAGACATTTTTATCAAAACAGCCCAGATTGTTACAGATTAATCAAAGTTTAAAATTTTCGAATTAAAGACGTGTGTACAGGACAACGTCTGTCGGATCTGCTAGTATATATATATATATATATATATATATATATATATATATTATATACGTCATTTCCACTTTAAGATTGAGTCTTAGCTTTTAGTAGCACGTGTAAGGAAAAGATATCCTTAACATATGTGTTTTAGATTTTGAATTAAAACGTGTTAACTGATAAAAATTTTGCTATTCGTTCATTTGATCAAAACTTAAATAACTTTAATGTTTACAGTAGATAAACAATAATGGCCAATAATCAATAAGTAATAAAATACAAATTAAATTTCTACAACTTTTCTCTGCTATAAGTAATATTTATAAACTTTTACTTGGTTTGAATACAATGTTTTACGCCAAAAACGTATAAACGTATTAAAACCATGTAAAAGTTACATGCGCGCACACACACACACACACACACATATATATATATATATATATATATATATATATATATATATAGAAAATAAATGCTCAGAGGCTTCTTTAAACAATAGAAGAAAAGACTTCATATAAATCCTTTAATATTTCGACTTTATTGTCGTTTTCAAAAAGGTACAAAAAGTGAAAGTGTATATAATGTAAGAATTAAAAGTAAACATGTGAATTTTTATAATCAGCTGAAATGTTCTATTCTGATTTATAGTGTAATTTATAAACTCCTTGGTATATTATACTAAAAAGGGTTTTATATTAAAATTATAATTTAGATTAATAATATAAAAGGCGTTCTAACAGCATAAAATTAAATTAAATATTAACAATTTTGTAGTTTTGTAGTTGTACATTCATAAAAAATTAATAAATTGAAATATAGACAATGCATTGTTTTATATTTGCTAGATTAATTTAGACTATTTTAACAGATCATTTCTTATTTAATTCAAAAGGTAATTTGGACGTAACTAATTGATATGCTTGTTCTAAATTTTCTAATTGAATTTTTGAAGAATCTTCTGGTGCTTTACAAATCCCTTTTAATGTGTAACAATTATTAAATATTTCGTTATGAGCCAATGCATGTTGCGAAACCAATTTGTCGTCTTGTCTGTTGGATGAAGACCTATGGTTATTCATCCTAATATGTAAGGGATTTGTCGTTAAAGCAATATAGTCCTTGGGACAAATTTGCAAGACAACTGATAGATTACATTCTTAGATTTACAGTTAATGTTATTTGAAATTTGATATGTTTTATTAGTTGTGCTACTTGTAAAAGCTTTAGAAGGATTTAGAATTTTGCATGTAGCACAACGTTTGTCTTCGCAAGAATGGCAACCTAAAAACTTTTGATCAGCATCTGAATTTGGAATTTGGTTAGGCAATAATTTAGGTCTTACCAAAAGGTTCTTCAGATTAGGGGCTTTACTAAAAATAATTCTCGGGGGTTTTGAAAACAAACTATTTGTCAAGGGGGATGATTCTAAAATCATCCTTAGTTGAAATATAACAATGCATTGGATGGGATAATGGGATTGCTATATATCAAATTAAATTGCTATTTTTTTAATTGAGATTTTTACGTATTACTTGTTTGCTTTTGTACATATAGTCATATAGTTTTTTACGAATAACTTTCACTAAAATTAAGAAAGGTTAGTACTCATTACATTGTATATTTATTCAGTTAAGTGGGCGTCTTTGAGAGCCATTACAGCTTCAAAGCTTGACATAAAGTGGAGCTTGTTAGCAGTTTTAATGATGTCCCTATTACACTAACGTTTCCAGCAGTTCTAAGTTGTAATCATCTCGGGTATTATAAGAAGTGTACTGTATAAAATAGCATTTTTAAGTCAAAATATAATAAATCAAATACTAGATTAGTATTCACATTTTACTAACGACATTTGTAAGTTTGTATTATTGCAATTTGTAATATTACTAATTCTGTTGTAATAATTGATCATAACTTAGAGTAGTTCAATCTGCCTTGCTCGAGAATTATATAAAATATGCAATGGTAAAAAGTACGTATACCTTTATGAATACACTGCCCTTATATATAGAACATATAAAGTAGTTTTGTAGCTATTATTTTTACATATTGAGTGACCAACTGAAGTAGTTGAGAAAGTACTCAATGTTTAACATACTATTAGAAATGTGTTCGTTATTTTAATTCAGTGATAGTGTTTTGTACTGTAAGGAATCATAGTTTACAAGTATAAAAACTAATCATACGTAGCACGCCTTATGGTTTATTTATTGCTTATTTGGCTACAATATATAGATTTGTATGTACTAAAATTTTGCTCTATAAGTTTGCCATAACTGAAGGGTTTTTGATGGATAGAAGAGGCCGCGTATTTTTATCGTACCAACATTCAAAATAACTATTTTTGTGTGGAGATTAACTAAATTGTCTTTGTAATCTGCATTAATACCTTTCTCATCTGCAAACTCCACGATTGGAAAATAATAATTTTTATATATGATTAAACTTATGCACCAAGATGTACATAAACTGGAGTAATTAAAATGTTTGCGAGCAATTTTTGAAATTAATATTTTGAAGTTAAAAATAAAATTATAAGCTATTTTGTATGTTTGTAATTTTTTAAGCCGTTTTGTTGATTAGCACTAAAAGTTTCACATTACTGTTAGTAATTAAACATACAAACAGTATATGTGTATTCGATAATTAATTATTAAATTGTCATTGTAAAAGCCATCTGTATAGAATTGTTTGAAAAAAGTAATTCACTATTTAGTTCACATTTTTTGCATAAAACTTATAATAAAGAGAAATACGGTGATTAACTTGATATTATAAATTCTGCTGGAAACTAGGCAACGCAATACAGTAGTTTGATGTATATAGGTCAACATTATACTAAAATACATACATCAATACTTTAATAGCTTTCGGCAGTACAATGCAATGCCTCTTGAAACCTGTGACACCTGCAACTTATGATTTCATCTTCATTTGCAATCTTCTCTAATGTATCGTCAACTGTTCATGTTTGCAAAGACTACATATTATTTTTTCTAAAATACTATCTTATACCTAATTCTACAAATAGTTCCAGTAACTAACACTTTTGAATTGTTAACATTCTGAGTTATAAATCAGGGAGGACGCGTGGTCAATTTTAAATATTCTATGCTTTAGTTAGGAAACCTAATTTAGTAAATATATTTTTGTGACACTTCCCTTTTAACTGTTTAAATTAAAAACAATACTTGTTCTGTCTAAAGCTATTTTATATAACTATATTTATAAGAGCATTATTTAAGGAAAGATGAAGTAGAGGCTCAGTTTCGTGTCAGTATTACCAAGGTATATAAATTATTTACTGTAATCAGTCAATGAAATAAGTTTCTCAAGGGTTGTTTTACTATACAAACATGAAAGCAGAGCCATTGAAATAAAACATCAACATTCTTTATACCTTCGTGGATGTCACTCGTGATACATGTTATGGACTAGGAAAGTGTATGTAGCAACAAATATACTGTATTGTCGATCAACAAAAGCAGTGGATAATCATTTTTAATTTTAAAATTAGATGGAAAAACTAAATAATATGAAATACCCGTTTATAAATTCAGACGATTATACAAATCTGGTTACGAATATGTAGGAACCAAACCCTCTTGAGTTGAGAAAACTACAAAATAGCAGACACCTAACCATGGTTGGTTGTGTACATGTTTTCTCAAACGAATAACTGTTTGTATGCTTTAAAGGTAGATCTACCAATGTTCGAGTTCCTTGACCACATCGAGTCATATAAGCTTGACTCTACATATAAGCTACTCAATCATTACCTTGGCGTTTGACCTTGAAAATTACTTGCATATCTTGTCCACAACATCAGGTTTCGTTACAAACCGCTTAATATTTGGTGGAATAGATACGATAATGGTCTTAAGTAACGCAACTTTCATTACTTATTTCCACACACTGAAATATTTTCCAAATAAGAGAACATTTTAAAGTAAAATTTTAATATAAATAAACAAAAAAATTCCATTTTTATCAGTACCAAAAACTGTAGGCCAAATTTAAATCATATATCACATACACTAATGAATTATATACATGTCATCCTGTACTTCTTATATAACTATAATGAATTTAGCCACATGTTTCATTAAATCAAGTAAACTATTATCTATAATCAAAATATAAAGGTTTTATAAATAAATTCCACTACTTAATGGAATGATCACACTTAAGATAGGCGTTTGAGAACCGAAACATTTTGAATGTTACAATTTCCCGTAGACTACAGCCGGAACAATTAATTGCAATCACACATCGATGAGTTATAGTCCCTGTTCCGGTAAACTGTATGATGTATGTTAGCTGGTAATTTGGACTTTAATCGTTTTCAAAAAATTCAAGGAAATTACCAATGCAAAATACATTCAATTAATTAATCAATAATTTAATTAATTCAGTTAACCACTAAAGAGAACTTCATTTGGAACGCAAAAATATTAAATCAAGAACTTTAAACATACAGCTAAACGCAAACCCCTTGTTAACTTCTTAAAAACTTCACTGGGTACCAGAAATGGTTAACAGTAACAATATTTTAGATAATGATAATAAAAGATTGTTTCAAACTATAAGTTAAGCTTCATTTCAACTTCAGATTAAAGTAGCGTATGAAATTTAGAATTTCAAAAACTATACTTTAATATTCTGTAGACAACGTCCGTCTGGATATAAAATAAGTCAGCAAAAAAAGAGTTCAAAAGATGATTTTTTATATTTTCCTTATCAGAGACACGAAGACTACAAAAAACTACTTGTGTAACCTTGACCTCAATGGTTTTCTCACGTGAAATATTATTCTTATCTGATGCTCTTTAACTGTTCCTACATTTTAGTTTCATGCATTCCATTAATACATGCAAAATATCTACAAATCAAGTCAATATATATATATATATATATATATATATATATATATATAATTGTAATAATAGACCGTTTCTGCATTTATACACCCGAAGTGAATATGTATATATTGTAAACGCTCTATTATTACAATTATTGGACTTCTTGGTATATAATTTCCTTTGATATTTCGGCTTTACAGTTTTCCAAAAGGTATAATAAAAAAAATAACACAGTTAACAAAATTTACATAAGTAAATAAAATCTTTTTATTAATTTTAATTGTATTTACTTATGTTAATTATGTTTGTTGTGTTATGTTATTTATTTTACCTTTTTGCATAAGGTAAAGCCGAAATATTAAAGGAAATTTTATACCAAGAAATTCAATAATTGTTTTTATATATATTCACATATAAAATACATATGTATATAAATGTATATATATATATATATATATGTGTATATATATATAAATGTAAATCAAATATATAAATACAAATTTGACATGCAGTTGCAAAATTTTATGCTATATCATGTCTATTACTAGCTTTCGAATTGAAGTATCTTTTCAAATAGTGTATACTTATGCTATAGCATTTTTGTTGGAACCAGTGAACTAACATAGGAAAACAAGATGATGCTACATTATTGGCAGTAATTAGTATTTCTCATATTTTAATAAGTCTGTAAACGAGAGTTTACCGAGATTTCTCTTCAATCAGTAATAGATGTATAAGAGAAGTAATATAAATATAACGTTATACATTTACTACATTATGTAGCAGGATATTCAGTTTTTATTTTATTCCACTTTCAATAAATTTTTAATTTTCAATATTCCACGCAGATTAATATTTACATTCGAAATATCTTCAAATCTCTTTGGGAGTGCCGATGGCCGAGCTGTCTGTCGTTTGCCTTTGGGTCTGAGTTATAAATGGCGCAGGTTCAAATACTGTCTGTGACCGTTGCACTTTTTATCAGTATCGACTCTCCCCCTTATTCTGTTTGATAAGATCCTCGCACAGGCCAGTGGCCCATGAGGACGGAAAGAATAAGGGTTTAAAGAGGGATCGGCCTCTCCTTAAAAAAAAACACACACACACACACACACACACACACACACACACACACACATATATATATATATATATATATATATATATATATATATATATAAAGACATATATTTTGTATTTATGAAGTAGTAATTACGTTATTATTCTATTTCTATTCAATCGTATTTGCTATTTAAATCGGACTTAGGCAACTACATGTTAAAATAACAATGTAGAAATTTAAATTACTGTTAATCAGTAAATGCTAAACAAATTATATAACTACTAATAACTTAATTGATATAATACTGCTTCCCTGGTTTAAGGAAACTAATTTCCAATATGTTTATTATATAATATACAGAAACTATGTATATGTATGTATGTACGGGACATGAATATTCGCTTGACATCTGAAGCTATTGAACATGAAAAACCGTAATAAAATGTATCTGAAATATACATATTTTCGTTTCAAAATAACGTATATCTACCATTTATTTCCTAATATTTCAGTTACCTCCATCTTAAGGACTTGGACTAAAGGATTCCTCCACATATGACTAATATCTTTAAATTGTTACTGAAGTAATTTGAGCTGTTCAAAAAGTCATAGACTATTCGAAAGACAAACGAGTTGTTTAATATTAATGTAGGATACGAATATTGACAAGGGGACACTTTCCTATTTAGTATTATCTTTCATAAACATTATTATCTACTCAGAAATATACCTTGAAAAATATCTTAGAATATAACAAGTTTTAGGTTGTTCCAACGCTGCTGAAACGGTAAATTTATACCATTGGATTCTCTATTTCTGCCTGCTATTGACTTGATAAATTAGACGACAAAAAACCTTGCCGGTTACAATAATGCATACAAAAATACCTTACACCGCTCTCATTATGATGCAGTATAAAGGTCCCAAGGATCTTTCATGACAAGCCAATCTGGTAATGGACATTGTAAGATCCCGGTAAGATCCTTAATAATGTACCCTCCCGCATCAACCTCTTGCAAAAAACATTACTTTTCTTCACTGCCCTGCAGGGATATATTCAATCCTGGAGATTCGATAGTTGCAAATACATCTGTAAGTAATATATTATATACATTTTCTATTATTAATAATGCACAATCTTACGGTAAAAAAATACATATGTACAAATTTTAAAATTAAATCCTATTTTTAAAATGTACGTATTTAAGAAAAGCGTACATTCTAAAAAAAAACTCGTTTACGTTGTTTAATATGGTATAAATTCAGTTATTAAATATTATTATATGAATTTACATGTTACATACATTTAATTCTGCTTATTTCAAAGAGTAGTTGTTACTATATTATAAAATGTTACAAATACTATGAGGATTTATTAAGGGATGTAAATAACATAAAAATGATATAAATACGATTAATTGGATTATTGGATAGTTTATATAATAACATTAATAGATTATTTTTTTTAGTACAAAAGGGGAAAGAATAATCCAAAGGGCACTTATCTTTAATTTAATTAGGTTTTTAAAATATAATATATATTTTAATGATGTTAACCAAGCAAAGGTTTCTAAGTAATTTATTTTGATTATTATTTTCCTGTTTCGTTGACGCAGGACCTAAAGTTGAGAGACAAATTGTGTCAATTTGACCTGTAAAGGGAATAATCTATATTAGGTATTTAAAAGAAACGGTGTTATTTAAATAATAGCAATATCATACTGTAAATTACAGCAATAATTTCAGATTGAGGGATTTGATGGAAATGAATAACGATAGTCTTCTTCGTAATAAAATAGATACCGTTTATTAAAAACCGGGACAGGATCTGTTAAACTGGATGTCAACAAATTATTGTCGTATAATAAAATACGAACAATCATCATAGAATCCTCCTCATTTTAAATTTCAGATAAAGCAATGTTGTTTAAGATCATTGACACATAACATGAATAAAAAGCGATCAGTATTTAATCCTCTAGTTATGAATATCGTAGTTTGAAATAAATCTGACTCTTACTCTTGCTTACTTCTCATGGGCACCTGCACACACTTAAAATGGGTCTATGAGATAATAACACCTGAAAACTGTTTTTGCTACGCTTCTAGTACCAGAAATCTGAAGTTTAGAAAAAAAGAACTTTACAATTAGCATTATCGAAGGTTTTAAAGTAATCTTTGCAAATTATATTCCCATAACGGAAGCTATTGGTAGCCGAACTAATAATATTAAGAAACTCTACAATGAGTTCAGAAATGAACATATTTCGTAAGAACCCAAACTGTGGTTTAGATAAACTTATTATAATATATAATACTCTATTATGAACCAAACTTTTAATGATTGTAGTTATTGTTTAATAGGAAAATAGTATTTAGTGTTGAGGAAATGCTATTCATCAGCAACTTGATTAAAACTGGAATATTGTTAAAACGTAAGGATGTAATATAATGGATACAAATATATAATTAAAAACAGACTTATTAAACAGTTTTGTTAGAGAAATTACTAGAAATGCAGGTACTTTCTGAAGAAAAACTGATGGACATATATTAAATATAACAGAAGCAGTTAAATTTATTTTTGAAGGCAACTAGAAGGATCAATGTTTCGATGACTTGAGTAACTGATGTATTAATAATTTTGCCTTATTAATAATAATTGAATTACTATAAATTTACTGTACTAGGATATCAAACATTTCATACTGTAACCTCAAAATATATCAATTATCTTTTCCTTATATTTTCCTCCCCAATTTTCTGAAATCAGCTCTAATACAGCATTCTTTACAATGTTCCATTTGCATAAATGGAAAATGTAAAAGAATTTTTTGTTGAAATATAGCTTTTGTATGATTTTAATTTTCTTGATACTTACTTCTGTTTGTGTTATAAGAAACAGTGTTGTTTCAAAGGGCGGAATTGACATATTTGGCCAAACTGACTTCTTGAACATTTTGTGTTCTTTGAAGTCAGCTTTAATGATATGGTTTAAAAGTGCGCCTGAAAATGCCTTTTTTGTACATGCAATGACAGCGGCAAGATATAGATCTTTTATTATTTTAAAGGACTGATTTGCTTCAAATCTGCTCTTAAAAAATTCTTGTAAGTGCTGGACTAGACAGCTGTGCAGTGCATAGTGATTTGCGGGCAAATAACATAACCTATATTAATAGACTGTATTCTTCCTTTTGCCCTGAAAATTGCTCCATTTAATAAAAATAAAAAGTAATCTTGGTGAATATAAAAAAATTGCAGTGTACAAAACAAAATCCAAATATTTTCGAGTTTTTGTCTATACTTGACTAACAGTGGAAGATTAAATAAAGTGGAACAGTTTTTTTCCAATATGAAGATACAGTTTCCTCCTCAGAGAGAGGGACCTCAGTATTTAAAGACATATTTATTGTGAGAGAACTTTGATGCTACCGATTTATTTGATTTAATAATATGGAGTAGTCAACGTTACAAAAAGCCTTCCGTTTCTTATCTGCCCAGTGAATAATAGTGTACATTTTAATAAATAACTGATTTAAAACTGACTTATAAATCTTTGAACTCAACACAACATAAAATATAACAAATATTTTGCGAAAGTTAACTATAATAATAATCTATAAAGATAAGGAAAAAAGTATAAATGTCTATTAAACCATCGCACATATTTGATATAACACTTTACAGAATAGATTTCTGATAAAAATTAAGGAATTAGAAGTATATTGTAATGACTGTTACTATATCTCTGCTGAAACAACAACCATTTATTACCTGGGATAAAGACGCCTAATTGTCAACGGAGATTGTTGTCCTATTAATAGTTCTTTTGTTTTCTCTATTTGTATATTACATATATATATATATATATATATATATTCAATTATTTTGTACACAGTCAATAATTACACTTATACAGATTTACTGTTAATAAAATTCATTTGACAGGTATTTGGTCTTCCGATCATATGTTAGTTTAGTTATTTAAACACATACGTGACAGATACGGCCAAATACAAAATAATTGAATTGTAAAAAGTGAGGGCTCTGTGGTGTAATGGTAGCACATTCACTCAGCAAGTGAGAGATCCGGGTTGGAGTACCGGTAGAGCAAGTACTTTTTGCGATTCAATGTTTATTGAAATTATATATATATATATATGTCTGCGCGTGTGTGTGTGTGTGTGTGTGTATGTGTGTGTGTTTTATTATATTGTCTATTTTGTAACCAGTATCACTTTTATCGACAAAATAATGAACGAAAATGTTTAGAAATAACTTAAATGTATAGAACGTAAAATTTATCCTGAGTATTATTACGTTATTTTATACTACTAGCACTTAAGTTCGGACCTACGCTTCAAGTATTCTAGGCTGGCAGTTAATGCGGTGGGGCATGTCATTTGTGCCACTGCTCAGCCGCTAACGTCTAGCTTTTCTCCCCAACGCAAGGAGATATTCTTTGTTTCACTGATCTCTTTACTGCAACCATTAATGTACGAATAGTTCACTGACGATCACTATCTGGCTTTGGTCTTACATACCAGCTGTTCAAGGATTGCGTCCGCATCGTGACAACTCTGCAGATTGGCTTGGATAAACCGGATCATTTTCGTGGCCTACCACGGGCCTTCCTGTCGTGCACGGCTTTCTTGAAAACCCCTGGAACACGATCCGTCTTTGCTCCAGGTTATCCGGTACATAAGACGCTAGAAGGAGCACCTGTGTAAACCGCTGCCTTTTGTTGGGCGCTGCCGCATTTCTAGCAGTTATTGCTCCGATCGGCTCCGGAACAGTTCCTCCTGGTGTGACTGTAGCCGAGACAGCGAAAGCATCTGTATACCTCCACCCGACTTCGAATCCGGCAGACAACTCACCCGATTTTGATCTTCCCATTTCGGAGTACTGTCAAGGAGTCACTATCGAGCAGCTCAACCACGGCCTTCCTTCATTCTTGCCAGTTAGGCTTGAAGAGGGAAACCCTAATTTCGCCGCCAAGGACAGGAAACTCCCTGCTTAGGGTCTCCGAGATGTCGGCTTCGTTGATCAAAGCGTCCAGATCTAGAATCTCTAGCCTTGCCTTAGGAACAATGGAGCGAACATCGCCGCTGACACACACCGACTTCTGTGTCGCCTCTTGGAGTTTCCTTCTGTCATCGCATTTTGCGAGTTCCAGTAGTACTCCTCCAGTGTCAGTCTTCCTTATGTGGCGTACCACAGTGCCCGACTCTTCGGAAGTAACTCCAGCACTCATTGCACCAAGAATCTCGGCATATGACTTTCCAGCTTTAGCTTGAGAAGCACTACCTGCTTCCTAGACCTGGAATTCGGGATTTCCTCGGCTTTTTACTTGTGGGGGAGGAGGTGGAGGAAGGTCTTGCCTCTTTTCGCTCTTATTTAAGGCCTTCGTCTTATTTTGTTTCTTTTTTGATACGCATAATCCATGTTTTCCCCATCGGGACATTTCCTGACTTCTGACTGGTGTCTCCTCAGACCGAAATTCATCAGAGACAACCGGCGTACCCGTATCTTCTGGGGCACGGAAAGCCATGGCCTGCAGAGTCACCGAAGGCGGAGTCTCTCAATGAGATCGTGAAGGTTAGGACCTTAATCCACGACTACTCTTACCAAACGGGTCTGCAGTGAACGAAGGGAGAGGGGGGAATTACTTCCTCTACCTCTCCATATCGTTGTCGATGGGTTCTTGCGTTTCCATTCTTTAAGTTAACCAGCGTATAGTGCGGCAAGGGCGACCAGGAAAAGTCGGGAACGGGCATACCCTCAAGGACTGAGCCTTTACCCCAGTTCCCTAGGGGACGACCTCCGTACTCCCAGCACCAGAAATCAGACGTGGCGAGGATTTACCGTAGCAAAGCAGAGTCCGACCTCTGAACCCATAGCTCACTTCCTGACTAGGGCCCGAAGGGGTTGGCTCCTGGCGTCATAACAGAGAAAACACCATTGGCAGTGCAAAGCACACATCAGTCCCTGCGACAATTCAGGAACACCCCCCGGGTTCTCCGGTATGCTCTGGTCGAAAAGAAGGAGGAAGTGACACCCACGTGGGGTCGAAGAAAAGAACAGGTGAGGGAGATTAGCCCAGAAATGATAAAATATGTCAAGCTAAGATCCGAGAGAGAAAAGAAATGCCTTGGCTCTAGAAAGACTGTCAGGAGAGTCTCACAACTAGGCTCAGGTAGCCCCAGGGTCGCCGGCCTCCCAGGAGGAAGGGGAGGCCTCCCGTGTAGTCAAAAGCCGACTGCCCCTGAGGGTAACCCGTCCGAACCAAAACCAGCTCATCTTGGTTTTACGGTGGACTCGGCACTGCGGCTGTTTGGATCTCAGACAGTCGTGGGATCCGTGTTCTGAGTCATGGTTCCGATGACGGTTATGTCTGGGAGATTCTGGTTGAACAGCGTTACCATTTACAGTGTGTACCTCTCTCCCAATTATTCTGCGCGAGAGTATCTGGAAAGGTTGGTAGCGATTGAAGACAGTCTTCGAATCGTCCCTGGGCATGTTATAGTGGCGGGGCACTCCAAAGCGTGTGGAATGGGGTATGCCCGTGACTAACGCAAGGGGAAGACATATTTTGGAGATAGTCTCGAGATTCGATTTTGAAGTCGTGAATAGAGGGACAAGGCAGACTTTCCGAAGCACTCTCGGTGAGTCAATACCAGATATTACACTGGTATCGGCCGATTTGTTCCCTTTAGTAGCGGAATGCCGAGCTTTCCATCTTATAGATAAGCGAATACCCGAAACAATCTAGGCTGGAATCTAGCTAAGCTGAACAGGGGAAAACTCGTCCAGCAGCTAGATCGTAGTGTCGATGCTGGTCTTTCAGTGATTCCCGAGTCCACGGCAACAGCTGGGCGCGATGCTGGCATGCATGGGAGCTCTGCCAGGAGGTGGACTCGGACCCTTGAGGAAGAGGATACAGACTTTTGAGAAAAAAGCTCGGAGGAATGGGGGCTAACAGAACGGAAATGCCTGCTGGAATGATTTCGGCGATCGTGGAAGCTCTTTTCCCAAGTCGCCCAACGAGGCGGGAGGAGAGAGTAGCGAAGCCGGTTCCAGAAGTTCCCATTTTTACGCAGCAGGAGCTTGTCTACCATGCGCAAGAAGAACGCTCCATGATCTGATGACATTCCAACTGAGGTTCTGAATGTTGTAGCGGCGAGTTATCCGCTCTTGCTGCTGAATATATTTAATGCATTTTTGGTAGCGGGCGTGTTCCCATTGTGCTGGAAGGTTGCTGGGTTGGTGCTGATCAGCAAATTCAAAGGTTACCCGAACTCCCCGTCGGCATGCAAGCCACTTTGTATGCTTGAAACCGCGGGGAAGCTCTATGTAAGGTTGCTGAAAACCAGATTGCAGTCGTCCATCGAAGCCGCTGGAGATCACGGCAGCACGGCTTTCGAAAGCGACACCCAACTCTGAACGCTATTACAGAGGTCGTCAGGGCCGTCCCACAAGCCGAAACAGCTTGTCACCGGCCTTGCCGATAGTGTTGTTGGTCACCCTTGACGTAAAGAATGCGTTAAACTCTGCTCGGTGGGAGGACATACTAGAGGCGTTGAAGCGGGACTTCAGCGTGCCTGACTATCTCCTGATCATTGTGAAAAACTACCTGATGAACCATCGGCTGTTGTGTGTGTGCGTGCTTGCGTGCGAGCTAGAAAGTATTTTGATTGGTTGGAGAGAACTATTCTCAGATTCAGTGGAAAGTTTGAAGTTTTGAGTTGCTGGTGAAATACAAATCGATTTATTGAAACTGACACACTTTTGCTTTAAATGTTCTTCAACACAGTGCCAATCACTATAAATTGTTGCTCCCACTTCAAATGTCATTTTTACCAACGAGTATAATAATAATAACACATAACACCCATTGGCCTGTAGCTCGCAGTGACTGTAAACCTTAACACCGAAATCTTATCTCCTTGTTCCAAAATCTTAGCTCAATCTATGATATTTAAATGTAATGGCTCTACAAATTTATATTATTAGTAAAGATAGGACCTGGCCATAGCCCTGTTAGTTTGCAGGAAATTACGTATGAAGCGTTAGTAACTAATATTTTTATTTAAGTGTATTGTACGACTAATTTTAATAAAATTCCACGTTGACAGCTAATTTCAACAAATTTAATAAATAAAAAATATATTGCAGATAAACAATCATATAAAAAAACAACTATATACTTTATATAAATTACCACTTACAATTATATAATTTTAATAACATTAGATGGTCATCGAATAACAGCTATTTGTTATAAAACCCATACGGCCTCACCAATCCTACTGCAGAACATCGTACGCAACTATTCGCACATTAATGGTTGCCGTAAAGAGATCAGTGATACAAAGAATATCTCCTAGCGTTGGGGAGAAAAGCTAGACGTTAGCGGCCGAGCGGTGGCACAAACGACATGCACCACTACGTTGACTGCCAGCCTAGAATACTAGCGTAAGTCGTTACTAGTAGTATAAAATAACGTAACAATACTCAGGAGAAATGATACGTGGTAAACTTTTTCCGATTTAATTATTTTGTATTTGGCCGTATCTGTCACATATACGTTTTATATATATATATATATATATATATATATATATATATATATTATATATATATATATATTCGTATATACAAATAGAGAAAACAACATAACTGTTAATAGAACAATAACCTCTGTTGATAATAATTGTCAACTCGTAACTATTAAGCCTCGTCACCTAAGCTAATATTGTTTCTTACTTACTTCTTGGATTGTTACTACAGAGAGATAGTTACAGTCATTAAATATATTATTTATTTACTTGTTTCCTTTATCTTTTGCAGAAATATAATCTATAAAATGGTATATAAGGTATGTTCGATGGTGTAATAGATATTTATTGTTTATTTACTCATCTTTATGGTTTATTATTATAGTAAACTTTCGCAAATTATTTTTTTAATTTCAAGTTGTATTGAGTTCAGACATTTATAACTCAGTTTTAAATCGGGTATTTATTACAATTTATAAACTATTATTCACTGGGAAGATGAGAATGAAACTAAACAACTTTTGGATTTAAATTATATGACATACAGTGTGCGTTGCATTCACAAACTTACTGTGTTATGCATGTAAAGTAACAGCATTTCAGGTTTGGGGAAGAAACTTAGGCTGTTTACTTTTCGGAGTCGTGTAGCTTTATCCTGTAAGTAGTTTGTATTCCTAAATAAATCATTCTGCCTTTCAATATAAAGCCAAGTGGTTCAAATATACAGAAAAGTACTTAATTGTTATTCATTTATATGTTTGATAATTTTGAGGACTAAAAACCTACTTCAGAAGTATAACTTGTATGATACCTGATATAAAAAATTCAAATATGAAATAAAACATATTAATATGTGTACTGCATTATACAAATATTGATAAAATATACTAAAACAAATCCCTGTTGGCCGATGGTTAGATAACAAATTTCATACTTAGGGAAAGGTCTGTCAGAATAAAATCCCGAGAAGTAACTGACTCATATTTATAACTTGACGTGAAATTACATTGCTCTTCAGGCAAAAAAGAGTACAAGAGTTGTGCCACAAAATGGAATTTGGATGATCGTATAACATTATTATATAGGTATTAATTTTCATCATAATATCAACGGGTATATACGTATATATCAAAGCATACATTTATATATATATATATATATATATATATATATATATTTGCCTTTCTCTAACTATGAGCCATAGACATGAAACGATGCATACTTCATCTAATCATGTAATGCGGAACAAGCATTGTTCTATGATTTGCATAATAAATCATATATTACTTAAATTGATCAGCTACTCTTAACAATATATGGATCAATTCTTATGTATTTTTTGAATTAAAATACTTTATCAAATTTTTTTATTAAATTTTTATTATTCATAGGAATGTGAAAGTGATACTAGTATTTAAAATACATTATAATATGATTTGAATTTATCACCATACGTGAAATTTTTACTTGTCATGTACGGAGCACAAACAAGTGTCAATAAAAATAGCCAATCGCCATTTACACCTGCTGCCTCTCAAAGTTTATTTATGTTGTGTTTTATGTCTCTTACGTACACTGATTTTATACACTAATAAAACTGCTACGTTTAAAGCATCGCTTACACTTGCTAAAATAAACGTTTACATTTAAAAGAATTTGTTCTATCATAATTTACGTCAGAATGTTCTAATTAATAACACTAATGCTGGTCTTTGAATTTTAAAATGAATTTTATGATGTATTTACCGTATAATAAGACTACTCATAGGAACAGGTTATACGATTTGTATAACTAAATTGCCATACAAGTCACTCTAACTTAAAACTTATTTCAAATCGATAAAAATATAGGATTATTGTAAATAACCAGAATCAAATGTTAAAGGAGTGCTTACTATCACTTTGTATGAGATCACTATAATATATGATAACTAATTACTAAGTGTGTCATTGCATCTATTTAATGTAATATGTATTGTTATAAAACCTCTTTATTTGTTTATTGTGGAGTACTTAAGTAAACTAAAATGTTTTTAAAAAGTAAAAAGAAATGCTGGTGTTGAATTAAAGACTTAAAGAAAAATAATGATAAAATACGGTTTGTCGTTTCCCTTAATGACATGGCGTTCAACTTTATCTACGAGACAGTAGGGGATAACTTAGTTATAATGCTATTTAAGTTAAAATATAAGATTTGTTTTTATTTTGACGTATTATTCACAAAAAAAATTCAATATACACTTACTGCATGAGAGCGTATTTTTTTGAAGATTATTTGTGGCTCAATAAGTGTTTTCAAAGCAGTATTAAGGAAAAACTAAATTTTTAAAAATTTCCTCTGAGATCTTCTTTTATATAAACACTCATACAATATTAGGCAAAGAAAATGTTGGTATTTATGAAAAATTTATGAATACTATTATGGTACATTTGTTACAAATTTTAGATTTTTAGGTATTTCCATTTTATGCACTCCGTAACATTTCTTTTTAAATGTATTAACATGATTATGTTGTAAGGTCATTAATAAAATATTTAATCACATTTTAGTCGTACGTGTATGTCAATTGTACGTGACAAACAACTGATTGATGCTAAACAATCAAAAATAAAACAACTATACCCACACTCATTTTCACTTAAGGTACGATAAAAATGGAAATCCAAAGATTTTTTAAACACCAAAAAAATCTCTAAATGGTGGGACTCTTTGAACAGCGAAGATTGGAATGAAACTTTGAGTTTTGTGATGATTGTAGTTGATTGGGTGTATGTAGGCTGATTAAATTTTACAAACCACCACAAAATGTATGCTGTTGGAAAAATTCTGGACCACCCCAGCCATTAACTTTGTAAATGAAATATCTTGACCTGAAAATAGCAGTTGCAGAAGCAGTTGAAGAGAATACAACTAAAATACCTCATAATTTTTGCTACAAAAAGCAGCAGTTGGCCAATAGAAAGTTAGGGGATGATTATGAGGGATACGAAGACCCAAACGTGTAGCTCATCCTCCGTATGGAGCTATACCATCATTTGGTGAAAACTAACATTTCAACAAAACACATTCGTTATATTTTACAACAAAAAAATCTTAAATATAGTCTATTTATCATGGCCTTCGAACGCTTTAATATATTGACAGTTTAATAGTTGTTGAAGTTAATTCTTTATAAGGTTTCAATAATTATCCTAAATTAAAAACCTATAATTTTTTAACACTTTTGCTTTATCGTATTCTTTTCATGTTTAGTTTTTAATAACTGGGTTCCTGTATGGAACTATTTTTCTCACCAATTGTTGGTTAGTGAGCATAGTCTTCTAATGTTTCTAGTTATTAGCATTTTTTTTACCTAATGTAGACAGTATACATATAGTTTAGAAATAAAAATGGCACTCCACATTTTGGCTAAATTAATTTAATGCTTTAATAACGTAAAGATAATTTTCGTCGCGTTAATAATAGGAAGATTAAAATAACATTCACAGCACTAACCGTACAGGCTTAAATACCAATCATTTAATTCACGTTACATATGTAATGATCTACAATATGTTACTCGTTGGTGGATCTTAAAAAAATTTGAATTTTATTCCTTTATAATAATAATAATTGGGGTATAAATAAAACCATAACCTTATATTCGTATTAGATTGTTTCGTTTAACCTAATATTAGATCGTCGTGTAGACCATTAAAGTTTATAAAATATGAAAGTAAAAAATGAACGCCTTTAGAAAATAATGGCAAGGAGTATTTAGTTTTAATTAATCATACTTTGACAAAATTATAATTATTAAATATACCAAATCAACTTATAAATAAATCCTTGCTGCTGACTCAAACAAACTGTGGTATATATGAGCGTTGTGTCTTTATGTTTAGAAACATAACAAATATAATTATGGTTATATTAACTCTTCAAAGTCAAAGCAATAAGTGCTCTCTTTGCATGCAGATCGCCTGTCCCTGGATAAATATGATATTTAGATAAAGTCCAACTTCTACAAATAGCTGTTATAACTGTCACAACAAAGTGTCCTTATGAAAAATCTAACTTTTCCGCAAGTATAATTCTACTTTTTTGTTAAGGTTTATTCTTATTAAATCTTTTATATTTTTTAGATCTTCAAGTTTAGGAGCAAGAAGCATGAAACATGAAATGTGTGTTATTACCCCACAAACCAAAACATAAGTGCTCCCTTTGTATGCAGATTAGCGCTTTTACTTTGGGAGAATATAATATGTAAAGAGAATCCAACTTCCACATATGTCTCAAGAAAGTACATATATTCTTATGTAAGTATCATACAACTGTTTCGTAATATTTAAATTCAATCTGATTAAATTGTTGATGTTTTCTGTATTTAATGCTGTAAAGAAAGTATTGTGGTAAAGAAAGACAAACCTTGAGATGTTTAAAAAGAGATTTGTATGGGTTTTCTTTATATAAATATGTGGAAATCAATAATATGAACTGTGTAAACAGTGTATTTGTAATGAAATAATTTGTTCATGTAAATGAGTAGCTACTGGCAGTACTCGGAAAACTTTATTGTTGTATAATCTGTAATGATGGATTCGATAGCGAAAGATAGAAATTAACTACATCCACCATCATCAAACTAATATTTTCCTTACATAGTTAATTTTTATTTCTAACTCAAAAATATCTACAGAAAGTGTTTCTTTGCAATGATAAAGACAGAAAACCAAACTTTTAATTACTTCCTAAGGAATACGTTTGGTTATGTACTTTACTAATTATAAGATTGCAATATATATTTGTCAAGATACTATTGAAGATCATAAAAAGGCACTCATTCACTATTTAAGAAAATGTATTATATTGGGACGATAGATAAAGTAATACTCTCATACAATTTATGTCTATAAAGCATTATCTTTATTTTATTTAGACCTCCTATTAAGACATTCAATTGCTTTATACGAGTGTGTTAACCAACAGTTTATTATAACAAATAGAAGACTCGCCAAAGCCTTTTTACTAGGCATCGTCTTCTACACTTAACGTAGCTATGATGTGAAGTGTTTATTCAATACGTATAATGAATTCAGATTTATTTCATCTAAAGCTTAGAGCTGGGTTCGTATGAAGAGAACCAAAAGGTCAGCGGCGCCGGAGTTCAATATGAGCTCTTTTCATTGTTTTTACATCAGAGACTCGTAGACTGCAAGAAATGTATCTAAACGAATAAGTGTTCACATTGTCTCATAAGGTTCAAAAATGAGAGCACCACGATGTGTCAGACAAGAATTCAAATCACAGTAGAGCAAAAAAGTTTTCTACACATAAAGTACCTGTAATGGGGTGGATTGATCCAATAAGAATGTTGATTTCAGTTCCATTTCACCTTCTACTTCTCTGACAGCGTCGTATTTCAGACGTTACACTAAGTGGAAAATGAAATAGAGCTGAACGTTTTCAAGAATTATGGTATAGTTTTTAAAAATATTGATAATATCTTCACTATTTTGATTTTGAAATTATACCTCAAATATTTTAAAGACAGTTTTACTAGTGCTTAGGTTTTTTTATGCCTCATCTGCATCTCTTTTAGTTCTCCTGGGATGATAATTTTTGGAAATATATGGCAATATTATATTAAATATAAGATTACACCTTGTGGAAGAATGAAAGAGATTCAATGTTTATGATTTCTTCGAAAAATATTAATATCACGTTAAAATACAAAATATTAAAAATAAGTATAAAATGTTTCTCGAATAAAAGTTTTATTTACACATTATAGAAACGTTAATTAGGGTTGCTTTGCGAATTAGTTGTTTAGTGTAAATACATATAAAAAAAGTAAAAACACAAACGTATCCCATTATCAGCAGGTACAAGGAACCTAATTTTAGAAAGTAATTTCTTCTGACAGATAATTTCACATTCCCCAATATCATGCTTCTCTCCTGGCAGAGAACCAAGCTACTCGGTTATTAACCAACCAAAACAATGCAATTCAACTCCAGCTGGTTTTCTGCTTTAATTTCAACACATTTTCACAATTTCAACACTCATAGACTAATATTTATTTTTCTGTAGGTGTTTCAATTATGTCTATATTTTGTGTTAAAATTATATAAATATACGTTATATATGAATGTATTTAAAACTATATACTATCCATATATTTTATTGTTTACCTATACTAAATTCATAAGAAACTGAATGTCCACATTTCAAATCATAATATTTATTACTATTATATTTAACGGTAATTATAAAGTGAACGAAAATTATACAAATGCATACAAATTATGTAGTTATAAAATTTAAATACTAAAAATAACGATAATTTTTCTTTGGCTGCTTCATAGCATTGCTTTTGCATGGAATATTATGCCAGGAAAAGAATGGCATTAATATGAAACTAGCAATAGAATGACGAATAAAATCAAGTCTTTCTGTGGTCGACAAAATCATAATTAAAAAATGAACTATTCAACGTACTTAGCACGCAACCAAATCAATTAATTATATTTTGGGAAACGGATATAAACATCTGGCACCAGTATGCACCACATCAGGGTAACCATAAACTAAGAAGCTTCCTTCCACCGGTTTTAGTATCAAACGGTATTGGGTCCACCTAATCTCTTAGAGCCTCTTGTTATTGGAATATTCAAGAGCCTAAAATCATAGAAACTATGTGACTGATACCAAGATTGACCCTTTTTTAACAAGATACCGACGTTCACTACTGCAGAAACATAAGCGTGTAAAATACTCAACTTTCTAGGTGAGTTCAGTTTCTGAAGCAATAATGACTTCTCAAATGGAGTGAAAATTATTATTACAGCTTCAACCTTTCCGTATATTATTGTTACTCAAATACTTAACTGTTAACAACGTATTATATTTACCACCAAATCGTTTGAAGTTAATAGGAAAAATAATAAATAACTATAGTTCTGGTAGTTACAATTATATTGTTACTATAGACATAAAATAATATGAAAACTATGCTGAGTGAAATATTAAATAAATTTAAATGTTTACTCCTAGTTGATTTAATTAACGCGTTATTCTATTTGTTACGGAGAAATTGTCTGAAATATAGACGTAGCTTTCAGACAACTGTAAGATAACAGTTTTATCTCAATGCTCCAATTTTAAGTGTAATTAGTTTTTTACATGGATCGTGGATATTCCATCACTAATATTCAAGAAAATGACACGGTTTACACAATACTCAATCTCTCTTGTATAACAGACAAAGCCCTCATCCAATCATACACACATCACAAATTCCCCGATTTCCCAATATCAGCGAAAGTTTAAACTTGGCACAAATATGCATTATAGTTTACAAAGATTTACTTACAAATATTTAAAATATCTAGCTAAATTAATGCTTGAAAGGTAGTTTCAACTCCTAAAAGAAATATATTTGTTTTTAGAAAAACTATGTGTTAGAAAGATTTAATTAAAAAAAATCTTTATATTCTGTTTTGATTAGTAGAATATATATATTTATATATATATATATATATATATATATATGTATATATATATATATTTATGTGTATATATATATATATATATATATATATATATATATATTATTTATTTATAACAAACAAAGAGTTTGAAATTAACACCATATAATTAATATATTATAGTTTTAAATTTCCCAGTATTGTAGTAACATGAAATAGAATACAGACATGCCCAACGGTGTTGAACGTAAAACAAAATCATTTTAACTAATATAAACCAGGGTTTAGTAAGGGTCGTAACACCTAAACAATTACATTTTATTCCCCAAGATCCTACAACGATAACATATTGCACGCACTTTTAACAGAAACATAAACGATATCCACCCACAGGTGTTGATATTGGATTGCAAATCCCAGAGAGAAATGCAATCCCATAATGTACTGGACGTTTTCTTAAAGTCCATATGACCTAGAACGTATAAATGTGGCACACACATGTATACTTTGAGCATACAAATAAACAATTGTTTATTAAGATTAGAATTAACCACTTACATAGTCATACGGCAATTAAATTTGACACACAAGTGCCTCATGTACTCAATAGAAAGATTACAGATCACCGCCGAGATAATGCACGAAACCGTAAAAGAGTTGAGTTTTGTTAATTGCTTCCAAATCTTTTGTAAATTTTATATTCGAAAGTATCGTGCATCATGGCTTACAAATAAAATCAAAAGAACTTTCTTGAAGATCAACATATATATATATATATATATATATATATATATATATATATATATATATATATATATATATATAATGTCATTAACTCCACTTATAGGGTTTTATATATATATATATATATATATATATATATATATATATATATATATATATATATATATATATTGTAATGAAATGAACTAAAACCCTTTAAAAAATCTTTTGTATTCATACACGTGTTTCGGCTTTTAACCATCATCAGTGTACATTAACCTCTAAAAAAGAAATAAATAATAAACAATTAGATATACATAGTGTGTTTAAAAGGTATCGCGAATTTTGTGTATTTTCAAAAATTATTTATTTATTCGTGAATATCTATTTTGTCCCCTTCTAAGTAATCCCCGTTGGATATTATATACTTGTGCCAACGTTTTTTCCAATCTTGGAGCACTTCAAAAAATCAATTTTTTGTACCTTGTTCAGCTCCTCCTTCGATGCCGTCTCTATCTCGTCAATCGTGGGGTAGCGTCTACCTTTCATGGGCCTCTTTGGTTTTGGAAACAAGAAGTCACAGGGGACCAGATCTGGGGAATACGGTGTCTGCGGTATCATTAGTGTGTTGTTTTTGGCCAAGAAGTCGCGTACAAGCAGTGATGTGTGAACAGGGGCGTTATCGTGGTGCAAAAGCCAATTTTTGTTTTTCCACAAATTCGGGCGTTTCTGGCGGATTGCTTCGCCTCAAAAACTCATGATACACCACGCCCCTGCAATCGAAGAAAACTATAAGCAAAACTTTCACATTCGACCGAACTTGGAGTGCTTTTTTCGGTCTTGGTTCGTGCGGCAGCTTCCATTGAGATGATTGAGCTTTGGTTTCCACGTCATGACGATAAACCCACGATTCGTCACCAGTTATGACCCTCTGGAGCAAATTCTGGTCGTCGCGGACAGATTCCAACATCTCATTAGCAATGGTCATGCGATACTGTTTTTGATCGAAATTGAGCAACTTTGGTACGAATTTTGCGGCGAACCGTCTCATGCCCAAATTATCGAATAAAATCGAATGGCACGAGCCAATCCATATGCCTAGGTCCTCGGAAATTTCTTTAACGGTGATTCGACGATTGTCCAATACCATTTTCTTCACTTCATCAATTTTTTTCGTCTGTTGTTGAAGTGCTTGGGCGTCCGGCACGCTCTTCGTCGTTCACATCTTCTCGGCCTTCTGAAAACATTTTTTACCACCGATAAACGTTGCTTTTGTCCAAAGTAGCTTCTCCGTATGCCACAGTCAACATGCGGAATGCATCCACGCACTTAATTTCGTTTTTCACACAAAATTTGATACAGGTTCTTTGTTCCATTTTTTTGAATAGGTAAAAAATCGAAGACGAACCAAAACACGTGCAAGCAAAGCAGCTGTCAACAATTAACTGAACATTCAAACTCGCCAAAATTGTCAACATAAGTGAGAGACATATGTACCAACATAACGCCATAAAAAAATCTAAATTTGAATATACGTAACCCGCGAAAATTCTAAATTCGCAATACTTTTTTAACACACCTCGTACACATGTGGACCTTTTAAACAAATGTTAAATTTAAATGAAACAGTTTTATTTTCTTATTAGTAATCTGTATCTAATATTTTAATTTGTTAAAAAATTGGATTTGTTTTATTTTTCAGTTTACTATGTAAAATGTTATGAGGATATTTATTATAATTTAGATAGCTATGTAATTCTTCTTTTGTGTCTAATTTCTCTCCTTTCATTTCGATATCTAAAATTTCCATGTTCTTTTCAATATTTGTGTAGTTATGGTCAGTCTCCAAGTGTTCAGCAAAACTTGATTTTATTGTAGACATGTTATTTGTTTTCAAAGCTTGTATGTGTTCTTCAAACCTTTCATTAAAATTTCTTCCAGTTTGGCCAATATAATATTACAAAATATAATATAATATTATATATATTATAATATTATATTATAATATAAATATATTATAATATAAATATATTATAATATAAATATATTATTAAACCCAATAAAAAAAAAGAAAATTATTAGATACAGATTACTAATAAGGATATTACAACTGTCTCATTTCAATTTAACATGTGTTTAGAAGGTCCACATGTGTATATCTAATTGTTTCTTATTTATTTATTCATTTAGAGGTTAATGTACACTGATGATGGTTAAAAACCGAAACACATGTATGTAATAACAAGATGTTTAAAAGGGTTTTTGTTATTTCCATTACATTAATATATATATATATATATATATATATATATATATATATATATATATATATATAATATATTATATATATTTAATTTTTGTTATGACGTGGTATTTAAAACAGTATAGTTTTCTAAATTGTATGGATATAGATATTGTCATTTTAAATTACAAATAAAATCAATATCAACAATACTAACTCATTTCAATACTAGCATCATGACTGTTGACATCCGTATGTAAAGAAAATACGTAATTCAGTCAAGTATTTGCTCACCAAAATATTGTTCGCTATATCATACTATATCCTCAGTATAGTTTGGGAATTATTTGAAATATTTTTGCTAGCTTTGCTGTTAGTATACTTATTTGAATTAACTGTGGTTGACTTATACGTTATATTGTTATCAGTAAACACAATTCCGATTCAATTGCCAAGTTGGCCGAGATCCAAATTACTACTCCAAGTTGATTAAATCGTACCCACACTATGTGTATCTCTGGACTTATTGATGCTCATAGGGTATTTTAGCCAAAGTACCTTAATAATACCTAGTTATACGATGAATGTTTATAATTATTCGGATTAAGTTCTTTTTTCTCCTAGATAGCAGAAGCAGACTACTAATTTCGGTAGATAAGAAATTATATTAAATGTATGCAATACTTGATGTAAGAATATTTAATTTTAATAGTATATTTTGTAAAGCTTTTTAATATATCATAAAGTATGGGTTTTTATGGAATTTACACTACCATTTCTATGACTGATGGCCATTACTAATCATAATAATCAGAAAATATTCCCTGCTTTTTATTTTATGTAATTAAGGAAATCTAAATGACTATTAATGAAAAAGTTAGAATTATAGTTTATCGTAAAACACTTGGTTCTTTATCTGACTGTGATAACTTTTTAAAACATAACTTTAAGAAAACAATTTATACTTTACAACAAAACTTTACTGACATTAGTGTAATTCATAGCTTATCTTATATTTCAGCTTTACGTGTTTTGGGCTATGACTTACATCCTAGTTTTCATTGTAGAGTAAAAATAGAAATAAATCTTGAAATACTTTGACCTGTGTAGCACAATCTTCAGACAACATCATTAAACAGAAACTGGCTATAATACTTATCTATTTATAAATTTTATGTATAGGGGTGGGTGTCTTGACGTGGTTTGGCCAACGCTTAACCAATCAAAAATCATTATGACGACCTACAAACAATATGGATTACAGTTAATAACATAACATACGTTACCAAGCTTATGATTATGTCTTGATATCTTCTCGTATTTTCTTTAATTATAGAGTTTGTTGTTATGTGACTGTAACTACAAAAAGCTCCCCAGTAGGTAAATACAGTAAACAACCTAATATGCAATAGAATTATACAAAACATTAGAAATTGTAAGCTTTTTAATGCATATGAACAGTATATATATATATATATATATATATATATATATATATATATATATATATTTATATATAGTATAGTATTGTACTAGGAAAGTAGTCAAACATACATACAATATAAATTATTACTGATATAAGTTGTTTTCCGCTGAAATGAAAAAGTAATTAATAAGTCGTATAATTGGACATCGGATGTTTTAATCTAATTATATATAATAATTACCTTATTAAGTGTTTTACAGTAACGCTAATACAAATCAAATTTTATAAAAACTAATATTAAATAATGGATTACACCCATTTGCGTTTATGATAGTATGATTGGTATCAATAATGGTTTTAGTGCTAAACTAACTCCTCGTTGCTGGTGGCGCGACCACACGTTTCAGAACAGGAGTTTTTATTTATTTTTTTATGTTCGAAAAATACTAAATAATATGTTTTGCGGATGAGTGTAGCAGAACGTAGAGAGTCTATTTATTATCTGTGAATTAATTGTGAATGGTGTATTAGATTTTATGTCTGTATATTATCTGATTTGCAGCTTGATCTTTATTGATATGCATATTCGAAGAATATGGTTTCCACGCTACTATTTCAATGCGCAATTTTTTTGTTATTATAGTTATAGTATAGTATGAGTATATTTATGTAAAAATTAGGTTTCCTCAGAAAATTTAACTTCAAAAGTTTTACATTCCAAACATTTACAAAATTCAATATTCGTTATACAGCTAGGGATTAGAAGCATACAATGTACATACAAAAAGTAAACGTACTGTAAACAAAAATTTATACTAAACGAATTCAAGGAATTAAATAAAACTGGATTAATAGAAAATGTTATACTGAAATGAAACAAATTTAGCGTAAGCCAAATACATTTTTTATTGAATTATGTCGCTGAGTCAAATAATTAAATGTTAATTGCAATTACCGTCTTTACTAAACCAGGCGGACAATTTAGTTGGCGTGGATTTAAACTTTATGAGGTTTAAGTTTACCTCTAAGTTCTTGAAATCCTAATTTGTATCTTATCCAACTCGTATTTTTAGTAAATTTTATAAATTAATAGTACAGTTTGATACGGTAATTCCAAAAGTTGTTAAAATATATGTTTATCGAATCATTGTTTTATACAAATGTATTCTTCTATTTTATATCTAAAACATACAAAGTTATTAAGAAATAAATTGAAGCATTGAGATATAACTTAAATGTAATCATTATATAAGTTATTTATCAATAAAGTACAGGATAAATTGTATAACATTAAAATTTAACTTACTGGCATAACTATTTCTAGCATTAGAATGAGACATGAAATTAAATAGAAAGCAAAGTATCTTGTTATTCACGTTTAAATATTGTTGTACCAATTAATACACTTATGGCATGCATTTGGATAAGTAGATATATGCACAAGTCTGTGAGATTCCCTAATTTTGCTCTGCTTTAACGTTTTCCTTTGGTATTGCAAAAGAGATTTACTGTATTTGTCATCAGTAATTAATTTATAACCATTCATAGCGTTTATATTGTTGCTGAAATAGAAACAGTGGGGGGAAACCCTCAAATGGTTTAAAATCCAAGACAATCAACGTTAAAAAGAGTTCGAGTTTATCGGAACACGTTTAAGGAGTTTTGAACATTTTATGTAATCAATATCATATTTTCATTATGACAACAAATTACGATTTTCTATTTTTATTTATATTGCAATATTGGTTAAAATACGCAACATATTTTCTATTTATATAAATTAGAAGATTTACAGGGAAATAACAGATGCCCTCGATAGCACATGCAATATAAATAAGTTTGCGAATTATCTTCACAGCTGCAAAATTTTTATGGAATTTTTTCAAAGGGCTTTAGTATTTTTATTCATAAGGAAATACCTACCATCATTCCGAGTGTCAATAAAAGGCTGTATCAATAATATAAACGTGAATACGATTAAAAAAATCTATCAGGTAATGCCCGGTTCAAATACGTTATATTTATTTTATTACATATGCACAGTAAGAAATTCAAAACCTTGAAGTAAGCTTAATATATAATCTTATTCCTAAATTTCTCTTGGAAAATACTGTCGTTATTTTTATAAGAATTGTCAATTTGCAATACTTTTTTTATATATAACGTTTACAGGTCTCCTTTTCCCCTCATATTACAACAGATGAATATATAATTTTAATATATTATAATATAATAAGATCAATAGTTGCTTTTTGTTAAACCTCTTAAGTATATTATTTTTTGTACATGCTACATTCTAGTTTTAAAATTAAAGGAATCAAACCACTTGATTCCAAAATTCCTGATTCATACTAGATTAAACAATTATAAACGTAATTAAAATGTTCACATATTTATATCCTTTGCTATGTCGGCTGTTTAATCATACAAAGATGTAACAAAACTGGTCAATAAGTAATAAAAATCGACTTGTATGTGAAGAATATAGTTAAGCTTTATCATAGTTGTTTGAGGCTATCAATCAACAATAATCGTTGAGCAAGAACTATATGTGGTTATTTGGCAAAGAATGCCAATTCGTATATAATTTTGTTTTATTCCATTCTTGGTTATATGTAAAGTAATTCCTTATAACCTTATTTGCTAATATAATAAAAAATTATGTTGTATAGGCCCGGAACTATATAATTTGGTCACATATGGTACTTTAGATTATCAACCTGTTTTCCGCCCGGTCGTGATCGTGTGTGTACGTGTGCAGAGTACGCCTACTGTTTGTGATGTATGTCACATATATCCTTTTATGAATTTGTGGTGTATGCGTTATATTTTTTATTTAAAAACTTTTACAATCCCATGTGGAACACTCTTTACTTTTCAGCCACCGGAGGATGCAACGGTAATTTCGAAAAATGTAGTGTACATGTACAATATTTAGAACATGTTTGATGCTGTGTAGGCTAGTACCATATTTGAGTTAATAGGAACTTATTTTACTTCATTCTTTTCAAGTTTATTTTTTAAGGAGGTTATTATAAAATTAGAACATGCTACTTTATACAGGGGTTAAAAACAAAAAAGTTAATTTTACAGTCACTTAATATTATACGTCGTAGCTTTCAAATAAAATAAATACATTTGTAGTTCAGTTTATCATTTAATTATACTAAACTTTTTTTGTCTTTAATATTGGTGATAAATAAAAATAATTCAAATGAACTAAGAGAGACGGTAGGCAGAGGATAAGAGCTATGTTAAACTTTGGTGTTGGTGAGGTGATAACTGAACTTGATACAATGAATTGCAAAGTTCAATCTGTTCTCTGCAGCTCACTTGGTTTATGTTTGTTAGTGTTTTGAAATAATATTGTAAAAATCAAAAGAATTGCCAAACATTTTGTGATGTTTTGCTAAACCGTTTTTGAAGCATAGCAGAACATTTTGCTAAACAGTTATATTTTAAAAGTTTAGCCATTTTTCTTATGAAGTCTAATTATTTTAATTGACCGCATGTCTTTCTCTGCAATGCCGGAAGAATTTGCAGCCTTAACATACTTAAAGCCTAATTATTTTTAATATGAGGATGTGGTGAGATATCCAAATAAGATGAATGGTGGGAATATCAAAATGGATATCATTCCACGGGTGCTTGAAACTTGAAGGTTTGTCTTGGCCAAGCATACTTAGAATCGGTGAATAGAGAAAACTCAGAAAATATATAAAAAATATTGCTTGTGTAATATTCTTTAGATAATTTACGATTTGTGATTTAATCGAACCGCTCACGTAGGATGTGGATATTTTATTTGCAGATTAATAGAAAATATGTTATTATTCTAAGAATTCGAACTGTAAATAATTGTAATAATTTTTTTGTTTTAATGACTTACTCGCTGACATTAAAAATGTATTAATCACAGCACAATAGAAATTTGCTGTTCAAGTTCATGAGTCCTATATTTTGTTTACTTTTTATGATTTGCTCCTAATTAACTAACTCTTGTATGTTGATATAATGAATAAGAAGATGAAATTGCTTTATCATTCTATTCATAAATAGATACCTCAAAAATTTGCCTCCTCAAAGTACAGAGTGTTGGACAAGTTTTATCGTAACATATAGGCTGCACAGTGGAATAACGAATAACTTGTCTGAGTTACAATATTAATTTTATTAGGTTAAATATGTGACAACCACCTGAAAGATAGATACTAAAATATGGATGTCGTCTACTTCTACCGTGTGTATAGAATGGATAAACTTAAATGATTATAGTGTGTTTCTACTTGTTACCATCTTTTTTAAGTTTACTTTAGCGTTACCAATCATTTTCACATTAATGTAATTATTACGTCCTCTGATTTGCTTATCTACAAGATGTTTCGGATACCCCTTTCGAAAAGTACATTACCCAGTCTATTAAAGTAGTTATGAAAGTCAGATTGATTGCTGCAATATAGTTGCGCTTTTTGATAGACTCTTAGAGGTACATTTTTTATATGAATTGGGTGGCAGCTGGTGAAATGCAAATTTGGCAGTTTGTTGTAGTCTTTGATATGGTTTTGTTTTAATTATACTTTTAAATAAATGCATCAGTATGCAATGATGTTACTGTAACTGGTGAAATATGTCGGATAAGTTTGAAAATATCTTTAATCACACTTTCGTGAGATTGAAAAGAAAGTCATGATGATTTTTTAAACCTTGATGCCATATTCTTTTCGAATAGTCAATAACTATTCTCTCTCTCTCTTTCCCTCTCTCTCTCACACTCTCCCTTCCCCCCTCTCTCCCTCCCTCCCTCCCTATCACTATATATATACACACACACACATGTGTTGTTTGTAAAACATGCATTCATTTTACGAATATGTCATCTGTTGCTATTAAGTATCTAATTTATGTACATTGGTTGTATTTCTGAAACACATTTTGTGTGACACGAAACTTCATGTATAGATTACATATTTATGTCCGTTTTAAAATACAGTTCACTGTATTTACTTATTTGACACATTAGTATACATGAACCATTTATATGTAGAATATAACATACATATTTATGCAACATAGTAGTGACACAATAGGACACCTGAAAAGAGCAAAAAGTGATGCTGTCAATGTCAGCTGAATCGGAACGAACAACTAAAAGAAATGGTAACGACATGCAGTCAGTCTAATATGCATTAGTATGCTAGCTTGCAACAACACTGTATAACGGAACACAAAGAACATTACAACTTATTATTTAAATAACGTGATATGATAGTAAAATCTAGGTGCTACTTTTGCACTGTCGTTCTGTACGATCTTCATCCACACAACACTAAGAAACATTAATATTGCCTTGCAATCAATTCATTTCAAAGAATAATTTTGAAGATAACCATTTTGTAAAACAATACTATCTTATACGTGAAATTTCATCTTCACATGGTAATTATTGTGTACATCATCCACTATTATGTTGTTAAGTATAGACTGTTTTATGCATTAACAGGATCGTCATAATAAATTAGTATCTTATAATATACTAAATACTTTTCAGATCGTGTTTGCAAATAATTGCCTTCTGTAAGAAGTTCTACAAACTAGAATTTTGGCTACAATAATTACATTATTTTGTGCTTGAGTATTGGGATTTCGGAAATAAATAACTTACCGTTCGCGTATTCACTTACACCATCCAGGAGAGTTTCGTAAGGAATTTCTTCCAGTGAAAACATGTAAGGGATCGCTGGTTGTACATCTTAAATAAATACATAAACGAGCAATGTTAATAAAGTCATTAATTTGTTTTACAAGAGCCCATTAGTTATAGTGTATGTAAGTTTATGTGCGATCTACTTATCTTAAGTTATCCTAAAAGAATTTCGAAAAATAGTCACATTTTGTAGCGTATACTTACGTACATATTCAAAGGTGTGTACTAGCAGAAACTGGATTTCTGTATAGTGAACTTAACAAAAATAAAAAAATTAACCGTATACACATGTCGAATACAATATCAAAATATGTGAGTTTTCCATTTGTAAATTTTTGTCGTCTGGAAAATACTTTATAACTATGCAGGGTGTAGAAAAATGTGAAAACTTGAGAATTCCTCAATGAATACAGGTAGATGAATGAAACTTGGTTCTGTACCTATAAATATATTCTTTTAAGTAAATTCAATTTTTCATGTCAGAGAGATGGCGCGAAAGGGGTCAGAAGGAAATCGTAAATTTTCATAAATCGAGTAGTAAATCAAATTAAAGATCTTATTTAGTAAAATACAATACAACTAACTGACCTCAAAATACTACGATGGTTTAAAGTGTAAACATTTCCAATGTATATTCTTGTTTTAGTTCAAGTTGTAAAATTTAAATTTACTAAATAAATTATAGGCTTCAGAAAGTGACCCTTGACAACCAAAAGATGATGGTCTACAGGGCGTTCGGAAAAAACTTTTTACGTAAGCACAGCTCAAACATAGATCATAGAATGACTTCCGAGTGTCACATAATAAACCATATTGAGAGCCAGACAAATCTATTTTCAGAGATCCGTCTTTCTTAATACTACTGAAACTTGCCGCAGAATTGCTAGAAAACACGAAGTGTCCTCCTACAAATAATACAAAGTAATGAAATGGGACACAACATTTTTCTTTGTAGTTCCTGAACATATTCATAATATGTAAATTACAAGAGAGAATACTCAACAATACTTTCTCTAAAGGTTATGATAATAACCTTTAATAGGAAGAAACTCATAATATAAACAAATTTTGAAGGCAGCGCCAAATATTAAATATACACAAAAGGAATAATTTGAAAAAAATTTATTTTTATATATTAAGTTATATGAAAACCAAGTTTCAAGTGGTATGATTTTCTTATAACGTGTCCTAACGAATTAAATTATGTAAATAAAATATTTCACTCGCAAGTTAGAATTAATACCTGTACATATAATTCATACTTTCATAATGGTACAATATCCCATATACACATACTATAAAAATATGTATTGTACATTAATTAAACATAAAGGACAAATAACAGTACTTCCAAATATATAAATGACTATTATGTAAAGTAATAAGTTACAGTTCCTTGTTTTAGTACAAGAATAGAAATTTCTTGATTTTAATAAAAAATGTAAATCATTACAGTATAATATTATATTCAACAAATACTAGTTAGAGACATCAAGCTAAAGATATTATAAGGAAGCATAAAAAGCAAGGAAAATAAGATTTAGTATATAAAACATAGTATACAATTTAATTATTGGAGGTCTTCAGTCGCTGACACAGTAGCCTGCATTCCAGGAAATAGTACTACTAGAACTGGTTGCATATTTGAAGACGATGTTATTTTAAATAAGCAAAATATTATTACTCTATAAAATGCAATATTTAAATTCCTTGTTAGAACTCTTTATTCACTGAGACAGTAGCCAACATTCCAGCAACAACGAAAATATTACTAGTGTTTAAAAGATAATATCAAATTTATTGTAGTAGGGGTTTTCAGTCTCTGGGACAGTAGTCAGCATACAAGCAAATAGGGCTGGTAGCATCTTTAAAGAAGTTGAAACAAATTGTCCATCCCTAAATAGATAAGATTGTTGCTTTTTACCTGTCAACAGAAATAGACAGAGGTTTGGAGATACTAGATAATTAATTCGTTTATTTTAGCCGTAATAGTATAATCGGTCGCTGTGTACAACAATATCATTGTTGGGATTTACAAGCAACTAGCAAAACACATGGATCCTTTAAATACACGGGGATAGAACACAATACATTACAAATAAACTGAAAAAATATTATAACAAGGAAGAGTTATTGTTAAGTATTTATTGCATTAAATAACTTGTTTTTTATTGCCTAATATGAAAAGGCTACTTTTATTGAATAATAATTATGTAACATTCAATTTTTTTGTGCAACTTATACTCTATATTTGCCTTTATTTATTAAACTGTATATACTGCATTAATTCTATATCTCTTTCTGCGGCCTAGTGCCTACAATACCATTCCTTACTGGATTAAAATATTCACGTACAGTGACAGACCAATGAACCATTGTTTCACGAATCAGCTGTTTACTGTACACTCACCAACCAATCACAACGGTTGACTTATCAATTGCCTACCTTGCAAGCGACGGCACGCTTGCTCGTTATACTCTCGGTCCCGCCTGGGGCACTTATGTACTCTCTAGCCACTGCTGACCATACTTACTCTCTCCCCCATGTGTTAATCTCTTATTTAAGTATTAGTTTATCTCTATTTGTTGTACATTTACATTAACATTAAAGTCAGTGCTCTGGATTGGCAATCTCTACCAGAACGTCTCTGCTCCCGGACACCCGCGTCTACCGTGCTCTACAGGACTGGCCACTGTGTTATGAACTATTCGTTTGCGGTCGTATTGTGCGTGAGTTAATCCGTGAAGGATATCTTCCGTCTTTACGCCTGCCGATAAGACAGCAGCCTATTTCCACACTTACTGATCACAACCTGGCCCTCAACAACAGCAGACTACGGTTAGGTACCTCTCATGAAAACAAAGGTAAATGTTTATTTTCTGTACTTTATTTGAATATGCACTGTTCATAAACTCGTTATGTGTAACCTAGTGAACTCTTGTTAAAATCAGTGTGTTCGGCGTCTTCACTGCCTAGTGTGAAGTGGTCCTTCTTAATCGAGCCTCTAAATTATTATCTCACGGTTCTCATAACCAAAATTCATTCACTTTATCTTAAACTACAATTAAGCTAACCTAATTAGTAAAGTTACTACCTTAGTATACATGTAGATTCTGAAGTTAGCAGTTATTGTTATTTTATTGTTGTTACGTAATAAAGAATAACACCTAATTTTTCAACAATTTAATTCTTATTAATGATTAAATCAATGTCTTTTTAGGATTAAATTAATACCTACCAAAAAAATAAACTCATGTAACGCCTGATCGCAACGCAAGTAACTTCGAAGTCAATTTAAAATAAAACATTTTACCGTTTTTGTATATAAAACGGTTGCGGTTACCTTCTGGTTTCTCGCGTTTCTGACAAATAGTCACTGAAAAATAAACTTAATTTTTGCTTCAGAATATACACGTGCCTATGACCGATAACCCAAAGCAGGGGTCATCTTTTATATGCGTAAAATATACTTTTTAGTGGCATTATTTTTCAATTGTGTTACCTAGACCGCATGCATTGGTTGAAAATTCTCTTAGGTTTTTATATCTTATTTTATGTATTATGGTACGTCTTGAAACTTTTAATGCAGCCATAAATAAGTCGAACTTCATATGAAAGTGTCTTCAGGTCATTAGTTGTAGTTACATTTGGATTATGAAATATAAGTACTAAAAATGTGTTGGAATTGCAAACTATTTCAGGTACGTTTACAAATATAAATACATGATTTTACTATAAATTATGCTCAAACTATAATGAATATTTTACAAACATAACTAGCCCTATTGGTTGACCCTTTCTGAAGACAAGCACTTAGTAAGATATTTTGTGATTAATATTTATTTATAATATCATTTTTAGCATCCAAAAAATGTTTTCTATTAAATACAAATTAAAAAAATTTATTCCCGTTGAGTAATAGGTGTGTAGATAAAAAAGTATCCATAATTATCAGCATATTTCCTATTCTCCATAAAAATGGCTGACGAAACCGGTAATGAAACCCTGGAAAAGGTTTGCAGCACCAGGTTTGCCAATAACAGTGCAGGAATGTTTGCCAACCTGTACACAATTGTAGTGCTCAGCATACATTTATAACTCAATGTAACACTTGACTAGTTATATGGAACCGACGGTTCAATGAGCCTTGCTAAGGTATAGTTTGGTTGTGTTCATCGTTACCTGCGGGGTTTCTGGATGATTTACGAATCATGCATTATTTGAACATAACCTAACATAGAACTATGAAGTTCTATGTTTATGTATTAAAACTCATAAATATATATCTTGGATAATGTCCTTTAAACAGTGGGGGTACGTCACGCCACGTATAATAGGCTTCGTGGAGGCTGTATGTAATATTTCAATTCTATAGCCATAAATTTTACTACTTCATATATTAAGATGTAACATGGTTGTTCTTATTTTGTATGCAAACCTAGTTGTTTAATTTAATTCGTTGCCGTCAGGGTTATCTCTAAAACAGATGTAAAAATTGATTCCAACGCTTAGCAAAATTCAATAGAATGACAATTCTCTATTATCGAATTAAATTATGCCTATATAGAATTAGTAATACAAAATAATTTAAAGTCACGTGTCAGTTCGTTTCTAATACATCGTGCGGAAAGACGTACAGGCGTAGAGAAACAAGTACTTTTATAACCCCTTTGAATGGTTAAGCTTCGGTGAAGCTCAGCCAATGATCAGCACTTCAGTTTAATCGTACAAAGAAGTGATACAAATTCATTAATTTTAAAGCAAATTTCCAAGTGCATAATAACATTCAGTTTCTTTTAATCACCTTTTATTTGACACCTTGTATTATACTGAACAACACCAATAAGCTTAGTCAATATAGAGTGGTGAATTTCATTGTTAAATACACGAACCTATTAAGCTTATTAACCAATTACCATGTTGTGAGTTAGTAACTGAGCTGTGTTAGAGAGTTGGACCAAGTATCAGCTGTGGTAACTTCGTTAATCAAGTGTGTAGTTAAACAGTTTATTAGTGTGTCCTGTAATAAACAAGCGCACTGTCTCTTATCCTACACTGTTGGTTAAAACCATAGAATATAGTGTGTGGTTGTTATCTTTGACTTTAATTTTATAGCTTTTGACACATTTCTTAATAATTTGTTTCATGTAAAGTTTTTGTAATAAAAAAATTTAAAATCTATTTAACCTCTAATTTACTAAACAACTTTAAATTTGGACACATTGACACCTATACAAGACTTTTTATCTTACAACACTTATGGATAAAGCCATTGTAAGTGCATTTTATGCTTCATTTATTTTTATGCTTTTAATGCTTTAATGCATAAATCCTCAGGTAGAGAGAAGAGGGCTGGAAGTTAACTAACCCTGATACTATAGCTAAAATGTACTATTTATTTCTTTTTAAAGTAAAATCTTTTAAAGTAATGGCCAGGAATTTCATTTGTCATATATTCCAATTGGTTATGTAGTGCATATAAATAACAAGATAAGAACGTTACAAAGATAAAAAACTGTTTTTAATTTACAGGTCTTCCTATAAATACTAATAACGAAACCATGGTGAAGTAGAAAGTGCTATAATATCAAATATCGAACGCTGATATCGTTTATAGTCAACAGCATGGTGCTCCGCTATTCCCGCTCTGAAATGGCAGCTATATATCAGCTTCATATCCTTAGTTCATTATATGCCAGCAATATTCCGATTTGTATTAAACGCTTTGTATCGTTCTATGTTCCGCTGAGAGCAATATTTCAATGTTTATATAGCTTTATTGAAAATAATATACTCATATGTAATGTAAGTATATTACACAGATATTATTCTGGTTATACATTATAATTTGCTAAAATAAAAATAATATTAAACACAATTAATATTGCGTGTTATTTTCCACACTTATAATCTCAAATTTTGTTATTCGAAACAATATTTATTGTAAATTCTGCTTTTGAAGTGGTATATTTATAGTTTTAACTGTTTTAATGGTTACAATTTGTGGGACTATAACAAGTGAAGGCAATTTAATCTTAAAACTGCCCATCTATATCAGGCAATTACTTTTTAGCGTACAATTGAGTACAAACTTGACGTTAATCGTAGGACTTTCAGAATAGATGTTATAACAAACGTATAAATGATCTTGCTACACCATTATTACGTGTTCTGATCAGTAAATACGAAGAAAATTCTTCACATAAATCGTGGAAAAATATTAAATATTTTTTAACATTTAAAACGTTTATCGCATTTCACGGCGAACGGAAGAGCTGAAGATTTTATTAACCAGTGCATTAACTAATTGGTAAAACTTAGTGTTTTTGTACTAATAAAAGGACTTTTTATTCCTTGCATCCAATAACCATTGTAGTTAATTGTTAATTATTATTAAAACCGAATTTACTAAATAACTAAATCAGAATTGTTTTGGTTCCGGAACAACGTGGTTAATTGTAAATGTTTTAAAATAATTATGTAATGATTGTTTCGGTTACATTAGTGAAGTTCTAAACAAATTTGTGGTAAATTATGGCTTGGCAGTAATTAAACTCGGGACTCTTATTTCACTCGTATATCATGTTTTGTACGTGTAGGTGCAGGTCTGGTTCGAATTAATTGTATATCCGATGTTACAGCTGAGTTTGCTTTGTGCCCAGATGAAGAAATTACAAATACGTAGAGATTTAGGATACCTATTTAGGCTAAAAGTCCTTTTCTTTCAGCTCTTGTCACATACTGAATTAATAAGATATTTCCATTACCATAGTTGAGTTTTATTGATGTTTTGATGAAGAAAATATATATTTTATACTCATGACTAAGAATTCAGCTTTCGTCAAAAGGTGTCTATCTTTTGAATTCTCTTACAGGGCCACAGTTCAGTTTGCAGTTTGTACCAAACAAGAAACTAAAGACCTACGTATTTCTCTGAAATCTGATTTTGCAAATAATGCATCTAATTCTTTATTTTTTAATTTACGATTGGTTTAAGACATTTTTAGTAACTTAGTAGAATTTTATTATTTCGTTATTGGTGTATTTTACACGAATAATACATATAAGGAGGTTTGAAAAGTTATAATGGTATAAGAGAAAATACTATCAGTTCAGAAAATCTCATTAATTTCAAGCAATATTTCAAAATATTTGTTAATATTTCAGTTATAGAAGTTTGCTGGTGTTTTTCTGAAATTTATCCTGAGAAAGAATAAATTATACTTCATCTTACTCAACTATAGGGACTTGCTGATCACTAAATTCCCAAATCAGAAGTTTTTCAACCACCTGAACACTCATTTCCAACTTTGGGTTTTTGTTTTGTACACATTTCTTTTATTAACAATTTTAAGTTTGTATGGACTAATCGCTGCTTATTACTTATTGTTTAATAACTGGTGTTTTTAAACTTTGTAAGTAAATAATTTTTAACAAAATACAATAATGATTGTACCCTATCTTTGGATCGGAGGGTTCATAACTTTATCAAAAACATATTAAACAACCTCTTATACGTTCATTCTATTAATTACAAATAAGCTTAACTGGTCGTATGAACATGGAACTCTATGTACTGCAGTAAGTCCACATTATTGTTGATGCTTCATGTACGCTATAATTTTTTGCCTTTTAGTACTATATGGGAACATTTCTTATTTAAGATTTGTTCATACCATAGATCTACACTAACACCTATTAAAGGTCTACAGATCAAGAACAATAATCTGTATTTTATTTGTGTTTTAGGTATTTTTTTATTTGTGTTCTAAATATATTACAATACTTTAACCAAAACATGTTTAACTTATTTATACTCAGACAACACTATTACAGTTTGACAGTTGATTTGTTCACTGCATTCAGTCAACATTTTTTGTATGAGCAAAGATATGTTTACAAAGCAGGAAATATATCTAGTCAACGATGTTAGATATTAATATGTTTACTTTTACGCAATGACTCTAGGTGTGTGTGTGTTGTTATTTTTAACAAGTTTAGCCATAACAACATTTACAGGCTAAAGTTGTAAAGTCGCCATTATAATGTCACCTAAGGAAGGACATTGAAACCGTACATCGCCGCTCGCACACCCACAGCAAACCATCAGGGAAGCGCGCGCCCATGGTGGCGAACGGGATGCCGGATCAAAACTAAACTAGGTAAAAAAAGAACACCGTGGTCAGTATACTCAGGTTCATTTACTAAGACATAACATAGGCCTACTAGGCAACATAGCGGTTAAGCAATTTAGAGTCCCTTGCTCCCTGCAAAGGGAAAGTCTGCAGGAAGCAAGACACTAAACCAATTCCACCCGGTATCCTGTGCTAGGGCGAGCTCCTAATAAAAAAAAGTTGTATACTCTAACCTCCCCCTACCTAACACTAACCTACACCAACAAACAAAACCAGAACTGAGAGACAGCTGAGAGAGCAGCTAACCACGCTCTGCTACCATTGAAACCGTACATCGCCGCTCGCACACCCACAGCAAACCATCAGGGAAGCGCGCGCCCATGGTGGCGAACGGGATGCCGGATCAAAACTAAACTAGTTAATAAAAGAACACCGTCGTCAGTATACTCAGGTTCATTTACTAAGACATAACATAGGCCTATCCAGTCAATATAAATATATATATATATATATATATACTATAAATAAAAAAAATAAAAAAATAAAAAGTGCCTGCAGTAGTATATACCTCAAACAATCCTTGTCAGGTGCACCTGCATACAAAAATTAGAAACGCCATAATTTGAAACAAGAAATGCCAATTCCACCCGGTATCCTTCGGCTAAGGGCGGGCTCCTAATGAAATCCAAGAAATAACTAAATAATATCTAAAACTAACTTAAAATTAAATAACAAAATATAAACTATATAAATGGCAACAATAACAATAACAAATAAATAAAGAATATGAGCAGGGTATCACAGATGTTGACTAGAAGAAATATCCATCATGGTGGCCGTCCTTCAGCAGAGCGCAAAAGCGAAGGTTCTCTGCGACCACGCATGATGGAGAGATGACAGGAGGAAATCAACTCATCTCTTGGACCTCATCAGTGAGGGGCCGTAAACTTAGCCGCACATGTCAGAAGGAAAACAGCTCAGCAAAACTAACAAAACACTTAATTAAACAAAAATTTTAAACTGGAGCTACTCCTAACTTGTACACCACGGCTCGGAGTCTTGACGCCACTCTCCCGGAAAGGCCAAATGCCTTCAAATGGTCAGTGGCCTCTGCAGCCAATAAACCACACACACATACACTATATAAAACACACATGAGCCGGGGAGATATAGGTATTGAACCGGCTCAACATGCAGAAATTGCGTTATCTATTCTAAGATACCTACTCACTGTACAGACGTACTGTACTACCTACAGTATGTTCAGGTAAAATTTTAAGTTGCAATACCTTATTTTCTGTTTCAAATATCGACTCCTATTCATATAAAGCAAGATTAGGATATTTTTTATCACTTTTATGATTGAAATACTATTTACGCTATAATTTAAAGATACCCAAGAGGTAAACTCTTTACATAATGTTATATTAAATGAAATAGATTGGTATTGTGTATATTAAAAATGCTTTCTCAATAAGTAAGAGATTCGGATTCCAGACGCGGCGGAATAAGTACTTGTTTCATATTACTTCAGTGAATTAGAAACTTTTACTTTTCATTTTCATACGAAAGCCGGATATGTAAGGCTTTACTTATTACACGATAATAAATTCAGTTTTAAAGATAAAAATGTATTAATGTAATTATTTTTACAATTACCTGAGGGTTGTTTGGGTAAACACATGATAATGTTTGTAACAATTTTATGCGTAGCTAAAGCTCAATTAAGAAGTTCAATGTAATGTTTCACCAATTATAATCACACATATAAGGCACGTTATACATAATTTTCTTCTTATTTGTAAACCAAACACGTTTATAATGTTTTTTTTTACGAAATATAATAATATCCATGTTAAAAGTAAATATTTTTTAATTCTTTACATTTCATACTGTTATTTATAATATTTAAAAATCAAACGTGTCATATGGTTTTACGTGTATTTATAAACAGATAAATACACTAATTTTCATATCTATGCATTTATGAATGCATTATTTGATTAAATTCAGCAGTTAATAAAACTGCAAAATTGGTAAAAATTACTATTGTCAAAAAACTGTTATTATTTCAGTAATAATACTATAACAATCAACATAAAACGTTCATTGTTTAGTTCTGTGGAACTCACAGAGAACTAAAGAATGTTTTGAAATAACCACAGATCAGATTTGTATCATTAAGAAATCTGAGTTTTAAATGTTTGTGCTGCTAATCTATGACACATAAAAGGTTAGCTTCTCTATTCAATAGTGGTTTTGTAATTTTATAAATCCTGATATTTTCTTACTCTTTTACTGTTACACTCGCAACTCACTCATATAAAATTACCTGAAACACATTTTCACCTTAAACAAAATAATATTTTATGATTTACCTAATCGTTATGTAGTTTTCATTATTGGTCTTGTAATCTAATTCTGTATCCTTATTAGCTCTTGCGCAAGTCTTCTTACGGAAATAAATTTTGTACCCAGTATTAAGAATGTGGGCTTATTTTGGATGATTATAATTTGTTCTAATACGCAATTTATGATGGTAATATTGAAGAAATTTACATTTTTAGAAATCATAATGCTTGGTATGAAATCATATCTTATAAATTATATAGTGAAAGCACGCAAGTAACAGATACATTCATTGCAATTTTGTTATTTGAACAATTATTAAAATATGAGAAAAATCAATTCAGAAAATGAGTCTCATACATACATTTGGGAAAATATATTTCGTCAATCTATGAATATCAAAGGAAACACCTCATTGCTTATGGACGTTATATCTCAATATATTACAGTAATAATCAGAATGGAATGCGTGAACCCCAAGTTGTTTATGGTGTGACTCATGTTACGAGAATGCAAGATGAATTAAAATATATTCAATACAAGTAGTCGCTTACTAAGAACAAGAACTGTTGTTTATTGCAAATTTAATTTACCAGGGTTGGATTACACACGATGACTAAAATAAATCATTGTTGGTTTCTAATAACTTTCACATAGAATTTTGGGTTTACCTCCAGGTCACCTTCCTTTTATCGCAACCTTCTGCTATATGACGCTGTATCAGACTTGACTCTTGGAATCTGGAGCCGTGATCTTCTGAAGAGATCCAAAGAAAGGTCGGCGACTACGAAGGTCCTAATGAAATATTTACATAATTTCGACATCAGAGACACCTATAAATAGGTGAAGTGGTAATCTCGTTGTCCCATCAGATAACAACTGTACACAGTAAAAGGAAGGAGAACTGGACGAAACTAAAAATACAACATGAAAGTTATTAGAAACCAACAATTATTTATGTACAATTACAATATTAAACGTTATTTAAGTCGTAAATAACTTCTGGTAAGAAAAACCTACAATATTAAAAGGTAAGTTCCGTCGTTAGTAACACGTTGTAGTACGAACTGAAGGCTCGTCTAATAAAGGCTGTTACAGACATTAGAATATTACCACGGTTTTTCAGTATTATTTAACACAGGGTAATAACAAATGAACGCTCGTATAGTAATAGCTGTTATATACATTACAATATTAAAAC
This sequence comes from Homalodisca vitripennis, assembly GCF_021130785.1. NCBI lineage: Eukaryota > Metazoa > Arthropoda > Insecta > Hemiptera > Cicadellidae > Homalodisca > Homalodisca vitripennis. The sequence goes on along the minus strand of NC_060208.1, from coordinate 124,856,212 downwards.
GCTATATTAGTTGTTTATAACAGTTTGTGATAAGAACTGACGGCTCATATAGAAATGTATTTAAAAGACAATAAAGTATTAAAATGCCGTTTAAGTCGTCAATAATACTTTGTAATACCAACTGAAGGCTCGTATAGTAATGATTATTTTAGGCATTACAATATTAAAACACTAGTTCGGTCGTTACTAACACTTAGTAATGAGAACTGAAGGCCGTTTAGTAATACTGTTTCAAACAATACAGTATTAAATAAGTATTTCGATCGGAAATATCACCTGTGATTACAAACTGATTATAAGGCTCTTATATTATTAGCCGGTGAATACATTGCACTATATAAACGTAATTTGTGTCAGATATATCACCCGGAATTCAAAGAACCCAACAATATGTATTTTTGAAATACTATAAATGCTGTTAATAAGAAAACAATAGAGTGCTTGGAGTGTTTTATATTAACTCAAGCCCAGTAAGAGCAGCCAGAAAGATACCAAATGGTATATGGCCAATTGAAAACACTGTGGTTGTGAACATCTACCAGTTATAGTATATTTTAAATGAAAGTAACAAAAGCAACGGTCACTGAACTCGAAAAAATAAAAAACTAAAATAATATATGCCACACTAGAGTGTGTGAAGAGCGTATAGAGTTCAAACTAGATCGTTTTGTTGTTTTGACGCTAAAATAAAAGATTTTAAAAATGTATTTAAAAATTAGATTTAAGATCAATTACAATCATATGTACATAAGGTTAATATGAGGTAATATACGGTTATAATAAAAGGTTTAAAACGTAGTTTGAAAAATGTTGAAGTTTAAAACTATATTTTGATAATGGACTCGTGCTTTATAAATGTTATGATGTATCGTAAATGTGTTAAAATAACTTATACTATTACAACTCATGACTGTTGGGGTAGTTAAGATAAAATAAAAAGTATTTTTATTGTATTTCAAAGTCATGTTTAATTATACAAATATCAAAGGCACCCATTAAATGCTCGTAGGAAGCTATATTGAACAATTGTACGATAACAGTATAGTTATAAATCACGTATTTCACCGCTTTTACCGGGGCTATATATAGAATGATATATGGAAATCTCTTTTTACCTCACCACCGTAATGTATCTACCGCAGCCCACGCGTTATTAAGGTTCATAGATTTATTGTGTATTCTTTTAATGTAAAAATCATACCATTCAAACATAGAAGCTATGACTTGTTCAATAATAGAATATAACTCACATTAATTTCTTAATATCTCGTAGAATGTAGATTAGATTAGATTGCAATGCTCTATTATGTCACATACTTCTCTATTTATTTTTTCTGTTGATATATATGTATATTTTCCAACTTAAATCTTGTTTAAACACGAATATAAATAATAGTTTGGATTGTTTCACACTACTATTTTATTGCGAAAATGTATTAGTATTACAAAAGCACTATGTACTTGACTAAAATTACTGTGAATTGAAATTTATCCAATAACTTAAAATTATAATTAGTATCCCACGGAATTATTCAGCATACAATGAACATAAAAAGAGTAACCATTATTAGATAGAGTAAACAAAATAGATAAAATTATGAAATGAGATGTAAGAACTAATGTAATTAGATAAAAATGGATTAAAGGGAAAGGTTACGCGGAGATGAAACGGATTCAACTGAAACCACCTGAACTTTTGTTTAATTTGTCGCTAACTCAGATAATTAAATGTTAATTGCAATTACTGGCCTCACTGAACATGGTGGAGAGTTAAATTTGGGTGAATTTAAAGTTTGTGCCGTTAACGTTTATCTCTTGGTTTCTTGGATTCATAATATAAATATTGAATCCAACTTTATGTATTCTTACCATACAGTCTCTACCATAGATTTCTGTTATATTTTACAATCTTATATGGAAACATATAAAATAAACGATTTAAAACTACTATTTATTGCCTGAATTTTAGAAAATAAGTTGAAATATTTAGCTATCACTTGCATTTATGTATTATATCAGTCCACCATCATGAAAGTACACTACATGGTGCTTTGGATTTTAAAACCCTTCACCAAAAATACTAGTAGTAAATGAGATGAATAAATTGATATGGTTATAAATTCATCATAACATGTGTCATAAAATTGCTAATATCGATAACGACTGTACCGGCTAATTTTTAAGCTAAATAAATTCGGTTAATAATTTTTTAACATTTATTGACAACCGAGAATTGGTTAAATGAAAAAAAAACTTTAGCAAAGTTACCTAGAATATTTTGTAATTCAGAAAAAAAAACGTTTTCTATTACGTTACATAATCAAAGTTTAATTACAATAACAAAGCTGTGATTACAATAACAGCTTTTTACATTTTCAGATAAAGTTCAACAGATTGGCAAAAGCGTAATGAAAAGAGCAAATACAAAATTTACATTATAATTTTACTCCCGATTGCAATAGTGAACAAATATAAAACATCTAATGTACTGTAAATATTATTTAAACACTGTTATAAAACCTATGGTAATGAGTTAATCTACGATTGGTTCCGCGTGACTAGTTAAATGGTGAGCTTCCTTGACATTGTTATATTGTATTTTAACAATGGCGTATTTAAAAACAAAACAGGGATACTCGTATGAACACGAACGTGGACTAACAACCCATTCTTTCCCATACTACCTAGTAATAGGTTTGTTTTTAAACAAATCTATTAAATTTAAAATTAGTCATCAAAAACTAAAATTAGTAACGGTAAGTAAATAATACAGTAATATTTAGTGACTGGAAAGCTTTCGATATTTTTATAAAGGGTGTCCACAAATTACTCTATAAAATATAATATAAAAAATTTTTATACAAATTTGTTTTGATTCAATGTGTGAACATATGAGTATCAATGGGAATGTATGCATGTATTTCACCCCTTGGTATGAATTGTAATAAACAAATTCTTCAAACTTTTGTAATTAAGCAAGATATTGGTTTAGATGTTCGTTGTCTGCCGGCTGGAGCTTTTACATTATTAACACCGGGACTGTTGAAAAATTGCGTTTATAGTTTTCTGATTGTTGTTGATTCTGTTGCATTCCTAAGTTTTATTATATGTGTGAAAACACAAAATAGTTTAAAACTGATTATTAAAAAACATTATTATTTTAAAACCCCACATTAATTATTAATTTACTTTTTAATATATGAGCTGAAATCTGATACTTATTTTAGTTTTAATGTTTTGCTCGTGTTTACCTGTGATATGCTCCATCCAGTTAAAGGTATTTAGAAATTTTCCTTCTATTCTACTAATATATGAAGAAAGCCACATAATTGACTTCTTTCTTAATAATTTATGTTTTTTTTATTCTGTAATGTTTTTGTAACTTTTAAACATGCTAAAAATTTTTCACGCTAGTAATTAGTTTTGTTATTTGGGTTTTGTAATTAGCTATTAGGTCTGTTACCATTTTATATTATTGTAATTATTAAGCGTCAAATATGTAGAAAATAATATATAAATGGAAAAAGTGACCAGTCACTTAAAATAACTCTTCTTGTTTTGTTCATAAAATAGCAAATTAAAATTTTTTGAAAGTTTACAAATTTCCTTCCCATACATCACATATATTTTATCATTGATCAGCATTCAAGTTTAAACCTCATACATTGATTAATAGTCCAAAGGATAATAAAGTTGATCTTATGTATGTTTATATACTGCTTCACTTAGATATTGTTCAACTTAACGTATATAAAGTTTAATACAGTTTGGTGTGATTTAAACATCATTAACAGCACATATTACCTTTTAATGTATTAAGTAGTTGTCAAAGTTTAAGTATATATAATTCTTTAGTAATATGTAATTTTATTTTGAAACAAATTTAAAAATTTGAGTACTAGTTTGAATCATGCGTCGAAAACAATAATAGGCCTTCCCAAATATCATAAGGTCAGTTCAACCTGTTATTATTCTCGTAAACGAAAGAAAACAGCTCTTAAAACTAGTTTTTATTAAAATAAGAATAATGTAGTGAGAGATTAAATTCGAAGCATATGACGCAGTCCGTCTTATTTGACACTCAGTTAAAATTGTATTGAGGGAAAAAGGGGTGTCGTATACAAAAATATTTAAATATAGTAATGTGGTGATAGACATATATTAGAAAATTATTCCGGAAGTTCACTAACTCAAGAGTTCTGGCAAATCCTTAGAAAAAACGAATTTGAATTATGATCGTAATTACAGCAATCAACAGGTTACACTTACATGCATGTTTTATTTAATAAAATAACTTTGTAATGCAAAGATAGATAAATAAACAATAAGGAGATGTATTTAAGAATAAACATTTTACATTTTATAAAACAAAAACACAAAATATTAATGTAACTATTATAGTTCTTAACTTTTTATATAATTTAATAATTTTTTTTACTGTCACCTTTATTAAAAATTGGCTATAATTTTATTATTCTTGCAATGTTTACATGGAATTAAGTGATTTGGTATACATAAGTTTGAAAAATTATAAATGAAAAATTATAAAGCGTATATAATATATATATATATATATATATATATATATATATATATATATATATATATATATATATATATATACGCTTTCCAATTACGTTTGTGGAATTTTATGCGGTGATTACATAACAAGTAATTGATGCGATGGATAAAAAAAACCTAGTATTCATGGTGGGGATACATAGTGACCTTCCCTTGACGATATACTCCTATAACACTTAATATTTTGAAGTTATATAATTAAAACTATCATCTATATCACGATCATTAATAAGAAGTTCCACATTTATATGTAATACTTTTCCTTGAAAAAAAAAAATTGCTAACTATATTTTCAATGTTATATTATCAATAAATTCTTACGTTATTACAAAACTGTTTAGTTGTTGACTCAGATAATCTTCTGCAAGACACAATTAGAACTAAATTCCTTCCTATTGTTGACCATGTGTCATTGCCAATAACTGTATTGAACACAGACACGGTGGAGTCCAATAATGACAGAGAATGTCATTAAGTCAGCAACTTGGAAACACGCTGCAGTTTACTCAGTTATCATTAGCTTTGAGTTTTCCTAAATCGTTGTAGTTTACTTTTATATGTTATACGCTGAGCTTTTAACTAAAATAAACGTTAAAACGTTTGTATTTAGATAATTTGACATTTTTATTATGTTACCAGCGGTACAGCATTATTTTATTTCATTTACATATTAGTACATACTATTTATATGATAATATTATTCCTAGCTGAAGAACATTGGGTCAGACAGGAGAGGTTAAGTTTTATAATGAGAAAATAATGTGAATAACTAAAAGAATGAACAGTTTCTTACATTAAAACCTTGTTACATATGCATGTTTGATTGTTATTACTTAAATCCCTTTATGGAATAATAAAGTGGCATAGATCACATCATAAACCAAGCAAAAGGGTTAGAAGGTTTATGCGAATTGTTATATGCCACCAGATTTCACTTTGTTATTACCATGGATTTATAGCAGATTTCGGAATATACAAACAACGCTCAAATTTAAGCAATAAGCTTGTGTCCCACAAGATTTAGTGTTACTAAAGATTTGTTTATGAAAACACAAAGCTAAGTATCTTAATGCTCAAGTCAAAAAATAAGTTAAATAAAAATGTGTATGTGCAAAATATATATTAACAAAAAAAATATATCACAATTTTTATAACTTTGGTTGAAACATATATGGCATAATGGCCCATAATGGTCGAATTGAATAAGAATACTTTGAGCCTTTACTGGCACTGGTATCCCGGACAAAGAAAAACACACAATACATTTTTATTACTTATTGTTTAGTTTACTAAAATTGTAGAAATCTAGAGAACTGTTTTTCTGTTTCGTAATACATACTTAAATATACATAATATTTTTCACAATTAATATATGATTTATACTTACAAAGTTTGGTGATCCTGACTTTCTACTTGTTCCATCCAAACATGAACATATTTATTTAGGTAAATTACAGGCAATTGAAATCAATGAAAAGCCTATTCCTAGGTTAATAAATTGTAATATATTGCACTATTTGTCATGCACACAATATAATAGTAAAATAGTTGCATAAAGGCTCATTGTGAAATTTATGACACAAAGCCCACATGGCCCGTGTCTCCTTCATAGCCTATATGCCCTTTTACACCACAGACATAATTTTATTATGAAGCACTTACGAAATTGGAGTATACACTTTGTTAACACGTCAGGTTATAGTTTATAGGGCTATGAATATCGTGTGATTTTATAAAGGTGGACCCTTACTTTGACACTGGGAAAACCTCTTTATTCAGCTGATAGTCCAGTAATGCTCTATTGTTGAGTTTTGAGTTAAGAAAACATGTGAATAAACAGTATCCACATTACCCACCAAATATTCCACCTGTTTCCTTTACATATAGGAAGATGCCACACATAATTACTTCATTTGTGACAATGCCAGTGTTGACCACAATGAACACGCTCATAAGATGGAAAGAAAATGATCAAACAAACACATTGTTTGGACGAATTTAGATTATAGAATTATATAATTGCCTTGAATCTGAAACTGGGTTAGTTATGCTAAAAAATTAAAACAATAATTACGTATTATAATGGTAGAAAGCTTTTGGAAGATTTAGTTCAAAGTGCAGAGGTAACCTTGACCTAGTAAATGTATTTGGGAATAGCATTAATACTATGTTGGTTTCCTAGAGGCACAAATTCCCCTGAATTATATTGTAATGTAATATAATTCAATGTCCTGCAGTGTGATATACAGCATTATTTAAGTTACTTAATTATACATTTACATTTTATCTATATTTAGAAACAATATTAAAATAAAAGGAGAGTAAAAAATGTATGAGTTCCAGTTTTACTCTTTACCGTTTTGAATTACATTGAACTAGTTATTGTAATAATTCTAATACTAAAATCCAGAAAACCAAGTTATAATGGTTAATATTATAAGTTGTGATTATACAGATCTATAAAAACTATTTCTTCCAAGGTACATAATTCAGAGCTCAATCAATCAGTTTTTATATATTTTTAAAGACAAAATATTCTACTGTAAATTGAACTCTATATGTAAAGAGTGGAGTACACAAATCATGAATCGAATATAGCGTTTTCCTTGCCCTTTTCTTGAGTAAGAGATATATAGAAATCTGGAACAACTTCACGTATTTGATCTAAAGGAAATATCAGTTCCAATATCGACGATTTCTCAAACACACGCTGATTGACGTACATTGAAATGTTTCACTTCAAGGTACTGCATACGCTGCTTTTATATTTGCACATTTGTTATATTGTTATGAATGCCGTTTGGATTGAAATATTTTGTAAATAAGCGAACGTTTTCATCTTCACTTCGAAATAAATTTCAATAGTCATGGTTCATAATGATTCTCAAATATGCATTATTTTAATATAATTAACTAACTATTGCACCTTCTCCTGATTAATCTTTATATATTACCTATTTTATTTACCAAATTTTATAAATAATACATTAAATTAAAGTGTATCGCAGTGTGTATTAATTTTTTACTACTAGTACTTAAAAACTATGTTTGGTCTGATTATTGTTTTTGAATACATTTTGGAGATATAAGTATTCTTAATTATTAAATGACTAAATGTTCGGGCACACTAAAATGTTTTATACACACAATAATTTTATAAGTGGAGAAACAAGTTTACTTGTATATATTGTTACAGAGCATACTTATATTAAATGTAAATTTAAGACAGTAAATATTATTGATGTGACCTTCTATAACTATTTCAGTTCCGGAGAGAGGCTTTATAGTCCAGTATACTACATAGCTGTGTGGCAAATGAGGCTAAAATTAACCCAGCATAAGTTGGACATTGTACAACATCAAATATATTAGTTTGATTGAGCTCATCGAATCTGCACGCGTGGTAGAATTGGATGCTATATTATATATTTTTGTACATATGTACTAATCGGTTGCTACGTTGTTGTACATTGCCCTACACAGTACAACGTTTTTACTACGTTAACTAAAAAATTCAATTAAATCGTTGTGAAGTGTCTCAGGAAGAAATATTTAGTTTTGGGTAGTAATGAAGGTTTATTTGCTTTTATGTTAGGTTTGCGTATTCACTGATTATATGTATTGCTGGCAAAGACAATCCATCGAGCTTCATTTCATTCTATCCTATTATGATATCTCAAAACTACCTCATATCAACATTAATTGTCTAAAGATTGATTGAAGTACAATTTATTCCGAGATTATATAAATAAAGCAAGAACATAATTTGAGTAATTAGTCAAAAAACGTATAACATACTTGCCAAAGTATGCCGTTTAAGAAACGATATCACAGATCACAGCAAATCTGTCAAAATATTAACTACCTCGATTTCTTTAAACATTATTTTAAAAAACTAATATAAACGAGGAGAGCTACGGAGGAGAGAATTGAATCTGGAATTCATGACATCACCTCTAGTTATCACACCAACCACAAAGTTGAACTTTGCTCTCAGCCTCAGCCTATTTTTGCTATAACTTATTTGAATCTTTTTTATCAATATAAAAAGTTTTAAAAAATAACAAAATTATAAAGAATTAAATAACAAACTGAAGTATAATTTGATTTATTTTATCCAAGCCTGCGACGTATAGTAGGTATAAACGCGTTGTTAACCCCTTTATAATGTACCGCATTGCTTTTCTATATACTTACCTCATAAACTAACATGAAAAGAAACACGTAAAAAAGTTCATATTAAAATCCTATATGAAATATAAATGCTTTAACTATAATCATGAAGGAAATAAAACAACAACAAACACAATATTAAAATATATATGAAATGGCAGCAACTGTCCAAGAAAATATTTTTATCATTGATTGCTAAAGCTTCAACTATTAAAAATACAGATCCGGTTGTCCGATTGGGATATTATTAAACCCAGTATACTGTTGTTTGATTTTTAATATTATAAGTATGGTGCAAAAAACCTGTAAAGCCTATTCTTTTTATAAATTTTAGTTAATTACAGTCTTATTCTATACATAGAGGTTTATTCCAAGAGAATCAAGATATTATTTGATTTAGTTCAAAAGATTATACCTTTTTGTAAAGAAAAGAATTAGTTTTTAACGGTATTGTATATATACAGTTTAAAGTGTAGTTAGTTAGAAGTTATATTTATAACTAAACACTTTAATATTTTTTATTATTAATAATTTTATAAGAAATTGCGATATAATTTACATAATAGTAGATCTATAATTGCTTATTACTTTCATAAAAGTAACTAAAAATCTTTGAACAATTGGTAAATATGTTTTACTTAATAAAGTCTTAACTATAAATTGATCCAAAGTTTAGTTAATAACAATATTTCACACTCAGCTAGTTATAAAAATACAAATTTGGTAAAAAGATAAGCATGATACCATGTTTTTTTTTGTATTATCAATTGTGATTGGGAATTTATGATAACCTCATTACCTCAATTACTATCAAATAATTAAAAACATATTCTGTAAATGTTGCTTCATGAATATCCACCATGATTAACTTATTTCTAATTTGCCGACAGACCTCTAAAGCTCTCATCCTTCAAAATGTTGTATAAACAAACATGTTATTGGTATAAAATCTATTTCTGTTAAAGAGGTAAAGTGTTTACAAAGTATGGTTTTTACCATATAAAAATAAATCAAGTCTTTGGAAATTTAAGAAGGCATGAGAAAAAATGAAAAGACCTCAAAGTTTTCTTTCTTGACTAATAATGAACTTATTTCCTCTCTATGAACACAGTAATTATGTAAGTTCATTAATGTTTCAACTAAGTCTTTGCAAACGTGATACTTTGGGGTGGATTTAAAATGGGTAGGCTGGACTTAATAACATTAAGTAGCCTATATGCGGAATGAAATAATAAATTCTTACTTTTTAATTTTTCTGTTAGCATTCGTTTGTGATATTTCAATAAGGAAATTGCCCTGAGCAATGTAAGATACTAATAAAATTACTTATTTTCAACTTCTAAAATAATAGATATTTTTATTTTAGATTACCTATTCTAACTGTAGTAATCTGTGTAAAATCTATAATATTTGTGCCTTACAAATTACAGTAATATTATTCACGTAAATTCAAATATTATAAATGGAGGGAGATAGTGCAAACGACCCTTTCTGTCAATTACCTTGGTGTAACGGTGGACAGCAAGTTAAGTTGGGGGTCCGAATGGCTGAAAAGGTTGCTAAGATATCTTAAGACATATCGAAGATATTGTAGTGTATGACGTATTTATCCCCTTCTGTGAAATAACAATATAATCATAAACAAGCTACCGACTCATGTAGATGTTGTCCTAGATACACATATAATCGATTTGACCTTCATACTGAAACATTGTGCGTTCAGTAGGAAGGTCTAGCACACCCAGTAGTATGATTTTTTTGAACATTTAGATTTTGTTGTAACAAAATCTTGAGTCAGCTGTTAATTTTTTTGTTATATGTTAAGAAAAGTGATTTTCTTGTGATATTGTTATCTTGTATAGCGAAAATATTACTAACTAAAAAATAGTTGTGAATTATAATTCTAGGGAGTTCCAATGAATGTTTGAGGAAAGTGAAATACTTATTACAGATAAGTTAGCTTATTATTCTACCAATAATAATAATCACGATTTATTTTCATAACACCTTTGTGAATGGTACATTATTTATAATTAAAGGAATATTATAATTATCTTTCAAAACATATAGATAATAAACACATGTGAAAATATTTCACGTTTTTTAATCAAGTACCCAATATATCTATATCACAAATAATACTCTAGTAACCTAGAACAATGTCAAAGCCGCTCAATACACACTGTAGATGAAACAGCAGCTGAGTAGACCATTCATACATTGTCTCATACAGTTTACCATTGTGTAGTTGTTTATCCATTTCCAAATCTAATATTCTATAACATATTAGTGTTACTATATTATGCTCCGTAAATAAACTTTAGTTGAATTAAAAATAGTTATAAAAATATACCATTTTCATTTGCTTGAAAATTAACAACTTCTTTCACGATTATTATGAAAACGTAATAAACACGCAACGAGAATAATAACAAATTTTTAGTGTCCGTAAACTAGTTCATAGTGCTGATGGTACTTATTTATTAGTATTTAGTTGAATAAACTTAACCATAAGTGAATTTTCTGTTAAAAATGAAAATTACATGTAAATCAACTAAAACACGTATATTATCTGTAATAAAATAAAGCTTAAATCATAACTGTATTAGGTAGTACGTCATTATAAAGTTACGTCAATCATTTAACCCCTAGTAACAACAATTTTTACTAAAACTGTTTATAAATCACGATATATGAAATGCTAAACATTTATAATAATATAAATTATTCCATAGTCAACCACATATGTAAACTTTTTTATATAAAGTATTATGCTCATGCAAATGTTTAATATTTATTTCCACCTGTTCAGGACAAAACTTTGGACGGGAATTTACCATCTACTTCTCGTCTCCCCACTTCACACATAAAATGCACCACTTATTCATGTTTGCTTTAAAATATATTTATTAATTGTAATGAAATATTTTGCATATTAAATTAGGCGTTTGATAGTATTTATTGTTCTATGGTTTTGCGACAATAATATTATATGACGCAATGTACATAGCTTATAAACAAATGTACGGGAAGGTAATGGAAATATTTAAGTTAAAGTTATTTCATTTCAATATCTAATCCATTTACTTTTTTACAGGTTTCATGAATATAAAGAATTATGCTTTCTTGTATGACATTAGAGGACTTGCTTTTTAACTTTGTTTAATTTTACATCAATGACGGTTTTATGTTTGTTTTATGCTCAGTGAAATTGATTCATATCAGTTTGTAAGACAATATTGCGAATAACACTAATCAAAAGTAAACAATACTATGTGAGATTTAAAAAACCATAAGGAAACATTAAAAATTAATTTTTTAAATTCAAATAAATGAAATTTTAAAATACTTATATTAAAAAAATAATATACTTTTAAGAAAAAATTTCAGATGAAAATGGTAATTACTTGTAATCGTATTAATTGTCGTTTTATATGATAATGAAACCTTTCCTAGTACAATTCCAGGAGTACCATTACCCAAATCAAATTACAACAAAATAAAACGGATTTTTTTGTTTACAGTCTGTTATTGACGATAGAAGGTTTTAAAAGATAATAGGTTTACAGAAAAGTAACACAAATGTTATTTATGATAGCAAAACAGTTTGAAATACTGTTATCATTTTAAAAAGTATTTATCGTACCTTTTGTTTTGTGTATTAATACTTCTAATCATATACGTTTCAGTTTAGTCTTTTAATGGTGCATTTTAAAGGAAGTGCAGTGAAGTTAAGCGATAGCAAGCAGGAACAAGAATAATGAGGTAGGATACAGCAGAGGATATTCAGCTAATAGATTCGCTAATTTAAACGACTATTTATGTCATTACGTTAGTAGCTACCTCCACCAGAATATACTGCTGTAGGAATGTTAGTTGCCCATTACACAGCTTTGTAATTTCATTTCTATGTGGATGCATGATGTGAGGTAGGTCGCATATCAACACGTGCATTTGTAGATTTAACACATAAGCTATTGGTAATAAATGTTTCGAAGTCAATAAACTCCAAATTTAATCATTAATTTATATTAAATCTGTAAAAATAAAAACGATAGATATGCTATTTTAAAAAACACTATATAGTATAATTTTAAAAACAAAACTTATTTTTTTACATAACGTTTCCATAAATCCATGCAACAAATATAATAGGCGTAAATAATAACATTACTCATAAACTCATGCCAGAATTTAAGTCATCGTAGGAGCCTTCGTGTTACCTCCACTACAAAGCACATCCTGACCCGCAGAGGTACTGTCAGTGTATGAATGTTTACCATTTATTGTTTAAATAGAAATAAAGGGTGTAAAGGAGTATCTCACCAAAGTTTAATCCTCTAAGATAGCTTCTTCAAAAATTATCGTGTTTATTTACGAGCGGACAAACATAAATAGAAAAATTAAATTGTTTCGCCATCAATAAGTGGAATTGATTCCAAAAAACTTTCAGCTCATAACACTTCGTATTAGTCAATAATAAATTTATTAATAGTTAAAAGGACACCAATGTATATTTTGTAATCAACAAAGCATAATTTTTTACATATATTTATACATATTTTATATATGTATTCATATACACGCAGTAGTAAACTTGTCTTGTGGCGATTATAGAGAATACATATACATACTCTATCGGAGAAATTTTCGTTATTCGAAATGCGTATACTTTCAGCCATGTGTAACATTTTTTCCGGCATACGTTATTCCAGTGTTCTATTGGCATATGAATTATTGTCCTATCAAGAACATAGTAAATACGTTGGTCAAACAAGTCTAATTTGTCCTAAAAAGTCTACATTAAGCCATTTGTACTTGAAAACATGAAAATGAATAATATATTTATCTTCATAATATACGAATGAACCCACAATTTCATTAACACTAGAAATATATATTGCCAGTGAGGAGTAATACGTAGTCCGTAATAATCTTAGTGGGAGGACATATAACGTAATGTACGATTCATACGATAATACAATTTTCAATCGGAGGTATATTTGTGTAATGAACACAGTATTACAATGTTAATTCTTAAGAGATTCAAAAGTTAAACAAAAAAGCCAATGGCTATTACTTCATCTTTAGCGCTTGAATAGGCATTCTGGCTTGAATTAATGAAACATCACATATCACAGTAGAAGTTGCCTTGATGGGACGTTTGATAAATATTTTATTATTAAGTCTTAGAAGTCTACTTAGATTGTTAGATAGATTGTTAAATTTTAACGTTTTGTTACGTTATATTGATGTACCTTCATATTGTTGTAAGATACAGGGAATTCGCTTCGTATTATCTTTTTAGACACGACGAATATTCCGTCTTGCTTCGTGGATTACGTATCAAGATAGTACTCAATGAACTATAGGCTTATAACTGCTGGCACGCGCTAACATGCCTATCTATTTGTGGCGTCTGTACTCGTGATCTACCATTTGTTTGTCCCCAATTAATTGACGTTACTTTTTTGGAGTACGCCAACTTTACAGATATATACATTTATTTTTGTTCATTAAACCGTCTTTCATAACATTTTTAGTTGTACCATTTTCATTTAATAATCATAATAAATTCTATTACAAAATTTTAAACCGTTTATGCAATAAGCGAACTTTTTACAACAGGCTCACTTTAATCAAAAGTTTGGACATAATTCTTACGTAATTTCCAGTTAAACGCTAATAATTTGTAAATTAATCAAAAGTTAGAGATACGAAATTCAATTTAAAGTTTTATGGCTGCGATGTTATGACTGTATTAATATTGCACTTCCCCGTACTTCAGCTCTTCAGAGTGTGTGAGGAAACTTATCTACCTATAAATCGCTTTACTGTTTTATTAAAAAGGATAGTTATTTTCTTCTTCATTAATCACTATGAGTTTCCGTATGATCACTCTAAATGTTCTGCTCTAAAATAAATGCGTTTGCTTGTGTTTTTAAGTAAGTGCCCTAAAATACAACTACTTTGGTCCAAAGAAATAATACTTCCGGCTATTGAATTATACTTCCGGTATAATACATTTACAGTACTAAGTTTGTGTTTAACTTGTTCCTCTAACAACAATAATCATATATTTTGTATAAGGCAAATTTTAATCAACTGTAGTCTAAACTTTCTTTGGTGTCATATTTGGCCTTGTAATTTGACGCATTTACATAGGAGCCACGATAATGTCGTGTATTAAATTGGTGTTTCTCATAGAATTTCTTGTCACTATATTCACTGCAGAGCTTTTTTTCGTTAAGCCTTAACATATAATTCATCTTTTCGGGATATCGTTTTTAAAACTTATCGCGTATTTAAATACAGTATCTTTTGAAATCTTCAAATTTGCAGTATATATTGTCCTGAAAAGTTGTTTTTTATGTATCGTTCTAAATCTACATAATGATTAATTTGGTAGTGAAAAAATATTGAACATTTTTGGTTGCTAAATAATCAAGTACAACCATCTAGGTATAAAGTTGCGAAGTTTTAATTGAATGAGGCTGGTAAATGTAATAAACTTTTCTGTATAGTATTTTTGTGATCGCACACCTATATGTTTAAATAATTTCACGTACTATTTAAAATTGTTTACATATATAGAGTCAAAAAATTTATAAGCTTGGTAGTAACAACATTTTAGATTTAAACCTTTCTTGCAAACGCAATAAAATCTAAAAATTTATTAAACATATACATTTAACTTTATAGTTTTGGAAATCTTAAGTAATAGATAAAAAATTTAGTATTTAACTTTTTTTATAAGTATTAAGACTCATACAAACCCTATCTTAGTTTCCTTTTGACAGAAGTAGACTTCTTAGATTGTATGAAATGAATGTGTATTTTCTTAATCAGTAAACAAAGCAAAACAACTTTGAGGAAAAGTTCTAGGACCGGAGGAAAATGACCTTTAACTTACAATTGTAGACATATTTTCTTAGTTGTGACAACAAGGGAAACTCTACTTTGGAGCTGGAAATATATTTCACTCGAACCAGAAGTGCTCATGAACGTGTAAAGCCTTCAAAATTGCGTGTGAAGCCACGGGTAACTGGTGGTGTATCATAAATGTAAGATAACTTTGGTAGTGGATTTTTAAAAACGATATTTTCAAACTATAAGGATTTTGTTTTGAAACTTCAGATTCGTGATCTTAGACCATCCTTAATAAACCACGAGTATCCACAGCGTGAAGGTAGTGATAATCTAACCAAAGCACTACTCGTTTATCTGATTATCTGAGAATATGTAGAATATGTAAACAGACTTATTTAGAAGGAGTTTATCTTGTGGGAAGGGTTATAGAAGGTTGGACCGTTTCATACACCTTTTAAGCTATCATGCAAACGCATGTACACAATATCTAGATACACTTATTTAAATATCTCGATGGTTCAATTATTTCCAATATATATGAAGCCTGGGAGTCTTAACTATGTTGTATCATTTGGCTTTGTTAATATTATCAATTTATAAGACCAAATAAGGCATTATTAAATATTCACTGTTATAATATCAAATTTGGGTACATCTTTGTGACTTTCATGAAAAGTTTCCCAAATTTTTAATCTCTATACTTCTTTTTCTGATGAAAGAAAATAATGTTATTAAATTATAAACTTATCGTTATTAAAGACTTTAGTGAACTAATTTAGATATTTTTCAAGAAAAAGGGTTTTAATTTATTGTTTAACAAGTTTTATAGATGCGTATAATTACAAACTCTAATTTGAATACATAAAAGCAATTCCTATAAAGGATATTTAGGTTTAAAGCAGCCATTTCTGTAGAATATCCGAACAAAATTGATGTCAAATACTTCAAATTGCTTGAAAACTTACAGGGAGTTTTGAGAAAGAAATAATTGCAATAGACTTCAATGCAATTTATGTAATCGAGCATAGTGCAAAGAATTAAAGAAAGAATTATTAAAATATTTAAAAGTCTACCATTTATAAGAATTTTTGTTATTTGAAATATTTTTTAAATTATATTTTTTTTAACTACAATTTAATGAAGAGGTTTAATAAAAATTTAAAAACCTTTGAAGATAAATATTGTAAGGCGACGATTCCTCTTTCCATCATATTTATTTGTCCATTTAATTATAAGGGTGTGCCTATTTTTTAAATATAACTTGTACTTAATATTATTAAATTTAATATTATTAATTATAGAAATATAAATAGTCAAATATACATTCTTTTCAAAAATATAGTTTGATTTATATAAAACATTAACTGCGTTACATTTTAATTCGAACCCACTTGAGACACACATCTAAGTCAGCTGATCATGACACTTAGTTAATACTAATTCTCAAGTGGACAAACATTGTAGACTGTCAGCCACCTGGGATATACTCGAGTGTTGATAATAATGTTATAAGTAAAGTTACCGTGTACATTGTAAAGTGTACGTATGGGTTCATAACAAGTGCTACGCATATAATATTAAAGAAAGGCAATGTTAAAAAATAAAAGTGATAAACGTTCAATGATAAATCTTTATTCGGTAATACAAAGTGTGTATTTTAAACATTTTTTAACATTTAAATGTTTTTTAAAGGGTATTTAATCTAATGTTCCGCTTTGTATTTTGTTACTAATTCACAAGATTATTAGACAACACCTTTGCAATACTAAACTTTTTTGCATCCTAGATTTTCTTCTTGCTTATGTGGTTTTATATATCTAATTAATTAAATGGTACCAAATCAAATAATAAAATGCTACTGCTTTCAAACTGTGCATTTGTATTAGTTAACTAGGTATAAATACTTTTAATGTCTCCAAATAATCGAAAATAGAGACAAAACTGTGTGAGACAAACAGAATTTCGTAGATAAGAATGCAATGAATTTTTATAAATCATAATAATATATAAAGATATATCATCCTACCATGTAGTATAAGGTGATCAAACCCAGTGGAGTGTGATCGATGACAATATCTGGATCTGGATCTGCAAAATGTGATGCAAATTGGAAAACATATCGTACATTTATTTACTTATAACTATACAAGATCTATACAGGACGTTTACATATTACTCCATTAAACTTCTCCGTTTAATTTGTCAGGTCAAGTCAGAAATTTAATTCTCGTCCTACAGTAGGAATATTATAAACCAAGACAACAGAAAAAAACTTAACATCTACTCTCAACTCTGACAAATGAAATAATAGTAATTTTGTTTAAGAAACCTAAACAAAACGGCTAATGATAATATTTTGCCACTATTTGCCCTGTGGTTCCATCTATTATTTCCATATTAAACGAATATTTTACAAATAGTATGTGATTATATTTACATCAGTAGTGTAATTATGTAACCACTCCTTTTTCTACTTCAAAAATCTATTTAACATACACCTGTTCACCAAGTGCAAATTCCGTTTCTTGACATTCACCATGGTTGATCAGTTCGCTTTTGCAATTCTAGCTATGATTAAAAAGTTGTGACTGGTGAAGTATAGTTTTAAGTACTTTCTTAGGAGTAAAATTACACCAATACATAATTTCTTAATGATTCCTTTCAACATCGCCATTTCCATTCATCCTGTTTATTTACGTAAATAATCGCTTAACACTATACTTTTCGTGAAGCTGCTGGATTCGTTTGTATCATACCGTTTTATTATTACCCATCAGAAATTCTCGTATTGGTCTTCGTAAACCTTCAGAAGCATGGACCGTCATTTACTTATATTTTATATAATACATATTTTTGCAATCCTGTTACTTGTTACTAGTGTTAATTTATGTTCCGATGTTCTTGGAACTCAATACTTTGTGGATTAATAACCTAATTGGCACGCGCATTAATATTTTCTCACGGGAACTTTGTAGCTGACCATCTTGCAGCCAAACAACACCTCGCGTGCTTTGTGTGTGAGTAAAATTTATATTTTCGAATTAAAAATTTACCTTACATGCGAGATATCACACAATTTTAAATGTAATACTAAGTAAATTTGTAAATAGTAAACTAACTTACCTTGTTTGATGTTTTATTTGGCAGATTAATATAGGTAATATTGTGGTGATGCCCTTTTGACAAGACCATATTGTCGTGAATCTTAAGTTTTCTCGATAAATGGCCAATACCGTCTAGATTTATTTGGGGAGTTTAACTTCGAGTCTCTGAATTTCATTTTAACTATGAGCACAACTTCGAGTACTTCCACCATTCGTGTTTTAGACTTCTAGTCTACTAATCTTCACCTTTTTCAGAATACAGCCAAGATGTTGACGCCCGCGCGTATTAGAGGACTCCACGTCTAGGGAAGTTAATGTTAAAGTTGTAATAATTATTAAGTTCGTTTGCGAAATTCTCATAGAACATTGGAACTATTAAGCCCATTGCCATGCTATAATTGAATTCATTATCACTGTATTTGGCAGCAACGTGGCAATACTTTATTTTATTTAAAATCTAGAAGCGATCCTTTTAAGTTCATTTGCTACAATTTAACATATAAGTAAACTTTGCAAATCGAGTATTCATTACTGCGACCTAGCTTTATCCAACCCCATGTGTTTTGTCCATTCGGTAAAAACTCTTTAAATTAGTTCTTCTGTTTTACTAAAAATAAACCTCTAATTTCAAAGTTTATTGCGACCAAAGACTATTATTTTAACTTCTTAAATACTCCACATTGAGTCACTTGTAAGACAATATAAGTTTCTTCACCGACTAAATGTCCAGGTTAACACGTAATTAATGGAGGACCTATAGAAAAATATTCCTTATATGATCCTTACACCTTTTATACAAATTAATTTTAATTATAAGTACATGTATAAAAACACTTAGCTGTAAACAGGGTCTGATCTACGTATACACGAGCCTAAAATGCACTGAGCACTTCTTCACGTAATGTTGTTATAATTCACATCATCACGCACTTAAAATGTATGTATTAATATCACTTTTTATAATTAGCCACATCTTAGGACCTCTCGGCAAAGAAAGTTTGTATTAACAAGTTCTATTCGGATATTCAGGCCTCACGCTTGAATAAGTTATTTAAACGCATATAACCGCCATCAAACCAGTGCTTTTCAGTTTTTCTTATGGATTACGATGGGTCTTAATACTACGATCTTCAGTTAATTAAGATAACACCCAAGCACAGACTGTGATTATGTATTTGATCAACATGTTTTAAACTATATTCCAAAGCCATTCCCTTCTTACTGAGTAATTAAATATGAAAACTCGACCTTTCAGATAATTACTGCTAAATAGCTGGTGACAAAATTATAAATAAAGACAAAATTTGAGTAATTCTTCATTTATTTAACACTTTAACAAGGAACCAAAACAATACAATATAACCTCAAACCATCAACTCTGCCAAACCAAAGAAAAGCAGTTGAATATAAAAATATTTTCTCGCTTTGATTGCTATTTATTGGCTGTATGTGTTTTAGAGGAAATTTCGAACTTTCAAGCTTATAAAGGTACGAATTTAAGAGTGTAGAAACTTTATATTCCAATTAAATTTTGCTTATAAAAATTATATCAAAATGTATACTATTTCAAAAACGGGATATTTTATGAAAAATGTCTATGAACGAGTAAAAAAAAGGTTGTTTTTATTGTATATTTCGATATAAAAATTATATGTATAGTACATTCTTGAAGCTCTTGTCTTATTGGAAATGATATATTAATTTAAACAAACTCTCCAATAATATAAAGTTTTTTTTTGTGAGGCCTTTCGTACTCAATGAGTACATCTTCGGACTCACACAACTGAATGAAAGTAATAATAACAATAGTAACATAAACAATTTTGTACTAAATAAAAACATATGTCATTAAAAATACAAAGAGGTAAACTATTCTATGACAGCACAGTATGTTATATGTATATATAAACATAAAGTTTATATTTAGTTAAATCAAATAAAGTAACGGTGAATTTTGAAAAGGCCCAGGTTCGTTGTTTACCAGATTATTTTGGTTCTTTTTTATAAAAATTGTTTCATGTGCATCAAGGAATTTTTTATTTTGTACTTCTTTTAATAATTTTGCATTTGAAAAAGAGTGTCCAGTTTGAAGTGCATGTTTTGCCATGGCTGATCTTTCTTCCTGTTGGTATTTTAAACATGCCCTATGTTCCTTAGCTCTCTGTTTTAACTTTCTTTTTTTTGGCCAATGTATTTTAAATCGCAATTGTCACAATTAATTTGATAAATTCCAGATTTTTCTTCTTCATTAATTTTATTCTTGGGATTTCCTAATATATTCTTTAATTTAATTTTGGAATTTGTAGATACAATAATATTGGCATGTTTCTTAAAACTTTTAGTAATATCTGTAGATAGATTGTTGTAGGAAAGAGATATCCATTTTTCAGGTTCTTTACTTTTGATTTGATATAAGGTTGTTCTAGAATTTCTTTCAATAATTTTCTCTTTCTTTTTTATCATATTGTCAATCATGTTAGTTTTGTAGCCATTAAATAAAGCAGTTTCCTTTATTTTCTTAACTTCTTTTTTATAATTTTCTGTTGATAATGGAGTATGTAAAAGCCGATGGATTAAATTGTGAAAAGCTGCTCTTTTTTGTGAAGGGGGATGAAATGAATCAACTGGAATGAATCTGTCATTTTGTGTTGGTTTTCTGTATATATCGAATTCAAAATGGCCATTCGTATTTTTCATAATTAATAAATCGAGAAATGGGAGTTGATTTTCATTTTCTATTTCACAAGTGAATTTGATAGAAGGATAAAAGGAGTTGAGAGAATCGATAAAATTTTGAAGATTTTGTTTCTTGTCGAAAACAGCAAAAATATCGTCAACATATCGCTTCGAGATTCTGGGAAAATAATCCATTGTTTCCTTTGCATGAGTTTCAAATTTACTTAAAAATATGTTTGCAATAAAACACGAAAGTGGATTTCCCATGGCAGTACCATCAAACTGTTTGTAATATTTTTCTTGAAATTGAAACACATTTTGGGACATACTAAGATTTACTAAATTAATGTATTCGTTAAGGGGGTTCGGTAAGTTAAAAATTAAAAAATTATAAATTTTTTTATTTCAATTTATTTTTATGTGTTGTTTTCTGAACATTTTGACATAAAAATTATTTAATTCTGACAATGGGAAGTATTAAAGAAATATACAACATATTGTCTGCACAGCTGCAATTTTTACCAGAATTGTATCTATGGTAACGACAATACTATTATTTATTTGTTATAATAACTAGCATCCAGGAACAGTTGTTTTTCTTTCAATGGTTGGCTAACCTGAAGTATTGTGCCAATAAACAGCAGACAAGAGAAGTAAGAAAACATTGTTTGTTTACATTCATGAGTTTATTCTTTATTGTGAAAACTCAAAAGTAAATACACATTACAATTATTTTTCTAAAGTGTTGTGTCTAGTGTTTTAGAAGAATATATTATTCAAAATGCCTAGGAGTACTAGTGTTTTCAAGAAAAGGAAACGAGTATATTGTAAGAAGACAGTAGAAACTGAAATTAGGCATAGTCCTAATGCTGATGTTTTGGAAGATATGACTAGTCTAGATGAACCAGTTAGTGCTTCAAAAGCAAAACTAGGAAATATTTCCAATAACTACCAATCTATTGTTGATGGTGAGCCTAGTCTAGCCTATGAAATAGTTGATTTGAATAGTTTGTTGAAAATAATTTCTAATATAGCAGTTTGTAAACATTGCCATGAAGCAATTGATTTCAAAGTCGGTAGGCGTGTTGGACTTTTCTTTTCAGGTGATTTTACATGTTCAGGTTGTAGTACAAAGACATTAGCTTCATATGAAAATTGCTGTACTTTACCTGATAACCCATCACACAATAAAATGTATGACCTAAATGTTAGGTTAGTGTACGGTATGCGTACTATTGGAAGGGGCCAGGTCGCTTGTGAAACTCTTTACGGCGTGCTAAACTTGCCTAAACCTCCTACAAAGTTTAGTGAATACATTAGAGTTCTAGTGTCTACAGCTGAGTATATATGTTTTTCATTTATGACAGAGGCTGTAGAAGAAGCAGTGAAAATAAATGATGGAAATAGGGATTTGTGTGTTGCCATCGACGGCACGTGGACATACATCTCAAAATGGCGTTGTAACTGCTACAAGTGTTGATACTGGTAAAGTTGTAGATGCCGTCATACTGTCTAGGTACTGTCGTTGTAGAGGCAAGTTTACTGGCCATCATGATGATAATTGCAGTGCTAATTACCAAGGAGTAAGTGGGGGTATGGAAGTGGTAGGAGCCTGTAAAATATTTCAACGGTCCGTTCCAACTTATGATGTTCGCTATATTGAATATCTTGGAGACGGCGACTCTAAAGGGTTTGCTAGTGTATTAGAAAGCATGCCTTATGGTAATGACTGTCCAGTTACAAAATTAGAGTGCATTGGACATGTCCAAAATCGTATGGGCACACGCCTAAGGACATTAAAACTAAAAGAAGGTAAGGCAAAACAAATTGATGGAAAAACCTTAGGCGGTCGCAACCGACTAACAGATGCTGCTATATTATCAATTCAGAAATACTACGGATTAGCCATACGCAGAAATATAGGTAATTTGAATGACATGAAGCAAGCTATATGGGCAGAATACTACCATTTACTATCAAGTAACTCTAATCCTCAACATGGACTTTGCCCGAAAGGAAGTGATAGTTGGTGTAAATATCAAAAATCATTGGTCCAAAATGAAAAATATGATCATGAAAAACATTTTCACCTACCACTTGCCATAATGGAGAGGCTAAAACCTATTTTCAAAGATCTTAGTGCTCCTGACCTTCTAAAAAAGTGCTTACATGGTAAATCACAGAATCCCAATGAGTCTGTGAACCAAATAATTTGGACTCGCCTACCGAAAACCGTGTTTGTAACCATTCACACACTTCACTTAGGTGTATATGATGCCATCAATACTTTTAATAAAGGAAACATAGCAAGGTGTATGGTATTTAAGAAACTGGGATTGATTGTTGGGCAGAATTTTTGTGATGCTATGAAAAATAAAGATATATCCCGGCTAAAAAAGGCTCAGCGCATGATCTCGGAAGTTGCAAAAAGAAGCAGACAATCCCGTGAAAGTGCTAAAAGGAAGTTGGAAGATGAATGGGAAGATTTGGACGATCCTGATGATCCCAGTTATGGAGCAGGATGCCATTAACTTCAGTTACATATTACCAAGTAAGACCAAATGTATATTTTAACTTTAACGTTGATTTCCCGGAATTTAATTTTTTTCTTACTTATGTACCTTTATCTCAGGAAGTATTAGATGGATCATTATGAAAAAAAAAACCACTTGTACATGCCACCAATATACACATTTTAAGCGCGTAACATTGTAAAAAATCTTTAATAATTACGCAAAAAAATAAATAACATAAAAATGTTTAAAAAAAAACATGTATTTTTTAAAAAATTCTTTTTTAATGAAATTTTCTTAAAAACCAAAATGTTTTGCGCTCTATTTCATGATAAGGACCTAAAAAATAACACATAAAAATTTTACTGTAATCGAACCAGTTGTTCCTGAGAAGAAGGTACATAAAATATAGGAATATAGCATTGGAAGGATAGGGCCTACCGAACCCCCTTAAACAATAGTTGTTTCTAAATTTAAGGAAATCGGCCAGTCCTCTATGATTTTGATAGTATCTTTAAAACGAAACAATGTACAAAAAATATTTCAAAACTACCTCAAGAATCATTTAGAAATAAAAATAATATAATAAAATCATTAAAAAGCAAAGAAATTTTCTACCTAAAAGCAGATAAAAGTAACACAATCGTTATCTTAGATAAAGGTGAATATTACTCAAGAGTTCAAAATATGCTTAAAGACGGTCCTTATGAAGATTCCTTTAAATCAATATATTGCATCAGTTATAGCCTCATTAAAACACTGCAAGACAATCATATCCAAAGAAATTTTAAAATCACTTACTGTATCAAACCCAGTCATCCCAAGATTGTACTGTCTTCCAAAAACACACAAACCTGGTAATAAAATAAGGCCCTTAGTTTCGTGCATAAATTCTCCTTCTTATAAGATATCAAAATGGTTAGTGCAGGAGTTTCAACAATTTCAATTTCCTCCAACTTTCTCCATTAAAGATAGGTATGATTTTATAAACTCCACACGAGATTTAAAGATCGAAGAAGATGAATATCTTGTATCGTTTGATATTGAATCACTATATCCAAACGTACCAAATAAAGATACTATCAAAATCATTCTTTCGTGTTTTATTGCAAACATATTTTTAAGTAAATTTGAAACTCATGCAAAGGAAACAATGGATTATTTTCCCAGAATCTGGAAGCGATATGTTGACGATATTTTTGCTGTTTTCGACAAGAAACAAAATCTTCAAAATTTTATCGATTCTCTCAACTCCTTTTATCCTTCTATCAAATTCACTTGTGAAATAGAAAATGAAAATCAACTCCCATTTCTCGATTTATTAATTATGAAAAATACGAATGGCCATTTTGAATTCGATATATACAGAAAACCAACACAAAATGACAGATTCATTCCAGTTGATTCATTTCATCCCCCTTCACAAAAACGAGCAGCTTTTCACAATTTAATCCATCGGCTTTTACATACTCCATTATCAACAGAAAATTATAAAAAAGAAGTTAAGAAAATAAAGGAAACTGCTTTATTTAATGGCTACAAAACTAACATGATTGACAATATGATAAAAGAGAAAAAGAAAATTATTGAAAGAAATTCTAGAACAACCTTATATCAAATCAAAAGTAAAGAACCTGAAAAATGGATATCTCTTTCCTACAACAATCTATCTACAGATATTACTAAAAGTTTTAAGAAACATGCCAATATTATTGTATCTGCAAATTCCAAAATTAAATTAAAGAATATATTAGGAAATCCCAAGAATAAAATTAATGCAGAAGAAAAATCTGGAATTTATCAAATTAATTGTGACAATTGCGATTTAAAATACATTGGCCAAACAAAAAGAAAGTTAAAACAGAGAGCTAAGGAACATAGGGCATGTTTAAAATACCAACAAGAAGAAAGATCAGCCATGGCAAAACATGCACTTCAAACTGGACACTCTTTTTCAAATGCAAAATTATTAAAAGAAGTACAAAATAAAAAATTCCTTGATGCACATGAAAAAATTTTTATAAAAAAGAACCAAAATAATCTGGTAAACAACGAACCTGGGCCTTTTCAAAATTCACCGTTACTTTATTTGATTTAACTAAATATAAACTTTATGTTTATATATACATATAACATACTGTGCTGTCATAGAATAGTTTACCTCTTTGTATTTTTAATGACATATGTTTTTAGTTAGTACAAAATTGTTTATGTTACTATTGTTATTATTACTTTCATTCAGTTGTGTGAGTCCGAAGATGTACTCATTGAGTACGAAAGGCCTCACCAAAATAAAAAACTTTATATTATTGGAGAGTTTGCTTAAATTAATATATATGTATAGTGTTTAAAAAAATAAAAAATAAATTAATTACTACTAAATATGAGTAAGACGAACATCTGTACCACTTTAGTATTTTTTCAAACGGTTTCATAACTTCAGACAATGGGGTAAACATATAATGGCCGTAGGTGTTTATATAATATGTTGGCTTCTCTTGGAAAAGTTCAATACTTACTCAACCTGGTTTGCATTTACCGTGTACCATTTACCTTAAATACATTGTTATCTTGTAGTAACCCATTAATTTGTAATTGAGACACAGTATCTTTGCGTGTTGAGAAATTACCAGAACAACGGGACTTAATCGGTTTTATGTGGATTTATTTTCGCACTACATAACTACCGATATATATTATCTAGTATTTTAAAGAAATTCTAAAATCGTAAAAAATAGATTATTTAATTAGTTATGAACGTAGGGGAAACAAACAATATCAATACACTCTACTTTACTTTTAATAAATATTATCTATATTTAAGTTTTGTTATACCTTTATAACACTTTATAATAATATTTATACCTTCAGTACTTCAATATTTGCCAAATTTTGATTAAAAAACACGTGTATTTAAAAGCATAAATACTAATTTTATAACAAATTACTTTAACAATATGCATTTTGAAGTACATTTTGTAAAATCCAAAGTACAGTATATCATGCAAAATTCCAATCAGAAATTACAAGCAAAAGAAAAAAATTGTCGGAGATTCACTAAAGTGCTAAGATTACAGTACTAAACCGGTAAAGAGTTGGTCTAATTTGAAAGTGTTGGCCTATTTTTAAAGGGTGATCATTTTTTTATAAGAAGGTTTATAAAAAGAACTTTTGACTTCTCAGTCTCAATTCATGAGGCATAAATAGTAGTGGATCTTGTATATAACATAAAACAAACGATGGATTAATCGTGTAAGAACGAGAAAAATATTTTCGTGCAATAGTAAAAACTTTAACTTACTAATTTGCCATTCTTTATTTCTATCCAAATTTTTTCAATAGTATATTACTTTAATTTTTATAAGACCCCAATTGTCATTGTCATAAAGTGTCAGTGGTATTTTTAATGTTTAACTCTCCTCACGTTTCATTAAATAAACAGATTTAAAGACCTATTTATTCGTTAACTATATGTGTGTTTTATCATAACAAACAAAATTATTACTGATTCTTAAATCTAAGGATACATAGCAATCCGTAGAACGTAGAAAATGTAATATTCTGTTTGTGTAAGACGAACAAGACATGTTTGCACAAAATTGTTTATTCTATTAAATTAATAATTCCTAATATTACACCTTTTAAAGGCATTCAACACTGTTCTGCTTAAACGCTTTCTAATTATACCAATCAACCTATTAGGACGCATTATTTTAATTATATTATTGAATAGAGGAATATTCCAAATGAGAATGATATAACATCAATACCTTATTCGTCTTGATATATTTCAAATATAAATTGAATGAAGATTGTTCAAAATCTTAGATCCTCATTCATTCACAATGTCAAATTAGAATGAGAGTAGAGAAAATCCCAACATACTAACCAATTATTTTAAGTAATATTTTTACTATTTTCTTGCCAGTTTTATCTATGCTTCTCGGAAAATATGGGTTTGAAATTACTCTGTTGAAATAAAACTTAGCTGTAGCTCGGACAAAACATCAGTTCAACACAAGTATATTTCATATCATTTCATATTTAAGATTGTTATACCAGTTAGATTTATTTTTAAATTATATTATTTTAAAAATATATTTCTGCTGGTAAAAGTTGGCAATAAATTCGGTCATTTTCATAAGGAAACATTAGATAACAGTAATGTGGAGATATATTCTTGGCTCAGACAGGTCATCATATTCCGCTCCATTTGAATGTATGAGATCCCGGGATGACTCAGAGGAATGGAGCTATATTAAATCTCTGACGTCAACAAGTTAGATCAAATTTATGATACTGTGTTTTAATATTTCATGTCATATAAACATTTTTACCACGTTAACATATTTTTAGTCACATTATAATGTTTATTTTTAATGTGAATTGATTGACTTTTTTTCTTTATATTACTTTCCAGTGAATCTTGTGTATAAATATTGATCAAAAAGTAGAAGTAACCCACAACACGCATGAAATTTCTAATTAGCCTACATATTTTACTATGTCACATGATAAAAAGTAATATGATTGTTCTTAGCCCATTTATAAAACAGCTTTTATAATATTGTTTATATATTGAAATAAACCTACGTATACAATTTCAACTGTACATTTAAGTTCATTCTCGCAATAGTCTATCATGTGGACAGACAGACACCCTAACCAAATGAAATTAACAAAATGCTTCCTAAACTCTCAGGCTAATTAAATATTATACTCATTTGTTTAAGAATAAATGTTTTAGTCAACACAGTTAAAAATTTTATTGATGTATTGTTACCTTAGTGTGATGTTTTTGTATCAAAATCACTGTAATAACGTTTAAATGCTTGCACATTGGGAAATAAACGGTTGAGATGACATTATAATCAATTATGTTAATAATTTAAGTCAATTTTAATTTAAAAATACATTTTCACACAATTTTGACAAGTCATGCTTTATATTTGCAAAATATTGGTCGGTGTCTTTTTTATTGTAACTTATCTTCTATTATGCACTGTTTATTTGATTTTTGACGCAGTTAATATATTTCAGATTAATTACTAAATGTTTATATACAATATCCAAAAAATGTATGGTGCTTCTACATTTTATATAAAACTTGGTTTTAAGAGGATTTTAGAAACCTACAAACAAGGCCTTATTAAAAAAAAGTAATATCCATAATATCTTAATCATATTATTATTTTAAATGCCAATGTCAGAGAATACAATGTCTAGATGTTTTATAATAAATATTAGTAAACCTGACTGATAGATTTGGATTAAATATGAGACATTAATTAGTAAGACATCAGAATAAATCACAAACGATCAGTTCAAGTGATAAAACTAATAAATCGAATAATAATCAACTTAATAACATTTCTCCAGTTCCTTGCAGTTTTACCTTGTTAATTTGATGTATCAACATGTGAATATATATTTGCTATGTTTAACAATAAACGGTTTATTTCAGAGGACATCACAACAATAAAAGTAAACGGAATACATTCCTGACTTGTTTGGCCTAGAGAGGGGGTTTATTTATACTGTACACTATAATAACCAGCACTAGAGGAGCGTGTGTTAGTTGATTGAAATCTTAAATTCATGGGGTCACAAAATTTATGCTATCTTACCTGCACTTTGATTTTACAAGAGGCGGCCCCTAGCCACATCCTGAATATCCGTCACTCCGGAAGCAAACGCAAGGCTCGTAGTGCCATTATGTATATTACTGAGTTTTTTATTTTTATTTGGCTATGCCCTATTTTTATTGCGTGTAAGAAAATAAATCTAACATAATATTATTTTTAACACTTTAAAATTAAAATATATTATTACATAAATAAATATTTTCACGTTTGTATCTATTTAGCGAATAAAACTTAACCAAATATTACTGTTGACTCTAGTGAAAAAACAAAAGGCATTTTGATGTGATAACGAGATTATTTATTTTCGATAATGTGCAGTGGTTGAAGTTGTAAAATGATTTTTGATATTTGTGAATAATCATTTCACATCTTAAGAGGTTAAATTTGTTTAAAAACGTTAACTTTAGGAAATTTACCTTCCGGCTAATTCGAATGGAAGATAGATTTAATATGAGATCGTCATCTCAAAATATCAAAATGAAGATAAAATACTTATTAGTTTCATTTTTCAAAACACTTATGGTTGCCATGTTAATATTATAATCGTTTTATTTTCTTAACATTTCCATAAACATGTAAATAACCATGTTCATAAACATGTCCATAAACTTTCGGTCTTACAAAAAAGAAGGTATTCAAACCATATAAATATTTTAGGAAAAACGTGGACTCTAATTATAATTAATAGAAAATTATGTTTTTAAACAAATTTACAAAACCGTTCAATTATATTCTCCTGTAACTCAAACACCAATATAAAACCTTAAAATAACAATACACTTTTCTTTGAACTAATTTAAACTGTATGAAATCTGTCAGGTTAATTTATCTTGATAAATTAACGTGATACAAATGTTGTACTAATGCAAATGACCGCTATCTTATAACACTTTATTGTTACGACAGTCTAACGAAGTTATGCAAAATATGAACAATTACTGTTTATTTTGCAAAGTGTAGTCTGAATATATTGACCTAAGGTAGTTATAATGTTTACAGTTATTCCTACAATGTTGTATATCAGATAACACTTTGTAAGCTGGAAACGATATGTGGTGTTAAGATAATAATTTTAAAACATTTCTAAAACACTCTTTTACCACCATAGTTCATAACTAATAAAGGCCTTTTTTATTTGAACGGCCGCTATCTTAAAATCTCAAGAAATATTGATAATGTAATCATTAAAAGATCTGTATAAGTATTTTTTACAAACTCGTGTTATATCGGCCTAAAACATGTGTAATCGAAGTGAGGATGGTTCTAAAAACTTCATAAGATAATTCTTTCGTCGAACTAAGTAAAACTATTTGAAAGAATAATTTAGGGATATTTCAATATGCGTCAATCAACGTCAGTCTGAGAAAGTTTTGATATTGGAAGTGATATTGTTTGTTTCCCCTCACTGAAACTCGTGAACGAAGTTTAGAAGGAAAGTTATGTATTATTAGTGATTTAAATTTAAGAAATATAACACTCTTTCTTAATATAACGGCTATATCATTCACATATACTCATATAGTTATTTACATTTCTTTTTGGGCTTAAAACTATATTTCTTTTAGTTTATTGCCATTTAATACAGATTAATATTATAATATTTTAGATGTGTGGTATTTATGTAATTCTTATTGTATATAACATTATATACAGGATTATTTTAATCTAAATAAATTATAAAAACAATAATTGTAGACGTTAAATAACAAATAATACAACCTGAAACCAACAAGTTTTTAGTATAACAAGTCGTGAAGACAATTGTACTGATTTGACAAAGATTTCAAAAGAGTATTAATTCCCCTCATTGGAGGAAATAATCACAACTTTGTTATTTCAATGTAGAAGAGCATTGTACAAAATAAACTTATATAGTTCCTAGTTTACCTACTGTTATATATTTGTATCACGACATCGAAAATGGGTGTTTGAATATAGTTGTTATAACAGGTACTTTAAGGAAAAAGTACACAAAAGCATCGTAGTTTTAGACTCAATCCTTCGTTTTAATTTAGAAGACGAATTGGTAAGATTTTTATAAGATATGTTTATATTGTAAGTATAAATGTTCTGAAATTTTCTTTGAGATACTTTTTGAAATTTATAAAATTTTTACCTCCCCATCGCCTCCGGTAAATTAATTTAAAGGAAAACTCCCCAACACTTTAATTAAATAGAGAGGGGCATAATTCTTAAGCGTAATCTACAATTCAATATCTTCGAACTAAATTTTAAAAAGGTTCTATACCATTTTTAGATTTAGTTTACACGTCATTATGGGCCTTTGGCCTGTGCGAGGATCTTCACAAACAGATCAATGGGTAAATTCGATACAGTACAAAGTCAAAGATACCGAGAAAAAGTGCTACGGTCATACACTGAATTTGAAGCTGCGCTATTTCTAATTCTGATAAGATATATAGTCTGACATCTTAGACCACCTGGATATTGGCATCCTCCAAACATTTGTTTGTGACGTTTCAACTGGTTTTTGCTGGTAATATCTTTTCACGTATTCAATCGAGTGCATTCAATCACATATACGTGTATTTTATGGAATTACAATATTTTAATATATAAATCAATCCCCAGTGTATAAGATAATATAATAAATTTAAATATTATAATGTAATAAGATGTCGACATGACTTATAATGTTATCAGCATATACAACGGGATAAATTACAGTCAAATTATATCGTACATTACCGTATAAATTTAAAATCTAATTAATTTAAGTGTGTCCTCTCTACAGAAATAAATTTGATTGCAATAACTTGAGACACTGTTATGCCATTTACAAACAGAGTATCATAGTATTGACTTAGGTTTCTCATACAGTATAATACAGTCAAGTGTCGAGAGTGACAATTAAATCTCTCGGAATCTCTTGAATACTACAACACTTAGCTGAATAAGTGCTCATTAACCTTTAACTGACACAGCTTCAGTTTGTATCTGATTTTCAACAATCTGTATTAAGCAATTTTTTTTTTAATTTTTTTAAATTTATCTGTAACGTTTATTGTATTCTAGACATAAATTGTAGGTTTTTTGTTAAACTATAAAGCAACTCTTTAATCACCAAGTGTATTTACACTACACTTCCAATCAATTACTAAATTTGAAAATAACTCAGCTCAAAGATGTGTAGATGCCATTGTAATACACTTAATGGCAAGTTAATTATGAGAAATACAATAATTTAGGTGTACAATACATTTAATGTTTAAATGTTGATTGGATTGTTTTAAATATATAGTTAATTTATTTATCTAGAAGCGAACAAATATATATAGCTGAGAGATCATACAGAAAGGACGTTAAATGCCCCTGGCAGACAAAAGAGAAATTTAGTCCGATTACTGCGGTATTATTGTCGCTCAGCTGAATGTAACGGTCGGGCGCGCACCACCGTAGAACATATTCTTGTTATGTTGAGGAATACAGGTGAATGTATATGAGAGGATTTTACAAAGTGTGTTTACTCATGTTTTTATTCTTGTATTTTCTCGTTGCCGTCATAGTTATCAATAACTCTAATAAACAATATTTTCAAACGCTAGCGAAACTCACCGTATCATTATTAAACATATTACTCCCTATATAAGGTAAAGGTTTAGTAAAAATTGCAAGCCTTTCCTCAGATTATTTTGAGTTAATGTGCAGACGATTGCTAAAGACACAGAAATTACGTTTTTCGAGCCTCTCGAGTGAAACACTTCGCTAGTGCTCAATCTATTGGTAGTGCTGCTATTCTGAATGCAATGGTGAAAGTAAAATTTATATACTCTGGTACAAATGTTTATATATATATATTAGAATGTATAAGATTGTACAATCAATTTGTTATTTACAATAACTACTTGGTTATCCAACAAGATTTGATTTTGTTGGTTATTTTAATAACTATTTTTCGAATATGTATATTTTTCTATTATATTGAATAATGTTTCTTCCAACCGAATCTTACACAAAACGTTGGAGATGATCTCTAATTTAATTAATACAAAAAAATAAAAGATTTGTAATACTTGTACTTTTTACACAATGAAACTTCCATTTTGATTTAAAAACGTTCTTATTTTCAAACTTATTTAATTAAATATTTCTAAATATATGGTGAAAAGAATGTCTAGACTATGCTAAAATTTAATAGAAAAGCATGATGTATGAGTTTATGCATTAACATTTAAGTAAACGTTACTTACAGGCATGTGCAAAACATGAAATCAATGTAATGAATTTGTTTTTGATTAATTGATTGATGGTTCAAAAAAGTACTGATTTACTGTACTGTGTTGAATCATTACTATAAGCGCAGGAGTGCCGATTTTGGTACGGTATTTTAAATTTACAATCAAATTTTATTATATTGCAATAAAACATAACATAGCCATAAAATAATTCTAGCCATTACTATAGTAATAATCATAAGACTGTTATTAATGACCACAAAGTTCAAATTTCTTAAACTATGTAATCCTAACATGCAAAACGAAAGAATTGTGCAGTGCCATGCATGTATTGTGTCATAACACATCACTGCAGAATATTAAGATTGATATATACTCTTGATTCACTCATGGGGCTTGTTACATATTATTCTGTACCATGCCAGTACATCTATGAACGGTAGCTCATTAGTTACTTCGAAATTAACTTTTAAAATGTTGTAGTATTATCGTGCTTAAAATATTATGCATCTAGTGGACAATTAATGTTGTTTTTACTTGTGTATAAGAAATTCCTTAAAATAGGAGTTGATTTTTGTACTTTCAATTATTATGTTATTCATGTAGTTTTATTATTCCATCAGATTAAACTCTTCCAAACAATTATGTGTATAACATCAACTGTCAGTGGAGACAGAGTAGAAGTAAATAGTATCATAATTCAAAATTTAAACAGCGAATAGTCAGGTTATGCCTGTAAACTATGTGTTTCATGTACAAGGTTACCATTGGTAAAAACATAATTAGACTTTTTCTAAGTGAGATGGCCTTAGACAATCATCCTATATTATATTATACGTACATAGTAAGAATAGCATTGATTTTATCTATAAAACTTTTGAAAGCATAATTGATATTTTTACATTTTCTGATTAATTTAAGTTATATCAAACCGTGCACATCTTTAAAGTAAATAATGAAAACCTTTATATGATAATCAGTTTTAGAGTTATCTCAAATTCACTTTTTTATTAAAATTTTATACTAGAATTATTAAGTATTAAACTAATTTTTATAATTATAGTATTATTATTAAAATATTATATTATTGCTATTTTATAAGATTTGCACCAATATTTACGACACAATTATGTTGAAGTTTAGAATAAATGTATTCTCTGGGATTCATGCATACTACTTATTTCCGTATTATTAGTAATGTAATCTAATGATACAAAAAGTTTTAATTGAAAAATGTCGATAAAGCTTTCCTAATGGAAGTTGAAAATCTTATTAACAAGCCTACAACAGAGAGGTTTTAAAACAAACTTCATGAATTGTAGATTTTAATCACCGTGTTGTTGATCGAACTGATTTACATTCTACACAAAACCAATATTAGCTTACAACTCCGTGGCTGTAAATGTCTACAAGAACCTAATCGATTCTTGATTTTATAATGAATTTGATAGAGGTTTCTGTTATAAATGGACGTAATAATTGTTTTTTTTTAATTCCAAATGATATTTAAGTACCGCAAAATATCTTTCAACCTGTAATAAGTACTAAAATTAAATATGATGTTTTCAAATAAACTGAAAATGTTTATCTCTTTTATCGTGTAGACAATAATTCGGAAAGGAGTTAAAGCGTTATATCCGAAAACTATCTGTAAGACTTTTCAGTCTAAGAATTATTTACAGATATATCGTATGGTGATAACACCAAGAATCATTACTGAGATAGAAGCCGTGGGTGACATATGCAATATATTTATGCAATAAATACATAAGAAAATTTGAAATGATACCGTAAATATAGGGAATTTTTTGTTAACATTATTTAAAAAAACTATTTGAGGCTGACAAAAAATGAGTGAATAGACAAAATAGAATAGACAAAAATAACGTGTATGACATCCACGTTCTGACTATTCAACTTTTTATCCTTAATCTCAGTCATAAAATCCATTTCAAAACCCGTTTACCGTGTACCATGTTAAATAAATTAAGTTAAATTAAAATCTAAATGAGAGGCCAATCATTAAAATAACGAGTTTTTTATCCCACGTGTATTACAATATTCAAATAATAATTTTTACAATATGTTCTGTTTAAAAATTTTAATAATTCTATATTTATCCATTACTATCATTATTACCATAACGACTAATGTAATCAAATTCCTGGAAAAAAATAAGTATTCCAAATAAACCAATATTTTCATTTTCATTACCAACGTTGGGTAGTACAGACAATGTCACAGGAATTTTAATTCTTAAGATCACATCATAGGAATGGTTAACGGATTTGGTCATAAACTTTTTAGGGAGCTAACACCTACTTAATCATTATTAAGGCCATTAACTATTCACTATTATGGTATTTAATAAAAAGAAAATGTTTTCTAGTTTTAAAATTAGACATGCACAATTTACAATAGTTTGACTCTACGGGATTCACAGCGTAATTCTGACCAGGACATGTATTACAATATTAAGCGTAACGCAAATATTATATTCATAATAAACAGGAGGATAAACATATAAACGGATGTTAGGTTTTACAAAACCTAAGCAATAACAAGTAATGGTTTTACGAATATTCTCGATAATGTGAAATATATAAGCAATGTATTGCTTTCCAAGTTAAATATTTAGTATTAGGAACAAAATGTATGTTTGGTACGAACCACTTCTAGACTGTAATTAATAATTCCTAAATATTATTAACTAAGAGCAAATATTATTTTGGAATATTAAGCATAACACAAATATTATATTCATAATAAACAGGAGGATAAACATATAAACGGATGGTAGTTTTACAAAACCTAAGTAATAACAAGTAATGATTTTACGAATATTCTCGATAATGTGAATTAAATAAGCAATGTATTTCTTTCCAAGTTAAATATTCAGTATTAGGAGCAAAATGTATGTTTGGTACGAACCACTTCTAGACTGTAATTAATAATTCCTAAATATTATTAACTAAGAGCAAATATTATTTTGGAATAAAATACAAATCGATAATCCTTTCTTGCAATACATTAAACGGTGATATTATAATTCTTGATTAAAAATATTTTAAGGCATTGTATTTTAAATTAAATATAATTAACCGTATTTTAAGAGCAGCACGGAAGGAAAATTAGGCATGTTACTTTTGTCTTATATTTAAACCAATGTGTATCTACATTTCAGAATTAACTGACTGGCTTTTTTGAGATTTTCAAATTTTGAATTATTAACATTTTTTTCTGGAAAAAATTAAAACTTATTAATCCCTTTTATTTCGTAACACTCTTCATTGTTATCTATTTCGTGCTCAGAAGCATGTTTGGCCAATGGCTTCTCCTTGGCTTTATGAAAATATATAATATAGTTAAATCTTCGATCGATGTATTGTTTGTTATAAAATTTATTATAATTTTGATAAATTTCTTTCTTAGGCTGACAGTTTACTTTGCCATTTGATGGGATTAATTTAACCAGTTACGCTGTTTTTGAGTTCATTAGAGTTTTTCACGATTTGGCAAGAGCCGCAACGTGGTATGCTGCACGTTTCACATTCATTAGTAACGGGTTATTGTACTTTAGTTTGGACAAGTATTTTTCAAACTTAATGGTTTTCAAAATACTAGTCTAGGCGCTGTATACATAATATTGTGGATACCTAGAGAGGAAAGTACATTATAGCCAATTCTTATAATACTGTTAATTTTGTGAAGTATATGAAAAAATTATGTAATAATCTTTTGTTGTGTCTTATAATTAAAACTACTTAGTAGTTTTAATTGTTTTTTAATAGATTTAGAAAATTTTGTCTGGGTAATTTAATTGTTTCATCGTGTTGTTTCATTCTCCAACGTAATTTAAGGTCTAAATCATTGCTGCAAATCTTCCTGGCTAATTTATACATAAACTGTTTAAATATACTTTTTTATATTCATTGGATGGCAACTTGAAATTTTAGATAGTTTATTGTGTTTGTTTTTTAATATCTACTTTTGTTTTATGTAGCCTGATTAGGTAATACAACTAATTATAAAAAGTTATCATTACATCAGAGTAGTTCCATGTAAATGTTCAAGGAGAGAACTCTGAAAGATTTTTCGGATGATGCCGTATGAAACATATATTATCGATTAAACCTAGTCAGTTAAGTGGTTGAATTTTTTTTAAGGCTAAATATTTCTTCTGAAATTAATTCATAATAGGTTAGCGTATGAAGTTGCACATATCTGTACCAGAGATTTGTACATATTTTTGTCGTTAAATTTAAAGTAGTTCATAGTCTTCAATTTACATCTTTTGTAATAGAGATATAAAGGTATTGTTCGTAATACATAGGTCAATTTTCTAAACTATAAAATTTTTTTAAGTATAGAAAATAGTATTATAAATTGCTACGATATTTGTATTACTCTAATTAGGTATTTTATAAATTGTTAATATAAATTCATCTTTCATATGTGAATAAATTTTATTATGGAAGTTTTAATCAAGATTGCCTTTACTAGTTTAGTAACACAATTTAATTTTAAGTAGGTATTCTTTGAATTGAAATACAATTTGAATTTTATTTTACAATAATAACCAATTTATATAAATTCCTTAAGTTTCATTAAAAAATTACGAGATTCATTAAAATTGAAATACCTTACCTTATATACAATGTACGATATGATACAAGAGTACACAATTTCCAGTGATACTACTTAGTAAAATAAAACAAGTATAATCAACACAAAATAATGTTTCATGCTTAAAATGGTAAAACATATTATATCTACATGTAAATATTTAATCTAAAAATGTCTAATAAAAATATTATTACACCTGCTTTGATACTGACAAAAATATGATTTTATAAACATATAAATGTTTTAACCGCTTGTTGAAATTTCAAGTAGCACATCAGAGAGAGAGAGTTAATTATACCAAAGTGGTTAGTTAATCTTGATTCCAGACTCTTGGCTCTTTGCCATAAAGCTGAGTCTCGTCCGTCTTTACTTGCCTATACTATCGGATTCTTAGTAAACTAATTTTGGCTACCCAATATTTTTAAAGACAAATTTACAGTTTATTGCTCTGTGTATCCGGTTCAATTTTCTTAAGGTATTCATTACTTTGAACAGTCGTTTATCTGTTTATTGCGTTCATAAATACGTACGTCCAAGTAACATAAAACATATCATACACATAAGTAATGGAAGAAATTATTTATAGGTAATAAAGTATTTATTTATCAAATTAAATATCAGCTTTTTATTGCATTTTAATTCCAGGCCAGGAAACAGTTTTTAATGTATAATTTTCTAATTTTATTCAATTAATTTAAGATCCTCTCCTTCCCGTTTAAGTACTACTAATAATGTTAACTACATGGCCACTAAATCTGTACAAATAGTGTCGAAGCTAAACTTTACCGTCAAAGTTGTAATAAATGTACAAGAAAATATTTAGGGTACTCATAATATATTACGAACAAATTCCCAACTCAATTGGATTATTATCCATGTAAACATTCCAATAATATTTAATGTTAACATGTTTACCTTTGTTTAATTAAGTAAAATGTACTCCATATTACAAACCAATAGATACGATTAATTTTAAACATTGTAACAGTCAATTCCCGATTTACAGGCTTGAATTTAGATGACCAAAATTATAATTAAAGATCGATCGTAAACCGAATAAAATAGTATATCTAAGCTCGGAGCCATCGGATGTGTTACATTGTTGATACAGCCTTACTGTACTTATTTATTACAGGAGCAACATGAAAACTTCCAGAGTTTTAATTATAACTATTAAAATTTGTAATAAATATATAAAATAATGAATGTGCTGCTCTAAAACAAATTTAGAAGATTTCTTGGTGCAAAGCAGAAATTTTATATATGACAGTTTAATACGTACGTCTTACAAGACGTCATAGAGTTATAAACATAACCAGCAAATCTAATAATTATTTTTGCTCGAAATTCCCAGCAAGATAAACCAATGCAATGGTTTGCTCTCATAAGAGGCTTGTCTACCTAGAATTGAGTGATTTCATTTCAGTGGATAAACTCATTTTAAAAATAGGAATTTTTAAAGATTAGATTAAAAGTATAAAAATTTGAACAATATGGTATAATTAGGAGACATACCAAAAACTTGAAATATTTAGTTAAATATATATGAACAGCGTCTCATATTATCACTTCATATTATCGTCTCGCCAGGATAGTTTAGGATCTCTGCCTATATAAGTATTAAAGTAGATTTAAGGTTATTATAACTGTTAATAGACGCTTTTAATTCTAATAAACAAACTAAAACA
The DNA here is from genome assembly GCF_021130785.1 of Homalodisca vitripennis. Taxonomy (NCBI): domain Eukaryota; kingdom Metazoa; phylum Arthropoda; class Insecta; order Hemiptera; family Cicadellidae; genus Homalodisca; species Homalodisca vitripennis. The sequence goes on along the minus strand of NC_060208.1, from coordinate 124,816,140 downwards.
TCTACCAAGTAGCTTCAATTATAAAACACAACCAAAGTTTAATACACAATTTTTTCCTAGACTACACAAACTTTTTTACTTTTCTTTTGTGCTGAAGAAAATTGAAATAAGTTGAAATATACAAATCTTGAATAATCCTATCAGTTAATTCTAAAATTTAAATATCAAATTGGTTTGAATTTCAAATAAAAGTAATCTTCCCAAATTTCCTTCCGTGCTATTCTTAAAATACAATCAATAATCTTTAATCGTTTATCCGTGTACGTTATTAAAAATAATAATTGCTCTTGTTTAACAAGATTTAAGAGTTAGTCACTCTACTTGTTGTTTCTACCAAACCTAAATTCTGTTCCTAATACTGAATACTTAACGTGGAAAGATGTGGCAGATACATACAATTTGTTCAGACAGAAGGAAACCTCACTAAAACAGTTACTATATTTTACTGTGCGTTATTTTGACAGTCCGGGTCTACCCAATTACGCTTGGGTATATAACCAACTTTGATCCTCTATGTGGGAATGATATATCCGGTGCTGTGGCTTTTATAATTCGCGTGGAGTGTAGCTTCATAAATAACGCTTATGGTTGCTCTGCAAATTTACTGTTGTGAACAGCTTTTAAAGGGAGTTAAAAAATTACACTTATTACTGACACTATTTTATACAAGAATAGTTTCATACAAATAGATATATTACTGGTTTAAACGCTATACTACTATTTCAGAACATAGCTAATCTTATTGTTTTCATTTTTATTGCGGCAGATTTCTGGATAAAATAGCATTTTTCATCAATAGGTGAAAAATAATTTGTTTTCAATGTGGAATCAAGCGTACGAAAAAAGCGAAGCGAAGCGAAGGGCCTAAAGGTGAACAAGTTTTCATATGGAAATCAAACTTTAAACTTTTCATGTAAAATTTTCATGACATAATGACTCAACATATTAAGCCTGTCTGTAAAATATACATGTCACAATATCAATGTTCAGTGTATTTACTTCTATTGAAAGAATAAAAAAGGTTGCCTAATATAGAAAAAAAGTATTTACACTGAATTTTGTAAAATCTTTTGCTACTGCATAGCTGTAAATGTCTACTATTGTAATATAGGTTTATTTATTATTGATGAATGGAATACGATTGTACGGTTAAATAAAAGCAATAAATATTGCTTGAATTAGTTTCTCTGTACATACTAACACATCTAACTTAACATATCTATTGTTTATATAGAATTTTTACACATAATTAGCAACAGTTAGATATTGAGCTAATGCTTTGAAGATAGATCTGCAAGTTAAAGAAAATCTCATTCCATAATATTTGGATTAGTTCAGCTACATTATATAGTTTAATAATTAATTAATTAAATTCGTTAGGGTAGATAATTAGGAGAATACTTTCTCTAATCACTTAAAATCTGTTTATTAATTAACAGTTCATTAATTAGGGCTTAAAATGGCAATCCTTGTACTTGTTGGATATTTAAATTTTTAATTATAAAAGCTTACACAACCACTTTCGATGTAAAAGTTTTCTCAAGTAAAAGTTCTTCCTTCAAATAAAATAAACTAATTTAATGGTAACTTTTTGCTTTAAAAACTAACTAAAATTATACTTTCTTATAAACTTAAATAAAACATAAATTATAATTTAATTCAAAATCTAATGTACATTTCTCTATTACTAATGAGGTAAAATAAAACTATATAAATAAAAAATACGTTGTACCACTTACGTCCAAAACTGTTTCTCTTGGTACAGGCTCAAAGTTCAAACTGTAATATAACTATGTTTCACCCCAACATTTAAATAATATTTAGATGAAAAAATTTACTGTAAACTATACTTGAAACGACATGTACTCACTTGCAAACTTGCGTTAGTCATAATGTGAATTATAAACTTTTAATTTTTTCCTGTTTGTATAAAATTGTATACAATCCCCAAAATCCCCCTAAAGATACTAAAAATACGAAAACCATTAAAATTAACTTCAAAATTACACTCCAAAAAGACGCCGAGGTTCGTGTGTCGTAGCTATTAATACCTCCCCTTCCAGTAAACCAGCTAACTAAAAACCAAGCCATTGATTGGCCTCTAACTATCCAATCACAAGGTTAGAGAGAACAAAGCAATCTTTAAACTACCCCTATTGTAATCCCTCTAACAAACTAGAATGCAAGTACAACCTGCTATATCACAGTATCATTCTATATCCACAGACCCTTTCTTGAGAAATTACATAATTCAATTTGCCTTTATTTTGACATCACTAATTAAATTCAAAAATATTTTCGCATACATTTTCTCTCATAGATATTTAGGAAAAACATTTTAACTGCTTATATAGCAGATGCAACATGCTTATTATTAAATGATATAGCGAACAAAAAGCAAATGAGCTTACGTTTGGTGGCTTAGAGCCAAGAGATGGAGTGAAAAGTAACTAACCAGAAAAGTCTGCTACTACATAAAATTTGAGTTATTTTAACTATGTGTATGATTTTAGGTACTTTACTATGCGTGTATACTGAAGAAATATATGTAAGTAATATCTTTTAACGTGTGATGGTTAATATGTAAAAAAATTCACCAATAGTTTATCCAACGCTATAGACAATTACTCCAGTGTTAGTTTAACAATAGGCCTAACTATTTTAACGATATTTAGGGGTCAAGTGTTATAAAGAAATGTTAATACAACTACCAATTTGAGAGTTTATTTGAAAAGTACAGATTATTTTTGAAATATGAAGCCTTTTTTATATTAAACAAACAATAAAATTGGAATTTTTATAAAAAACTAAACATTTTATTATTTAATTATGAAAATGAAATGTAGTGTTTATTTATTCTGGTATAATTATGTACATTTTAGTTGTGTAAAACTACAATAATAAGTAAAACTAGTAAAACTCCAGTTTCATTATGTTTAAAATAGGATTTACTATATTTTTTACCATTCTGTTATTACATTTTATAAATAATTTAGATACCAAAATAATATTAACCGTGACGGTTGATTTTACTTTCCATTATTCTGATGGTCAAAATATAATGGTAAAGATATAAGGAAATTGTAATATATTACATAAAGTAAAAGAAAAATTAATAAAATATCTCCGTTTTATATTTACCATTAAGGACAGAAGAGACCTTTGCCGGTATATAGTATTATGTTTTATTGGTATACGTTAGTATGACATTATTTGTATTGTAGTTTACTCAATTCAAACATTATCACATGATTTACCTGGATGTGTAGTTTATTAGATTGTATCTCATTCCAGATATTTTTAAAATTGATGGCTATTCTTCGTTTTTACCAAACAAAATATGTGTATTTTCAACCGTAAACAAGCTCTTATTTTAAAATTTTCCTATTTTAGGTATGAAATAAATAATATTAATTCCTATAAGACTATCAACTCCAACGTATCTACATCAATTCCAATAATCGCTGGTCTTTTCGCAAAGTAACATCCTCAAATCATAAGTGGAATTGCCTACATTTCTACATCAAATCATCTTGAGAGATAACTTTTCACTGGACATTTGAGCTTTATTTATAGAAAATTAATTACTAATACAATGTGTAATGAAAATACTGAAAGGTTTTTCTCAGTTCCAGCATAAATTAAGTAAATACATAAATGTCAAGTAATTATCAAAAGTAAAAATTTGCTTGATACAAAGGCCTTAAACAAAATTTTAAAAGTCGTTAAATATTGAATATTAAGACTTGCAACTCGTATACTATTATAATTATAGATTTAAATTATTAAAATTGAACGTCTTAGGAAAAAGAAGCCACATTCAACAAAAGTTCTCTTATAGTTGACATACCATGTAATGTCACAGTACTCAGAACCCTTGATGTTCAAATGAGAGTTCGAATAAACAATAATTTATCGTATCATAAAAAATACATATTCTGTTTTATCACTATTATTTTTTTTTAAATTTGGTGGTAAACTATTAAAATAAAAAGAAATAATATATAAAACGGATAAAATATAGAAATATTTCCCTATCCTACCTAGAACACTCTGTTATTAATTTATTATAGTTTTCTTTAAATATACTAATAAAACATTTTTAAAGTATTATGTATTGTGGGAGCTTAACTTACTCTGATGATTTTACAGCCAGTTAAGTGATTCTGGTCAGGATGTTACGCTTTGGTCCAATAGTGTTTGTAGAGCATCGATATGCAGAGACACGAACCGACAATTGTCACACACTGTTCGGTGACACGTTGTCAGTTGTAAGCGTCAGCTTTGAGTATTAATACTAACAGCGATGTTTTATGTATCACTTTAATATGGATGAAGATATAATATTGACAAAAAAAATCTTCAGCAGTGCTTGATTACGGTATTCTACTATCTGAATTGTTTCATTAAATGAAGACACGAATTATTTTGTATAATAACGTGGTTTAATATTCGTTTTTATTGTAGTGATATGTCGTATTTTATTGTGTATTTTAACAACAATTTTTAATCCAAGTAGGATTTATTTACAACAACGAATATATTTGTGTTACTAAATTAATTATGAAAGTAACTTTTGTAAACTTTGTCAAAAACACACAGCTCACAACAATATTTTATAATTACAAAACTGATGTACGTTTTATAATTATACGTTCAAACGTTAACAATATACGCTGTCATAATAATATAATGGAAAACAGTAGACATGTATACAGCATCAAACAAAGTGCATGTTGTATGTAAAGAAACTAATAGCTCTAAGAATTCTTTTTAGAATAAAGTTTTTAGAATAAAGTAAGATTGAAATGTTAATCAAAAACAAGCTCATGGAAATTACATGTATGAAAAGAAGCATTTGTAATGATTGGAAAAAGTTAACTGTGTATATTTTATTGAAGTATCTATTTTATGTACTTCACAATGTGGTGAATATAAATGGCGGCTCTAATACTAACATAATATCAGGCATTTTAAACTTGCCCCCAAGTCTACAGTTACTCGCAGTTACTACCCCTAACTTCACATTGAGAGCTTCCGGGTTAATTACGCAACATCAAATGTGTGTTGTATCTACTGATACCACAGATAATAAACATATAGGGCCTCATATTCTTAGTTCCTAACGGAAACGATAAAGATACAGTAATTATATCACAAAATGTGATATTGTTATGTCGTTTTCGACAAGATTTGGACCTAGGTAACGTTATTTACATTTAAAATATCTATATAAATAGCGTTCATTCCAAGAACATTTAAAACTTTAATAAATGAAAGATCATTAGGTATTATAAAATTTATAAACACAGCATGCTTTAGAAATTAAAAAATATTCCAGAAAACAAACGTAGTCAAATTTACATTATGCCAATGAAACTGTGAAAATCCAGCTTATGAACAAAACTTGTTTTCATGAAACTTTGATAAAACAATTAAATCCATAAATTAATAGTAATCCAATATTACAATCATCACAGCTGTTGGATAAAGCGAAACTATGGTATTTATTCAAAGAAATATTTCTCTAATGATAAATTATTAAAGCTAAGAAAGGTGCTTTTTCGGAGGTGACTAAAAGATATCATAACATTATAAACAAATATTTTTTTAACTCAAAAATCTGTTTATTTTCTGATAATAAAGAATTCTGTAAGGCAGAGACTAGTTCAATATCACTTGTGTCTGGCGTTCATCTCCTAAAATATATTGAAAACTAATAAAGTTATTTCATTGAAATCTAGCATGAAAATGTTTTCTCTATAATATTTGTATTTTATTTTAGTAATATTAAAATATGAAGGTAATAAATTACGAGAAATAATATTATGTAAATCATAAACAAATATCAGGTCTCCACATATTAAAACGTACTAAAATTAATAATGTCATTTGTAAAATACGGATCTCAATAACTAGATCAAAAGTAATTTCATGTATGTGAGCTTCTTTAAAATATTTTAAATTTTCAAAAAGATATTCACGGAAACTAAATCGTTTAAGTACACTCTCATAATTTCAGTTGATAACTTAATAGTATTGTATCTGCAAAATTTTTTTACGTTTAATTTAATATTCCGTGCTTGGAATATAGTTAAGCTACTGTATAGTAGTACCAATTTAATACTTTAAGGACTTACTCATTATAAGTTTAATTTCGTTCTACTAACAAAACAGCTAGTTTTAGAGGGTATAATTATTTTGTAATTTTGGTAACAATTTAGAGCGCACTTTTAATATGACACTCCATACAGGGAGGAGATGAATGAATGAAAGGGGCTGGTAGGAAACAATAGGAGGTTAATTGGCTGGTTCCTTTATAAACTATAAAGCCATTAGTGTTAAATTTAGTTGCTATTCTTAACCTTTTAAATATAAATGGTCAAAATTATCATAAAAGTTAAATTACAGACAACTACATCCGAGTTACTCTTCTCTGACTTTAAATAATCCATGGAATGTTTTTATTATTTTCAATTGCAATTTTTTTAAAGATTTATAAGTTCGACATCAAAGTACTTATGAAAATTAGTAATATAACACTTTTATAAAATCTTCTCTGATGGTAAAACAATATTTACAGATGAGGTGTCTAATCTAGTGAACCTCTCCTCTTGGTAATATTATCTGGTGTACGAGACCCTAACAATTAGTAAAGAGTGTCAGAAGTACACATATTTGATTTGTTATGCATCTATATGCAGACCTGATTAAATGTACGTTGCTAACGAATCGAATCGTAAGATGATTGAGAAACGAATAAATTAATGTTTATATATACATTTCGTAACAATGCTCTTTGGTTGTGCGGGGTCGTGGAAGCGAGACGGTTAATAATCGGTTTGCTATAAAGTCGTTTCCTACCTAATATTACTAACATCATTACTAACATGGAAGGTTTTTTTTTTCTATAATCCCTGTATTTGAATACATTGCAATTATAACTCACTGGATATATTTTTTTTATACAAATTCAATTTTCAATAGTGCTTATTATAAATATTACAGGGATCGATATTGGTGCAGAATTAAACATTCAAATACAAACATGAGCGATTATATTTGTAAAATTTATTTTATATAATCTTCCTCGCTGTGCTTTAATTCCCCTGCCAACATTACAGAACAAAAAGTGGTAGTGTAACGAGCAAAGTTTGCCTCTGTGTAGCAATAAATTCTCATTATATTCCGACAGTGCCACACTGCAAATCTTAATTGTTATAATATGACCCTTTTAATGTCCACAAGATGTGCTTACTTTGTGTGGTCGTAGTATAGTTTGGAGTTTTTGTAATTCCTATATTATTGCACGATAAGAATTAAAATTTGTATCGCATCAGTATTGTTTTTAGTTATTAAATAAACAATGTCTATAAATGAACGTTTACTCCCCAAAAATCAATAAAACTAATAATAATACATTATAATTTTTTTATTTTATTTTCATCTTGATCTACAATGAGGTCGAGTAAACCCTTTTATTCTGCAAAGTACCTGAACATTTTTAGTAATGATAATTTACATAATATTTAATATTAATATTATTAATAATTTTGAGAAGACACATATTCTGAAAAATTTCAAGTTTAAAAAATATTCCTTTAAGAAACATTCCCACCGCCAATCATGACTTACAAAAACTATGTAAAACAAAATTATCACATGGGGTACCAATCATTCCAAGCTTCAGAGATAATTTTAGGACACAATATCATTGAGTAGTGTGAAATGATAATTGATCTCTATTGAGAAGTGAATGATAAATACATGTCAAACCTCTCCTGAAACCAAACCTCGCTAAACCCAGTTATTATAATGTACTCCACGTTACTCTGACAATCCGCCTCTGCCCAATTACGCTTTGGTGCATAACCACTTTGATCCCGTATGTGCGTGATGGTGATATATCCCTAGAATGTGTTTGGTTGACTCCATATAAAGTAGTGTTACAAATAACACCCATTTAGTATTTAACATACAACATTATCAGTTTCTAACCAATCTAACACCTTAATTCCTACATTTTGAAACTTAAATTCTGCAAATTTTGCAGGCAGTTTAAAAGTATATACGCCATAGAGGTTAACTAAATAGTTTCATGTAAGATTAAAATTTATGTGGGTACTGGTTTCAAAACAATCGTAAGATTTAAGAAATCTATTAAATTTTTTTAATAACAAAAGGAAATTTATCACCTACAATTATTATTATGTTTTTACGAAATTAAAGATGTATTTATTATTATACATGATATTATGTAAGTACATACGAAGTTATTGTTACGATATTTAGGCATATATATTAAACTTGTTTTTTTTTTATACAAAATGTTTTGGTATTTTGAAAGTTTTATTAACTTTGTATGCCTTTTTTAAGATTTATATTTAGCATATCGGAAACAATTCGTGTTTATTATACTATTGATAATCCTCCTTCTGAACAAAACAACAATATAAGGATTTAGAGTATTACAAGACAAATAATGAATTTTAGAACGTTCAAAGTTCTAAATATCTTCTTCTTGACAAGAAACAGAGATACATAGAGTTTAATTTGACCTCCTGGAAAACCTCATGATTTTACTGTGTACTAGCAGTTACCCACGGTTTAACAACTAATTTCTCACTGTAACACAGTGAAATCGTAGGAATACTCCTTAGTTAAGCAATAATAACGGAAAAATATTCAAATCTTTTTTATTTCTGTTTTAAGAGGCCTTTTTATGGTCCTCAAGTCAGAGAGTAAAACATTTTTTGTTAGTACTAATACACAAATATTGCAAATTCTGTGTAATATTTAATGTAAACCATTTTAGTAATATGTAAGCTATTTCAGGTCACCTTTGATTATTTTAAAAGTACAAGCTCTTAGCTGTTCTGTTATACATACATTATGTATTGAATAAGAGACTTTGTGTTATGTTTCAAGGAAGTTGATTTTTCGTTGCTGCACCTATTAGAAATATACAGAGTTTTCGAGTTCTGAGAAACTTCTTTCAGCCAAAAAGCATATACATAACGCTATTGTATTTACTCCAATGAAAAGTATTCAGACGCAATATTTGACTGTGTTAAAAAGGCTTACTTTGGTCAAAAACCACTAAGATGCGTTTTATTACAGTTTCAAAAAAGAAGCAAAGTTTAGATAGTAATTTTTTCTTTGATATCTGCAATAACACTTATGATCATGCACCTCATCCTAATAGCTTTAAAATGCGAAAATGTACCTCTATTTGTTTGTTTTTCACGCATAAACTAGTTAACCAATTGTGCTGAAATTTGACATGGACATTCTTTGAATTTCTGGAATGAATATAGACCTTTTCTTACCCCGAAAACCCGTCCGGGCTAAGCCCCACTAATTTCTAGATCAGCAAAGAATACCAGCTTGGTCTAAAAGTTTTGTAATATGAATTTAAAGAGCCTGTCAAATGTAATTAACTTTCTTGTGAAAAATTTTATAGTGAAAGCACGACAATAGGTGTATTTATTTCAACCAATTTTTCTAAATTTAATTCTTATATTTCAGAATTAAAATGTAATTGACAATAAACTCCTGTTCTCAGTCCTAAAATGTATGTATATTTTCTTCAACGTGACAACAAGACAAACTAAAATCTGGCACTGGAAATATCTTAAAAGAAAGAAAAGTACGTAAGTAAACCCGTTTTGACAAAGGTAGTTTTCTGAGACTTATGTATATATTTTCTAAGTCGGGACAAAAAGGTAATCTAAAATTTGACAACATAAATACATTACACCGTTAATGTAAATTACCCGAATTAAACGTTGTTTTAGTTCTACAAGTTTGACATATAACCTATTTATCAGGACAACGTGGGAAATTCCTATATAACACTGGGAATATCTTAGACCAGGAGTCAACCCTCTTTGGAAGGAGTAAGTATCGTATATTTACACCCCCCCCAATATATATGTATAAACATTTTTTATCGAGTAAATAAAGCAAATTAAACTGTTAGTACATTAGATTAGAATTGAATTCAGATGCCTGAAAGTTCACTTTATGACCGAAGTAGAATACTTAGTCCTAAGTAGATTAATATATTTATTGCTTTGATATCCGTTGTCAAACGAGGAAAGCGTGACTATTGCGAAGTAAATAAATTAGACCGGAAGTAGATTACAAGAGCTTGAAATTACAGGTTTTTGTAACGAAATTTAAACCAAATGTAAATTATAACCTATGTGTCTATTTTCGTGATGAGGGCGTCGAGGCAAACTCAGTAGTGGTATCTGAAATATAATTAATTAACCATAACTGCTCTTAAACGAGCCAAACTTGATATAATGGTTAGTTCCTCAACCTCTGATCATCTACCTATGGACACTGAAAGAATATGAGTCTGGAAGTTTGCCTACTTACGTTTAAAAATATTTTAAAGGACCATCATTTTAAATAATTGCGTGTGAACCTTCGGGTAACAGCTTTCTAAATTGCGAAAAAATTCACAGTTAAAGGAATTCTTAATACGCATTTTTATTATCTGGATTATAATTACTATCATGTATTATTAATTTGTTATGTGGATATGTTTTGTGCTCATCAATGATTATGGAGGATAGATATAGTTAGTGAGAATATTAAGTAGTAATGAAGTTTTCTTACTTTTAAGGTTACTCTATGCTTAAAATACTATAAATAAAAAAAGAAACAGTAATTAAACTAATTAAACTTACAATTGTGTTAATACATTAAACATTTTTAAGAAACGTAGGTTACAAAAACACATTTTCTTTCTGATGATTAGGCCTTAAAATGAGGGTTTAAGACCAGTGGAGCGTAACCTGAAGGGATTGTTACTAGGCATAGGCCTATATATTAACCTGGGACCCTAAGTATGGTCATGTCAAATTAAAATACAATTGGTCTAGTTGTTTTAGTGATTGAATAACACGCACACGAACACCAGTATATTAGTATATTATATTATGAATGTCGCAAAATCGATACAGTTTATTTTCTTTGTTATGATTATTATTAAAGCATTACTGAATTCCGTCATATTATTCTTAGTTGACCAATTTCTTATTAAACGTTATTGATTCATATTACTTCTCAATAAACATAACGACGGCATTTGAAAGCTCATAAAGTCTGTTCTTACTTCGGCAGTGTTTTAATACATGTTTCTAACCTACGAAAATTTGGCAGTGACTAATAGGTTATTAAAATTTAAAAAATATAAAAAACACCAAGGCAAAACATATATACATGTATGTATGTATATATGTAATTTCAATAAACATTGAACCGCAAAAAGTACTAGCTCCGCCGGGATATATATATACAAATATATGAATTCCTTTTCTGAACTAATACGTATTATAAAATACGTGGATTAGAAAATCTTTTCTTATTATGAAAAATTCCAAACACATAAAATAAATAAAAAAGTAGAATTCAAATATTTCAATAAACTATTTTTCTGATTATTTACAAAACTCAAATAAACATTTATTATGGATAAAGTTTCGTCGTTTATAGCCTTTAAACTGTTGGTATGCATACGAGTATAAGGTTTAGTAAGACATTCAACCTAAGACGAAATAAGATTAAGATCATATTTTTTTATTTGCAAAAAAGCTATAAAAATACATTAAACGTCATTTTACGCCATTTGAATGAAGAAACCCATATATTATAAAATATAACAATGATACATGTTTAATTAAATAATAGATAAAATAGAAGTGTTGAAACTTTAAATTTAATTTAATTGAAGGCCTACAAATTGATTAAGACATATTTATGAATCATTTCATTGCAATTAGACTGACAGAACTTTCGTTATTTAATTTATTTACGAATCCTGTTTACTGCTGTAATATAGTATAATTTTAAAAATACAGTACTTTGTAGCCACATTATTTTGTAGTGCACATAAATAAATTTCATTTTCATCTAACATTCTATTAGTCAAGGTATAAATAGCTGAATAACTACGTTTTAAAGTAAAGTAATATTATAATAAAAGGAGATTAAAAATTTTTTTTCTCAAAACTATGACAAAAAGAGAATGTTAGAAACGGATAAGGAATAAAGTACATACGATGTGACATACAAAAGAGGTGACGACCTGTGCTTTATGAGTTCTTGCTTTGAGTGGTTTTAACGCAGTAAAGAGCCACATAGGCTTTTGGTGATATGCAAAAGCGTCGCTCGTTAGGTAATATAATCTTTGTTAAATACTGGTTCTGGATTGTAAAGTTAACGACTCTCCCTTTTGTGGTGAATGTCGTATCTTTGCTGCAGAGGGAAGCGGCGACTTTTTTCATGTATTTATAAGTTTACATCAATTTAAAAACAAATGTTACAAACGTGTTAAACATAATGTTTATATATTGCCAAAACTAAATTTATACTGATCCTTAACTTACTGAAAAATAAAATAGAACCCGCTGTTAATCATTGCATAATGTCTCTTATCTAAGATATACTTTACACGGACAATATAGAATAGTAAAAATAGAATTGGTACATTCGATTTAGTTTTAATATTATCAATAAACACAGCGATATGTGAAACTTATTAGTAATATCAATTAATTTCATTTTTTGACTTGTTTAGTATTATGGAATGTCATTACACCAATAAGAACATGATATGAACTCGTTCATTTTAACTCTAAATCATTAAAAGATTATATTATATCTTTTATACTACTTACTTAAAATAATAGTTACATTAATAATTTAACTTAACAAACTTTATATTAGGTTGATATATACAGAAATGAAAAAAAACGGCAAAAGAAACTGTGCTCTTCGAAATAGAAATAAAACGAAGTTTATATCTTAATAGCAACAGTAAAATATATAAATAATGTAATATAATTATATTATATAATTATAATTATATAATATATATATATATATATATAATTATATATATATATGTATATATATGACAGATACGGCCAAATACAAAATAATTGAATCGGAAAAAGTAAGCGCTCTGTGGTGTAATGGTAGCACATTCACCCGGCAAGTGAGAGATCCGGGTTCGACTCCCGGCGGAGCGAATACTTTTTGCGATTCAATGTTTATTGAAATTAAATAAGGCGATTGCCATTTATACAATTTAATATAAATAAAAGTCGTTTGACAGGTATTTGGTCTTCCGATCATATGTTAGTTTGCTTATTTAAACGCATATGTGACAGATACGGCCAAATACAAAATAATTGAATCGGAAAAAGTAAGCGCTCTGTGGTGTAATGGTAGCACATTCACCCGGCAAGTGAGAGATCCGGGTTCGACTCCCGGCGGAGCGAATACTTTTTGCGATTCAATGTTTATTGAAATTAAATAAGGCGATTGCCATTTATACAATTTAATATAAATAAAAGTCGTTTGACAGGTATTTGGTCTTCCGATCATATGTTAGTTTGCTGTTTAAACGCATATGTGACAGATACGGCCAAATACAAAATAATTGAATCGGAAAAAGTAAGCGCTCTGTGGTGTAATGGTAGCACATTCACCCAGCAAGTGAGAGATCCGGGTTCGACTCCCGGCGGAGCGAATACTTTTTGCGATTCAATGTTTATTGAAATTATATATATATATATATATAATTTATGAAGCAAATTGAGGTATAGTTGAAAGAACATTTGTATTTTGTAATTGTAGCACATAATAATGAATTATCAGATTTAAGAATTTAGGAAATTTAATCTGTGATACAGGCATATCCATACGCTTCCGTTTCAGATATAGATAACAATAATATGACATAATAAAATTATTTCATTTTTAGATCCTTAAGATAATTTATTGGATAAACAGAAATCGGAGTAAGTAATAGAGTAAAAGTTATCAAGGGTATTGTACTACCTTATATTTTAAAAAATCATTCTGAGTTAGTTTCTAAATCTAGAAGTTATTACAAATAAATTGAGTAGAATAAAAAATCACTCACAATAAATGATAAAGTATTAATATTATTTGGCCCTGTCTATGTCTCTTTGAAAGTACAATATTTGTAAAATAAATAATGCTCATACTTAAAGATATAAAGTAAAAAGAAAACTTACAATATTTACAATATATTTTAACGTTTTATAATTATAACTTATTGAACTAACTTTTCAAATTAAAATTCAAACTTGATAAGAATTCTCAGATAATGTTTTATAGGACAAATATCCAACTAAACATGAATTAGTTGTGTTAGTAACTTGTAAATTTTTCTTGATTTCCGTTTCCTTCTATGCTTTACTTCATACGATATAATGTTGCCGTGTTGAACTGATATTACAAATTCTGAAAGAGAAGATAAGGTTAGTAAATACCGTCAAGTACTTTAATTATTCGTGTTGTGACTATTTCAAACGGTTTTTTTAGAATAAAGAATAGTTTGTCGTGCTTGGTATATGTTCTTTATCAAGGAATATCTAACGAATGACTTATCTTAATATATATCTGGAGTAAAAATGGAACAACTATTTATTTACTTTTCTAGGTGTGTCAAGCTTTATATTAGTACAGAAAGAAGACTTATAATCTTAAGTGACATAAAAACTTTACCAAAAGTTTTATACGTGCGTTTTGGTATGTAACTAGACATTCAAACCGATATTAAAAATCGTTACTATTTTTGGTTGACTAATATCTCTTATAATAATAACTACAAATCTTAAATAGCATTCCAGGAATATATGTAGAACATAAAGTGGAATATTCCTTATTTACTGCATTCATTGATTATATCGATCGAAGTGTGTTTTTGTGCTGAAAGCAAGTGCACTTCGAGTACTTATTGATATTTTGTTCAAGCCATTGCAATAAGACTGACAGTTATATACCTTTGCAGTTATCCTTTGTAGTAGGGTCATTAGTTGGCCAATAGCCCATCACTGTAGCACAATTGAGGTCACGGATACAATATTGATTACGATGTGCACCTGCAATAACAAAGCTTAGTTGCACTTTTAAGAATCTTACAATACATCTATCCAACCAACTGTGAAGTGTTGGATAAATATGATCTTACATACCAACTATAAAGAAAGTGGGTAATCTAACTAAAGCTTTTTATTTTATTACGAACTTTATATATGATGTTATATGTATGTTCTTTGTTGTACTTCAAACAGTACATTTACTTAAATGGATATATAAAAAAATATTGTATGATATTATTCAATCAAACAGGTGATATTTTATCATTTATTTAGAAAAATTGTTTTATTATGTGTTACACCAGACAAAAACAATATAAGTAGCTTTCTTTAATATAAGAAGTGTTTTTTTCTTTAAAAACATGCTTAGTATATATTAAGTGCTTCTTGTTTATAAATTACTAGCTGTTTTCCGCGGCTTCGCACGCTTTACGTAAGTTTTTTCCATGTATTTGCACTTCTGTTTCAAGTTCATTATATTTCTAACACCGATGTAGAGTTTGCCTTGTTGTCACAATTAAGAAAATCTGTGTATGCTTTTTATATAGCCATTATACACGTACATGTACGAGTATTTTATTATAAAGCGGTCTAACAGTCAAGCTTTAAGATCAACCACATATTTATCATAAAGATAAACATTTATTCTAATTTAGTGCCTTCAAATAGTCTTTGGTAAATAAATATACGTAACTGTTTTCTACGTAGTTGCAGTTTATAATTTGCAGGCACTTTGAAAACTTTTATATTTTGCAGTGCACCTCGTGGTGAGATTTATAAATGAGTATAGCAAATAAACCTTCTCCGTCAAAAAGTACGTATACATTCAAATTTTCATAATGATCGGTCAAATAGTGTACGTTTCCATAAAGGACAAACACACAAAACATTCATATATATATTATTCTATTTACATTTATTTTTATCGACTGGAACTAAACACAAGCCAATGTTCGCATAAGAAATTGGAAAATTACTCAAAAATGTTTCTAAAATATAACTCAGTTTATTCTTAAAAAGGCTATATGCATACTGATTGTTTATAATAATTGAAATAGAAAATATTCCGCCAGCGAACAAAAAAGTTTTGGTCAAATTACTAGTATGTAATCTTTTAGCATGATCATAACGGAAGTGTAGTTCCAAATGGAAATTCCAACTGGTGACATTATGTTTTTTACACTCCGTTGCTCCGTCGTGCTTTAAGATTGGTTTTACAAATTCTAATCCATTTAATTGTGCACCTGATGAGACAATGAGAACTCCTCTCTACCTGTATTACACTTGATGGCTTCTGTGAAACCGTACAGAAGTCTTTTCATGTAGGTATCTCTAAACGATGTCAAGGGTACGTTTTTAGCATTTTATCGCCGATTTTATAGTTCTTACATATTAACCTGTGTCAGCCTGTAACAGCATCAGATTTTAGACATTGCACTGAGAATATGGTGAATTGAAGCTAATCTCAAAAGTCTCAATAAATCAGGCCTTCCCTAGGTTATTCACAAAGAAAGCAGGAAGGGCTATCTTCCAATTTGCGAAAGGTCTGCGTGGCGGAAGTGACGAGTATTGTTACATCTCAGGTAGAGAAATGAACCTTGCAAAACCAGAGCGATTTATGCCAAAACGGGAACCTTCATTTTCATGACGCTTTGCGGAAATATTAGCATCCTCAACAACAGAATAATGTTCAGAAACTGTATAATTTCCTGAACATATTTGGGCGGGATGAACCTTATCACCATTGCTAGGTGGTGGCTGAGAGTGGTTGAGATTTTATCAACCTGTAATCAAGTTTTTGCAACAGATGTACAGACAAGAGAGGGCTATTAAAATAGGATCGAACTGCAGGGCTTTAAGATATTCCATATGCTCATAGAAGAGTAACAAAAGCACTAAACAGCTTTATCTAAATCACTATGGAGGTCTAGTACGTGATTCATATGTAGTGTAGTGAGGTGTCTAGAGTTATGATAACGTTCACGAAATAAGTTATACGCTATCAAGTAGTTAGGGGCAGCGAGATTTAGCAATTTCACTAAATTGCGAGGCTCGCCCGATAAGACATACTACAAATACTGAAACTTAGTTATGTTAGGTACAGTTGTGGTGGATAGTAGAGTCAAATAAATTATTAAAGGAGACCCATTGTAGTGAGGATGCATCAAAGTGTTTTAAATCTAATTTAGGAAGCTTTACGTGTGAGGACAAAGTAAGAGGAAGCTTGTGAACCTGTTAGCGTAGAGAGGGAGATTGATCTAGTAAGAAGTGGCTCTGATAGCACTTCAATGGCACTAGAGATCTGGATATGAAAGTCATTTATATTGTCTACATCCTGAGAGAAAACACTCTATTGTCCATGGTTTCATCTAATTCCAAAACACGCGCATGTAAGGCCTCAAAATCATTACGCCTATTAGAGATTTAAGCTTTGTAGATACAAAGTGTATTAAGTTTTACTTGAGCAATAGGAAGGGGTTATGCTTCAACTTTCAAGACGTGATCTCCAATTTTCGTAAGTCGCGCTTTGATAAAATCAGTCGTCTTGCGGTAGGACTAGATAATCATTTCATGAAGCATATTAAACTACCTTTACTGCAACAAAATATAGCTGAGAAAATAAAACAAAACAAAAACAATACCTACAATGTAAACCAGGCTGGTATATACAATTAAAGTGCCCACAAACAATGATTCAACGATATAAAAAGTAATGAGAAGCGAAAAATTTCAAGAAGCCTACAAACGAAACACTGTGCCTAAGTAGCAGGCTTAAAATTTAAAGTTAGTTTTAGTGAGAGCTGAACATATTCATTGAGTAAAACTGCGACTTTCATTAGGCTTTAGGAGAAAATAAAAGTAAATCTTAAAATAGAGATATTAATTAGACTATAATACGTTATTCACAGATTAAATTAACCAATATGACTTAACTCAATTGAAATATTAAAAACCTATCTATTCACAGCACAGAATACAAATTGAAAAGAAAAGTACAGTATAGATATGTAATTTCTACTTTCACTTCTATTTAATTTAAAGAGAGAAATATAAATATTTATATCTAATCCACTCTGGATAAGTAAACAGAAAATTTTATGATACATTGTACATATTTTGAATAATGAAACATAACTTTAAGAGGGCACATATTGCAACCTGTCAAAATACAGTACTAGTTTAATTAAGTAACAGAGAATTACGTAAAATTACTTTTATATACGAATTTCTACTTAGCTTTAAATTATTTCCTGTCATTAAACCTATATATTGTCAGCAATATATATAAAATAAATCGGAACCAATAAACAAGAAATCAGTTGTTACATTTTACAAACAATCTTATAAACAATATTTAATAGAATAAATTAAAACTACAGTTACTAGTTTAAGTGATTAAATGAGGTGACGTAAATATAAACTTAAAAATATAAATTCGTGGATAATATTGATCCTATTTGTTAAGAAAGATTTATTTAATTACACTTTGATCATACTAATTTAAATTTCCCACGCAAATTTGAATAATAAAATAAAAAGTAAGTGTGCTAGATCGGATTGAATTGTTCTGTTACGTAAATAGGTTTTTGACGTTTTAAGTAAAATTAAACTTTGGAAAGTTATAACAAAAGAGAAGCGTCCGTAATCTGATATACGTCCGTATGTCACTTATCAGAACAGGCACTAGTGGTAAATAGTTGGATTCTTTCGTGAGACATCCAACTAATGCGTTTTTTTTAAGAAACGTAATACAGTTTTGTTAATTAAGGGATCAGCGTAGATGTTTTTTAAGGATCATTTATGACAGTGGATAATTTTAAACGTGTAACAGAATTTTGGTCATTTGCCGTCGTTTTAGTATGTTGCTAAATTGGAAACACTAAAATTAGAGAATTGGATGTTTCTTTGCTTGATGTTGTAAAAGCTTAAAAATTAAGTACTCCTTGCTCATAATAATCAAAGAATCTATATATTTTAATGAACACAATTAAGTAATATTTAGGAACATAACAAGTTTTACGGTTTTAAATAACTATAAAAATATTTCATTAACCGTCATGATAAGCGTTTACACAAAACAATATATCACGCAATACGCTCTACGAAAAACGTATGTATGTCTGGAAACTTTATTTAATAACGCATGTTTTTTGTGTTTTTGTTTTTGATCATTTGTTCCAGTGGAGCTTGAGATATAGTTGTATACAGAAGTTCACAAATTCCACTGAAGAATGTAGGTTTTTACTGTAACATAATTTTTACAACATATTACTGAAACGTTCTACCGTTATGACTTTTGTCAAACCGTGGAGAATTAGCTTTTGATAACGTGACAAATCTTAAAATTAATTAATTTTGTCTATACTTAGACGGTTAGATACATTTAAAGATACATTTATTTAGATTATTAGACATATATAAATATACAGATATAACTGCATATTAATGCACGATTATTATAAAAATTTACGAATTTCATTGAACAAATTAGAAATATATCAGTGGAAATATGAATTTTGTGTACTGTGTTGATTCGACAATAAATAATGTCTTTGCATGTTCTTTCAAAAGAACAAAATAAAAAGAAGAATACGTTAAAAATTAATTTCTTAGAAAAAATGTGATACGTTGCAAAACTATTAATTTGTTAAATAAATGTATAGATTTACTAAATACTTACACAAAGGTCTGGTAAAGCAAACGTTCTGGATAAAGTTACGGAACATATTTCAAGTTGAATTTTGAACTTAGTAAAATGTGTAAAAAATGTGTTTGATAAATTTATGGAAAAATTGCATTATAAACTAAGTATTCACTTTAAATAAATCATTGTGACGAAGTTACTGAAATCTTGACTAAGCGTATATTTTACAGTTTCAAATTTTTAATATATGCTAAAGTAATAAATCATTAAAAATGTTATAATATAAATATTCAGTAATGTGTGTTGGTGATTTTAAACATGATTATTAAAAACATTTGATAAACGTCAGAATTTATGAAATCAATTCGTTTTTTAAATATATAGTTATAATTAGGTTTTAAAGCTGTCATTGTATTTAGTAATATAAATGTCTCTTTGTACAAATAACTCAAACATTCAAACTATGTTCTTGCGACATCTTCATGAGTGACAAACCTAGCTATATTTTAGTCTAACAAATTGGGTGTTCATCGAAATCGATTTTAACAAGGTTAAATGCTCATGCAACATATTAGGTACGTATCTTTATCATTTTTCGATATATAAAAAGTTAAAACACACAGACGGAAAATACATTACAGTGACTGCATCAAGTGAACCAATGTTATACATCAGAATAGCTTTTAAACAAATTATAAATTTGATCGTATGTTGTAAAATAATTTTGTAAGAAACGTCCGCTTTCAATATTTAATTTTCATTATATATATATATTTTTATTCATCTATTTTTATATTTACGTAATACAGGTTTTTAAAATTCTTAAGGTAAACGATTAATTAAATTGAAAAATATATAATTACAGTTACATGATAGTTATAGTGGGCTATAAATACATGTATCACCATTGTTATCTATAGGAGCGGAGAAAATAACTACATGAACGTGGGTTATCTGTGGAATCAATAGAAGATAATACTATGTTGACGCAGCGTCATTAACCCGGAAGCTCTCAATATCAAGTGAGGGCTATACGATGAGAGCAACAGCTACAATGGGGCATTGGTTTTGCGTGTCAAGCCAGTGCTGAACATAATATAAGTAAAATACTGTTTATACAGCTTTATTGCCTCTTTGATATGTGCAAGATTGTTTATATCATCTATACCATCATCATACCTATTTTATGTAGCTTTGTCATACTTCGGTCGTATTTTTCTGTACTTTATATATATGTGTGTGTGTAATAAAAAAAGTTACAGTAAACACTCCGTTTCCTTGTATTATTGTTACATTTCGTTTCCTAATCCATTTTACCTGCACGTTTAAATACATTTAATGCGCAGAGATAAGTAAATACATATAATGTCTTGCATAACATTTATTTATAGGAATATCTAGTCTTATTCAACTAAATCTAACTGCGAAGAGTAAATAGGTGTAACAAGATATTCAATAGTTATTTTACTGTTACAGTTTTACAGTTTTATATATATATATATATAAACTTGGATTTTTATAAATAATTTTAACATGTCGGTGTTGGATCAAACAAATTTTTTTTAATTAAATAACAAATGTTTTTATTTTACTCTCAGAAGTTTAATGTTAGCAGATTTAAAAGTGTGTTTCTTTATAACTTATAAAGTGGGATGGGTTTTAAGTAGAAAAATCCTATAATTTAGCTCCCTATAGGAATATTATATCATTATGTTTTTCACCTCATATTGAAGTGATAAGAAAATGGCGTTGTTAGGACAACAAAGCTGACGCCTGCATTTGACAACGTGTCACCAAACAGTGTGTGACAATTGTCGGTTCGTGTCACTGCATATCGAAGTTCTACAAACACTTTTGAACCAAAAGGCTTAACCAACTGATGAGGCTCACTTAACATAATTATCGAACGTTTTGCATTAAATGAATACGCCTTTTACCAGTCTGTGTGATGAGGTTTATGTCATATTATTCCTTTGATTGCTAAAATAGTTTAATTAGTTTATAGTTTTTTCATTCTCATTCAAAATTGTATCAAATAAGTACTTGTAAAAGCCAATAAAGAAAACTCAAATTTGACACCGTAAACACAATATTTAAAAATAATTTAAACGGTCGGAAATATACCAGTAGGCTTCTCAATCCTAAATAGGTAGATATATTTATTTTACCGGGACAACGAGCAAACTCAACTATCAATGTTAATATATTAAACCGGAAGTAGATCAGTGAAGCTGGATCTAAGTAGGTTTTTTAACCAAAATTGGTTTTTGAAACCTAAATATAAATTTTGTTATTCGGAAATCAAGGAAAACTCGGTTGCGACATCGGAAATATAATTCATTTAAACCATAAATGCTCCTACACGCGAAAAAAGTTATATAAATGTTATTATCTCAACGTATGGTTATCTAACCAAGAACGGCGAAATAAAGTGTACCTGATCATGTTATGATTAAAGTAGAAAGATATAATCGACTATTATATTAAATCATAAATACTTTTAATAAGTAGATTAAAGGCTTACTAAATTGGGGGCGAAGCTGCGGGTTACTTCCAGTATTTAATTATTACCATAACATTTGAAACGCTTGATATTGAACGGATACTGACTAAGAAGAGGACTTATGTTCTACAGGTAGCATATCCACAGCACCCGTAAATACTGAAAAAATTGTTATTATAATTTATGATGCGATAGGTACAGTTATAAGAAAAATTACTAATCTATTTCAGACACAGTATATATCTGTTCTAAACAATCATATTCACGAAACAGAAATTACCTGAATCAATAAAACAATTCTATTAAGAATTTAATATAATTTCTTTGCTTTTAAAAATATAACAATATATAATTGTGATTGCATGGATATCGGCTAAAGTATTAAACACTCAATTAAAATACAGCAAATAATATTTAATTAAAAAAAGGTTACACTGAAAGGAAATTGCAAAAATAATAATCTAAATTCAAAACTTAGATGCCATTAATAATATTTAGTGCGTGAATACAAACTTGCCTCATATATTTCAACACTAGTAGAAAGGATGTGTCCCAAGTCTTGTCATGATAAATGCCGCACTTCCGCCAAGAATACAATACATTCGACCCAAATCTTTCACTAGTCTTTTCCGTATTTTATACTGTGAATAATACATAATCTTTGGTGGATCATATTACTCTACAATTCTATCTTCCATATTTTATCTACGATGCTGAAAGCCATATCTATACACTTTAAGATTTTTTAATTGTTAAAATATATCTTTACATTTTATTTATAATGCGTTGTTAAAGGTTTACTGCTTATACCTACTAAAAGATTTACGATAGAGAAATAATTGTTAAGTAATCAAAAACAATAATTTATTAACAGGTCTTTCTAGGTTCTCCCAATAATAGGAGTCTGCCTTTCATTTTCGCATATAATTGATTTACGCTACACCGATTTTAAGAGTTTTATTTGCCATATTAAATTATTGTACATATACAAGTTTCAAATCCTGTTTAGATTTTTTTTATCAGAGCTAAAATAACATGAGAATTTCTAGAGACTCGGTAAAATAATATAATTGAAGAGAAATTAATGTACAAACAAGATTTATGATTATTTCTATTGAGTTGTTTTCATGGCAGGTTCCTTAGATTGAAACAATGCACTCTATGCAGATTTTCGATGGAAAAAAGCTTCTATTCTATTAACAATCAACCTAATTATTACACAATTTTTAAATATTAGTTATAATTTTGTGCGAGACCTTTATTTTGTGCTAATCTGAATAAAATTTGTTCTTTAATGTAATTTTCAAATACAAAACATAAAACAAAACAATATCACGACATAAAAAAAATTATAAATCGTGATGATGTACACGTTGAACATTCGTTTCTCCTCTCGTGTCAATATAAATCAAATTAATATGTACAGTATTATATTTAAATATGATTAAATGCGTAACCATATTTAAAAAACTGCATTATAAACCATATTAAGTTATTTAATAAAAGTATTGAAAGTTTGATCAATAATAGTAATATTATTGTCAGTTATTATTAGGTACTGCCATTCCATCACACTGAAAGATCAGTTATGAAATGTGTGTGATTCAGTATATTAACAAATGTGTTAATTACGTTACGAATGATCGTTACGCAATTGTAATTAATATTTAGTTTCATGATATTAATGTGTTTTAGTCACTTATTCTCTGTAATAGTTCACTGATTATAATTTCTTGTTTAAAGAATTTTACGTTAAATACAAATGCTTCATGATACATGACTGATTTAAACACCCCCTCCCATATTAGTATAGTGAATACCATTATACAAATCGGAGCATTAAGACAAGATATTGAGACTTATGTCCGTAAGTATTTAACATTCCCCATTAAAATAGTTACTAATGCTGGATTTGTAGTACGTATTAACCTTAATAATGTATTAAAGAGTAAAATATTAGTGAAGTTTCACAACCATAACTCTTCTAGTTAAAGGTTAGTTTAAATCATTAATGTCACTACTTAAAGGTCATTTGTTTGTAGATTTTTATATTGAGTTGGCGATGTCAAGACTTCGTGTTATACAACTGCTGTGGAGTTCGTGGTTATCAGCATTCTTGGAGCCACGGTGAATAGTGGCCGTTCAGTCTAAGGTATGTAGTTATATTTGGAGGATTTCTGGCACGTCAGATATAAAAATCATGTTTACGGCTATGTATATATAGTGCTAGAAAAATCAGAGATATTTTAGTATCAAAAAAATATTAGTCTAGCTATCGATTATTATACACATATAAACAGATTATTATAACACATTATTGTTATCGGCCGTAAAAAGAAACAAATATTTAACAGTGTACGTCACCCTATACATAGAATCATTTAACTCCCTTAAAGCATTTCTCCAAATTTCAAAGAATGTATCCTATCCATTTTGTCACCTAGTTCCATAAAGTAGTATTAAATATTTGGTAATGTATTTTCAACAGATAATTAGCTATTAACTAATTGTTTTGTCAAGGTTATTCATTTTACCATAATTATCAATTAAACGTTAAAAAATATGTAATTGAACTTAGTTTAGTATAATCAACTATTAATGTTCCAAACCGTTTTAAAAATTAAAAGTTTCAAAAATCTTTGACATTGAATACAACATATTTGTTCTGAGATCTCTCTAACTACACTATTCGATTGTACTATGACAAAAATTACTATAAAGAATTATTAGTTATTAACAATGTCCTAACAAATATATTCCTTTTTCAATTAATTAATGTGGTTAGGTTCAAGTGCTGCTTATTTCGTGACAATAATATCAAATATACCGCACAATATGGCAGCGACGCAAGGGATACACATTAGTGGCGCATATGGTTCACGCACAGACGTAGAATATGTAATTGGTAGTATGGAATAAGCTCTTATATCAGGTCAAAAGTTATTTAGGATAGAATATGACTTAAACGCGATCTTAAGATATTTGTATTTTGTTGAAATAACCATAATATAGTTTGAAAATATTTCCGCTACTATACTGAGTATTGTTTATTGAATAATGTTCGAATAAACAACATAATTGTGAAATAAGTTTGTATACAGGATAATAATTATTTCTGTACCCTAAAACATTGTAGCAGATTAAACAATGTTTACAGTTTAAGAATTGTAATAGTCTTGGAGACATCAATAGGGGTTTCTTTGGTTTCTGTTGTCAGATGTGTAAATTATAGAATTCAATATCAATAATTTATAATTGATACATACGGCATGAATTATATTATTGTGATTTTTTTATACTACTTCTTGTCTGTATACTCTCTAAGATAAATTACCTCTGATATTTTTCCTATAAAAGCTTTTCTTCTAAAATTTAAATAATAAATAAAAGTTCTTAGTCTTACAAGCAATAGTGTTATCTCAGCATTTCCAGGCGTTACATAACTCTACCAGACTGCCTTGATAGGTGTTACTAAATGTATCTCTAATTAATAAATTAATATATTGCATTTAGAAAAAAAAACGATCATGAACCTATAACTTTTATTTTACATGTAATAATTAGGGTGATGTACTTAATTATATCAATTTAATCCTAACAGTATCAAATAACATTCAATCTCCAGTGAATATTCTATACCGGATATTTGATACAATTTATACTTAAAATCGCTTTTAAGCTGTAACTACTACAGGTATTTATAACATTTACTTAAAGTCTTATAAAACAAATACTTTCTTAAATAACTGACAGATTCAGTGTGGACAACAAGTATGTTGATGCCTAGCAATATATCAAGTGTATAGGTAGAGGAGAGACGTGTGAACTGATTGCCAAGGTCTGAGGATATATTGCTTAGTGCACAATCTGGGTTGTAACCACCCAGAAGTGATAACTGGCGTGCTTTCTTCATCCCGAATCGCGAATAAAACTTAATGAAATAATTGCATTCTACGTTTAACGTCGACTTTTCTTTCACCGTTATGTGTATTGTAAATAATTAAAGAAAATTGTAACTAAACAATCCAACTTATCAAACATTTTATATATATATATATATATATATATATAATATTGTTATATATATTTTTTTTATTTATATGTGTATATGAGATTTATTTAGTGGTTGTATATTGTATTTGCTATCCCACTAAAACGTCCATTATGACTTGTAGTATGGCAAACTAAAAAAATACACAAGATAATAGGGGCGATGGAAAAGGACTGTTTGTAATTATAGTGTTAGTAGAAACAAAATTAACATTTACAAGAATTTATGTGAAATTCAATAAAAGTATTTAAGAAGCTCATCCACGCTCTTTCTCTCTATCTCTACTAAATATCCGGGTAGTAACAAGAAATGTCAACATAATTTACAGCAGACGACAAGATCCGGTAAACTTGCTGCGAATAAATTGTCTTGTCTCTAAGAGAGAATCTCTTAGTTCACCGGAAGACTTCTGATCGATATAGAGCAAGTATTGGATGTATTCAAAGGTTTAATATGTAAATTATGTATCAAATATAATGTAAAATTCTAACCATTTAAAATCCAATAGCAGGTGTTAAGTCAAGGTTTAAAAAAGACTAATCTTACTGTTTATATATATATATATATATATATATATATATATATATATATATATAGTTAATCTTTATTCTTCAGTGTGTTATTTAAGTGTGTTTAAATATCTAAGTACAGGTTTTTGAATCGGGTTTATATTTCTATTCGAAAATAATAATATTATAAAAATAAAATTTAAATGTAATAGGATATTTAAAATTTTATAATAGCGTTAATTATTTATGTGATTTTATCATCTTTCGAGCAAAGGCAAGCACGAGTGCAACTAATCACTAATGAATGCATAATAGTAAAATTATTAACATGTTAAATTTGAGGATGGAATGTAAAAATATCTGTTACAGGTGACACTTTGATAAAACCTAGGAGTAATTTCTTTTGAAATTTTCCATGAAGTTCGACACACAAATAGATGTGGAAAGAAACTGTAATTGATTGTATAATGCCAACCAACTATGTTTTAAAGATCATTCCATAAGTTGAAAGGATAGCATATATCAGTTTTTATTTCATTAGACAATTATGAGAAAATATTAGAACTAATGAATATTTCGCCTACGCTGGGGAGAAGCCATGAATGCTAGGGTATTTAACGGGAAACTTTTTGCGGTAAGGTTGCCTATTTGGGTAAAATAAGAGAAACTTTTAATTCCATTTAATTATCGAGTGGGTTTTACCTAATTACTTAGTGGCGAACGTTGAGTTTCTACAGATTCACCTTTCTCGTTATGCAGCGTCTGAAATCCAACGGTGCCATAGTTTTCATGACCATAGCCTTCTGAAATCAGGAGTCATGATTGTTAGAAGAGGTAAAACAATTTTGTGATGAAGAAACTCTTTGTAATGCTTCAACATCAGAGACACCTATAATAAAAACATAGTGTAATTTTGGTGAAGAAGTATTCTCATTGCCTCATCAGGTGTAAAGTTAAGTGCACTACGGTACTTGCAGTATGTGCAAGCAGTGAGTATTTGCAAGTTATGTTTAATGCTGGAGTGTGGTGACGGTCACTCATTCAAAGTCACTTGGTATCCATGAGGGTTAATTTTTCATGGGCAGTAACGCTGACTATTTTGTTTTATCATGCCATTGGGTACTTTTACATTAGTAAAGCAATAGAAGGGAGTGATAATTGATAAAATAATTTTTTTTTGTTTAGTCTTTGACATTTTATAGACTGCAGATACATTTTGACAGCTATCAGAATGATTGGTCTTACCTATCCTCAGCCAATTTGTTTCACTTAAGTATTACATATAAATTTTAAATTATTTGTTTTTAACATAACCTACATTTAAAAATATTTATTGCAAGTATTACCTACTCCGTACACATACTTTAGTTGTCCTAAAGAACTAAATTGATAAATATAATTCGTAATATGTGTTATCTTCATTAATATTTTATCTCAGGGGATTTTTATATTGAGTCGGACACAATGAATATTTGAATAACTAACCCTTCAAAATACGTATAAATACAAATCACTATTACAAACATGTGAGAATCACGACGTTATAATAATATGTGAATCAATAGAGATGTGATATTGCTTATATAGTACGAAATACCGTATTTCAGTTTTATACCAAACAAGTAATTCCAACTTTGATTCGGAAAATTTCAATTGTTACAGGCTTAGTCAGTACAAAAGATGTAATACGCCTAGTAACAGATCATATTTATGGGGAGACAAGATACGTGTGAGTCGCTTCTAAAAGTATGAGGATATATTGCTTGATGGAAGATGTGTGTTGTAACCACATATAGCAGATAAAGTGGCTTTCTCCTCTGATAATTCTTATTTACGCCTAAGCTATAACAGGCTTCATTTATTGTACATGATTTACGTTTTAAATTTGATTTTTAACAGTTTTGATATAATTAGATTAGTTAAGATTTATATCGTATGATTTATTACAGGGCGAGTAAATTTTACAATAGGTGTTGTTTTTTTTACTCGCAATTTTTATAGTATTAATAGTCACCTGCAGTTTGTAAACAATTTCTTTCGAATAATTTACATCATAGACATACAGTCACTTTGAAATGACGTACTCAATACTCCTTGCGATAAGTGATCGCTTACTTATATCACACTCACACACACACACACACACACACACACACACACACACACACACACACACACACACACACACACACACACACACAAAATCCCTTGAGATAAAAATATTAATGAAGATAACACATATTACGATTTATATTTATATGTTATATATATATATATATATATTTATATGTTATATATATATATATATATATATATATATATATATATATATATATATATATTACAGTCTCCTTAAACATTTCCTAATTATTTGACTTTCAGTTTAAAGAGCAGTGAATAAGACACCGAAGTGAGAAAGAGAAACTGGATTTATATCTAATAGATCTTGCTGCAAAAACCCATGAAATTTGATACAATAGCTCTAATGATTCTGTAACTCTTGAGTTTTTGGGCTGATGTGACATATTAATTAGTCAAAGTTGAAAAGTGAATATAATGGATGTGTTATCTTTATCTTTTTCCTAATATAACAATTAGATCCTATTCAATATAGTGTTTACTCTGGTTCCCACTATATCCACTATACTCTTGTTCACGTACGTATTTATTTTCTTTGTAAAGTCTTTGATATGTTGTTAGTGATAAATTTGGTTATCAAAACCAATGATTGAAACGCTAAAATTTTGGAAACTAAATAAAAAGAGAACCACAATTACCACGATGTTGCGAGTAACTACGATACTTCATAAGCCATTATTAGGACAATGAAGGAGTACACTACACGTTGTGTCACGTAACAGGCTTCACTCTGGTTGCATGAAATATCTCAACACAATAAATTATTTTATTCGCGAGATATCTGGCAAACATATTGACAAATTATTATACACAGATTTTATTATTATAACTGTATCAGCCGAATTTAATGATGCTTCAACCATTTTGTGTATTTATAAATATGTTTCATATACGGTTTAAAGTCTGCTGGTGAGATCTGGAAACCAAATTGGCTACCAATATATTAAAATAAAACTAGTAAAATAAAACTAGTAAATTCCCGATTGGAAAACTGTTTTAGTTAGGATTCATCAGGCAGACTTATCAGGCCGCGTATCAGTCAATAGTGTAACATATCTTATTCACTAAACTTTTATTGTAAAAATGGACTTTGGTTAACACCTTATTATAGCAAGTTAACTATCTAACTTCCAGTAATCTCCAGTAGCCCCTTATATCACACTAACTTTCAAACTACCATATCTGGTATAATCCGGCAATAATTAAACACCCTTCGGCTATAAGCTAATACAGAGCCTCTGGTTCGTGGATTTTGAATTCAATCTAATTGAAATAACGCTTAATTTCTACTCACTGTTTAGGTTTTATACCACAATACCTTTCTTATCTGGTATAATGTGTTGATAATTAAGCAAATTTCTGCTCTAAGTTGATAAAGAGCTTCTGGTTTGTGGTTATTCTTTTTACTATTCAACTTGTAGCAAAATATCTGTTAATGTCTACTTATTTTTGGTTTTTATACCAATATCCAATAAGTATATATTTTAAGGCGTTTAGTTACATATATTCACAGATGAAAAGTTTAATTGATACTATACTGTACAAAGTGCGAAGAGATAAAGCAACCAAGTGCACTATTTAAACAGAAAAGTTGTATCGCTATACCTCTCAATAACAGTAATTGATAATAATATTAACACTACGTTTCGAGATCTGCAATCTGATCTCTTCTTCAGGTAAAGAAACTAACCTAATACATAATATTACAAACTTACAAAAAAATTGTTTCACTGAACGATGGCAAATGTCCGGAAAAATCCTGTTTCCTTCACAATCCTTCCATCGTCAAAAATAACCTTCAAACAAAGAAGGAGATAATAATTACTTCTAAAAGATAAATTATTTATAATCCTATATACAATAAGCGTAATTATGTTCTAGAATGCATATTATGTACATCAATGTAAGGATGGAAATATATGCTAGTCCTACAATGCAGGCAGATGTACAACATTTTAAAACCATCTAGCCATATAATAATTTATAAAATTCGCTCGAAATCATGAATTCATCCATAAGACCCAAATGTTAGTTAAAGTGTTTTAAAGGGAAAGGACATTTTACTGATTCAGCAAGAATAATTTTATGACAGTAAGAATTATTTGAGGAAACTGGAATAAAATCATTGATGATATCAGGTACAAGTGTCTGGAGACCTTTGCATACTATTCAATGTGTGCTTGTTGCAAAAATGGATTTTAAAACCGTTTATATAATTTTTTTTATTCTAGAGATCAGTTTTAATAATAATGATTATATTACAGTTGATGCACAGTTCAAAAGATTTACAGAAGAATATTACAAAAATAAGTTTAATAATATTGACATCTAGTTCAAAGTAAACAACTTCTCCTAGTAGTGAATGTATAAATATATTTTTTAAGTAAATAATACAATTTTAATTTTAATCTTGCACGTACAATATATACGTTTTGTATGAATAAATTTTAAATAGTTCTGAGGAATTAGGTAAGTCATTAATAAATATTTAAGCTATATAAGTGTATTAATATTTAGATTTTATTCAACTTTGCTTTTTAGTAAAATTACTACATTCAGAGAAAACTTATTTACTTGCCACAACCAATAGTATAAAGCCTTAAAAAGGTTTGTTTTTGCAGCTAAGACAAACTAATCCACATAGGAGAAAAACAAATAAAAGTGCTATGTAAAGTGCCTGCGTTAGTACGGTGCCATATTGTGTCACGAGAGTGAGACATGAGAATTGAGATAAAGGAGCATTGGAATATCTGAAGGCGTAGTGTCAGCTGAAGACTTTCTTTAACACCTCATTGACACACGTTCAAATTAAACCAGCTGTTATGTCTCATTCGTTTTATAATGCCAGAAATTCGTATATTTTTTTTGTTATCTTTGGAGAAAGAAGCTAAAATATAGCACTTTTTCAAAAAACGGACCGTTGCGCTGCTTCTGAAGTGACGGAATATTTTTGATAGGTAAGATCCAGGAGGAAAGCTTGAGGGCAATAATCTCAGTATTGTCTCCTGGGAAAAAGGGCAAGCCGGTTTTGAACCAGACAGTAAAGTTAAAACAGGCAAGAGGCGGCTCGCCCTTGAGCTTATGTGTAGGCTTTCAACAGTCCTTAACACTTGGGTAGCCTCACTAACTCCAAAACTCATCTGCCGCAATAGAATACTCCTATCAAACTAATCTTAAACCCCTGGAATATCTAAAGTGGTGTGACGTTCATGGAAATCCATTAGGTTGTCCAGATTAAAATGACATTGTATCTCCATATATACATTGTAGGTTTTACTAGCAGCTGTAAACCAGCCAGAAGTGGAACCTCCTGGTATATTTTTATTAAAAGAAAAAAAAAACTATTTAAGAT
The DNA here is from genome assembly GCF_021130785.1 of Homalodisca vitripennis. Lineage (NCBI taxonomy): Eukaryota > Metazoa > Arthropoda > Insecta > Hemiptera > Cicadellidae > Homalodisca > Homalodisca vitripennis. The sequence continues at coordinate 124,784,014 of NC_060208.1, read as the reverse complement.
CTGGCAGGGTTCTGTCTTACACAAAATGTGTTGTACAAATACGGTATTCATATGAGCGTTATAGATAGTGAGATGTGCTACGTGGGTAAGTTTAGTTTAAACAATGTGTGTGTTTCAGATACAGGGCTATGGTCATCAGAACCGTATATGGCTTCCACTACAATTGGCGAAACTATAAAATGGTATTAGTATTGTTCTAATATGTGTAGTCTAGACAGTGACATGTGCTACGCAACTGAGTTTTATTTTAGCTATGTGTACCGGATATAACGCTGTTCATCAGTTCGTATAGTCCAGTCCTTCCACTACAAGTTGCAACAACTATTACATGTTACTAGTATGTTCGTCAATTCCGTATAACACCAAAACTACTAAAAATTTGTACCTAATAATAATTTATTTACATATATTTTAATTTTTATTATTTAATTATGTAAATTATTCTTAATATATAATATTAATGTGAGAATCACTTGAAGATAAAGATGTGGAATAAATTATTTATTATTAATAATATACCCGACATTACATATTAAGCATTAACCATAAAACGGTTAACAGTCTAGTATTAGTTAGAACATTTAAGTTAGCACTATTTAAATGCATAGTGCTAACTACCAAGTGTAATTATTGTAATATTTCGTTGGCTAGTTGCCTGCTTGCTAACTCGTGATATAGTTTCAACCTATCAGTATTGTCATCAGTTTCGTGTGTTTCTCACATTAAAATATTGATAGTTTTACTCATAACATATGACAAATGGTGTCTATGAATACGTTCAATTAAATTTTTATAGACTAATCTAGTACATATTTAGGATTATATTATGAAGTCCTCTAGAAGTTTCTTCACTAATATTACTATTAATTCCTATTATTATTAATGAAATTAGGCTATAAATGTTTTTTCCACATGAATTGTAATACTATACCCTTCATATTTACACGGTTATTTCACTAATCTTTGTAAAATTATAAACTTATTTTACGGTTAAAAAAGCCTATATTTAGTCCCAAAATTTTGTAAGTCTTGCTAAAATTATTGTACCAAATGTGATGCTTCCCCTTATGTTAAGCATTTTAATTTGTTTCTCGTAAAATAAAGTCTCCTATATGGTAATAAGTATTTTGTTATATAAACATGTATTCAAATAAACATCGTTGTTATATTAAATAATTTATTGTACGACAATTCCTCTTAATTAAAGTGGTGAGTTGCTTGTTTTTTGAAATTGCATCCCAAAATTGTAATATATATATGTTGTTTAGTCTTATATCATGAACAATATTCCAAATTCGGTTTTTTCCCTGTAAATACCATATATCTAAGTAGTACGTAGAACCCAACCATCAATAAATTTATAATTGTCTATAATTTACCATTTATAAAGTAGCAATATATAATTTAGGTTGATTTAAAAACCTGAGATAAATAAAGTAGGAGATTTATTTCAAAGAATTCAGCGAAGAAAACGAGGCTTTCCTTTGAAAGCCCTGTGGACAGAGAAACAGCTTGTACATGTGCAGCGTATGGATTAGATAAATCCAACAGGTTTATATTATGTAGGTCAGGTGCAGAGAATGTGGTAATGGTCATTGTCTTGAGCAGTTACATCTAGCGATAGTAATGACACTGTATAACAGTTTAACTATTCTTCATATACATTTACAGTTTAAATGTAGTTTTCTAACATAAATTTAGTTTTTTTATATAATGAACATGAAATACTAATAAGTTTTAATATGAGGCTCTATGAAACTCTGTATATATGATACTGAATGAATAAGCCATAGCATTTTGGTAAATATGATTCTGTAACATAATACAACTATGTAATAGTTCTTTAACTGAAAAGCTATAATATATTGCCACATATTTCGTAGTTTAAACAAATTAAATCGACATTTCCAAGTATTTAATTATAAATCAAGTGAGAAGACAACAACAATATTGTAACATTCATTTAAAAATAATTCGTTTATTATTGTTTGTTAAAGGACTTCTAATAGTTTTAAATTGGCCTCTATTTTTAAATACGTAATGTTTTTTTGCAATTATAATTTTAAATATATTAGTATAAAATGGTGCAAAATCTATATTTAATATGTAACCAGTTATTAAAGTCTAGTAACGTAGTAATTGTATATAAAAATATATAAATTAAAATAAATAAATTATAATATATATTCAGTTTAAATTAAAAAAATATAAGTTACATTACAATTAATAGGAATTTTCCATAGTACATAGGCATATTACTTCTTTATAAATTTAATGGGATATGTACGCTTTTAATGGGATATGTACGCTAAAATATGTATGTATGTGCCTAGATATTTGTTATTTTCCAATTTTATATTCTAATTAACTACTTATATTCTAGAAGTTTTGAAATACTTTTATGCGTATTTAATATAGATTTGTGCGTGCGAAAGAAGTACATCTAACTAACAATAAATCGAAATTGATAGAATATTTACTATCGATCCCAATATTAATGTAAGCATACGTATACGTGTTATACAAACATCTGATAAATAAATTGTTAATATCGATTAAACATTTCATCTATATCCAGTGGTAGAACTATAAGCAATGGACTATAACATTTTGTATAGTATCTTCAGGAATTAAAAAAAAAACAATCATTGAATTAGTTTTGGGAGTTGTTGTGCGCGCGCGCGCGCGCGCTCACCCGCACACGCACACTCACACACACACACACATCACACATTTAGAACCTTTTGCAAGAATAATATTAATAATAGGGTATGGCCTGCTCTATAAGAAAATCTTTATCAAGTGGTTCCGGAGCAGCCCACTCTTTATGTAGTGATTTCTAAAGTTTTGAACCTTTCCAATTCCAAAAGATTTTAGATGTTCATGTTTTAGAATTCCAAAGATACGTAATGCTTATTATTATACCCAAAACTTATGCTTCACAAATGTGGGATACAAGGTCAGTTGTATATTCTAAAGAACAAAGCCTCGCATAAGTGTCAGCTTACAGTATATGAAGAGGTTGAGAATAGTGGGAAAGAACTATTTATATTTTATAATCCAAGAGTTCGTTTACAAACCAAAAACGAAATCCTGTTACATCCATATTACTGGTCGGATAATTTTTTATGTCCATTACCTTAGAATCATAATCGTTACATATAGAATACATTTTTAAGTTCTTCCTGTAAAGTTTACACAATGTGAATTTGTTACGAAAGTGTGTCAGACTTTTTTCTAAACAAAAATAATATACAAAATAAGACAAAATATTATAAATGTTTATTATAATTATAATGGGAGTGCTCTTATAGGGTCAAATGCAAGAAGTTCGATACCAAAACAGGTTGTTTTGAGTTTATAGCAAGTTACTTATTCCTATGATTGTATCTTGTACAAATTCTTATCATAAGCTAATATACTATTATAATAAACAACACAAATAAAAATGTTTATATGGTTTTTCCCTTCATTTATGTATAAAATATATACGTTTTATTGAGAAATGAAATATATAACATTTATCTAAAGGCGAGACATGTTCTTATAGGTAAATAAATCCAATATCAACCCTCACGCTTTTATGAGACGATCCGTAGACTATTAAGATTTAAGAGTTATAGAAAGTAGAAATGGTCGTCATATAGTCAGATTGTTACCGATAAAAATGTTAGGCGTATACATAACAACAGGGGTTTTCTAATTTAATTGTTTATTTTGATTATCGAATACGGTTATAGATTTATTTATCCAGATGATTGTTTATATAATGTTGAAATACGTATATAAAACATACATTTTTGTTGTCTTGTGTAAGTTCTTGCTTAAATTATTAGAATAGTACACAGTTGTTTGTTAATGCGACAAACAACTACAGGTTACTTAATAACATAAAATTTAAATAAAACCACACAATTGTGCAGGTATATGTTATCTTTTACAATTGAAACCCACAGTTACCGACTGAAAGGTTAGATATTCAGCTGATTATACGTAAACGTAACACACTTATACAGACCGATGCTACATACAATGTTGATTTGTTAGTCATGATTGCCACATCGGAGACAGACAAATCTGAGCCTAAGGTACTATTAACAGCACCCAAATTGGTATTTCCAACAACGTGGCAAACCCGACAGTTATTCACGTCTAATCTATTAGTTCAGTCACGACCTGCTGTATTTTATTTACTCTTGTTCTATAAACATAAAATTTGCGTTCTACAACTACTTTCTTGATTCACGGTGTAGAATGAAATAATAAATTCTAAAATTTCTAAAGATATATACTAAAATACAATGATATATACCTACACCTTTAAGTAAGATTATTAGCTAATTTCAAAATTACGCTTTTGATTATGAATTTTTGTTTGGAAACCAATTTGGCTTTTTGAATGATAAAAACTTAAATGATCCTTTATAAAATATGTTTAAAATGCATTTCGCAACAATAAGAAATAATTACTTATAGTTTTTATAAGTCTTGCTAAACATTTCAGACGCTTTGTTTGCTTTATCAAAAAACATTAATGATGCTCACTTGCAATGATCGTTGTTTGTTAGTCTTCCTGGACCTTGCAAAAGCGTTTGATTCCGTAGACAGAAGTAAACTATTACACAAACTGGAGTCCATAGGTTGTCGAGGGCTATCCCTATCTTGGTTCCGAAGTTTCCTCTCTGATCGCAAACAGTTTGTCACGGTTTGTGGGGTAGACAGTGGGGAGAGGGCCATTGATTACGGTGTTATTCAGGGAAGTACCCTTGGACCAATTCTCTTTCTTGTTTATATAAACAATGTTGTCAAGTTAAATATAACCGGCCAGTGTTTTGTATTTGCCGACGACACTGTGGTTTTATGTCGGGGTAAAAACTGGGACGATGTCTATAACAATGCGTTGCATGATTTGTCTGTTCGTAAAAAGTGGTTTGATCAAAATATTTTATCTCTGAATGTTTCAAAAACGAAATTCATGCCAATCTCACTAACACAGATAAGACCCAAATTTTAATTCTCTTACTCTGCACACTTGCGGCAACTGCATTAATACAACTTGCAAATGAGAACAGATTGAAAAAGTGGAGAAATACAAGTATTTAGGTGTAATATTTGATACGAGAATGAAGTGGATTGCCCATGTTGAATATTTAAAAAACAAAATTCGGAAATACATATTTGGATTCAAACAATTACACGGAATATTAACATTTTGTGAAATAAAACTTGTTTATTTTGCGTACTGTCAGTCTTTGTTTTTGGGGGGTATTGTTGCTTGGGGTGGAGCGCTCAGAACAACTTTGGAACCATTATATATAGTCCAAAAATCAATTTTAAAGGCCGCGATTAGAGTTGGTACTGGGTTTCCGACACATGATCTATTTAATATTTTTGAAGTTCTCAGCATAAGACAGCTTTATGTAAAAACCATCTTACTCTACATATTCAAACAACCGAGATTAATATTTAACAATGTATCCCATACATACTCTACACGAACCGCAGAATCGATAGGAATACAGCCACTGCAGCTAAACAGGTCTTTTTCAACAACAAGTCCATTTTATATTGCGCATATATTATATAGGAATATTCCGAGCTATTTGAGAAACTCTGGAGGATGTTCTGTAAGCTCTTATAAAAAGAGATTGCATGGCTGGATACTAAGTGCATGGCAAAGACGCGGCCGAAAGCGTCATAGTCTCGGGATACAGATAAGCCTACCTTGACCTCTTCACTGACCTTGACAAACAGTCCACTATCCGTTATCTTACAGGTAATCACATCCTCCGGCGGTTGGCGCGCCTTGTCTGTTGGTTGGGCCTTCGCGGGTGGCTATTGTTGGGCCCGGCGGTGGCTGCTGGACGGTTTGCCAATTCACAGACCGCTGGTGTTGATGAACAGTTGGGCCGGGGCGGTGGTCACTGGCGGTGGCCCGGTTCGCGGATGTGGTGCGTCGGTCGTACTGGAACGCGTTTCTCGTCGGGCTGGCTCTCTCGTTAGAGCAGAATTATGTCCATAACCACAACATGCATTTTTTTTGTTTATTCTATATTACAGACTTTCCTTTTTTTATTAAATTTTGGATTCCTCTCACCCAATTATTACCAATGAAAATACTCCATACTCGTCATAATGTACCAGACCAAAAAATGTCATTTTAATCTGAACCTCCTCAATATTGTATATTATATTATGTTACATGAACGGCTCGCACCCACGCACAGGCTTCAGCCTATGTGGGTGTCAATTTCCTTGAATGTTTGTAAATTTTTCGAAATAAATCTTTTTGAATTGAATTGAACATTTGAACACTGTTAAAAGTGAGGTATTGGAAAAATTGGATTTTATAAACGGTATAAGTATGGCTTTGGAACTGTTCAGGCAATTAAATGTAATTAAAGAGGTTGAATATTGTGTTATTCAAGGCAGTACATTACGACCACTATTTTATTCTTTCTTTAAAAATATTTGTAAAATTAACTTATTAGATAGACAGATCTTTATATATGTATATTATACCGCCTTGTTGTTTAAGGGTTCCAGCTGGAGCGAGGATACAGAGCGGCGGAGCGGAGGCTGTTCACTGTCAAACAATGGTTTGATCAAAATCAGCTCATAGTTAATTCACTTAAAACTAAGTGCATGGCAATACTACTGAGACTGACGGAGATACTGTAAATCTTACTTGTGTAACTCTGTACTTGTGTAGACACAATGAATGTGGCTATTAAACTGTTTGAACAGTGTCAGATTACAACTATCTCGGTGTAATATTTGATGTAAGCTTATGTAATAACTGGAGTAGACACCTTATGTGCAATAGTTGAAGAACATACTGAGACATTTTATTTATATACTTTATGTTTTACATAAAATAATAAGAGCACTATTAATCAACCCAGTTCATCGTGCATGTGTACGTTACTACAAATCGGTATTTCTGCTTGGGGTGGAAAACATAAAAGTATTCTTCTACCGTTTGTAAAGTTGTGGTTAGATCGTATATGCAACGTTTGATTGAGGGTTTACCGAGTCAGGTTTGGCTGTGAAATAAGATATATTACTACCTAGAGCTATTGCGAGACGATTTAGTAAGTAGGTTACATCGGCAGTACACCACTTTCACTTAATTTACACCTGCACATATTTTACTTATTCACTTTGAATTTTCCGCCTTATGAAGCCCCCGCCAGCTCGCCTAACCACGCTCCTACCTAAACTTTCGATGTTAATTGGTTAGTACCAATATTTTTTATCAGGATGGCTGCCTGTTCTTGAACGCTCTGAACTTTTATTTTCTAGTTTGGGTAAATGGTTCTGCGTTATTGTTGAAGACAATGTGGTAGTATTTCCTGTTTGTGTACCGGTGTCTGGAAGGACGCGGGTATCCACTTATATCCGGAGGATGTTTGTTTCGATTTGTAATGCGGGACTTTTCTATGACGATCCGTTTTTAACATCGATCTGTATGGATTTTTAACACTATTAATTATATTCCGCAGGCTTAATGACTGACTTATGACCATGTAAAGAGCCTTTCTCTTCTAAATATTTTTTCCACTGTGTAATTTCATTCGTGTGCTGAAGTTTTATAAATTAGATTTTGTTGAAGTGTCTGAAAAAGAGAGCTAACAATGGAGTCCGTTGAAAAGTAAAGTAAAGATATTAGTCAAGGGTAACTAAATGTGCAACATGAGTTCTGTGTTGTCCACTATGCTGTTGTCGTCGTGTTTGGGCTAGAAGTGGTGTTGTATTTGTAGATTGTGAACGAAGTAGATGAGTCCAATTTTCATCTAAGACTTCATTGAGGTGTTGCAATTCTTGTCTTGTTTATGTTTCGAGAGGCAATACTGTCATGGATGGAAGTTTTGACTAAGATACGGGTAGAAAATATGTTATTTAGTTGTTTTGGGGTTTTTGAAACTTAGTTATTACAGTGTTTACAGTCTTCGTAGGGTAGTGAACATTCGCCGGGTAGGATCATCTTTAATGTTTCTGTCTTTTTCGGTTTTTTGATGTACTGTTATGTCTTCTTATGTGAGCTCACTACTTTCAGGTTTTTATTATTATTTGTTAAGACAAACTTGTTCTGTGAGACTTGGGGTACGAATGGCACCGGATTTTCGTTGAAGCAGGTACATAATGAGGTAACTTGTATAGGTCATTTTGTTATGTCGAATATGCTGTGTAGACAATTACAGATTAATCACTGTTAACTGTTTCCCTGGAAAGCAAGCAAAGTAGGAGTGTATATTACAACCTTGTTATCAATAGGGATAGCTGTCTTAAAGCCTTCTGTGCAGATGACGATGGATTTCTCGTGTGTAATACAACATAGTTTGTCTTTCCAATGAGGAAGGATGGGTATGTTCTAAAATTATCTTGTATGGGAAGGTGGGTTGTTTTAAGGGAACTTTGATATTTATAAGGATGTACCGTGATAGTGCAGGTGGTGAATTCTATGGTGTATTACAAAATAATTTGGTAATTTGAATAGCTGGGATCTCATGATTGTGTATGGTTAAGTATTTTCAGGTCTCTGAGAAGATTACTTTTGGTTATTAGGAATTCCGGTATGGTGTAAGCAAGAAAACTTATTCGAACTTCTCCTATAGTCGTGTTAATAGTTGTAATAGATATAACTCCAGTCTGTTGTGAAAAAGCATACGTTTGTTTCAGAGTTGGGTTTGAAATTTTTTCTTACTAGTTCTATCCGTTATTTCATGATTTTTAAGTTGATATGGACCTTGTCCGATTAACTAATTACTTTATGTTATTTTTAGTAAGTAGGAGATCTTAATAGTAGGTGTCCACTGTAGCCATAAATTTGTTAGTGTGCTGGGTAATCTATTTTACGTTGTCTACCAAGTCATGTATTTGGCATTCTGTCGCAGTGTCACGACTTAATTCTAAGAAACCTCCGAGGCACGTGAGGGGTCTTCTGTTTCTGTCTGATTGTTGGTTTTGTATGAATGGGAGGTTTTCTGATATACTTTTATGGTGCCTGAGGGTTTATAACGTCGAAAAGTTATTGTTTATCTGAAAATAGGTTGTTGAGGTTTTTATGGCAGATATTTTTATAGAGCGCTCGTTTTCAGATAAACTTTCTGATTGTTAAAAAAAGTTTCGTATATGATAGGGAATATTTTTATCAAAATTACCACACAAAGTGAAAGCTCTCAGTCTATTCAGATTTTATTCATATAAGAAAATAGTTAATATCTGGCTAATAGATATAGATTGAAGAGGTATTAATAATTAAGTCCACTTACAGGCCCACTAACTGCTAGAGTATTTATATATCTTTGGGTATTTATACTTAAATGGTTTGTGTGTGTGTGTGTGTGTGTGTGTGTGTGTGTGTGTGTGTGTGCGCGCGCGCACGCGTCTTTGGTGAGCAAATCAAATCAAATCAAATATTTAATTGCTCGCAACAATTTCTTCACATTGTATGGCAAACGTCATAATTATTTCTAACTTTTAAACTCTCATACCACACAACTACCACATTCAAACTTACATAATTTTCATACATTCCAGTCTCATTCATCTTTCGCCAATTTCAACCCACTTACAGCGCTGGAGTCAGTTATCGAATTGGGCGGTCTCCCAGTTAAACGCCAGAATCTCGTCAACGCTGTAGAATGCCTTTGACACCAGAAAACGCTTAAGACGAGCTTTTGACGCCTTGGGCGTTTGGGCGTTTTTCATAGAATTTTGCAATCTGTTGATGAATTGAATACCTGTCTGCGAAGGCAAGTGCTCATAAACTACCGTTCTGTGTCTTCCAGTTCGGTAGTTATCTCTGCCTCTAGTCTCATACCCGTGTATGTCACGTCCCCTGGTAAGGGCACATTTAGACAAACAGAACAAAGATGTTTCTAAAATGTAGATACAGGACAAAGTCAACAGTTTCAAATTTTTTAATTCTGTCCTGCACGACTCTCTGAAATTGAACTTTGCGATAATACGAATCGCTTTTGTTTGTAATTTGAACACCCTCAGGAAATTGTTGCCTGCACAGGCCCCCCACAACACCACCCCATAGGAAAGGTGGGAGTGAATTAGCCCATAATATGAAGCAATCAATACCTGACTGGGGCAATACTGGGTCAAGGACCTCAAAACATATATTCCTGAGGACAGTTTGGTACACACATGGTCAATGTGGTTATTCCATGTCAACCCTCGATCGAGGAGTATTCCAAGGAATTTTGCGGAGTAGACTTCTTCCAATATGGAATCTGCCAACATTACAGCTGACCCACATTGGGAGTCCACTGAGCGCAGTGTGAAATTAAGCACGTTGGATTTAGAAGAATTTGTTTGAAGGTTGAGGCTGTTGAAATATTGAACACAGTTGTTGATATCGACAAAGGTTTGTAGTTCCAAACCTTCTTGTGAGTTATCTCTGAAACAGAGAGTCGTGTCATCAGCATACTGCACGATTTTGCCATGCAGCAGCGATGAATGTACGTCGTTGACATACAACAAGAACAGGATTGGGCTGAGTATAGATCCCTGGGGAACTCCATAGCTCAGTTGCATTGGTTTTGAAAATTGGTTTGAGATCTGAACCACTTGAGCTCTCTGACTTAAAAATGATTTAAGCCAAAAGAGCGGCACGCCTCTGATGCCATGAAATTGTAGTCTGTCAAGCAGTATTTCATGGTCAACGCAGTCGAATGCTTTAGATAGATCAAGGAACACACTTAATGTGTGATCCTGACGTTCTAGCCCCTCTACAACCATATCAACCAGACTCACCACTGCGTCTATTGTCGATTTATTTTTCCTGAATCCAAATTGGTGTTCAGAAAGCTGGTTGTTTTTATTTAAGAAGTAAAGCATTCTCGCTAGAAAAAGTTTTTCAAATATTTTGCTTAAAACAGGCAAAATTGAGACGGGCCGATAGTTATTTATTGAACAGGGGTTTTCTTTTTTGAAAATCGGATGCACTTTTGTATTTTGTAGGAGTGAGGGAAAAACTCCTGAGTTAAAAGACAAATTGACTAATTGAGTCAGTGGTTTTACAATATGCCTTGAGCATTTTTTAATTGAACCACATGGATCTCAATTCTAGATCATTTGATTTTTTGGCAGGGAGTTCTTGAATAATTCTATCGAGTTCTTCCTCAACTACGGGAGTCAGAGCCATTGAGGCTATTGGACTCTGTCTACGCGTGGGGTTCCCCTGTGGCATTGATGGAAGAGGGCCCCGTCCACAAGCAACAGACGCAAAAAAGCCGTTAAACTCGTCGGCAACCCTAGAAGCATCACTCACAAGTGTGTCACCAATTTTGACTGTGATTTGCTTGAATTCTTAATGTTTATTGTTAATGATGCCCCATACAGTTTTTGAAACGTTTTTTGAAGAAATAATTGATTTTGAGACATCATACGAATTTTGCAGCTTGGATCACCTTTCTGTAAATTTTTTTATAATTTCGAAAAAAGATTTTGAACTGTTCATTGGCTGACTTTTTGTTTATTTCGGAGAAAAACTTGAGTTTTTCTCTCGAAACCAGAATACCTTTGGTGATCCAAGTATTTTTTATCTTCTTTGGACGAACTTTAACCGTTTTTGTAGGGCAACAGGTGTTGAGGTGGAAACGCAAACATTCATTGAAAGTTTGGAACTGCTGCTCTACGGGATGTGACAAATTTAGACAATTCCACTTTTCTTTTAAAAGGGAAGCGTTGAGGAGAGCGATATTTTCTGGCCTTGTGTCTCTTATTGTTTTGATAGTTTTTGGTTCTCTTGCGATTTGATTTTCACTAATGACAGACTCTTGGCCATAGTGGTCCGAGATAGCTGTGTTGACCACCGACACTGTGACATTTTCAATGTTCGTAATGATATTATCAATAGCCGACTGTGTTGTGGCCGTCACTCCCGTTGGAGTTTTGACCAACAGTTCAAGGCCAAATGACCTCAGCAGATCGACTAGTCGCTTGGTGGATGGATGGTTGCTGTCCATCGCATCCACGTTGAGATCTCCCATCAAGACTAATCGTATTGATGGTTAGTCAGGTCAGTGAGTAACGCTTCGAATTTTTAAAAAAACTGATCTTCATTTCCACTGGGAGACCTGTAAATCCCTATCACAATTAATGTTGACCTGTTAGTTTGTACTTTGATCCCAACTACTTCGAAATCTTTCGCGGTCGTTACTTTGATTGGAAATTTTGTGAAAACTAAATTTTGTCTCAGAAAAATTGCTACACCACCTCCTTTGGAGGTCTGGCGACAGTACGCTTCTGCCAATTTGTAATTGGGAATTTTTCATAGTTCAAGGTTTTCGTTGTTAAAACCGTTCTCGGTTACAACGAGAATGTCTAATTTCAGCTCCTCACACATCTGCTGAATTTCATCCAATTTGTTGGTTGCGTACTGAGCGTTTTGGTGGAGTAGTCTTAGGGAACCTTGAACATGTAATTTTTGATCAGTCTGATTTTGCCGATTTTGGTCTGTCAATTTAGTCCTTTGCCGTAAAGTGGGCTCCCTAAAAAAACTGAATTTTCTTTTAAGTTTTCAGAGCATCCTTTGCTCTGCAAAATGTCAGGACTGGGGGAGCGTCTCACGGCGTCCGCGTAGGTGACATCTTGTATGCCAGCTGGCCGTTGACGGGTGGTCGCCGACTCTCCTCTGGCAGCAGCGGGCGTTGTAATGTTGTCGGTGGTTGCAGCCGTTGTACAATGATTCCTCTGGAATCGCGGCTGCGCCGTCATCCCCGGTCCTTGAGTGGCTGGTCTCGTCGCTGCCACGATCCTCCCAGCCAGTAACCGTTTGCCCCGCCAGGAGAGATGTTGGCCGTGTCTCGTGAAATACCTACGGCCGATGTCATCAAAGTTTAGCACTCTAAGTGTGTGTCTAACAGCCAGTTCCTCTATGTAGGCATTCACGAGCACGGTCTGATAGTGGACACGGTGGGTTGGGTCCAGATCGTGGCGGTGCGGCAGTGTGGTGAGGATGATCTCGGTGTTGGAGGATCCAGCAGCGATGTACCCCTCCAGATGGCGGTAAATATTCCGCTGCTCGCCGACTGCCAGGTCGTTAGTGCCGGCGATCAGCACCTCTCAGCAGGGCCGGGGCTCAGATGACGTTCGAGCTGGACTCACAACATCCAGAAACCGGGCGCCCGGCACACAGACACTGTTCACTGCGGTTGTAGGGCCGATCAGTTTTTTAACGAGCCCAGCGATGTGGCGGGCATGGCTGTCACCTCGAATGGTTATGTATTTGAACTGAACGTTGTTTTTAAGTTCTTTTGGAGCTTGCCACGATTTGTTTGCGGTTTTTTAAGAGTTATTTGGAAAAGTTTGCTTTTTTTTCTTATTAGAAAAGGATTAAATTTTTTGTTGGGTTGCATTTTTTGCTGGGAGATTACTAAGTTTATCTTGCACCGGTACAAGATATTTAGGCTTCCTCCTTTTTATTTCTGTCCACCTGTTGTTCCCTTTATAATCAGCGCACTCGCAAGTTTTTAGCTGCAGCTTCAGACTTTGGTTCTCCGCCTCCAAGACCTCTATCGTTGTCCTCAGTTTGTCGAGGAGGTCAGTTCGTTCACACGTGCCAGCGGATGGCTGTTCCGGCACGTCGCACTGCACTCCGGCCTCCACAGAACGGGTGGGCTGAGGAACGGCTCGCACTGCACACCGCGGTCCAAAGTTACGGAAGCGTGAGTCCTCTGGTCGTCGCGGGACGAGGTGTCGACAGGGAAAATCTGATCCGTGAACTGCAGTAGGCGGGTGTCGGATTCTATAGTGTGATCTAGGAGACCCTGGAACTCTCTATTAAGGCGTTCTATCTCCTGTTTTAAACGTGCGATCTCTGCTGCTGCATCCTCCGGTGTTGTTTGAGGGGTAGGTTCGGGTTCTGCAGAGACAGACGCAGGTAGGGAAGCGGTGAGTGAGGTGGAGGGGTCCGGGCCGGGTGTGGAGCAGGCAGGCGCGGGCGCTGTCGGTGTGTTGGGGGACGCGGCGGACGCAGTACGAGTCTTGAGAAGCGGTGAAGAGAGGGTTCGCATAGTGACTGGATGGTCTCCACTGTGTTTTTCATTGCAAACAGTCACTCTCGTCATGTTATAATCAGTTTTGATCGAGGCTCCGCAACTTTTCCTTAAACACCGCCACGATATTTCTCCATTTTTTAGGGTCCGTTGTTGCCTAAATTTTACATTGTTGTATACTATACAAGGTCTTCCAGTTTTGGTTTTTTCTATTAAGAATGACATTGATGAATGAATGAATTAATAAGTTAATAAATAAATGATTTAATAAATAAATAAGTTAATAAATAAATTAATCAATAAATAAATTAATCAATAAATAAAAACAACGGTTTTCTAAAATTTTAAAAATAATAACAGTCAACAGCAACAATAAAATCTGTACAATAAATATCAATTACTCTGTGGTTTCTTCAAGCAAAAAGATATGTCATCCGCCAGTAACCGAACTGATGTCCTTCAGCGTAACTGACCAGTACGTAACTGTTATGCCACCAGAGGAGTTGATGTTGTAATTGATACTACTTATATTTATGTTGCGCGCTCCAAGTCACGTCAAACAGCAAGTCCTTGTACACTTGTAATTACCAGTCTAACCTTGTTATCTTGATGGTTAGCTTTTATGGCTAGTTACTACTTACAAGCGCATGTTCTATCCGATTCACTTTGATCCAGGTTTATGATATTAAATAATTACGTGATATCGTCCAAAACCTTTCGTTATATTTTAAAAAACCGAAAATAATTCAATTAAACTGCGGAGCGTCGTGGAGTACGTGTTGACAAGATAGGACCAGGCCTACCAACCCTCAGCATGGTGGGATAATGAAAACGAATGTACACTAAACTTGTAAACTTTATGATTGTGTCTGTCTTGAAACCAACATATGTAAAATGTTTTATATTTATGAATATGTTACGCAGAAAAAATCTATTTATTTTTCAATAGGCAAACATTTTTTTACATATTTTTACCTTACTATAGATAGAGTTACAGTTTTGTAAAGCAACAGAAACTGTTTCTTTTGATCCCATTTGAAAAAGATTTAATGTTTACATCTTGTAATAATTAATTCAATTATACCAATTAGTTACCTCATAGTCGACTAATCAAATTTGATTGTCGCACACAGGTTACGACGCGTACGATTATACTTTTCGAAAGGTAGAGGTTATTGATGTTAAAGTAACTTTTGTGGCTGGAAATATATATATTTTCTTTATTTCTTTCATCGTTCCACGAAAATATCCTTCACGAATTGTTTGGTAAGTCTTAAATAACATTACCATGGAAATCATCTTCCCCAGACAATTAGAATGAGAAAGGTAACTTTAAGCTTATTACAGAAAGCTACGGAATCGCGAAGCTTTAAATTAAAACTGATTTCTGATTAACTACGATCAGCAACTGTATTATTTGATATTTTCACTTAAATATAATGACTTTTTATTGGACGAATTATCATAAGAATAACAATGGAGTCATTACATAAAAACTGATAATTCTCAAGGCATATACTATAAATACACGTATCATATACATTATATCATATATCTATATGATATGATAAGAATTAATATAGAAACTATAATTGTATGATCTTATTTGCTATTTTGTGGTGTTATATATAGTTTTGAGAAGTGATTGATGTGAAATTGGAAGAACTTATAAATGTACAGTAGCCTATAATTATTGCACAAAAGACGATTTACAAATAATTACGATTTTTGGTTTAACAACATTAACATTTTATACAACTATTAGTGGACGTTGCAAAATGGTACGTTATGTATAGGTGGTTTAGAATTATGGTGTGATGAGTATTTAAGTATTTGGCATCGGTTATTTTATAGACCACTGCTAAAACTGTAATTTTAATGACACAGTGATGTATATTTTAGTAAAGAGATCATTCTCAAGCTGTATTATCCCCGATATTTAGCGACGTTGTAACAATTTATGTATGATTAACTATATAAAATACACTCATCGTTTGGAAAAATTAAGCTAGAAACTTAAGTAGGTCACAAAGGAAATAAATCAACAACGGATGTCACTGACACTATGAGCCAGGTTTGACAAATGACATCCGTGACTAAAAGTTGGAAGCCTCATTTGTGCCATGATCGTATCCATACTACCACCTGGATGTTCACATCTTTCGGTTTAAGTGGCAGTATACCACCACGTATTTCAAACGAAATATATAATACACGGCGTCTTGCGATACATTTCTTCCAGTCCATAACTGTAATCTTAGATGACTCTTTTTATATAGATTTAAAATATGCCTTATGACATTTAAGTAATACATTGTTGGCTGATACGTAGAAAAAGTTGTGGGTATTATTTTACAATACATTTTCGGCAGGATTTTTTAAAATTGTCTTGCACCTTACATAATAGCCTATGAACTAATGAGTATTATTTAACTTAAGTAGTATATTAATAGTAAATGATAATATCTAAAATATTATTATGCTATCTTGTTTAATACCATAACTGTACTTATTACACCATATTACTGCCACATCATAGAGAGCTTTTTTAAAATACTAAAAAATTATAAGTACATATACGTTGAAGTAACCCGTACGTTAGTTAAGCCATAGTTACGCTGTAAACTTTGGGCTAGCCAAAGTCTCTTGTTTCACCGCTCTTTACGATCATGTCTAAGATATTGTAGTACAATCAATGGTTTACTTTATGTGAAAAAGCATACGTCTTCATAAAAATTACACTATATCGTGTTTTGGTAAAAATTGTCAAACTTTCATATTACTCTTATTATTACCTAGGTATATTGTAACTTTTTTCACATGAGATCTGCATGCATTTTATTCTAGTTTTTAAATATAACAAAGAAAACATTTATACGGAATTATACATAGCACTGGGTTAAGGGTTTCAAGTCAATGTCTAGAATACAACTAACTATGTTTTACTGAATTTAAAGTATGTTTAAATGATTTTAAAAGTACCATATATGTTATAATATCCTCGCGCTTTCATCAAATAAATCCTAAAACAACGTTTATAGTATGCTCGTTTGAAGAGTTATTAAATTTTTTATCACTCAGGTGGTTGGTAAACCTGGCTGATCACCTGACAAAAGTAATAACAAAAAATCTATCGACCAACTAACATATAAAATAACAAAAAACCAACCACAAAAGAAAACCTAAAAAAGCACACAACAAATAGTATGTGTAGAACACTAGATCGTACAATGAAGTTAATATGAATATCCATAAAACAATCAAATTATATGTTATTAATTACAAAAGTTAAAAAATATACGCAAGGAACATATTTGTAGTGAAAAATATAAGGTAGCATAATCGTTTGTACATTTTCTCGGTATTTTACTTGTTAATTTAAATATTTACCGTAATTTCTATTAAGTATTTTAATACTAGTTTCATGATATCATGTTACATTGTTCACTAGTTGAGTAAGCTTTTCACGGTAATAATCGAAAATTTATTTTTCTCGATGTTTATCTATCTTATTTTATAACAGGTAAATGTACATTAACAGTGTTGTTTTTAAAGTTTCGCATTATAATGTTTCATGTGGCGAATAAAATACTCAGTTTATTATAAACACTACTAAGCATTTAAACAATTAAAACGTTGCAGGAAAAAACTATTTCTAAAGGTTTTTCATTTCCAGTTTTAGTTGATAACTAAATAAAAATCTTCTGATAATTTTATGTTTTCTGAGAAAATGGTTCATAAGTTAAAATTGGCGAGACACGAAAAATCTTACTACCTTAATTTTAACAACTAAGTGACATTACTAGTTGCAGAAAAGTTAGATAAGATCTAGTTTGAAGCTATATATAGATATTTGTATCCCGATCATTGTTCCTAGATATTGACACCAGCCAGCGCGATAGTTCCTACACACTCTCGGACGAGCTGCACTATGTTTTCTGAATGGTGACTAAAAGTAAACATTCCTATTTTTTATACTCATTACAATAGCTACTGAAGTTTTATTTAAGTATTAAATATACAATTTTAGATTGTCTTAAAATGAAACATAACAATGTTTAATTATAGAGATGGTATATACAAGACGTGACTTATTTGTAAAAAAGGTTGCTGTTAAGAAAAAACTTGATAATATTATTTATATATTCCTTATTAACATTTTAATGTTAGACCATTAAAATGGTACAAAAGTATATAAAATAACCCATTTAAGAGAATTCAAATTCTTATGGGCGTTAAATAATGTAAATAATTATTAAGGTTAAATATTTTAACCTACGCGTTTAGCTATACATGAACTACTAGACAACTGTTACATGCCTCTAAACGTTCTAATATTTCATTCATGGTGGGCAGTAATTTTAAATGAAAATGCTTACAATAAAATGATACCAAGATATCAGACAGCTAAGGATGTAAAACACAAAAACCTTACAATAATAAACACATATTGACGAGACTTACATCAAGTTTTACAAATTTATATTACATTACAAGTAATTTCACGAAGAAACCTATGGACTTTGAATTCCTTTAAATTGGTTTGAAAAGTTGTTGTGTTAGTGAAATATTGGGAGATATTGTATCAAATACAAGGAAAACATTATATTGCTTCATAAAATTACATGTATACAATTCTTTCAGCTTTTTCTCTGAAATTTCAGTTATTGCTCCATTATCTTGTTATATAAGTTCATAAGTTTAAACTAAATAAACACGCGAAACGTAATAAAATATATATTATAGATATGGATAACAACACTGCACTATGTTTTGTCCAATCCACAAAAAAATATTAAAACTTTTCACAATTTATAGATCTAATAAACGGGAGCTTTGAAATGTAAATAGACTTATGAAGTTGTTAAAAAAATAAACTTTGTTTTACGTGATTACACTTCTCGAGGTGGAACTCAAATAATTATTATAATAATTAAAATAATAATTTGAGTTCTTTTTTTAGTGTTACTAAGTGAATTTCTAAAATTATGTATTTGGGAAGTGATTCGCTCTAATGATATTTTACGTCCTGAAAATACCAATATTTATATCACAATACAGTAATGCTGAATTATTTATTGGCGCAATGTGCGTGAAAATGGAAAGTAGGTATTTCCATCCTGTAATAAATAGACTATATCAAAAAGCCCACAACAATCAACCTTTAGCATTCAGTTCAACAGCGGTGATTTTAATTTATTTATTGTTCTTTGCTCTATATTATATAATTTTACACCGCAGTCCAACATATTCAAAATTAGAATATCACCTAATAGGCCTAGGAGTCAGTGTTTAAGATATAATATTTTGTCGGAATTATTTTCCTGTTATTATTTTATTTAATTTTTATAGTTTCCTACTATATATAAACAATTACTATAACTACAAAAAAAGATTATATCAAAATAATTTGGTGTAATAATAATCAAAATACAAGTGTATTAAAATATACTTGAAGTAACTAATTAGATTTAGTTTCATTGTTCTATGATATGGGTTCAAAATAAATTATATAAGCTCAAACTCAACTATGTTCACAACAGCTGTTACACGGTCGAACAAGTAAACTAAACTTTCGACAACTGCACGATTTACTTGATATTTGTTAACACTGAAGCATATTTATATGTATTCTATATATCTAGATGTTCTAGTCAGATAGTTAATATTGATTCTACAAAACTAATATATTTTGAATTTAAAAAAAAGTAATAAGAATTTCCTTTAAAACCAAATTAAATATATCTGATAAATCATGTTGTCTTAGTTGAAGTTGATATTTTATTAAATATCCATTTAAAAACTGAGTCAATTATAAACCACATTTATATTTTCATGGAAAATGAAGACAATGTATTTTAATTTTTTTAATCAAATGTTACATACATTTCAATTATTATTTAGTTTTTAAGTTAATTTTGATATTTGTAAAACATAGTTTGTGTGTGGTATTCTCAAAAAGATTTAGTGAACAGAATTTTTCTTCTAAATGAAATAAAATTCAAATGTCTTTCATTACAAATCTTTTTAATAAACTAGTTGACTAAGTTTTCCGCATCCAGTACATTTTGAGGAAGCTTCACATGATCACAGGCAGTTTGGCTTATTGACCACGGATTGTCGGTTGCTCATATAAACACATAACTTAGTAATGACTAAGTTAGCTACAACTTATGTGGCAAACATCGGTCTAACCAATAAAACACACACACACACACACACACACACACACACACACACACACACACACACACATATATATATATATATATATATATATATATATACATTTATTCATATAGCTGAATTAATATAAATGTAAAAACATAAATGATCATAATTTCTAAAAAGTAAAAAGGATAATTATACAGCATTGTAGAGTGGAATGTCTACACAATCGATATTGAGCGTTACATCTGACATTTTAAACATTGGATATAAAATCATACAATCATGTATTAACTAACTCAATCTTAAGACAACAATATTATTTCCTGCAAATACAATCGGTTAGTCTAAGTTATATAGCTAGCCATTAAAGTAAATTAAATCTATTATTTCATTATATTCATTAGTAAAAATCGTTTAATTAAAATGTATCAGACACTTTAAGCGTTAAGATGGAGGTAGAATGCCTATATTTGGAAAACAATGGATTAGAAATAAAACATATTTTAAAGTTTTATATTGAAATATATTGGATTAATGCGTGCCTGAGAAACATAAAACATCATATTTTATAACGTGGATTTAAAAAGGGAAGACGAGAATTTTTGCACATTAAAAAAATATTGTAATATAACCTTTATTCAAAAGAATATAACGAATTCGTAAATACAATCACATAATATGCAATATCTTGAAGTGAAGCATTTCAATACATGTCAATCAGCGTGTGTTTGAGAAAACCCCGATATTGGAACTGATATCGGTTATTTGCTTTGAATCAAGTTTGTGAAGTGACTTCGAATTGCAAATACTCTCCTACTCAGGCGACTAAAGGCAAGTAAAGATATAATTTATTTGATTCACGATATGCAAACTCCACTCTAGATATATTACATTTGGCCAATTATTCTAAATTATTGGATATGTCGACATAAATATGTATAAAAAATATTGTTGCATCTCTGAATTTGTTGCAACTGGAAGAAATAATTTTCTGGCATTTTAGAAACATTTATATTGTTTATACATTTTAACTTGCTTTATAGGTACACTTAAAGAACTTTTATACTAATAAGTTGAGTATAAAAATTTAACTCATTTATACCGTGATTAATCTAGTTTGTTGAAATATTGTTTTAAACATGTATTCAAAGTATGATTAGATTCTTGTATCTGATATTATAAGACGTTTTCAGAATTAGAATACATTAATTAGAATAATTCAGGTATAATTCTAGAGGTAAAGTATATAATTATAGAACACGAACTTAAGCTTGTCCTGTCCTGTCCTTACTGTGTGTGTAGATGTTATTATTAGGAAATTAACCACACCTAATACTTTAAAAGAGAAATACCAGCAAGTTTCTAACATTAAGATGAGTAATGACTAGCTATTTCGTATCTCAACGAACCAGTTCGTGGTTCTAAGATCCTCAATGAACTTTTACTGAATGATTGTCCAGAAAAACATTGTCAACGTTGATGAGTTTTTCTATCAACCATTTTCATATGGTTTGTTAATTTAGGGTAGTATATGGTGCCATAAACTGTATTATACTCAAGAACGTGCTTTTTGAGAATTTATTTCCAGATTAGAAACGTGTTCATTGAGGTAAAAACACAAGCAAGTGGCATTGTAAGGACAATTATGAATTGAATAATGACTAGCTAAAGTGGTTTTAAGTCTTAAATCATTACTATACCAGCTTTGAAATGAATACTGTTAATTAAAGTCTGTAGGAAAGATCTGGGTATTACATAAGAGCACTACAGGTATTCCTTTATCAACGTATCGCTTACTCTCTAATCAAAAAAGATACATATGTGTTAAGGTGAACAACAAACTACAAACGAATAGCTGTAATGATACCAATTTAACCAAGGTTCCAGCACTAGCGGATGGACGGTTATTTGTTTATCATTTTCAATGCCGAAGTATGGGAATAAAAGGTAGAGTTTCACACAAAATATGTACCCTCCAGGTCAACGCGTTTGACAGTCATTGTGCATAGAGATATAGAGAAATAGTGGCAGGGATTTAGCTAAAATCTATGCTTATACAGTTATCCTAGTATTATTAAGAACTCTGCAGATAAATAATGTTTTTATAAGCTTAATTCCTTAATTTGCAGATTAAGTAAATTCAAGTATAATAATCATTAAAGTATTCTCGATATAAATTTATATGTAGGCTACCTAAAGATTTTTAATCCTTATAATGTAGTGTTGATGGATATTATAAAAGTTTGTAAATAAAAATGATATTAATCTTAATAATATCATGGAAGTGTATAATTGATGGGAAACATAAGACATACCGTAGATATTTTCAGATTTCCAACGTTAGTAGAGCTATTATCAAATAAAAAGTGTTCTATTACCATTTGATTATTGGTTGAAAATCTAAGAAATTAAATAAAACTATTTGCGAAGTTAACCGAAATGACGACATTTAAGTTAGGAACTGTAATATTTGGTAGAAGAGAAATTTTGAATTTCCGGATCTCTAGGCCTCTATTTGCTGAAAATTTTCAATCAGAGCTTATTCGTTTCGTTGTAGTTAGAACACATAAAATAAAATGATTGAATTTAGTAGTATATTAAACTATAATATATATACATTTTACCAGCTTCTTCTTATTGGAAACTAAATGCTTAATATATAATCAAACACTCCAATAAATGAAAGATTTTTATTTTGTGAGGCCTTTCGTGCTCAAAGAACACATCGTCAGACCCACATAACTGAAATAAAAGTAAATTAATAATAAAAACAATTTAGATTTAAATAAAAACATATGTCTTGAAAAATACAAAAGAGATAAGATTTTAAAGGCCAGGAAGCATGTCTACTGTATATATAAAAATTAATATTTAATTAGATTAAAGGCAGTAACGGTGAATTTTGTAGAGGTCCAGGTTCATTATTTACTAAATAATTTTGGTTCTTCTGCATAAAAATAGTTTCGTAAGCATCGAGGAATTTGTTGTCATTGATTTCTTTTAATAATTTGACTTGTGAAAAGCAGTGTCCAGTATGGAGTGCATGTTTCGCCATGGCCGATCTTTCCTCTTGCTGATACTTCAGACATGCTTTATGTTCCTTTACTCTCTTTTTTATTTTCCTTTTTGTTTGGCCAATATATTTTAAATCACAGTTGTCACAATTAATTTGATAGATTCCAGATTTTTCTTCATCGTCTATTTTATTCTTTGGATTTCCTAATATGTTTTTTAGTTTTATTTTGGAATTTGAGGATAATTTACTTTTATTTCAGTTATGTGGGTCTGACGATGTGTTCTTTGAGCACGAAAGGCCTCACAAAATAAAAATCTTTCATTTATTGGAGTGTTTGATTATATATTAATATATATATATATATATATATAGACACTTTTATACACCTTTTAACGCCTTGTTTTGTTCATTTAGATGTTACCTTTTGTGTGTTTCAAACATTTATGTTAATATTACTGTTACAGACTTTTTTTACTGTGCTTTCTTAATTCGTTTTTCTAATTACATTTTGATTTAAAGTTATGTTGCTTAAAGTTTTAATATTGAAATAGTTTGACTTTAAACTCAAAACCAAAAAGTATTTCACGTGACCAGCATGACATCGGACAATGAAGAATTAAAACGTTTCTTATTGAATCAGATCCAATATCACACAACAAAACTAGCAAATTGTTATTTACATATTCTATATTTAGGTGCTTGTTTAAATATAGGCATTGTCCCTAACGGCCTCACAGTAAAATTTTCTTTATCAGGAATACCAAAGTACATGCATGATTCAATAAATAAAATTGCAAGAAGCACTAACACGTCTTTGACTTCAACAGTATATGAAACGTACAAAAATCAAGCAACCATACACAGTAAACAATTAATGAATATTACAAAACGTTTTACATCAAGTTTTC
Organism: Homalodisca vitripennis; assembly: GCF_021130785.1. Taxonomy (NCBI): domain Eukaryota; kingdom Metazoa; phylum Arthropoda; class Insecta; order Hemiptera; family Cicadellidae; genus Homalodisca; species Homalodisca vitripennis. Next base: position 124,759,904 of record NC_060208.1, on the reverse strand, counting down.
CAAATCAAATATACTTAGTAAATAAAATTACTCTAGAAGCAACACGTTTCATGTCTATTAAAGCTAGTGAACATCTTAATAAAATTAAAAAGCTTCAGATTGATTATGCAAAATAGGATGTGAATCCAGATATTAATTGCGAAGAAGAAGGTAAATGTGACATAATTAATATGTCAAAACACTGTAGAACAATCTAACATTAATCCTTCCCTTGATAAACATATGCTTTCATACCAAAGCGAAAGTAAACTAAATTTTGTGAATTTATCAAAATATGTCTTGAATGATGATGAAGTAGATGTGATATCAAAAGGACTTAATTTTGCCCCCACGCCAATATTCGTTCATATGAAACTAGTTTCGGATACATTGGAATTTGCTAATAAAGTTAGGACAAAACACTATTTTTCAAACAATCCTACCAAATTACCATGCATTGAAAACAGAATTTATGAGTCACTAATTAAGTTTAAATCTAAATTTAGTTGGGAAGCACCCAAACTAAGTTCGGATCATCCTCTTGAACAATTTCTCAATATTGTCATATCTAATATAGCTGATCCTAATTTTCCTGATTTTTTTCCGAAAACCACTAATATTAATGACAAACAAATAACAGCCATAAAATCTTTACGAAAAACAAAAACATAATTATTGTTCCCGCAGATAAAGGAAATACTACGGTAATAATGAATACAGTTGATTATGTGTCAGAAATAAGCAAACAATTAAGTGATGAAGATACATATAAGAAACTGGACAAAAACTTAACAGAACAGTTCTATTCCGACATTTCAATATATTTAAATGAAAATTGTAAAAATTAAAATCTGTCCAAAAGTTCAATAGCTTTAATGATACCACAACATCCAAGTACACCAGTCTTTTATATTCTTCCCAAATTACACAAGAAAATTATGCCACCACCAGGACGTCCGATAGTATCTTCTTGTGCATCACCTACAGAAAGAATTTCTGCATATATGGATCACCAGCTACAGGACTTTGTCCAAAATCTACCATTATTCATAAAAAATTCTGATGACTTTTTAGATAAACTTAAAAATGTACGCCAACCTCTTCCAAACGATGGTCATTGTTGATGTCACTTCTTTATACACAAATATAGAACACGATGAAGGAATTGAAGCTGCAACATACTATCATAATCAAAGACAAATTGACACAAAACCTAGTACTTCATTTATTACAAAATTAATCCATTTTGTGATTACAATGAATTGCTTCCGTTTTCAGGATACATTTTATTTACAACAAAAAGGCACAGCCATGGGAACTCGTATGTCTCCGTCATATGCCAATCTTTTCACGGGAAAACTAGAAACAGATTTTCTCAACAGTCAAAATTACAAGCCAATATTTTGGAAACGTTTTATTGGTGACATTTTTTTATTTGGACACATGGGAAGCATAATTTAACCAACTTTTTAGAACATTTAAACAATTTTAGTAAATTAAAATTCACATTTGAGACGTTTTCAACATCAGTCAAATTTTTTGATATGGAAGTATTTATTAAAAATGGACATTTAAAAAGCAAAATAAACGTAAAACAAACGAATAATTTGGAGTATTTAAACTACGACAGCTGTCATCCAGTCCATATCAAGAGGAATATACCAAAAAGTTTAGCATGCAGAGCTCAAAAATTATGTAGTAATACAAATGACTTGGAAAAATAAATTGACGATATTATGAACGCATCCTTAAGAAGAGGTTATCCACGAAAATTACTTAAAGATAAACTTAATGTAACAAAGAAAACACTACATTCTAAATTTGAAAACAGTGATCCAAAACTAATAGTTCAATACCATCCAGGGCTTCACAAAATTAATAATATTCTTAAAATAGCATTTAATACCTTACACAATTCTAGTTCAACTAATGATAGTTTTTAAAACAACTCCTAGAGTAATCTTTAAAAGACCTCCTATTCTTAAAGATATATTGGTCAAACCTAAATTACCAATGACAAACACCAATGAAAAATCAATACCAAAACAAAATGAATCACATCCGTGTAATAAACCAAGATGTTTGATTTGTAAAATGTTACCAAATTCTTAAAAATTCACTAGTAGCAAAACACGCAAGGCATATCCTATCATCGGCAACTTGTCTTGTAAATCTAAAAATGTGATTTACCAAATTCAATGTAAAAAATGTCCAGCAGATTATATTGACTCAACAACAAATACCTTGAGGACAAGAATGACAGGACACCGATTTGATTATAAACACCAAGATTTAAAGAAAACTGTCGTGACTCATGGTATAAATCACAATGAAACTTTTGAAAATACATATTCAGTCAAACTTATTCGGCAAGTACATACACATTCAAACCCAATTTACCTCAGAACATTAGAACAAGCTCACCAATTGGTTTTAAAGAGCGAAATTCCACATGGACTCAACATCAGATAACTTAGCCAAAAACGTCTAAATTCGAAATCAACATATGGAACAATTGTTTAGTTCATGTCATCTGTATTTATTATTATTATTTATTCACTGTTTATGTACTTTCGTTTGTACTGTTTTCTTTGATATTTTTATATGTTATAAAATTTTTGCACCTGAAGACGGTTTTCACCGAAATATAGTGGCAATGTTTTAAAAACACTTTGTTTTAATTGTACAGTAATTTACAAAAATAATATATATATATATATATATATATATATATTTTAGAAAAAATAATACATAATAAAAACAATTGATCATTTCATCTTTTATTCAGACCAAAGGGTACTTTTGATTTTAATATTAACTGATGTGCATGTTCTAAATTTTGTAAGTCAATTTTGTTTCTATCTTCGGGTACTTTGCAAATACCTGTCAGTGCATAACATTGTTCAAAATTTTGTTGGTGGCCTAATGCGTGTTGTGAAACCAATTTTTCATCCTGTTTTTTAGACGAACAACGATGATTATTCATTCTTATGTGCAATGGATTTGTTGTCAATCCAACATAATCCATTGCACAATTTTTACATGTTAATTGGTAAATTACATTTTTACTTTTGCAATTAATTTCTCCTCTAATAGGGTAAGTTTTCTTTGTATTACTACTGGTGAAAAAATTGGACGATTTTATAATTTTGCAAGTATTACATCGTTTGTCTTTACAGGGTTGACACTTAAAATTTTTCTTCTTTTCTGAATTTTGAATGTCAGTAGGTGGCAATTTGGGCCGTACCAGAAGATTTTTTAGGTTAGTATTTCTACGAAACACTAGCCTGGGTGGTTTTGAAAATAAGTTTTTAGTAATTGGTGAAGATTCAAGAATTTTGTGTGCCGTTCTTAGAATATTGTTTTTTTTATATAAACCAGGAAAATATTTTGTTATAAATTTTACGTCATCATTCTTTTGGGTTTTATGAACATTAGAGTGTTTAATTTGATTATTTATAAATGTTGAAGGATATTTTCTTTTGACAAATGCATTTCCAAGTTTTTATTACAATTAAATTATTAATTAAATTAAAAAAAAATTAAAATATAAACATCAGTTAATATTAAAATCAAAAGTACCCTTTGGTCTGAATAAAAGATGAAATGATCAATTGTTTTTATTATGTATTATTTTTCTAAATTATTTTTCTAAATTCATTCTCTGTTCATGATATTATTTATTTCTCTTTAGTGTTAACCACATGTTCAAAAATTCTTGTTTATTTATTTATGTCAGTTTTTATTTATTTACTTTTGTAAATTTTGTTGCTGTGTTGTTATTTTGTATTATACCTTATTATACCTTTTTGAAAACGGCAAAAAGCCGAAATATTAAAGGAACTTTGTATCAAGAAGTCTAATAATTGATATAACAGAGCAATTCTGCTTTTATAAACTCGAAGTGAATATATATATATATATATATATATATATATATATATATATATATATATATATATATATATATATAGATAGATAGATTAAATTGTATAAATGGCAATAGCCTTATTTAATTTCAATAAACATTGAATCACAATAAGTACTTGCTCCGCCGGGAGTCGAACCCGGATCTCTCACTTGCCGAGTGAATGTGCTACCATTACACCACAGAGCGCTTACTTATTCCGATTCAATTATTTTGTATTTGGGCGTATCTGTCACATATGAGTTTAAATAAACAAACTAACATATGATCGTAAGACCAAATACCAGTCAAACGACTTTTCATATTAATTAAATAAGGCTATTGCCATTTATACATGTATATGAGAGAGAGAGAGAGAGCAAAGTTTAGCCTTAAAAATAGCTTATTATAATTATAAATAATATAAGTGCAAACAAGCAACATTGACTTTAGAATTTAATGGTGGCCACTACAATAAAACAAACAGACGTTAATTAAGAGGCGGAAATCATAAATAAATTACTCCAATTAAGATTAAAACTTAAATTACAAGGCACCACATTAGAGCTGAGGCCTGGTAGTAGAATAAGCCACTGATGACCTGTCATAAATATCCCGCGTTATGTGGACAAAATATTCAGTCTCAAAATCGCACAATGGACTTATAATTAAATTCAATATAGATTGACTTATCAGTTGAAGTTATCACTGGTCCCTAATGTAGGTTCAGTTAGCTGCTCAAGGTGCAAAGAGATAAGCAGACGTCATGACTTTCATACCGGCAGATGGGCGCCGCAAATCATATGCTGACCTTTTTCGTCAACTATAACACTTTAACTCCTCGTTCTTGAAATCTAAATAAACTCATACGAAAACATATATGAGACTAAACAAGTGGTTTTGTAGCCCTAATCATTTTATACAGCTAACTAATTACAATTATGATTAAAATTGTGAATAATTGTTTTCCATTGATGGTTAACAAACGCGCGCGCGCACACACACACACACACCTCATTTACTACTACAATATTCGATCTTAATATAATTAGATAAATTAATTAGCTATTTGAGTTTTACTTAAAATTAGAGATATTAATGATAATATCACTCTAAATGCCAGAGTTATTTTTATCAAAACATGATTATCGGACCAGTAATTATTAAATTAACTGGAATTAAATTACTACAGGTCTTGGTTAGACAGTATAATATTTAACCTTGAATGTAATATGATACGAGAACACATCATAGTTTAGTTTTAAACATAACATATGGATAGGTTATGTAGTAACGTGAGACGATTTGGTATTTAGTAATTAAAATTTATGGTAAAATTTTATGAAATGATGCATTCTAGATTTTAGTAACATGCATAAATAAAACTAATAAGTAATGCAAAAGTAACCGTGTTGAGTTCATACTGGGCGCTTATATGTTACAGCCATTTTACCGAAATTAAAGCTTCAAGAATCAATGACATAAAATTACATAAATAAATTACACACAAATAAATTATAAATAAGAATTCGTTGAGTTTTATATGAAAAATAAGTTAACATTTATTGTTACTACAAGCCGGCCTGGTTAAGCAGGATTTAAAATGCATGCTTTAAGAGATTTACTACTTTCAGACATTTTGGGCCTATTTTTATTTTCGTTTTTTACTTTGGAAACAAAGAAAGCAATATGTACAGTGCTTTCACCTCGAAAGTCTAGAAAATTCCCAAAAGTGTCTAGCGACGGTTGAAAAGACCAGAGAGTCACGAACGGCTTGTCTATTCCTCACAATCGACATACATCGGCAGGCGAATCTTCAAACGGCAACGTAGAAACTAAGATCATCGCGCTCTCTAGGTCAAGGTTTATCGGTTCGCCAACAATGCAAACAGCAGTACTGTGACACTAATCTAACTCCCATCTCAATAAATCAAACAACTTTGGGTGCGCTCCAAAACTGATGAATATTAAAATAAGGTGAACAGTCTTATTTTCCGTGTAGGAAATAAAATTAGAATGTATAATGTCACGATACGTGGTTTTTTTCCATTTAAGTGTTTAATTAGTACTATAATATCATTATAGTTTATAATTTCATATACTTTTAATTCACAACTGTTCCTTTTTATGATGGTATAACCAACATTAAGATCTCAAAAAAGAGTATATATATATAAGTGTGTGTGTGTGTGTTCTATTTATATTTAAATATAAATATAAATTGATATGTATATATATATATATATATATATATATATATATATATTTCTTGTGTGCGTGTGTATGGTACTCAACTCCTCCTAAACGGGTGGACCGATTTGAATGAAACTTTTTGTGTGTCTTCAGTTGGATCCGAGAATGGTTTAGATTCATAATTCGGTCCAATTTTAATAGTTTATTAAATTAATTTTGTAATAATAAATTGTTGTTGATGGTGGAGTTTTTTACATTGGATCCGCCAGACTGCGCCACGACACGTAATACAAAGTGAACTGTTACTTAACAACTGTGAATATTTTCAGCTGAAGTTCATCAAAGAGGCAGAAACATTTGTTCACATTTAAAATTTAGAAAGTTCATATTTTAAATTTGTAAAGTGCTTGATCAGTAGTGTAATGCAGATTACAAAGATGAAGTTTCACCAATTGTTCTACGTAAACATTATAATATTACAACACAGCCATAATGTTTTTCTATTTTAATTCCAGGTTTTCCCGACAGTTTGTGCTGCTATCAAATTTGTGCGTTGTTTTGTAACATTCTGTAATTATTGTGTGAGTGCTAATTGATATAATACATTAATAGAGATTGAAGATGTTTGAAGTGCATAAAAAACTATAGTTATTTATTAAAGTTATTGAACTCATTTTGCAAATTTATTGAGGTGAGTATATTGGTCGCCTACCTCAAATAACCTAAGTAGCATACAAATCAAAAGGTTGTGTTTCTATGTGTGAATATTTTTAACAGTTTAGATAATCAAGTTTTAAACTAATTGGATTTAAAATAATTTGTTGTAATTTACATTTTTTAATCTGCAGTCAGAATTGGTCACTAAGTTCAAATTAATTAGCATAAAAATCACATGTGTGAATAATTACTTATTGTTAATAGTGTAGGAATTGGTTTTAAATTAAATTCTGTTGGCCAGTTCCGATATTATACTGTAATTTTAAATTACTAATTTTATAACAAGTATATTTTTTTAATTTACAACTTAATTTATCGTAATGCTATTGAATGTACAATATTTTTTGTTAATCCTTCAGGAGTGTACATAAACAAATTAGATGGTTTTCTGATAGGGCTGAAGTATAATAAGTGGCCTCCATCACAATCGTATTATTGATATTTCTGAATAGCCTATCCAAACTACTATCCAAATTGGATTATAGTTATTTAATGGCTGAAGTATAATAAGCAGCCACTATCACAATCGAATTATTGATATTTCTGAATAGCCTATACAAACTACTGAATTTCATTATAGTTATTTATTCGGTCAAATTTAATTAAATTTTTAATTATAAATTGTTGTTGATGTTGGAGTGTTTTATATTGGATCCGCCAGACTGCGCTACGACACGTAATACAAAGTGAACTGATACTTAACAGCTGTGAATATTTTCAGCTAAAGTTCACCAAAGAGGCAGAAACATTTGTTTACATTTAGATTACATTATTATAAAGTGCTTGATCAGTAGTCTAATGCAGATTTCAAAGTTAAATTTTCACCAATTGTTCTATGTAAACATTATAATATTACAACACAGCCATACGTTTAATCAATAATAGTCTTGAAAGCATAGAGTAAGCATAAACATATAAAAATAAAACCACTTCTTATTTCAATATATTCTGTACTCACTTTGGAGGATAGAGATTATCCAGATATAAAATTGGAAGTTTTAGCTTTTAACTGAAATTGACAGTTTGTGCTGCTATCAATGTGTGTGTGTTGTTTTGTAAGGTTCATGTTTCAAAAGTAAATACGGCAAATAACATTAAAATATAATAGAATGAAGTTAAAAAAAGTGTACTACGTGGCCGCGTTATAAGTTTATAAACGCCAACAGGCAAAAAGAAGAAAATAAAAAATAAAACATCGTGTAATTATTGTGTGAGTGCTAAAATTGTAATAGTAAATGAATAGAGATTATTGGTCGCATTACCTCAAATAACCTAAGTAGCATACAAATCAAAAGGTTTTGTGTTTCTATGTGTGAATAACTATTGTTAACATTTGAGATAATCAAGTTTTAAACTAATGGATTTAAAATAATTTGTTGTAATTTACATTTTTAATGTGCAGTCAAAATTGGTCAGATAAGTTCAAATTAAGTAGCATACAAATGACATGTATGAATAACTATTGTTAATAGTGTAGGAATGGGTTTTAAATTAAATTCTGTTGGCCAGTTTCGATACTATACTGTAATTTTAAAAAACTATAATGTAATTCAGTAGTTTAGATAGACTAATCAGAAATATCAATAAGTTGATTGTGATGGTGGCCGCTTATTATACTTCAGCCTTTAAATAACTATAATCTAATTCAGATCATCATTTTAGTAGTTTAGATAGGCTATTCAGAAATATCAATAATTCGATTGAGATGGTGGCCACTTATTGTACTTCAGACCTATAGGGAATACTTATTTAGTATTTTAGATACCGTAGTCTACGTTGTTATACATTTTTATCTAGAAGTTACTTAATTAAAATTACATATTCAATAAGTTACTCATATTAATTGTGTACTATTATACAGAATTTTATTTTTACAGAAAAATGCCACGTCTTCGTGGAAGAGGACGAATAGTTATTCAATCATGTAATTTATATGCTACTTAATTTGAACTTATGTGACCAAACTGTTAACAATATTTTTTCACACATAGAAACCCAACCTTTTGATTTGTATGATACTTAGGATATGCAACCAATATACTCACTACGTTCAATAAATTTTCAAAATTATTCAATAACTTCAATAAATATCTATAGTTTTTTATGTACTTCAAACATCTTCAATCTCTATTAATGTAATATTACAATTAGCACTCACACAATAATTATACAATGTTACAAAACAACACACATATTTGATAGCAGCACAAACTGTCAGGGAAACCTGGAATTAAAATAGAAAACATTTGAAACTGTGATCATAGCGCATTCTCCTGGATACAATGTAAAACATTCCAAGATGGTCCACCCATTTAGGAGGAGTTCAGCTCCATACAAACGCACACAAGAAATATAAATATAAATATTACTCATATTAATTGTGTACTATTATACATAATTTTATTTTTACAGAAAAATGGCACGTCTTCGTGGAAGAGGACGAATAGTTATTCAATCATGTAATTTATATGCTACTTAATTTGAACTTATGTGACCAAACTGTTAACAATAGTTTTTCACACATAGAAACCCAACCTTTTGATTTGTATGATACTTAGGATATGCAACCAATATACTCACTACGTTCAATAAATTTTCAAAATTATTCAATAACTTCAATAAATATCTATAGTTTTTTATGTACTTCAAACATCTTCAATCTCTATTAATGTAATATTACAATTAGCACTCACACAATAATTATACAATGTTACAAAACAACACACATATTTGATAGCAGCACAAACTGTCAGGGAAACCTGGAATTAAAATAGAAAACATTTGAAACTGTGATCATAGCGCATTCTCCTGGATACAATGTAAAACATTCCAAGATGGTCCACCCATTTAGGAGGAGTTCAGCTCCATACAAACGCACACAAGAAATATAAATATAAATATTACTCATATTAATTGTGTACTATTATACATAATTTTATTTTTACAGAAAAATGGCACGTCTTCGTGGAAGAGGACGAATAGTTATTCAATCATGTAATTTATATGCTACTTAATTTGAACTTATGTGCCCAAACTGTTAACAATAGTTTTTTCACACATAGAAACCCAACCTTTTGATTTGTATGATACTTAGGATATGCAACCAATATACTCACTACGTTCAATAAATTTTCAAAATTATTCAATAACTTCAATAAATATCTATAGTTTTTTTATGTACTTCAAACATCTTCAATCTCTATTAATGTAATATTACAATTAGCACTCACACAATAATTATACAATGTTACAAAACAACACACATATTTGATAGCAGCACAAACTGTCAGGAAAACCTGGAATTAAAATAGAAAACATTTGAAACTGTGATCATAGCGCATTCTCCTGGATACAATGTAAAACATTCCAAGATGGTCCACCCATTTAGGAGGAGTTCAGCTCCATACAAACGCACACAAGAAATATAAATATAAAGATTACTCATATTCATTGTGTACTATTATACAGAATTTTATTTTTACAGAAAAATGGCTCGTCTTCGTGGAAGAGGACGAATAGTTATTCAATCATGTGATTTATATGCTACTTAATTTGAACTTATGTGACCAAACTGTTAACAATAGTTTTTCATACATAGAAACACAACCTTTTGATTTGTATGGTACTTAGGATATGCAACCAATATACTCACTTCGTTTAATAAATTTTCAAAATCAGTTCAATAACTTCAATAAATATCTATAGTTTTTTTATGTACTTCAAACATCTTCAATCTCTATTAATGTAATATTACAATGAGCACTCACACAATAATTACACGATGTTACAAAACAACACACATATTTGATAGCAGCACAAACTGTCAGGAAAACCTGGAATTAAAATAGAAAACATTTGAAACTGTGATCGTAGCGCATTCTGCTGGATACAATGTAAAACATTCCAAAATGGTCCACCCATTTAGGAGGAGTTCAGCTCCATACACACGCACACAAGAAATATAAATATAAAGATTACTCATATTCATTGTGTACTATTATAGAGAATTTTATTTTTACAGAAAAATGGCACGTCTTCGTGGAAGAGGACGAACGATTTATATGCTACTTAATTTGAACTTATGTGACCAAACTGTTACCAATAGTTATTCACACATAGAAACACAACCTTTTGATTTGTATGGTACTTAGGTTATGCAACCAATAGGAGTTCAGCTCCATACACACGCACACAAGAAATATAAATATAAAGATAATGATAAATAAAGATAAATTCGGTAGTTTAGATAGGCTAATTAGAAATATCAATAATTTGATTGCGATGTTGGCCGCTTATTATAATTCAGCCTTTAAATAACTATAATCTAATTCAGTTCGTCATTTTAGTAGTTTAGATAGGCTATTCGGAAATATCTATAATTCGATTGTGATGGTGGCCACTTATTATACTTCAGCCTTATATGGAATACTTCTTTAGTATTTTAGATAAATAAAATTCTGTTGTCCAGTTCCTATACTATACTGTAATTTTAAATAACTATAATGAAATTCGGTAATTTAGATAGACTATTTAGAAATATCAATAATTCGATTGTGATGGTGGCCGCTTTTTATACTTCAGCCTTTACATAACTATAATCTAATTCGGATAGTAGTTATATAGGCTATTCAGAAATATCAATAATTCGATTGTGATGGAGGTCACTTATTATACTTCAGCCTTATCGGAAAATAATCTAATTTGTTTGTGTATACTCCTGAAGGATTAACAAAAATATTGTAAATTCAATGGCATTACGATAAATTAAGTTGTAAATTGAATAAATATACCTGTTATAAAATAGTTTGTTTCAACTTTTTTACCTTCAGATTAAGTAAGTTTTCATTTAAAACATCCTCTACATTTCACATCACTCATGTTATACTCACACACTATCGGTTGGTCGAAGTGTGATTAAATGTACATGTGATGAAGTTATATATTGTAATAACTTTTTAATAGACATTTTTATCAAAACAGCCCAAATTGTTACAGATTAATCAAAGTTTAAAATTTTTTAATTAAAGACGTGTGTACAGGACAACATCTGTCGGGTCATTTAAAACATCCTCTACATTTCACATCACTCATGTTATACTCACACAATACCGGTTGGTCGAAGTGTGATTAAATGTACATGTGATGAAGTTATATATTGTAATAACTTTTTAATAGACATTTTTATCAAAACAGCCCAGATTGTTACAGATTAATTAAAGTTTAAAATTTTTGAATTAAAGACGTGTGTACAGGACAACGTCTGTCGGGTCTGCTAGTATATATATATATCCATCCCAGAATGTTGACACTGTCTATCTATTTTGAAACGTGGGACGGGCGTAAACTTTTCTGTCTTTTCTGTCCACATGACATTTCGTACACGAAATTATTATGGCCCGAAAAATAGTTTTGAAGACAGTCATTCAGGAAACTTAAGTAAGTGGAATATTTTTATTCAAATAAGTATATTTAAACATCAATCTATTGCAAATTAAGGGAAACTCGTGTTAGGTAAACATAACTGTTTACAAATTGGAATTATTTAGTTACACTGCGCTTATGCACCATTAATTAATAACAAAGAATCGTCAGCCTATAAAACTGTCTCTGCCGTAATTGACTGATCCAAACCAAACGCAATAAGATATCATCCATACGTCTCGTTTAAGGCTTCTAATTTCAGTAAAATACTGGAATACAAAAGCTGTTTTAATTCATTCACTTTAATTTTTAAAGAAAATATAACTCAATGAACAAATGTTACGCACAATGAATTTTGTTTACGCATAACATTTTGGTTACAAATAAATAAAATTTTTATGTTTTCACTCAAGATGAAAAGAAAAAATATAAATAAATCTCTGAATACTTATCACTAGTTTGATGCATGTTCAACAATAGTAAAAATGTGTTTGTTATTTTTGTGTGTATGGTTTTCCCATATATAGATAGATACTCTCATCATTACGTGTGTTTTAAAACTGATCGAGAATTGAAGCTCGAATATAAAAGTGGTGAGAATCATAACGGAATATAAGATCTGCGAGATAAAGTAATTTGCAGTAAAAGTGCTTTAAGGTTATTGTCGAAGAACATATTTTAATATACATAGGCATAAGTCTTCTCGTAAGTCACCTAAGCTGAAACACACACAACGAATAAGATTTTATATTACTTTTTCGAATTATAAAATACTTAACGCTGATAAAGAGTAATTTTCACTCTTGTTATAACACTTAGTAGTTTTAAGAAATAAATTCTAAATGGAAACATTGTGGTTCTAGTATTTTGTTTTAAGATAGAATATAATATTTTCGTTATATGTAGGTTTTAAAAATATGCGAGGTTTAAGTTTCATATATTATAATTTTACATAAAATCATAGCTAAAGTATTTTCCATATTTATGTTTGTACAATATTCTGAAAATAAAACAGTGCGGAAGACATTATCAAGAAACAAACAAAAAAGCAAATTATAATACTTTGCAAACTGCATAAAGTTATTTGACGTTATACACGCATGTTTAAGCAGGATTAGCTTGTTCGACGCAGAGTTTAATATGACCATGTTTTCTGAGGCTTGATGCTTCATGTACAGCTAGGATAAACAATGCATGTACACTCAGAACATAATGATCGTCGATGCACTGGACATTACATGATTCGATAATGTTCTTGTTGAATTCCACTATTGAAATACGGCATAATACTAGCTAGTTGAAATTGATATACTTATACAATACAATTGAAAATTCCCTTTAATTCAATAAATGAAAAAAAATTGTTCGATGTGAGTGTTAACTACCTAGATTACTCTTATTCAGTAACAACATTATTTTTATAAATATCTCATGTAATAACTAATTTACCATATTAGTAGAAAGAAAAAACCAACTATTTCAAATTAGACGTTTCATAGCGGTTGGTTTATTTTGCTCCTTAATATTTACATTTATGTCTAACCTGCAGTATTTAAATATGTAGTGCCCTTTTAATAAACTATTACTATTTTCTTTAAACAAATTAAGAGAAAAGTAACAGTCATTTTTATAATAATTCGATTGAATAACAATACATGTTAACAGTCATAGAAATAAATTTAATGTATTTATAATAAAGCAAATATTAAATATTGCCCTAAATCATTAAAATATGCTATTATTGGATTGCTGTTATCGAGAATAATAATTCAGAACTAAGATATAAGTCAATCCAGACAATGATGAAATGATTGTACTGAAATGTGCTTTGCAGAGATAAAATATCAACTACTTTAAATAATTATATGATTCCTATATTTCCACCTTATGAAATCCATCCACTTTAAAATACAGGTTTAAAGAAAATTTTAAGTAAAAAACCTCACTGAACGTGTTTTTTTACAGTCGCATATTCGAAATAATTAATTACTGTGTCATTCATTTTGTGTCATGGAATGTTTGAATAATTTCTTTGTCATAAAACTCTTTATCGTGAAACAAATAACTAAGTTTTTATGTTAGACTGATTTAAAAATTATTTTTCTTAGTTAAAATGCAAAAATAAAGATTGCTGTATGGCAGGGCAAATAGAACATGCTTCCAGAATTTTGTAGTTGTGGAATTATATATCCCGACCGCCTGAAGCATAGCTGAATTATGGGCAGAGTGGAACACAGCTTCCACTTATGGGCAGTGAGTGACTCTGTGTGACTAGTCTGAAATTATAATATTGATTACTTGTAAATTAGTAGTTCCATCTCTAACTACCAGCTTACAATAGTAGGTATGCCAAGTTTAGTGGAAATTTGATATTCGGTTTGTGGTTTTTGTAGTTGATTTATTGTGAAGTAATTACGTTTTCATTTTATAAACAAACTTTTATTATTTTAATGCAATTTGGATAATACAATTTGGAACTTATCAGAATGTTTATTAACAAAGACTGAAAGATATTAAAATTTAAAGCAAGATTTTATTTAGTTTATTTGTATGTATTATTAAAGGGTTGTTTGCAATATTTAAGAAGTAGCACTTTTTATTTATCAATATTTATTGTCAGCAGTAAGAAATTATTATTAAATCAATATGTCAAGGTTTTAAGTTCATAATTTTTTATAAATATAATGGAATATAGTTTAATTCCAGTTTTCTCTTGGATTCTGTGCCAACTGTGACAGTAAGTCTCAACTTAAGACAAAGGGGTTTTCAACAAAGTTTTTATTTAATTCAGTTTCGCTTATATAGAAGAAAATATTTAAATGAATTTGAATTAAATTTATAATAGTTTAAGTTTATTTTACATACTTCATAACGAAAAGTTTCAGTTCGATTAGTTGTTTTGAGGTAAGAAATATTATATTTAATTAAATTTATAAGAAACATTTTCTTTAGAAACATGTCGGGAATAAAGTGGTATGTTACGGAATAATTGATAAAATTGAAATACGTAGAATTATGTATAAGCATAATGTATTGAACGCAGATTAAAATGTTTAAGTTTAAAAAAATTTTAATAAATTAATAATCTTAATGTATCCGAAGAAATATACCTCTTTAACCTTCACAAACAGTCAATATTAAATATTTTTAAACTAGCAATAGAAGTGCATATAAACTAATCTAAAAAATTTTTTTATAAATTCTAAGAGGTATTGGTTGAACTTTTTCTTTACTGTAATTGGTTAAAATTCCCTTTATATTTGTTCGTTTTCACATATTCCTTAGTAAATTAAAAATGACTATCTTTTACTTTGTAGCCAATATACTTAATCTAATTCAATGCAGTTGACTTATTGGTTAGATTGTTATCAATAATCCTAATTCAATTGGTAAGTTTGCTAAGATCTAAATTACTCCTCCAAGTTGATTAAGTCGTACGCACACTTTTTGTTATATCATGACTTATTGATTGCTTATAGAGATCTTCGAAGAAAGTACTGTAATAGAAACAAGTATTTATATGAATGTTTGTATAATGTTTTGGAATTAATATATTTGTTTCTAATGGATTACCAAAACAGCCTATTAATTTCAGTAAATATTAATATTAAATGTAGGAAATACTGGTAACGAAGTTTTTAATTTGTAAATTATAATTTTCTTAGAGTCTAACACACCTAAATTGCTATGAGACAGATACTGCAAATTTATAAAGTTCGTGAGACAACATTATTTAATTTTATCGACAGAAAGATTTTATATATAAGTTACACTTTATACGAGGAAAGAAATATGACATGTTTTATCACAAAGTGTCGGTTATTCTGACAACCACGCTACCATGTCTATGGCTGATGAGCATTACTTGAAATTAAATTCAATATATGTAATTAAAGGAAATCTAAATAATTAATAGTGAAAATAGAAGACCGTTATAATATAGAATATCGCAAAACACTTGGTTCTCTATTTGTCTGTGTTCAGTTTTTTAAACAGAACACATTTTATTTTGAATTCGTACTTCAAAACAAAACTTTACTGACTTTCTTTTGACGTTCTTTTTATTTACTTATCTTATCTTTTAGGCTTATTTGGTTGCGGTTATGTCTAAAATAGTGGGTTTTCAGTTCATTTACAGTATAAACATCTAAAAATAAATCCACAACATGGAGTATAACCTTCAGTAAACAACATTAAACAGAAACTGCCAACATTATTCATCCCTTTATAAATTTAACATAAAGGGGTGGGCGCTGTATCGTAGTTGGCTAAAGCTTGACGAATCAACAGTCATAATGACGTCCTAGCAACCTATATGGCTTACAGGCAGTAACATAACACAGGTTACAAACCGTATTATAGTCTGCCAAATATATTTTCTCTTGACTATTTCACCTAATATACTTAACAAGTCGTATGGAATCTTTCTAGCAACTTTTTTCAAATTATATTACATTTTTGGTTTGTAAAGATCGACAGTAGGCTAGTTACAAAAAAAAATGCAATAAAAATTTACAGTGATATGGTAATTGCAATTATTTTCACTAGTATGCAAGGAGAGTATTAAAACGTACACAATCTAAATTTATACTTTGTATTCTGCACACATAAAAGAATATCTAATCAAGTAATGAGTGATATTACGAGAATAGATCAGATAGTTTTTAATGTAATAAAAAATAATTACCTTATACTATGTGTTACTGTAACCACTAATATAAATAAATCAATTTGTTGAAAAACTAATGTTTAATGTTACCAGTAACCAATTATGATAATGTGATTTTTATCAATAATGCCCTTGGTAGTAAACTAATTAGAGATTTGTATTTGATTCATCATTGCTGATGGCTTTAACTCACGATAATATTTAGGAGTTATTATTAAAATTTTGCTTAAAACATTCATACATTACTTAATGAATTCATACAAAATTAATATCTTGATACTATGGGATCTATCTAATGAAATCTAAATAGTTTAAATTATCGCAAATTAGAAATCTTTGGAATTGTATTACACGCTTGATATTTTTTACTCTCACGGATTCTCACACAAAAGAAAAATACTTAAAAAAGTACTTATGCATTCACATTTAAATATCTTACGAAACATAACTATATAAGACAGTTTGCTTGATTTTTACAAATGTGTGTGTGTGTGCGCGCGAGCGTGTGCGTGTGTAAAAAATTAAGTTTCCTCAGTAACGTCAAGTAAAACTAAATTTTCTATGCCAAGTATTTAAAACATTCTAAATTCGACATTCTGCTATGAAGTAAAAATTACAAGCAAACAATTAACATAAAATGAAAGAACATGACAAGTATAAACATATTGTGTAAACAAACATTTAACTTTTCGAATTAAAATAAACAATGTATGTAATTATATTAAACGGGACGAAGAAAACATTTTATACTGATATGAAACTAATTTATCATAATCCTAGTAAAATTGTTATTCACTTATGTCGCTGGGTCAAATAATTAAGTATTAACTGCAAATACCGTCTTCACTAAACCTAGAAGAGAGTTAAATTGGGGTACATTTAAACGTTATGACGTTAAAACTAACCCATCGGTTATTTGATTTTTAATTTATATCTTATCAAACTCAGTAAATGTAAATAATTTCTAATAAAGTTTGAAATAAATTATATATTATATTGACTTCTCATGACTTTGTAAATGATACCAGGTTTTTTCTATCGGAATAAAAATACTGAAGTATACTGTTTAGTATTTTAGATAAAATTCTGCTCTTGTGAAGATAATGCACAACCTTATATTATACACAACCCCAAACAGTATTTATTCCGATATAAAAAACTGACTATCATTTACAAAGTCATGACAAGACATTATTAATTATATAATGGAATAATATTAAAAAACCCTTTATCTAACTCTTTCCCGTTTCAAACCCAGTATTTATTTCATTAGATATAAGATATTATTGTGATAACATTTAAATAATTAAACCACTAGGTTCCAATAGAGTGAGAATCAAAATGGATCTCAGTCCTGAAGCTGATTATCCTAAAGAAATGAAGCTCGATGGATTACATTTGCCAACAATACTTAGAACCGGTGAATATGCAAGCCACAGAAAATAGAAAACCCCTTATTTAAGCTTGTGTATTTCTTATATATTTCGTAGTACTGTGATTGAAATAAATCGCTCACATAATATGCATTTAGAACATTAAAATGCATATTATGTTTTTAATGCAACTAAAA
Organism: Homalodisca vitripennis; assembly: GCF_021130785.1. Lineage (NCBI taxonomy): Eukaryota > Metazoa > Arthropoda > Insecta > Hemiptera > Cicadellidae > Homalodisca > Homalodisca vitripennis. The sequence continues at coordinate 124,741,448 of NC_060208.1, read as the reverse complement.
AATAACTTATTTTTAGTACAGTTGCTCACTTTTACTGCAATGATTAGTGTAAGAACTGTTATTTTTCTAAAAATGCAAAATTTAAACGGATTTATCAAATTCATTTTTTTATTTACGTACTGTTTGCCAGAAAAAAGAACTTAATAGGAACTCCGCCTCAATAACGGATTACTTATGACTTGGTCATACCTGAAGCTTGTGAACCTTCCTTCATAAAAAACTTGCCGTTAGACACGTACAGTTTATTAGCTTCCTTATGATATTATTGGAGTTTTGGCCACGCCCTTTTTGTTGATGGTTTACATCACAACTAGCGAAAGATATTGTTCTAGTATAATATAAATACGTGATATTTAAAACAAGTTTCCAATACATAAATTAGCAACTCATACATTATATTTTTAAATTTCAAATTATCGTAATCTATATCACAGGATAAGAACAATAAAGTTGATACCTTTAACTATTAAAAAATTTAATATAGCACAAATACATGAAACTCCAGCCTTTTAAAGTTCGAATATATGAATTTTTTTCAATGAACAATCGTTCTTGTTAAATTCATAGTTTTTGAAATAACGTCTGAAAATACGTCAAATTATATATATTTTTTATTACCCATATACGCATTTAAGCGCACTTTAACCGGGCCCAAAAAACTGTCTGAAGATAATAACGTGCTATCTTACATTTAGTTTTCCGAAATTACTCCTTGAAGTTCGTGTATTTGTACTTTTCCACTATTTGTTTTTTTAGGTAAATAATTGTACTAAAGAACTTTGAATTTTACAAGAAAGATATATTTTTCCAAAACCACAATCAATTGCATGACTTTAATGAACAGTGCTTCCTGATAACTTTATAATTGAAAACACAGTTCTAGTACACCTCCATTCAAGAGTTGCCTTTATTATGACAGCTTCGAGATAATGCCTTTGAATCAAGACGGCAAAAGAGCGATAAGGTGTTTCCATAGCTGCTAATTTGTTTTTTTTTTTCAATTTATGTGCTAAAACTTTCTCACTCACCTTCACAATCATAAGAACACTGTAAATAACATATACGATCTTGTTTGTGGTAATGTACTAAAGAATAAAACACCCTTTTGCGGAGCTACTTACCCATCAGCATATCATTTTTTCATTTTTAATTCTATAGTGCAATACTTGGTTCTTGAAGAAGAGAACGGATACGAATATTCTGATTGCCAAGTTTGTTCTGCGTAACGTTGGAAAATATCTTGAGTATTTTTCTACTTCCAATTAATTGTTGTTAATGGACTATTTTAAAATATTATTATTATTATATTGCCATTATATTTTTTGGTAGAGCGTAATGCTCGTTATTCGAAGGACTGAGCACATTTCATTCTTTCTTTCTGTACGTCTATTTACGCGATATTTCACTAAAGGTCAAACTGAAACCAATTACATTTTGCATAAAGCTTGAATTTTATATAAGCAACGTTGTCTTACCCAAGTTTGCAAGAGTTTGAGGCCTATCGCTTGGTGTACCCCTGGTTATTTAAACCTCGTAGAACCAGATAACTCTTATCTACTTGTATTCATATCGTTAAGTTTAAGCTAAGAGAAAAGTAAAATTCTATTAAGATCTCTTATGGCTCTACTTTGTTGATCCATTTTCGGTGAGAAGGTAAATAAATACTTTCAATACCTTCAAATTTAAAGAATAATGAGTATTTTAATTAATAACACCCATTTTTTATCCATACACCCTGTTTTCGGCTGCTTCAGACCTTTTTTATGGCAACAGCTATTACTGTAAACGTTTTTTTTTATAAAACACGCTAATGCTTCTTACTTCAAAATTATATATTTTTTATGTTAGCTAACTTGACTTAAGAGTAAAAAGTTAGGTGTTATTATTATTGGTTTAGTAGCCTACATGAGTTCTGTAAGTTAAAATTTCATCCAGGTATTCTATCCAATCAATCCATCGAGGTTCGAGTTTTTCCGAAAGAAGCAGTTGCCCATGTAGAAACTTTGTTTCTGAGATGCAGTGTTGTTTTTAAATATGGTTGTATTAGGCAAATTTAAAATGATTAACATTGAGACGAATTCGGAAAAAACCTGTGGTACATGCTTAAAAAAAATTCGACTTGACTATGAAGCGGAAGTCTAGAAAAAAAGCTTAAAAATCCTAAAATACTACTTAAAGAGGGTTTAAAAATTTCTTTTTAAAGAAGAAGAACCAACCTGTTGAACTAGACTTGTATTAACACTACAAGGCAATGAAAATTAACTTATTTTTCTCTGTTGAAATAGTTATTTCTAAAAATGTAGTTTGATAATAATTATTTTTAGTATTCATATTATACCTTGCAAGACACCAATAGGAAAAAACATAATTCAAAACAACAACTATTCGCACAAAACTTGTAAACCATTTTAAAACTGTAAATATAAATAATTTTTGTACTGAAACGGCTTTTACTTCCTTTTAATCCTGGTTATTATACAAATAAGGATTTTTAAAATAATTTAATTAGTATAGTACAATTTTATAAATTTTATGAAAATTAATGACGGAGAACCTCAAAAAAAGAAGGAAAACTTCTTATCCTTAGACGAAATAGTGAGTGAAGACATCTATATACTGTAGCAGCTATTAACAAGCTCTTCCATACTATCATTCTTGGTCAAGTACTTCTACTGCTGGTCCGAATCCAGCCGCATAGCTCATTGCGTAGGGAATGAGAGTTTGCTCATAGTTGCCGACTAGGAGATGAGCCCAAGGACCTCTAGCGAACACAGTGACGTCCTGTCCATCATGGGTCTCAGCCTTTAGGAGATTGATTGTCTGGAAGGTGTAGTGCGGATCGTCTGAAACACAAAGACAGGTGAAACGATGTAGTTAACGTATCATTTGACTGTCTTGAATGCTTTGTACTTGCATCGAATAACTGTCTCAGGCCGGGTACACTAACAATAACGTAGCTTAAATGAATTAAAACGTGTTTTTCAATGAAAGGATCACTTAGTAAATTGGCTTTAAACTAAATAATTCGAAATGATTTAACAATCATGATGACAATTAAAATATATAGAACCTGAGAGGCACTATTAGTACGTTCGACGTAACAGTATCGACATATATTTGATACTTATGTGGAGGGAAATATGTTGATTTTTGGTTGCGTCGTTCACTCGCTGTGCTAAAAAATCAGTTTTTTGTCAAAAATGTCAAACTGTCACAGATCTCTTATTAGTAGGTATATTGGAAAGTTTTTCAGGTGAAATCTGCATAAACTTTCTTCTACTTTTATAATATTACTAGCTGTTTCCCGCGGCTTCGCACGCTTTTCGTAAGTTTTGCCCGCGTATGAGCATTTCTGGTTGAAGTAAATTATATTTCCAACCCCGATGTAGATTTTACCTTGATGTCACGATCAAGAAAATATGTCAAAAATGTATTGTACATGCATAATGTATTTTATTACAAAGTGGTCTACCACTCAACCTTTAAGTTCAACCAAAAATTTAGTTTAGACAATTATACATCATAACTTAGCGCCTTCAAATAGTGTTTCACTGTTTAATATACGTATCTATCTCGTAATTGCAGGTTATAATGTGCAGGCGCTTTGAAAACTTTTCTTCATTTTATTCGTTTATATTCACGACATAAGCGAATAATTCAGATAATAACTATCCTATCTTCTAAGTTAGACTAAATTACGGATACATGTGAAATTTGATTGAAATTGGTTCAGTCGTTTTGGAGTTTATTGGCAACATACATCGTGACTCAAGATTTTTATATATATAAGATAATATAAAATATTTAAAGACGAGCAAGCAGGATATGCATGGTTCGATTAAGTTGCTTTAATGCTGAGCCATTTTTTACCTAATAGAAAGAGTTCAGATTTTTACTGATTTTAAACATACTATTTGTGTTATAATACTTTGCTCGTGATTTTGAAAAAAAAAATTACAAAACCGTTTATTATAGTTTTATTAATTTAACTTTTATTTTACAATTCGGATATTTGGTAAATCTGACTGATATTTTATTGCACAATTTTGGAATCAACTTTTTAGTAAAATATAGAAATTATCGGACAAAGACAGTCTAAAAGTGACTGTTAACTAATGTATGTAATTGATTAGTTACATAGCATGTAAGTAAAAAATGTTATCATAGTTTATAATTTTATAAATAATTTAAATATAAATTACCGTAAATAGTAATCAGACACCCTAATTAAATTGGAACAACGTATATTTAAATTATATATGTAAAATATGTATATATATGTAAAATATGTAAATAAGTATATACATATACATATATATATATGTATATACATATATATATATATATATATATATATATATATATATATATATATATATATCCGTTTGCGGCACTCTTACTAGCTAGACAGGTTACAATATTAATTATAGTTTTCACATATTTGTCCTCTTAAGGAGAAAGGGGAGGGGTAACTAAAAGTTATCAAATACCACTTATAGTCTTTTAAAGTATCAATTTAAAGGTCTTATAAGTTAGTCAACAAACAATACATTTAAATTTATGATATTGGACCACTCTAAAAGAAATGGGCATTATTTTGATTCGTAACATAGACACCTAATTTAACAAATAACAAAAATCGATTAAGACATAACTTATATGGGAAATTGCAGATAAGTATTGTCGTAATAGAAAGTAGTTGGAAAAACAGATACCCTCTTGTATGTAAGATTTACTTATAAAATGCTTTTATCCAAGCAGTTTAACAAATGTCTAACAGTTCGCTTGAAAGGTCTTATCCAACAGCGGAGCATGATTGAACAACTTAGAGTATGTTTGCGCTTCGTACGATTTTTCTGTAATACGTTTTTTTCAATATAAGAACGTGTAGATCTCGTCCTACTCTATAGACAAGTAGGAACTTACATTGGTGCTATAGAAGCGTTTACTGAAAGACACCGTGGCCATACTATTAGTAGGACAGCCGTCACTAAATTAATTCAGAAGTTTCAGCGAAGTGGAAGTGTTGCAGACGAGCCCAGAACAAGTTGACCCAATACAGCTGAAGTAGTCGATGTAGGCGTTTTACCAGATTATTTTACCACCCCACGACAGTCAGCTAGAAGTGATACGCGTAAACACAACTTACCATTTGGGTTAGTCACCTAGTTGAAGAAGGCATACAAGTTTAATAAGTTTTACCCTTATAATATCACTCTGGTCTGAATGGAGATGATTTAGATAAAATATTCGAACTTTGTGAGGTCATAACGCAGAAGCTCGAATCGAGGGCACTATATACTTTTTACTTAGAAAGCATAATTTAAACTTAATCGACAAGTTAACTAACATAACTGTAGGTATTGGGCACAGGAAAATCCTCAGTGGTACTATGAAGGCCATACCCAACACCAACAGAAATTAAACATCTGGGTCGGTATGATTGGTAGTTTATCATTGGACCATTTGTTACAAATCGCAACTTGAATGGCGTAACCTACAATAACATGCTAATTACACAGATAATTCTAATTCTCAACAAATTAATAGAAACAACAGAAATGAACACCAGATTGTATTCAAGTTTTAATATAAATTATTTTGTATAAGTTCGAGCCCTTTGCCATCATTTGATAGCCCCTTGCAAGAGTTTTCAGGTATTCGCTAAACCCTAATCATTGGATTGGCCGGAGAATGAGTATCGATTGGCCTGCTCGATCACCTGACATAAACTAACTAGATTTTTTGTGGGGTCATTTTAAATCTAAATACTTATACAGCCGCATGTGAAACTGACTGACTGACTGACTGATATATAGATACAAATTCTAACATAGTTCTAGCAGTGCTGGAAACTTTAAATTTGGCATGCAGGTACCTTTTCTGGCGTGTGGAACATAACCAACGGATCCCAGCGCGCAGAACCGATCCGAGCCGCACAGCTCATCGTCTTTGACGAGGCCCCGATGGCCCATCGCTACATCCTTGAGATCCTCGACCGTTCACTTAGAGATCTCATGAACCGCGATGAGCCATTCGGAGGAAAGATCTTTCTGTGCTCTGGGGACTTCCGGCAGATCGCACCCGTTGTTGTAAAAGCACGGAAGGCAGCTGCCGGTGCGTACGTTTCTCTTCGGGCCTCGCGTCTGTGGCGACTGCTCCGCGTCTTTTCTCTGACCACACCGCACAGGACAAGCAGTTCCGTTGACTATTCTGATTTCCTTCTCACAGTAGGCAACGGCACTGTTCCCTCCACAAATTTCGGGGAGGGCAAAGAGAGTGGCGCTCTTATTCCTCTGACCGGAGTAAATTACGTTACTTCTCTACAAGCCCTAATCTCCAAAGTCTTCCCTGTCGAAGTCCTTCGCGATCCCGATCAGTGTGCTCGTCGCGCGATCCTCTCTACCATGAATGTGAATGTCAAGGAAATCAACGACATCATCCTAGACTCCGTTGACGGTCGCCTTCATTAGTTGAGAAGCGCCGACTCTGTGGACACTGAAAACGATGATCATCTTGGCGTCGAAGTTCCTCTGCTAAACCAGGCTACAGGCAAGGGTATTCCAGATCACGTACTGCGACTTAAGATCGGTTCAGTGTGATGAGGAATCTTAACATCGCCGACGGACTCGTTAACGGCACAAAGGTCATTGTGACGGCTATAACCAACCGGTTGGTCACCGTCAGACGCCCTCACGACGGGCAACCTATCGGCATTCCTAGAATAATGTTTAGGTTCGCGATCGTTGAAGGTTCGCCGTTACTTGTCCGTCGACGTCAGTTTCCTCTGATGCTGGCATACTCGATGACCGGTCACAAGAGCCAAGGTCAGACAATCGATCTTGTCGGAGTCGATCTTCGCACTGACTGTTTTACCCACGACCAGTTGTACGTCCTGTTAAGTAGAGTTCGACGCCCAGAAGACATCGTGGTCCTTGTCCGTCCAGATAGGGTATGCGATGAAGTCGCCTACGCGAAGAACATCGTGTACAGCGAACTTCTTTAGTAAACCTGATTGACACTGGCAGTAGGCTAGGGGACCTGCCCAAACAAAACTCCCCGTCGTGATTGACTAGGCAGTAGGCTAGGGAACCTGCCCAAACAAAACTCCCCGTCGTGATTGACGAGGCAGTAGGCTAGGGGGCCTGCCCAAACAAAACTCCCCGCCGTGATTGACTAGGCAGTAGGCTAGAGGGCCTGCCGAAACAGAACTCCCCGTCGTGATTGAGACTGGCAGTAGGCTAGAGGGCCTGCCAAAACAAAACTCCTCGTCGGTGTAAATACGTTTTCCGTAAATATGTAAATATATATAAAACTCCCCGTTCTGATTGATAAGGCAGTAGGCAAGAGGGCCTGCCAAAACAAAACTCCTCGTCTGTGTAAATAAGTTTACTGTAAATATATGGTCTCTACGTTTGCCGGCCTCCCCGTGGCGAGACTGGATATGTCATGCATGCATTTAAAGCATTGAAAAACTAACGGGCAAACAACATTATCAACAATAATAAGTTATTACCAACTCATTTGGCACATTTATATACACAACTAAACATGCAAATTTTCACACGATATGAGAGAACATCATTAACCAACGATAGCTGTAATTCTGTTAATAATATATGGTCTCCGTGTTTGCCGGCCTCCCCATGGCGAGACTGGATACGTTATGCTTGCATTTCAAGCATTGACAAACTAACGGGCAAACAACAGTTTTATCAACTAAAAGTTACTTGCAACTAATTTGACATAAGTATAGGCACAGCTAAATCTCCCAACTTGCACACATGTTGCTAGAACAATATTAGTTAATGTGGTAATAACATATGGAGACAACAATAACAATGAGACTAAATAAACCACGCAAAAATTGAAACCATTGGTGAAATAACACGCAATCACAAGTACAACAACTTTTAATACCAATAAGTACACATGTATCAACCAGTAAATATTTCTAATTAAAAACGAAATTGTTCCACTAAGTAGTATCAACTTTAACCACCTATTTCTCTACATCTTTTAAAGTATTTTCCGGCCTCTTCGCATTGAGACCGGATATATCATACTAATGTAAGGAGCATTGGTGAACCACGGATCAAAAACAAAAGTTTTGCCTCCAATTGCTATTCATCTGATTTCTTTATTTCAACGGCCTATAAGTTTCTCTTTAATTGCCCATATTTTTAACTTGGGTAGATACATGATAAACCATCTTTTATTTCCAGCTTTCTCGACATTAAGTTACTTATAAATTATTTATAATATTATTTTATATTTGCCTGCTTAACTGTTATGATACCAAATAGAGGTTACTAAATAAAGACGTGATTTTTTACCAACGGTCAAATAGAATAATTTTAATCACATTCCTAATAAGCTGCCAACCTCGTGTGACATTAAATACATCATTCGCTACCCAACGCACTAATAAGTTGTCTGACCTATAGTTATTAAGAATGAACCTTATTACAACCAACCACATGTTATTCAATAATTAGATATATGTGTATCTTTAGGAAAGTCTCAGTAACGTGTGTACACGATGTCAAACTAAATATGCTCATATTTACCTAGTTTTTGAAACGGCAATAGCCTTACAAGACAATATATCTTATACTAAGTGATCTATAGCAAACTATTTTCTTAATACACGTTGATAAATCTGCAATATATCTCTTGCCTCAATTTAAAACACGGTAATAAACATCTGGTCAAGTTAATCCCTGCTGTGCAAATGCCACTTTATTTTAGGTTCTTGATTTACAATACTTTTGGTAAGTTCTTCTTCAGATCAACTTTATTTTCTTTACTCATAAAACTACAACAAACAGAGCAAAATCTTGTCCCTTTGTTGCATTAATCGGTGTTAACCCTTGAATCTAAGTGCCCGCACGATATCTCGAAAACTGATTGACCTGTGGAAATGAAATTTTCGCACGTTATTATTTCTTTTAAAAGATCGCCCAGATTCCTCATCAAATGCTCGGACTTAACCTGTTCCCGAAATACGCTTATCCTCGAATTTGCTAAAATCCTACTTAGGGGCCTGGGGGCGTAGCCACCAGCGAGCCGAAGGCGAGTCAGTGGTATACAGCTCAAAGCCAGAATATGTTGAACAGTTAAGAGAGAGAATGGAGACTGAATGCAGACTAATTAGAAATGTAACATTTCTAAATGTCCGGAACATGTTTGAACAAATACTGAATTACTGCATGGATTTCCACGGAGAGCAATTTTCAAACTTAATTTGAGGTATGGAAGTAATCATCTCTAAATTATTTAACACAAATATTCATGATATAGTAGTCATAACCGATTTGATAAAAGATTTAAATTTTTTCATTGTTTTATTTTCATTTGAAATAATTTTAAATGTAAAAGGTATAAGAAAACATTTAAAAAAGTATCTTCTTCAAGAAAGTTACCTCTGTAGTTAAAAAAGTATTCTTCTTGACTTGTTAGCCTTCCACTTCATATTCTGAATGATTGTAGTAAGATATGCAATTGATGAAAATAACAATTTTAGATTATACGTCTGGGGCTGCCATTTCATGGGGACAGATTCCAATTCCTTAAGTGTGTGTTTTATTTACTAACCAAGTCCTTATAAATTATATGTTACAAGATTTTATGTGGTATTAAAAAATTTGAGCTACCACCCACCCACCCCCCATTGAGGGTCAAAAATTTAAAATATATCATTATTAGTGTATGCATTTGTAGCTAGTAAGATTGACTAAAACGTGATTTTAGATATCTAAATTAATAAATCTCTCTCCCCCCTCGCTCTCTCTCTCTCTCTCTCTCTCTCTCTCTCTCTCCTCTCTCTCCTCTCTCTCTCTCTCTCTCTCTCTCTCTCTCTCTCTGTGTGTGTCTCTCTCTCCTTTCCCCTCTCTTTCTTTTTGTATGTCTGTACCCAGAGTCCATGGAGTGATCGTGGTGCATGTAAAACCATAGAATTTCATTAGACAGTATCAAATATATTTTATTGTTGTTATTGTAATATTATATAAAAGGAAACGTTTTGGAAAATAAAGAAATTAATTGACTAAGGTCAAACATCTAGAACTACCAGAACTTCAAATTATTGCTATTTAAGAAAAAAAAAAATATTTATGTACACAATAATATATATATATATATATATATATATATATATATATATATATATATATATATAATATATATATAAACGCAAGCTTTCATCATTACTTACGTAAAAAGTCTACTTTATTTGCGTAAATTATAGTCAAAGGTTACAATTTTAAATGGGATCTTACTAATTCTTCACGAATCAGTGTTAAACATAATATATAAAATCGTATTATACTGTACCTTAAAATGTATTAATACAGTGATGACATAAAACAAAAAGTTATTTACATTTACCAAACTAAAAACATGTTACTGTTCCATGTATCAAATTATTGTATTAAATGTTTGTTATACATAGCCTTGTTGAAGATATCAGTATGTCAATACAGAAAAGAAATCAGCGTGATCGCAAAGATTAAAGATTGGTGTTCCATTTTTGTCAAATGCAACGACGGAAAGTGTCAATTTACCTATTCTATTTTAAAGGCATTCATCGCTAATCAAATACAATAATCCGTCATTGAGTCAAATATTTTATTTTTCAGTTAATAAACGTGCAATCTACGTTCTGTTCCTTTTCGTATACCTTTTGATAATATAAAGTCAATAATATCTAAGAGATTTCAAAACCGAATTTTACTGTCACGAAAAATGAAGGAAAATAGAAATTTGTAAGGCTGAATTTTATTTGTTTTATAAGTATTTAAAAATAAAATAGATTTTAATTTATAAATTTCTGACAAGTTTCAATTTAACCTTTACTGTGTCTGACTTTATGATTATTGTGTCATCTAATCTGTTGCTTATTAAGTTAATTGACCCTATCTGGGGGTGGGGGGGGGGGGGGGTGGGGGGGGGGGGGGGTGGGGGGGGGGGGGGGTGGGGGGGGGGGGGGGTGGGGGGGGGGGGGGGTGGGGGGGGGGGGGGTTGCTCTGCAAATTTACTGTTGTGACCAGCTTTTAAAGGGAGTTCAAAAATTACACTTATTACTGACACTATTTTATACAAGAATAGTTTCATACAAATAGATATATTACTGGTTTAAACGCTATACTACTATGTAAGAACATAGCTAATCTTATTATTTTCATTTTTATTGCGGCAGATTTCGGGATAAAATAGCATTTTTCATTAATAGGTGAAAAATAATTTGTTTTCAATGTGGAATCAAGCGTACGAAAAAAGCGAAGCGAAGGGCCTAAAGGTGAACAAGTTTTCATATGGAAATCAAACTTTAAACTTTTCATGTAAAATTTTCATGACATAATGACTCAACATATTAAGCCTGTCTGTAAAATATACATGTCACAATATCAATGTTCAGTGTATTTACTTCTATTGAAAGAATAAAAAAGTTGCCTAATATAGAAAAAAGTATTTACGCTGAATTTTATAAAATCTTTTGCTACTGCATAGCTGTAAATGTTTACTATTGTATTATAGGTTTATTTATTATTGATGAATGGAATACGATTGTACGGTTAAATAAAAGCAATAAATATTTCTTGAATTAGTTTCTCTGTACATACTAAAACATGTAACTTAACATATCTATTGTTTATATAGAATTTTCGCACATAATTAGCAACAGTTAGATATTGAGCTAATGCTTTGTAGATAGATCCGCAAGTTAAAAAAATCTCATTCCATAATATTTGGATTAGTTCAGCTACATTATATAGTTTAATAATTAATTAATTAAATTCGTTAGGGTAGATAATTAAGAGAATACTTTCTCTAATCACTTAAAATCTGTTAATTAATTAGCAGTTCATTAATTAGGGCTTAAAATGGCAATCCTTGTACTTGTTGGATATTTAAATTTTTAATTCTAAAAGCTTACACGACCAATTTCGATGTAACAGTTTTCTCATGTAAAGGTTCTTCCTTCAAATAAAATAAACTAATTTAATGGTAACTTTTTGCTTTAAAAACTAACTAAAATTATACTTTCTTATAAACTTAAATAAATTATAATTTAATTCAAAATCTAATGTACATTTCTCTATTACTAATGAGGTAAAATAAAACTATATAAATAAAAAATACGTTGTACCCATTGCGTCCAAAACTGTTTCTCTTGGTACAGGCTCAAAGTTCAAACTGTAATATAACTATGTTTCACACCCCAACATTTAAATAATATTTAGATGAAAAAATTTACTGTAAACTATACTTGAAACGACATGTACTCTCTTGCAAACTTGCGTTAGTCATAATGTGAATTATAACCTTTTAATTTTTTCCTGTTTGTACAAAATTGTATACAATCCCCAAAATCCCCCTTAAAGATACTAAAAATACGAAAACCATTAAAATTAACTTCAAAATTACACTCCAAAAAGACGCCGAGATTCGTGTGTCGTAGCTAATAATACCTCCCCTTCCAGTAAACCAGCTAACTAAAAACCAAGCCATTGATTGGCCTCTAACTATCCAATTACAAGGTTAGAGAGAACAAAGTAATCTTTAAACTACCCCTGTTGTAATCCCTCTAACAAACTAGAATGCAAGTACAACATGCTATATCACAGTATCATTCTATATCCACAGACCCTTTCTTGAGAAATTACATAAATAAATTTGCCTTTATTTTGACATCACTAATTAAATTCAAAAATATTTTCGCATACATTTTCTCCCATAGATATTTAGGAAAAACATTTTAACTGCTTATATAGCAGATGCAACATGCTTATTAATAAATGATATAGCGAACAAAAAGCAAATGAGCTTACGTTTGGTGGCTTAGAGCCAAGCCATTGGAGTGAAAAGTAACTAACCAGAAAAGTCTGCTACTACATAAACTTTGAGTTATTTTAACTATGTATATGATTCTAGGTACTTTACTATGCGTGTATACTGAAGAAATATATATATAAGTAATCTCTTTTAACCTGTGATGGTTAATATGTAAAATAATTCACCAATAATTTATCCAATGCTATAGACAATTACTCCAGTGTTAATTTAAAAATAACTATTTTAACGATATTTAGGGGTCAAGTGTTATAAAGAAACGTTAATACAACTAGCAATTTGAGAGTTTATTTGAAAAATATAGTTTATTTTTGAAATATGAAGCCTTTTTTATATTAAACAAACAATAAAATTGCAATTTTTATAAAAACTAAACATTTAATTATGAAAATGAAATGTAGTGTTTATTTATTCTGGTATAATTATGTTACATTTTAGTTTTGTAAAACTACAATAATAAGTAAAAACTAGTAAATCTCCAGTTTCATTATATTTAAAATAGGATTTACTATATTGTTTACCATTCTGTTGTTACATTTTATAAATAATTTAGATACCAAAATAATATTAACCGTGACGGTTGATTTTACTTTCTATTATTCTGATGGTCAAAATATAATGGTAACGATATAAGGAAATTGTAATATATTGCATAAAGTAAAAGAAAAATTAATAAAATATCTCCGTTTTATATTTACCATTATGGACAGGAGAGACCTTTGCCGGTATATAGTATGTTTTATTGGTATACGTTAGTATGACATTATTTGTATTGTAGTTTACTCAATTCAAAACATTATCACATGATTTACCTGGATGTGTAGTTTATTAGATTGTATCTCATTTCAGATATTTTTAAAATTGATGGCTATTCTTCGTTTTTACCAACAAAATATGTGTATTTTTCAACCGTAAACAAGCTCTTATTTTAAAACTTTCCTATTTTAGGTATGAAATAAATAATATTAATTCCTATAAGACTATCAACTCCAACGTATCTACATCAATTCCAATAATCGCTGGTCTTTTCGCAAAGTAACATCCTCAAATCGTAAGTGGCATTGCCTACATTTCTACATCAAATCATCTTGAGAGATAACTTTTCACTCGACATTTGAGCTTTATTTGTATAAAAATTAATTACTAATACTATGTGTAATGAAAATACTGAAAGGTTTTTCTCAGTTCCAGCATAAATTAAGTAAATAAATAAATGTCAAGTAAACATCAAAAGTAAACAATTTACTTGATACTAAGGTCTTAAAATAAATTTTGAAAGTCGTTAAATATTGAATATTAAGACTAGCAACTGGTATAATATTATAGTTATAGAATTCAATTATTAAAATTGAACGTTTTAGGAAAAAGAAGCCACATTCTACAAAAGTTCTCTTATAGTTGACATGCCATGAAATGTCACAGTACTCAGAACCCTTGATGTACAACTGAGAATTCGAATAAACAATAGTTAATCGTATAATAAAAAATACATATTCTGTTTTATCACTATTATTTAATAACTTTGGTGGTAAACTATTAAAGTAAAAAACGGATTGAATGTAGAAATATTTCCCTATCCTACCTAGTACAATCTGTTATTAATTTATTATAGTTTTCTTTAAATATACTAGTAAAACATTTTTAAAGTATTATGTATTGTGGGAGCTTAACTTACTCTGATGATTTTACAGCCAGTTAAGTGATTCTGGTCAGGATGTTACGCTTTGGTCCATTAGTGTTTGTAGAGCATCGATATGCAGAGACACGAACCGACAATTGTCACACACTGTTCGGTGACACGTTGTCAGTTGTAAGCGTCAGCTTTGAGTATTAATACTAACAGCGATGTTTTATGTATTACTTTAATATGGATGAAGATATAATATTGACAAAAAAAAATCTTCAGCAGTGCTTGATTACGGTATTCTACTATCTGAATTGTTTCATTAAATGAAGATACGAATTATTTTGTATAATAACGTGGTTTAATATTCGTTTTTATTGTAGTGATATGTCGTATTTTATGGTTTATTTTAACAACAATTTTTAATCCAAGTAGGATTTATTTACAACAACGAATATATTTGTGTTACTAAATTAATTATGAAAGTAACTTTTGTAAACTTTGTCAAAAACACACAGCTTACAACAATATTTTATAATTACAAAACTGATGTACGTTTTATAATTATACGTTCAAACGTTAATAATATATGCTGTCATAATATAATGGAAAACAGTAGACATGTATACAGCATCAAACAAAGTGCATGTTGTATGTAAAATATTGGTCCAAACTAATAGCTCTAAGAATTCTTTTTAGAATAAAGTTTTTAGAATAAAGTATTTAGAATAAAGATTGAAATCTTAATCAAAAACAAGCTCATGGAAATTACATTTATGAAAAGCAGCATTTGTAATGATTGGAAAAAGTTAACTGTGTATATTTTATTGAAGTATCTATTTTATGTACTTCACAATGTGGTAAATATAAATGGCGGCTCTAATACTAACATAATATCAGGCATTTTAAACTTGCCCCCAAGTCTACAGTTACTCGCAGTTACTAACCCCTAACTTCACATTGAGAGCTTCCGGCTTAATTACGCAACATCAAATATGTGTTGTATCTACTGATACCACAGATAATATACATATAGGGCCTCATATTCTTAGTTCCTAACGGAAACGATAAAGATACAGTAATTATATCACAAAATGTGATATTGTTATGTCGTTTTCAACAAGATTTGGACCTAGGTAACGTTATTTACATTTAAAAATATCTATATAAATAGCGTTCATTCCAAGAACATTTAAAACTTTAATAAATGAAAGATCATTAGTTATTATAAAATTTATAAACACAGCATTCTTTAGAAATTAAAAAATATTCCAGAAAACAAACGTAGTCAAATTTATATTATGCCAATGAAACTGTGAAAATCCAGTTAATGAACAAAACTTGTTTTCATGAAACTTTATAAAACAATTAAATCCATAAATTAATAGTAATCCAATATTACAAACATCACAGCTGTTGGATAAAACGAAACTATGGTATTTATTCAAAGAAATATTTCTCTAATGATAAATTATTAAAGCTAAGAAAGGTGCTTTTTCGGAGGTGACTAAAAGATATCATAACATTATAAACAAATATTTTTGAAGTGAAAACTTCTTTAGGCGCGTTGAGCGTTTTGGTAGAGGGTAAAATCCTCGGTTCGCGTCACCGACATGCTAATGATACTAACCTGCATGAAAAAGTCAGTCTCGCTGTGTTTTTTAACCGTAGACTTGGCCGCGGACTACTAAACTGCATGAAAAAGTCAGTCTCGCTGTGTTAAAACTGTCCCGGCGGAGTATGAAAACAGACTGCGAAAATCAGTGACCTTTACGGCTTCCTCTCGCGATTTAAAAGTGAAGCCAATGTCGTACAATTCTGTAAGATGCGTCAAATTAAAGCTCTTAATATTGGCAATCTATTGGTTACATTTTTAAATATTAAAAAAATTTCGAAATAATTTTGATTATTGTTTACATTTTACATAGCGTTTACAATGACAAGAAAAAAGTAGTAAGCAAGGATTTTTTTTATTTTTTGGTCAGACAAAATTTGTCAGCGAGAAAGTTGTGTGAAAATAGATGAATATTTTTTTTGTAATTTATCATTTTTTTTATTGGAAGTTTAGTTTAGCCTGTAGTAGCGTATGAAGTGATGAGTGAACGTTTCTGCCGGAACTGTAGTTGGCGCATTGGCTCACTGATACCGTATTAACTCAATAAATTAGTTTACTGTGCAATAAAAATACCTTTATGAAAGAACCAAGTTAATTTAACTAATTTTTTAGTTTTAAAAATATTGTGGGTTTAATTATTATTGCAATTATATACTTTATCCGTAGCAATAACTGTATTATTTACAACGGTGTTCAAATCACTGTTGTTCACTCGGTGTTTACTCACTTGTATTCTATGTTTAACTAACTATTAATATTGAGCAATTACAACATATTTTTATACAGATAAATGAATAATGAAAACAACGAATATATTTTTAAACATTTTTAATATTTGTACGAATATTTGTATTTAAAATTTAGCATTATTCATTTTAATTATGTTTTTAATATTTAACCTCTTCATCATGAAATGAGTATTATTACGGTATAAGATTTATCTTACTAGCGTGGTAAAATAGATTTCTAGTTATTTGATAATATTTTTTCGTGGATTTTAAAATTGGAAAATTAAAAACGCGTCACATTTACAATTACAGATTTACTGCTACTATAACGTGTTGTTAATTACTCTCAACTTAATAGTTCCGTTTTCACTTCTATCGGCAGTCCCACGACTGTTTTTTTTTAATTAAAAAAAACCGGTTTATTTTCTGATAATAAAGATTTCTGTAAGGCAGAGACTAGTTCAATATCACTTGTGTCTGGCGTTCATCTCCCAAAATATATTGAAAACTAATAAAGTTATTTCATTGAAATCTAGCATGAAAATGTTTTCTCTATAATATTTGTATTTTATTTTAGTAATATTAACATATGAAGGTAATAAATTACGAGAAATAATATTATGTTAATCATAAACAAATATCAGGTCTCAACATATTACAATGTACTAAAATTAATAATGTCATGTGAAAATACGGATCTCAATAACTAGATCAAAAGTAATTTTATGTATGTGAGCTACTTTAAAATATTTTAAATTTTCAAAAAGATATTCACGGAAACTAAAACTTTTAAGTACACTCTCATAATTTCAGTTGATAACTTAATAGTATTGTATCTGCAAAATTTGTTTACGTTTAGTTTAATATTCCGTGCCTGGAATATAGTTAAGCTATTGTATAGTACCAATTTAATACTTTAAGGACTTAATAATTGTAACTTGAATTTTGTTCTACTAACAAAACAGCTAGTTGTATAGGGTAAAATTATTTTGTAATTTTGGTAACAATTTAGAGCGCACTTTAAAATAACACTCCACACAGGGAGGAGATGAATGAATGAAAGGGGCTGGTAGGAAACAATAGGAGGTTAATTGGCTGGTTCCTTTATAAACTCTAAAAGCCAATAGTATTAAATTTAGTTGCTATTCTTAACCTTTTAATATAAATTATCAAAACTATCATAAAAGTTAAATTACAGACAACTAAATCCGAGTTACTCTTGTCTGACTTTAATAATCCATGGAATGTTTTTAATGTTTTCAATTGCAATTATTTTAAAGATTTACAAGTTTGGCATCAAAGTACTTATGAAAATTAGTAATATAACATTTTTATAAAATCTTCTCTGATGGTAAAAGAATAGGTACTTACTAGGCGTATAATCTACTTAACCTCTCCTCTTGGTAATATTATTATGTGTAAGAGACTCTAAAAATTGGTAAAAAGTGTCAGAAGTACACATATTTGATTTGTTATGCATCTATATGCAGACTATAAAAATAACCTGATTAAATGTACGTTGCTAACGAATTGAATCGTAAGATGATTGAGACACGAAAAAAATGTTTATATATACAGTATGTAACAATGCTCTTTGGTTGTGTGGGGTCGTGGAAGCGGGCGGTTAATAATCGGTTTGCTATAAAGTCGTTTCCTATCTTATCTAAAGTCATTACTTAACATGGAAGGTTTTTTTCTATAATCCCTGTAGTTGAATACATTGCAATTATGATTCACTGGATACATATTTTTTATACAAATTCAATTTCAATAGTGCTTACTGATAAATATTACAGGGATCGATATTGGTACAGAATTAAACATTCTAATACAAACATGAGCGATTATATTTGTAAAATTTACTTTATATAATCTTCCTCGCTGTGCTTAAATTCCTCTGCAAACATTACAGAACAAAAAGTGGTAATGTAACGAGCAAAGTTTGCCTCTGTGTAGCAATAAATTCTCATTATATTCCGACAGTGCCACACTGCAAATCTTAATTGTTATAATATGACCCTTTTAATGTCCACAAGATGTGCTTACTTTGTGCAGTCGTATTGGGGGTTTTGGAATTCCTATATTATTGCACGATAAGAATTAAAATAAGTACTGCATGATTATTTTATTAGTTATTAAATAAATAATGCCCATAAATGAACGTTTACTTCTAAAAAATCAATAAAACTAATAATAATAAATTATAAATTTTTTTTTAAATTTTGATCTTGATAAAAGGGCAAAGTATCTGAACATATTTAGTAATGATAATTTACATAATATTTAATATTAATATTATTAATAATTTTGAGAAGACACATATTCTGAAAAATTTCAAGTTTAAAATAATATTCCTTTAAGAAACATTCCCACCGCCAATCATGACTCACACGAGGTACCAATCATTCTAAGCTTCAGAGATAATTTTAGGACACAATATCACTGAGTTGTGTGAAATGATAAGTGATCTCTATTGAGAAGTGAATTATAAATACATGTCCTCTCATGAAACCAAACCTCACTAAACCCAGTTATTATAATGTACTCCACGTTACTCTGACAATCCGCCTCTGCCCAATTACGCTTTGGTGTATAACCACTTTGATCCCCTATGTGCTTGATGGTGATATACCCCTAGAATGTGGTTGGTTGACTCCATATTGTTAGTAGTGTTACAAATAACACCCATTTAGTATTGAACGTACATCATTATCAGTTTCTAACTAATCTAACAGCTTAATTACTACATTTTGAAAGGTAAATTCTGTAAATGTTGTTGGCGGTTTAAAAGTATATATTGCATAAGGTTAATTAAATACTTTCAGGTAAGATTCAAATTTATGTGGGTACCGGTTTGAAAACAATCGTAAGATTTAAGAAATCTATTAAATTTTTTTAATAACAAAAGGAAATTTATCACCTGTACTTATTATTAGGTTTACAAAGGTAAAGATATATTTATTATTATACATGATATTTAAGTACATACGAAGTTATTTTTACGATATTTTCCTATACATATAAAACTTATGTTTGTTTTGTACACTATGTTTTTTTTTATTTGGAAAGTTTTATTAAATTTGTATGCGTTTTTTAAGATTCATTATTAGTACATCGGAAACGATTCGTTTTATTATACTATTGCTATCTTCCTTCTGAACAAAACAACAATATAAGGTTTTAGAGTATTAAAATGACAAATAATGAAATTTAGAACAATCAAAGTGGAACTACTTTTCTTGCAAGATAGCAGAAAGTTATGGTTATGTGAATTCACAATATTTGTGTTTTTTCAAAATCTATTTCCTAAAAAAACTTAAATAAACCGAGGCATTCATGATCAGATCATTTCGAATTTTATTTTTTACTGACAAGTACTACGTCGAGGGATGTATTTTGTATGTCACCATTAGGGCGAGCCAGGGTAGGACCGACGTGCCGGAGGTATTTATGTCAGGCAGATGTAAACTTTTATTTTGGTCAAATTCCCCTGACTTCAGCATTATTGTCATTTTACGTTTCCAAACAAGCTGGTTTAACGGGTGACGTCATCAGGAGGACCACGCGAAGCCCATGAAACAATGAATTATTACTCTGCGCGAGAAAACTAGTTCCACTTTTAATGTTCTATAACTTCTTTATGTGCCATTTCCATCTATTAATTATATTTTTTTGTTCAGGAAGACAATAATAATAGATCTATAACGCGAAACTCGTATCATTTCCGGTTCGGGCGTTTAATTTACAATTACCAACAGTATTGTTTCGTAACTAACTTGTGTTCAATATGTACTAAGAGCAAAAGTTACACTACGCTATTTCTAAATTTCTTCTTCCTGCCAAGAAACAGAGATCTTTAGAATTTAATTTAGCCTCATGCAAAACCTCATGGTTTTACTTTGCACTAGCGGTTACCCACGGTTTAACAATTAATTTGTTACTGTAACAAATTGAAATCGTAGGAATACTCCTTAGTTAGGCAAGAAAATCTTAACAACATTCAAATCATTTTTTTGATATCTGTGTAAAGAGGACTTTTTTATGGCCCTTAAGTCGGAGAGTAAAAAAGTTTTTATTAGTACCATTAAATAACGCGAATTCTGTGTAATATTTCAAGTAAACCATTTTAGTTACATGTATTTTAGTATCTATTTTAGGTCAGCTTTGATTATTTTTAAAGTAGAAGCTCTTAGCTGTTCTGTTTCCACACACATTATGTATTGAATAACAGACTCTGTGTTATGTTTCAAGGAATTTGATTTTTCTTTGCTGTACCTATTAGAAATATACAGAGATTTGAGTTCTGAGAAACTTATTTCGGCCAAAAAGCATATACATAACGCTATTGTATTTTCCTCCAATGGAAAGTGCTCAGACGCGATATTTGAGTGTTTAAAAGGCTTATTTTGGTCAAAAACAACTAAGATGCGTTTTATTACAGTTTCAAATAAGAAGCAAAGTTTAGATAGTAACTTATTCTTTGATATCTGCACCACACTTATGATCATGCACCTCATGCTAACAGCTTTATCAATGCGAAAGTGCCTCTATTTGTTTGTTTTTCACACATAAACTATTCCACCAGTTGTGCTGAAATTTTACATAGACATTCTTTGAGTCCCTGGAATGAATATAGACCTGTTCTTATCCCTAAAACCCGTCCGGGCTAAGCCCCACTGGTTTCTAGATCAGCAAAGAATACCATCTTGGTCTCAAAAGTTTTGTAATATGAATTTAAAGAGCCTGTCAAATGTTATTAACTTTTTTGTGAAAAGTTTTATAGTGAAGCACGACAAAAGGTGTATTTATTTTAACCAATTTTTAAATTTTAATACTTGTTTAATAGTCAAAATGTAATTAACAATAAACTCCTGTTCTCAGTCCTAAAATGTATGTGTATTTTCTTTAAAGTGACAACAAGACAACCACAAATCTGGCACTGGAAATATCTTTAAAAAAAAGAAAAATACGTAAGTAAACCCCTTTTGACAAAGGTAGTTTTCTGAGACTCATGAATATATTTTTCTGGTCGGGACAAAAAAGTAATCTAAAATTTGACAATATAAATACATTAGACCGTTAATGTAAATTGCCTGAATTAAACGTTGTTTTAGTTCTATAAGTTTGACAAATAACCTATTTATCAGGACAACGTGGGAAACTCCTATATAACACTGGGAATATCTTAGACCGGGAGTCAACCCTTTTTGGAAGGAGTAAGTATCGTATATTAACACCCCCCAATATACATGTATAAACATTTTTATCGAGTAAATAAAGCAAATTAAACTGTTAGTACATTAGATTAGAATTGAATTCAAATGCCTGAAAGTACACTTTATGACCAAAGGAGAATTCTTAGTCCTAAGTAGATTAATATATTTATTACGTTTATATACGTTGACAAACGAGGAAAGCAGAACTATTGCGGAGTAAGTAAATTAGACCCGAAGTAGATTAAAAAAGCTTTAAATTACAGGTTCTTGTAACCAAAAAGTCGTTTATATTTAACCAGGGACCCTAAGAATGGTTATATCAAATTTAAATACAATTGGTCTAGTAGTTTTCGTGATTGAATAACACGCACACGAACACACCGGCACCAGTATATTATTTTATGAATTTCGCAAAATAGATACAGTTTTGTTTCTTTGTTATGATTATTATTAAAGCATTACTAAATTCCATCATTTTATTCTTGGTTTTCCAAATTTCTTATTAAATGTTATTGTTTCATATGACTTCACAATAAACATAACGACGGCATTTGAACGCACATAAACTCTACGAAAACTTGGCAGTGACGAATAGGTTAGTAAAATTAAAAAAATATAAAAACACCAAGGCAAAACATACAATTTCATTTTGAACAAAGGAAAATAGTGTTGTCTTCATATACTAGAAGATAATATTTATTAATAATAACTTACAACAAGATCATTCAGGTAACTTTTCATATTATAACTGCGAAAGTTTGTCTCGAATGGTGTTTAGATGTCTGCATATTGCTATACTAAACTATTACAGATTAAACGAGTGTGTTACACAAAGTTTGACATGTATATGTCTTGGATATAAAATTAAGACATATATATATATATATAAATACATATATATATATATATATATATATATATATATATATACATATATATATATATATATATATATATATATATATAAATTCCTTTTCTGAACTAATACGTATTGTAAAATACGTGTATTAGATAACCCTGTCTTAGTATCAAAATATCCAAACACATAAAATAAATAAAAAAGTATCATTTAAATATTTTTCTAATTTTTTCCAAAACTCTAATAAACATTTATTATCCATAAATTTCCGTCGTTTATAGCCTTTAAACTGTAAGTATGCATACAAGTATAAGGTTTAGTAAGACATTCAACGTAAGACGAAATAAGATTAAGATGATATTTGGTTTATTTACAAAAAAACTATAAAAACACATTCAACGTCATTTTAGGCCAGTTGAATGAAGAAACCCATCTATAACGAAATATAACAATGATAAATATTTAATTAAATAATATATAAAACATAAATGTTACAACTTTCAATTAAATTAAATTTAAGGCCTACAAATTCATTAAGACATATTTATCAATCATTTTGTTGCAATTAGACTGAAAGAACTCGTTATTTAAATCTATTTATAATTGTGAATCCTGTTTACTTCTGTAATATAGTATACATTTTAAAATACAGTACTATGTAGCCACATGATTTTGTAGTGCACATTAATACATTTAATTTTCATCTAACATTCCATTAGTCAAGGTATAAATAACTGATTAGCTAAGTTTGAAAGTAAAGTAATATTATAATAAAAGGAGATTTTAAATTTTTTTTACAAAACTATGACAAAAAGAGAATGTTAGAAACGGATAAGGAATAAAGTACATACGATGTGACATACAAAAGAGGTGACGACCTGTGCTTTAGAGTTCTTGCTTTGAGTGGTTTTAACGCAGTAAAGAGCCACATAGGCTTTTGGTGATATGCAAAAGCGTCGCTCGTTAGGTAATATAATCTTTGTTAAATACTGGTTCTGGATTGTAAAGTTAATGACTCTCCCTTTTGTGGTGAATGTCGTATCTTTGCTGCAGAGGGAAGCAGCGACTTTTTTCATGTATTTATAAGTTTACATCAATTTAAAAACAAATGTTACAAACGTATTAAACATAATGTTTATATATCGCCAAAACTAAGTATATACTAATCCTCAACTTACTGAAAAATAAAATCGAACCCGCTGTTGATCATTGCATAATGTCTCTTATTTAACATATATTTAACACGGAAAATATGGAATAGTAAAAATTTAATTATTGCATTCGCTTTGGTTTTAATATTATCAATAAACAAAGCGATATGTGAAACTTATTAGTAATATCAATTAATTTCATTTGTTGACTTGTTTAGTATTATTGAATGTCATTACACCAATAAGAACATGATATGAACTCGTTCATTTTAACTCTAAATCATTAATAGATTATATTATATCTTTTATACTACTTACTTAAAATAATAGTTACATAATTAATTTAACTTAACAAACTTTATATTAGGTTGATATATACAGAAATGAAAAAACGGCAAAAGAAACTGTGATTACTTTGAAATAGAAATAAAACGAAGTTTATATCTTAATAGCAACAGTAAAATATATAAATAATGTAATATAATTATATTATATAATTATAATTATATATATATATATATATATACATATATATAATTTTATGAAGCAAATAGAGGTATAGTTGAAAGTACATTTGTATTTTGTAATTGTAGCACATAATAATGAATTATCAGATTTAAGAATTTAGGAAGTAGAATCTGTGATACAGGTATATCCACACGCTTCCGTTTCAGATATAGATAACAATAATATGACTTATAATAAAATTATTTAATTTTTAGATCCTTAAGATAATTTATTTGATAAACAGAAATCGGAGTAATTGAGTAAAAGTTATCAAGGGTATTGTACTACCTTGTATTTTAAAAATCATTCTGAGTTAGTTTCTAAATCTAGAAGTTATTACAAATAAATTGAGTAGAATAAAAAATCACTCACAATAAATGATAAAGTCTTAATATTATTTGGCCCTGTCTATGTCTCTTTGAAAGTACAATATTTGTAAAATAAATAATGCTCATACTTAAAGATATAAAGTAAAAAGAAAACTTACAATATTTACAATATATTTTAACGTTTTATAATTATAACTTAGTGAACTAACTTTTCAAATTAAAATTCAAACTTGATAAGAATTCTCAGATAATGTTTTATAGGACAAATATCCAACTAAACATGAACTAGTTGTGTTAGTAACTTGTCAATTTTTCTTGATTTCCGTTTCCTTCTATGCTTTACTTCATACGATATAATGTTGCCGTGTTGAACTGATATTACAAATTCTGAAAGAGAAGATAAGGTTAGTAAATACCGTCAAGTACTTTAATTATTCGTGTTGTGACTATTTCAAACGGTTTTTTTAGAATAAAGAATAGTTTGTCGTGCTTGGTATATGTTCTTTATCAAGGAATATCTAACGAATGACTTATCTTAATATATATCTGGAGTAAAAATGGAACAACTATTTATTTACTTTTCTAGGTGTGTCAAGCTTTATATTAGTACAGAAAGAAGATTTATAATCTTAAGTGACGTAAATACTTTACCAAAAGTTTTATACGTGCGTTTTGGTATGTAACTAGACATTTAAACCGATATTAAAAATCATTACTATTTTTCGTTGACTAATATCTTTTATAATAATAACTATTATTATGTTTTAATTATTAAAAAACAATTTATTTTATTTCAGTGATAATCCCATCACTTGGTGAGGTAGTGAGATGACGGTAAAATTGCGAGTCCTTTTAACTGAAGTGATAGTCGTTTTCAAATTTTACCTACTCTACGCCCGGAGGAAATATTTGTAATCTAATATTCAGTAATTATTTACAGCATTAATAGTGCCACAGACTTCGCAGACAGTGTTTTCATCACGCAAATTATCCGTAAAGATCAGACAAGTTCTTTCATGTAAATATCATAGTTTTATATGAATACTTTCTTAAATTTTTATAATGTTAGGTTAGAAATTGGTGGGTGAAGTGAAGGTCGAGGAGCAGTATGATATGCTTACAAATCTTAAATAGCATTCCAGGAGTATATGTAGAACATAAAGTAGAATATTCCTTATTTACTGCATTGATTGATTATATCGATCGAAGTGTGTTTTTGTGTTGAAAGCAAGTGCACTTCGAGTACTTATTGATATTTTGTTCAAGCTATTGCAATAAGACTGACAGTTGTATACCTTTGCAGTTATCCTTTGTAGTACGGTCATTAGTTGGCCAATAGCCCATCACTGTAGCACAATTGAGGTCACGGATACAGTATTGATTACGATGTGCACCTGCAATAACAAAGCTTAGTTGCACTTTTAAGAATCTTACAATACATCTATCCAACCAACTGTGAAGTGTTGGATAAATATGATCTTACATAACAACTATAAAGAAAGTGGGTAATCTAACTAAAGCTTTTTATTTTATTACGAACTTTATATATGATGTTATATGTATGTTCTTTGTTGTACTTGAAACAGTACATTTACTTAAATGAATATATAAAAAAATATTGTATGATATTATTCAATCAAACAGGTGATATTTTTTCATTTGTTTAGAAAAATTGTTTTATTATGTGTTACACCATATAAAAACAATATAAGTAGCTTTCTTTAATATAAGAAGTGTTTTTTTCTTTAAAAACATGCTTAGTATATATTAGGTGCTTCTTATTTATAAATTACTAGCTGTTTCCCGCGGCTTCGCACGCTTTACGTAAGTTTTTGCCATGTATTTGCACTTCTGGTTCAAGTTCATTATATTTCTAACACCGATGTAGAGTTTGCCTTGTTGTCACGATCAAGAAAATCTGTGTATGCTTGTTATATAGCCATTATACACGTACATGTACGAGTATTTTATTATAAAGCGGTCTAACAGTCAAGCTTTAAGTTCAACCATATATTTATCATAAAGATAAACATTTATTCTAATTTAGTGCCTTGAAATAGTCTTTGGTAAATAAATATACGTAACTGTCTTCTAATTGCAGTTTATAATGTGCAGCCACTTTGAAAACTTTTATATTTTGCAGTGCACCTCGTGGTGAGATTTATAAATGAGTATAGCAAATAAACCTTCTCCGTCAAAAAGTACTTATACATTCAAATTTTCATAATGATCAGTCAAATAGTGTACGTTTCCATAAAGGACAAACACACAAACATTCATATATACATACATATATATATATATATATATATATATATATATATATATATATATATATATATATTATTCTATTTACATTTATTTTTATCGACTGGAACTAAACACAAGCCAATGTTCGCATAAGAAATTGGAAAATTACTCCAAAATCTTTCTAAAATATGACTCAGTTTATTCTTAAAAAGGCTATATGCATACTGATTGTTTATAATAATTGAAATAGAAAATATTCCGCCAGCGAAAAAAAAAGTTTTGGTCAAATTACTAGTATGTAATCTTTTAGCATGATCATAACGGAAGTGTAGTTCCAAATGGAAATTCCAACTGGTGACATTATGTTTTTTACACTCCGTTGCTCCGTCGTGCTTTAAGATTGGTTTTAAAAATTCTAACCCATTTAATTGTGCACCTGATGAGACAATGAGAACTCCTCTCTACCTGTATTACACTTGATGGCTTCTGTGAAACCGTACAGAACTCTTTTCATGTAGGCATCTCTAAACGATGTCAAGGGTACGTTTTTAGCATTTTCTCGCCGATTTTATAGTTCTTACATATTAACCTGTGTCAGCCTGTAACAGCATCAGATTTTAGACATTGCACTGAGAATATGGTGAATTGAAGCTAATCTCAAAAGTCTCAATAAATCAGGCCTTCCCTAGGTTATTCACAAAGAAAGCAGGAAGGGCTATCTTCCAATTTGCGAAAGGTCTGCGTGGCGGAAGTGACGAGTATTGTTACATATCAGGTAGAGAAATGAACCTTGCAAAACCAGAGCGATTTATGCCAAAACGGGAACCTTCATTTTCATGACGCGTTGCGGAAATATTAGCATCCTCAACAACAGAATAATGTTCAGAAACTGTATAATTTCCTGAACATATTTGGGGGGGGGATGAACCTCATCACCATTGCTAGGTGTTGGCTGAGAGTGGTTGAGATTTTATCAACCTGTAATCAAGTTTTTGCAACAGATGTACAGACAAGAGAGGGCTATTAAAAATAGGATCGAACTGCAGGGCTTTAAGATATTCCATATGCTCATAGAAGAGTAACAGAAGCACTAAACAGCTTTATCTAAATCACTATGGAGGTCTAGTACGTGATTCGTATGTAGTGTAGTGAGGTGTCTAGAGTTATGATAACGTTCACGAAATAAGTTATACGCTATCAAGTAGTTAGGGGCAGCGAGATTTAGCAATTTCACTAAATTGCGAGGCTCACCCGATAAGACATACTACAAATGCTGAAACTTAGTTGTGTTAGGTACAGTTGTGGTGGATAGTAGAGTCAAATAAATTATTAAAGGAGACCCATTGTAGTGAGGATGCATCAAAGTGTTTTAAATCTAATTTAGGAAGCTTTACGTGTGAGGACAAAGTAAGAGGAAGCTTGTGAACCTGTTAGCGTAGAGAGGGAGATTGATTTAGTAAGAAGTGGCTCTGATAGCACTTCAATGGCACTAGAGATCTGGATATGAAAGTCATTTATATTGTCTACATCCTGAGAGAAAACACTCTATTGTCCATGGTTTCATCTAATTCCAAAACACGCGCATATAAGGCCTCAAAATCATTACGCCTATTAGAGATTTAAGCTTTGTAGATACAAAGTGTATTAAGTTTTACTTGAGCAATAGGAAGGGGTTATGCTTCAACTTTCAAGACGTGATCTCCAACTTTCGTAAGTCGCGCTTTGATAAAATCAGTCGTCTTGCGGTAGGACTAGATAATCATTTCATGAAGCATATTAAACTACCTTTACTACAACAAAATATAGCTGAGAAAATAAAACAAAACAAAAACAATACCTACAATGTAAAACAGGCTGGTATATATAATTAAAGTGCCCACAAACAATGATTCAACGATATAAAAATTAATGAGAAGCGAAAAATTTCAAGAAGCCTACAAACGAAACACTGTGCCTAAGTAGCAGGCTTAAAATTTAAAGTTAGTTTTAGTGAGAGCTGAACATATTCATTGAGTAAAACTGCGACTTTCATTAGGCTTTAGGAAAAAATAAAAGTAAACCTTAAAATAGAGATATTAATTAGACTATAATACGTTATTCACAAATTAAATTAACCGATATGACTTAACTCAATTGAAATATTAAAAACCTATCTATTCACAGCACAGAATAAAAATTGAAAAGAAAAGTACAGTATAGATATGTAATTTCTACTTACACTTCTATTTAATTTAAAGAGAGAAATATAAATATTAAATCTAATCCACTCTGGATAAGTAAACAGAAAATTTTATGATACACTGTACATATTTTGAATAATGAAACATAACTTTAAGAGGGCACATATTGCAACCTGTCAAAATACGGTACTAGTTTAATTAAGTAACAGAGAATAACGTAAAATTACTTTTATATACGAATTTCTACTTAGCTATAAATTATTTCCTGTCATTAAACCTATATATTGTCAGCAATATATATAAAATAAATCGGAACCAATAAATAAGAAATCAGTTGTTACATTTTACAAACAATCTTATAAACAATATTTAATAGAATAAATTAAAACTACAGTTACTAGTTTAAGTGATTAAATGAGGTGACGTAAATATAAACGTAAAAATATAAATTCGTGGATAATATTGATTCTATTTGTTAAGAAAAATTTATTTCATTACACTTCGATCATACTAATTTAAATTTCCCACGCAAATTTGAATAATAAAATAAAAAGTAAGTGTGCTAGATCGGATTGAATTGTTCTGTTACGTAAATAAGTTTTTGAAGTTTTAAGTAAAATTAAACTTTGGAAAGTTATAACAAAAGAGAAGCGTCCGTAATCTGATATACGTCCGTATGTCACTTATCAGGACAGGCACTAGTGGTAAATAGTTGGATTCTTTCGTGAGACCTCAACTTTTTTTTAAGAAACGTAATACAGTTTAGTTAATTAAGGGATCAGCGTAGATGTTTTTTAAGGATCATTTATGATAGTGGATAATTTTAAACGTGTAACAGAATTTTGGTCATTTGCCATCGTTTTAGTATGTTGCTAAATTGGAAACACTAAACTTAGAGAATTGGATGTTTCTTTGCTTGATGTTGTAAAAGCTTAAAAATTAAGTACTCCTTGCTCATAATAATCAAAGAATCTATATATTTTAATGAACACAATTAAGTAATATTTAGGAACATAACAAGTTTTACGGTTTTAAATAACTATAAAAATATTTCATTAACCGTCATGATAAGCGTTTACACAAAACAATATATCACGCAATACGCTCTACGAAAAACGTATGTATGTCTGGAAAAGTTATTTAATAACGCATGTTTTTTGTGTTTTTGTTTTTGATCATTTGTTCCAGGGGAGCTTGAGATATATTTGTATACAGAAGTTCACAAATTCCACTGAAGAATGTAGGTTTTTACTGTAACATATTTTTACAACATATTACTGAAACGTTCTACCGTTATGACTTTTGTCAAACCGTGGAGAATTAGCTTTTGATAACGTGATAAATCTTAAAATTAATTAATTTTGTCTATACTTAGACGGTTAGATACAATTAAAGATACATTTATTTAGATTATTAGATATATCTAAATATACAGACATAACTACATATTAATGCATGATTATTATAAAAATTTACGAATTTCATTTATTTAACAAATTAGAAATATATCAGTGAAAATATTAATTTTGTTTACTGTGTTGATTCGACAATAAATAATGTCTTTTGCATGTTCTTTCAAAAGAACAAAATAAAAAGAAGAATACGTAAAAATTAATTTCTCTGAAAAAATGTGATACGTTGCAAAACTATTACTTTGTTAAATAAATGTATAGATTTACTAAATACTTACACAAAGGTCTGGTAAAGCAAACGTTCTGGATAAAGTTATGGAACATATTTCAAGTTTAATTTTTAATTTAGTGACATGGGTAAAAAATGTGTTTGATAAATTTATGGAAAAATTGCATTATAAACTAAGTATTCACTTTAAATAAATCATTGTGACGAAGTTACTGAAATCTTGACTAAGCGTATATTTTAAAGTTTAAAAATTGTAATATATGCTAAAGTAATAAATCATTAAAAATTTTATAATATAAATATTCAGTAATGTATGTTGGTGATTTTAAACATGATTATTAAAAAAATTTGATAAACGTCAGAATTTATTAAATCAATGCGTTTTTAAATATATAGTTAAAATTAGGTTTTAAAGCTGTCATTGTATTTGGTAATATAAATGTCTCTGTGTACAACTCAAACATCCAAACTATGTTCTTGCGACATCTTCATGAGTGACAGACCTAGCTATATTCTAGTCTAACAAATTGGGTGTTCATCGAAATCGATGTTAACAAGGTTAAATGCTCATGCAACATATTAGGTACATATCTTTATCATTTTTCGATATATAAAAAGTTAAAACACACAGACGGAAAATACATTACAGTGACTGCATCAAGCGAACCAATGTAATACATCAGAATACCTTTTTAACAAATTATAAATTTGATCGTATGTTGTAAAATAATTTTGTAAGAAACGTCCGCTTTCAATATTTAATTTTCATTATATATAGGGGAGCCCGGGGCGGAATGGGGTAGCGGGGCAGAATGAAGATGTAGATTTTTGAGGTCAAGCACGTGCTTCTACCTAGCGGCAATCACTGTAACTAGATCACGCCACTTCGGCTCGACACCGGCAGCCATGTTTAGTTAGTTTCGTTGATGTTTGCGGAGTGAGTGTGCTGATGATAGTTTTCCTGCTTCTGCGTTGCAAATTTGATCGGTATTGGAACCAAGGTAAGGTCAATTTACAGCTTTTAAGCTCAACTATCATTAGTGGATACTTGAAGTACATTTAATTAGCTTATGTTACGTGTAGTAGAATGTTTCTTTACACATCGTTTTTGAGTCACCATACCTCCATAACCTAAAACATATCACTGGGGCGGAACGGGGTGGGACAGAACGGGGAAGTACCCCGTTCTGCCCCATACTCATTTTTATTGGTGACCATATTACTTAGGCTATTTTTTATATTTCAGATGGTTCGAGACTATAAAAGAAAAACGGATAGCAATCATGGTCCTACGAGTCTATGAATAACGCAGTTGATGCAGTTATTTCCGGCCAATTCGGTTACAAAAAGTCGTCTCAACAGTTCAATGTGCCCCAAGCAACTTTGGAAAGATATGTAAAAAAAAGAAAGAAAACCCTGACTATAAAATTAATAAATCAGCAGGAAAATTTCAAAAAGTATTTAGTGATGAGCAGGAACAAGAGCTAGTAACCTACTTAAAATCTATGGAGGCTAGGTTATTTGGTTTGTCAATGAAAGACTTGCGGGAATTAGCTTATCAATTAGCTGTGAGGAATGGCATTGGCCATATATTTAATAATCAAACCGCAGGACAAGATTGGGTCTCAGGCTTCCTTAAGAGACATCCTACTTTAACTCTTCGGACACCTGAGTCAACATCTGGTGCACGAGCTATGGGGTTCAACAAAGTGTCTGTTGACAATTTTTTTTTGTTACTCACAAAAGTAGTGGACAAGCACAAACTAACTGCCTCCCAAATATATAACTGCGACGAAACTGGAATTACAGTTAACCCAAAGAGCAATTCAAAAATCATTGCCCTAAAAGGAAAGCGTCAGGTTGGGTTGTTAACTTCGGCAGACAGAGGAGAAACTGTAACTGCCCTCCTTTGCATGTCAGCAAGTGGAGCGTACATGCCTCCTATGCTGATATTTCCTAGGAAAAGAATGCAGCAGGAGTTTGAGATGGGATTGCCTCCTGGGGGTTGGGCAGAGGTACACAGCTCGGGGTGGATTACATTAGATACTTTTTTTGCATGGTTCAAGAAGTTTGTTACATTCTCTAATGCATCTAAAACATCGCCTGTTCTTCTTATCCTTGACGGCCACTCGACACACACTAAAAACCTGAACGTTATTGACTATGCTAGGGACAATGGAATTTCCATGCTATGTATTCCACCGCATTGCTCCCAGAGGCTTCAGCCTCTTGATGTTGCATTTATGAACCCCTTAAGTCGATACTACAGCGAGGAGCTCCGAAAATGGCTTCGGAGCAATCCAGGAAAAGTGGTAACTTTATTCCAGATATCGACTATTTTTGGGGCAGCCTATATTCAATGCGCCAATATGAGAACTGCCATAAGTGCGTTTAAAGCTACAGGAATATGGCCTACTGATCCCTCCATCTTCAAAGAGGAAGATTTTCTCCCAGCAGACGTAACCGACATTCCTGTTGAAATACCTCCTTCCCAAGAGGCTGTCTTATCACCAGGAGAAGAACTGATCCAAGGAGGCGAAGAACTTATCCAAGGAGGTGAAGATCTTAACCAAGGAGGTGAAGATCTTAACCAAGGAGGTGAAGAACTTATCCAAGAGCCTTCTCCGAACATTCCAGTTAAAAAATGCCAATCAGCAAGCTCAAATGATGTTGATGAAGTTTTTTGCACTGATAAGGAGCAAACACCGGCAAAGAAACCCCGGCTCAATGATGGATTGAGTGTCCCTGGATGCTTTCATTGGGTAGATGGTAACCAGGCCTATCAATTAGGGGAAACATCCAAATTTGTAGTCTCACCCGAAGTTGTGATGCCAATTCCCAAAGTTAAGGCCACCACAAAGAGGTCAAATCGGAAAAAAGGGAAGACTGCGATCTTAACAGAATCGCCATACAAAAGAGAACTTATGGAGGCTATAAATGAAAGGGAAGAAAAAAATCGTATCAAGCAAGAAAAAGCAAGAATGAGGTTGTTTAAGAAGAAGAACAAATCAAAGAGTAAGGAAACTAAAGAAAAAAACCTGAAGAAACTTGAAAAAAGAAGGAGCAGAAAAATGAAGACAATGATGACAGTGATGATGATGATGATGCAGACTGTGCCTGTTTATATTGTGGAGAGTTCTATTCAAAATCAGTAGAAGGGTGGGTATCGTGCTGTAGGTGCAAAAAGTGGGCTCACAATTCATGCGCAGGCATAGACAGTGAGGACGATGAAGCTGTATTGTTATGTGAATTATGTGACGATGAGGACTGAGAATAGGATTTGAAAACAATTGATGTTAGTTTAAGTAGCCTTAGGAAAAAAAGCTATGACAAAACACGTTTTAGTAGTTATAATTAACAATATACGTTTGGAGGGAAGTTTTTCAAAAATGTTGACATGTATTTAATGACCACCCCATTCTGCCCCGATACCCGGGGCAGAACGGGAAATTGTAATAGGTGTAATTTTCAAAATATAAAAATAATTATTGATGTTTAGTTAAGATATGAATATTTTCTTGTTGTGTGCTAATGTTCAATAAACATGTATAAAATATTTCAGCCTTTTTAATCAACCCTTTTTACATGAAAAAATATATATTTACTAAGTACCCCATTCCGCCCCGGGTTCCCCTATATATATATATATATATATTTATTTATTTATTCATCTATTTTTATATTTACGTAATACAGGTTTTTAGAATTTTTAAGGTAAACGATTAATTAAATAGAAAAATATATAATTACAGTTACATGATAGTTATAGTGGGCTATAAATACATGTATCACCATTGCTTTCTATAGGAACGGAGAAAATAACTACATGAACGTGGGTTATCTGTGAAATCAGTGGAAGATAATACGATGTTGACGCAGCGTCATTAACCCGGAAGCTCTCAATATCAAGTGAGGGCTATACGATGAGAGCAACAGCTACAATGGGGCATTGGTTTTGAGTGTCAAACTGCTGAACATAATATAAGTAAAATACTGTTTATACAGCGTTTATTGCCTCTTTGATATGTGCAAGATTGTTTATATCATCATGTGTAATACCTATTTTATGTAGCTTTGTCATACTTCGGTCGTATTTTTCTGTAGTTTATATATATATATATATATGTGGTGTGTTATAAAAACAGTTACAGTAAACACTCCGTTTCCTTGTATTATTGTTACATTTCGTTTCCTAATCCATTTTACCTGCACTTTTAAATACATTTAATGCGCAGAGAAAAGTAAATACATATATGTCTTGCATAAAGTTTATTTATAGGAATATCAAGTCTTATTCAACTAAATCTAACTGTGAAGAGTAAATAGGTGTAACAAGATATTCAATAGTTATTTTACTGTTACAGTTTTTATATATATATATATATATATATATATATATATAAACTTGGATTTTTATAAATAATTTTAACATGTCGGTTTTGGATCAAACAAATTTTTTTTAATTAAATAACAAATGTTTTTATTTTACTCTCAGAAGTTTAATGTTAGCAGATTTAAAAGTGTGTTTCTTTACAACTTATAAAGTGGGATGGGTTTTAAGTAGAAAAATCCTATAATTTAGCTCCCTATAGGAATATTATATCATTATGTTTTTCACCTCATATTGAAGTGATAAGAAAATGGCGTTGTTAGGACAACAAAGCTGACGCCTGCATTTGACAACGTGTCACCAAACAGTGTGTGACAATTGTCGGTTCGTGTCACTGCATATCGAAGTTCTACAAACACTTTTGAACCAAAAGGCTTAACCAACTGATGAGGCTCACTTAACATAATTATCGAACGTTTTCCATTAAATGAATACGCCTTTTACCCTAAAAACAGTCTGTCTGATGAAGTTTTTAATTTTAAAGTTACCACAACAGCAATGTACTGTCTCGCCATGTAGCTGTCTCCATTTCGTATCAATTTCATATGATTTCTTTGATTGCTAAATTAGTTTAATTGGTTTACAGTTTTATCATTTTCATTCAAAATTGTATTAAATGAGTACTTGATCAAGCCAAAAAAGAAAACTCAAATTTTACACCGTAAACATACTGGATTAGAAATTAATTTAAACACTCGGAACTATAACCGTAGCTTCTAAATCCTAAGTAGGTAAATATATTTCTTTCTTTGAGACAACAAGGCAAACTCAACTATCAATGGTAATACATTAAACCGGAAGTAGATCAGTGGAGGTGGATCTAAGTAGGTTTTTTAACCAAAGTTGGTTTTTGAAACCTACATATAAATTTTGTTATTCGGAAAACAAGGAAAACTCGGTTGTAACATCGGAAATATAATTCATTTAAACCATAAATGCTCCTACACGCGAAAAACTTTATATAAATGTTATTATCTCAACGTTTGGTTATCTAACCATGAACGGCGAAATAAAGTGTACCTGATCATGTTATGATTAAAGTAGAAAGATATAATCGACTATTATATTAAATCATAAATGCTTTTAATAAGTAGATTGAAGGTTTACTAAATTGGGGGCGAAGCTGCGGGTTACTTCCAGTATTTAATAATTATCATAACATTTGAAACGATTGATATTGAACGGATACTGACTAAGAAGAGGACTTATGTTCTACAGGTATCCACAGCACCCGTAAATACTGAAAAAATTATTATTATAATTTATGATGCGATAGGTACAGTTATAAGAAAAATGACTAACCTATATCAGACATAGTATATATCTGTTCTAAACAATCATATTCACGAAACAGAAATCTCCTGAATCAATAAAAAAATTCTATTGAGAATTTAATATAATTTCTTTGCTTTTAAAAATGTAACAATATATACGTAATTGTGATTGCATGGATATCAGCTAAAGTATTAAACACTCAATTAAAATACAGCAAATAATATTTAATTAAAAAAGCTTACACTTAAAGGAAATTGCAAAAATAATAATCTAAATTCAACTATGATGCCATTACTCATATTTAGTGCGTGAATACAAACTTGCCTCATATATTTCAACACTAGTAAAAAGGATGTGTCCCAAGTCTTGTCATGATAAATGCCGCACTTCCGCCAAGAATATAATACATTCGACCCAAATCTTTCACTGGTTTTTTCCGTATTTTATACTGTGAATAATACTTAATCTTTATTGGATCATATTACTCTTCAATTCTATCTTCCATATTTTATCTACGATGCTGAAAGCCATATCTATACACCTTAAGATTTTTTAATTGTTAAAATATATCTTTACATTTTATTTATAATGCATTGTTAAAGGTTTACTACTTATACCTACTAAAAGATTTACGATAGAGAAATAATTGTTAAGTAATCAAAAACAATAATTTATTAACAGGTCTTTCTAGGTTCTCCCAATAATAGGAGTCTGCCTTTCATTTTCGCATATAATTGATTTACGCTACACCGATTTTAAGAGTTTTCTTTGCCATAATAAATTATTGTACATACAAGTTTCAAATCCTGTTTATATTTTTTTATCAGAGCTAAAATAACATGAGAATTTCTAGAGACTAGGTAAAATAATATAATTGAAGAGAAATTAATGTACAAACAACATTTATGATTATTTCTACTGAGTTGTTTTCATGACAGGTTCCTTAGATTGAAACAATGCAATCGATGCAGATTTTTGATGGAAAAAAGCTTCTATTCTATTAACAATCAAACTAATTATTACAAAATTTTCCAATATTAGTTATAATTTTTTGCTAATCTGAATAAAATCTGTTCCTTAATATAATTTGCAAGTACAAAACTTAAAACAAAACAATATCACGACATAAAAAAAAATTATAAATCATTAAGATGTACAAGTTGAACATTTGTTTCTCCTCTCGTGTCAATGTAAATCAATTTAATATGTACAGTATTATATTTAAGTATGTTTAAATGCCTAACCATATTTAAAAAACTTCGTTATAAACCATATTAAGTTATCTAATAAAATTATTGAAAGTTTGATCAATAATAGTAATATTATTGTCAGTTATTATTAAGTACTGCCATTCCATCACACTGAAAGATCAGTTATGAAATGTGTGTGATTCAGTATATTAACAAATGTGTTGATTACGTTAAGAATGATCGTTACGCAATTGTAATTAATATTTAGTTTCAAGATATTATGGTGTTTTAGTCACTTGTTCTCTGTAATAGTTCATTGATTATAATTTTTTGTTTAAAGAATTTTGCGTTAAATGCAAATGCTTCATGATACATGACTGATTTAAACACCCACTCCCATATTAGTATAGTGAATACCATTATTCAAATCGGAGCATTAAGACAAGATATTGTGACTTATGTCCGTAAGTATTTAACATTCCCCATTAAAATAGTTACTAATGCTGGATTTGTAGTACGTATTAACCTTAATAATGTATTAAAGAGTAACATATTGGTGAAGTTTCAAAACCATAACTCTTTTAGTTAAAGGTTAGTTTAAATAATTAATGTCACTACTTAAAGGTCATTTGTTTGTGGATTTTTATATTGAGTTGGTAATGTCAAGACTTCGTGTTATACAATTGCTGTGGAGTTCGTGGTTATCAGCATTCGTGGAGCCACGGTGAATAGTGGCCGTTCAGTCTAAGGTATGTAGTTATATTGGGAGGATTTCTGGCACGTCAGATATAAAAATCATGTTTACGGCTATGAAAATTAGGTGCTAGAAAAATCAGAGATATTTTAGTATCAGAAAAAATATTAGTCTAGCTATCGATTATTATACACATATAAACAGATTATTATAACACATTATTGTTATCGGCCGTAAAAAGAAAGAAATATTTAACAGTGTACGTCACCCTATACATAGAATCATTTAACTCCCTTAAAGCATTTCTCCAAATTTCAAAGAATGTATCCTATCCATTTTGTCACCTAGTTCCATAAAGTAGTATTAAATATTTGGTAATGTATTTTCAACAGATAATTAGCTATTAATTATTTTGTCAAGGTTATTCATTAACTACCATAATTATCATTAAACGTTAAAAAATATTTAATTGAACTTAGTTTAGTATAATCCACTATTAATGTTCCAAACCGTTTTAAAAATTAAAATTTTCAAAAATCTTTGACATTGAATACAAAATATTTGTTCTGAGATCTCTCTAACGACACTATTTGATTGTATTACGACAAATATTACTATAAATAATTAGTTATTAACAATTTCCTACCAAATATATTCCTTTTTCAATTAATTAATGTGGTTAGGTTCAAGTGCTGCTTATTTCGTGACAATAATAACAAATATACCGCACAATATGGCAGCGACGCAAGGGATACACATTAGTGGCGCATATGGTTCACGCACAGACGTAGAATATGTAATTGTTAGTATTGAATAAGCTCTTATATCAGGTCAAAAGTTATTTAGGATAGAATACGAGCTAAACACGATCTTAAGATATTTGTATTTTGTTGTAATAATCATAATATTGTTTGAAAATATTTCCGCTACTATACTGAGTATTGTTTATTTAATAATGTTCGAATAAACAACATAACGGTGAAATAATTTTGTACACAGGATAATAATTATTTCTGTACCCTAAAACATTGTAACAATGTTTATAATTTAAGAATTGTAATAATCTTGGAGACATCAATAGGGGTTTCTATGGTTTATGTTGTCAGATGTGTAAATTGTAGAATTAAATATTAATGATTTATGATTGATACACACAGCACGAATTATATTATTGTGAATGTTTATATTACTTCTTGTCTGTATCCTCTCTAAGCAAAGTACCTATGATTTTTTTTTATAAAACCTTTTCTTCTTAAATTTAAATAATATATAAAAGTTCTTAGTCTTACAAGCAATAGTGTTATCTCAGCATTACCAGGCGTTACATAACTCTACCCGACTGCCTTGATAGGTGTTACTAAATGTATCTCTAATTAATAAATTAATATATTGCATTTAGAAAAAAAAACCATCATGAACCTATAACTTTTATTTAACATGTTATATCAATTAGTCCTAACAGTATCAAATAATATCTAGTGAATATTCTATACCGGATATTTGATACAATTTATACTTAACAACGCTTTTAATCTGTAACTACTATTTTAAACATTTACTAAAAGTCTTATAAAACAAATACTTTCTTAAATAACTGACATAATCAGTGTGGACAACAAGTAAGTTGATGCCTAGCCATATATCAAGTGTATAGGTAGAGGAGAGACGTGTGAACTGATTGCCAAGGTCTGAGGATATATTGCTTAGTGCAAAATCTGGGTTGTAACCACCCATAAGTGATAACTGGCGTGCTTTCTTCATCCCGAATCGCGAATAAAACTTTACAATTAAATAATTGCATTCTACGTCGTCGACTTTTCTTTCACCGTTATGTGTATTGTAAATAATTAAAGAAAATTGTAATTAAACAATCCAACTTATCAAACATTTTATATATATATATATATATATATATATATATATATATATATAATATTGTTATATATATTTTTTTTATTTATATGTGTATATGAGAATTATTTAGTGGTTGTATATTGTATTTGCTATCCCACTAAAACGTTCATTATGACTTGTAGTATGGCAAACTAAAAAAATACACAAGATAATAGGGGCGATGGAAAAGGACTGTTTGTAATTATAGTGTTAGTAGAAACAAAATTAACATTTACAAGAATTTATGTGAAATTCAATAAAAGTATTTAAGAAGCTCATCCACGCTCTTTCTCTCTATCTCTACTAAATATCCGGGTAGTAACAAGAAATGTCAACATAATTTACAGCAGACGACAAGATCCGGTAAACTTGCTGCGAATAAATTGTCTTGTCTCTAAGAGAGAATCTCTTAGTTCACCGGAAGACTTCTGATCGATATAGAGCAAGTATTGGATGTATTCAAAGGTTTAATATGTAAATTATGTATCAAATATAATGTAAAATTCTAACCATTTAAAATCCAATAGCAGGTGTTAAGTCAAGGTTTAAAAAAGACTAATCTTACTGTTTATATATATAGTTA
The DNA here is from genome assembly GCF_021130785.1 of Homalodisca vitripennis. NCBI lineage: Eukaryota > Metazoa > Arthropoda > Insecta > Hemiptera > Cicadellidae > Homalodisca > Homalodisca vitripennis. The sequence goes on along the minus strand of NC_060208.1, from coordinate 124,700,468 downwards.
ATCTTTATTCTTCAGTGTGTTATTTAAGTGTGTTTAAATATCTAAGTACAGGTTTTTGAATCGGGTTTATATTTCTATTCGAAAATAATAATATTATAAAAATAAAATTTAAATGTAATAGGATATTTAAAATTTTATAATAGCGTTAATTATTTATGTGATTTTATCATCTTTCGAGCAAAGGCAAGCACGTGTGCACGAGTGCAACTAATCACTAATGAATGCATAATAGTAAAATTATTAACATGTTAAATTTGAGGATGGAATGTAAAAATATCTGTTAAAGGTGACACTTTGATAAAACCTAGGAGTAATTTTTTTTGAAATTTTCCATGAAGTTCGACACACAAATAGATGTGGAAAGAAACTGTAATTGATTGTATAATGCCAACCATCTATGTTTTAAAGATCATTCCATAAGTTGAAAGGATAGCATATATCAGTTTTTATTTCATTAGACAATTATGAGAAAATATTAGAACTAATGAATATTTCGCCTACGCTGGGGAGAAGCCATGAATGCTAGGGTATTTAACGGGAAACTTTTTGCGGTAAAGTTGCCTATTTGGGTAAAATAAGAGAAACTTTTAATTCCATTTAATTATCGAGTGGGTTTTACCTAATTACTTAGTGGCGAACGTTGAGTTTCTACAGATTCACCTTTCTCGTTATGCAGCGTCTGAAATCCAACGGTGCCATAGTTTTCATGACCATAGCCTTCTGAAATCAGGAGTAATGATTGTTAGAAGAGGTAAAACAATTTTGTGATGAAGAAACTCTTTGTAATGCTTCAAAATCAGAGACACCTATAATAAAAACATAGTGTAATTTTGGTGAAGAAGTATTCTCATTGCCTCATCAGGTGTAAAGTTAAGTGCACTACGGTACTTGCAGTATGTGCAAGCAGTGAGTATTTGCAAGTTATGTTTAATGCTGGAGTGTGGTGACGGTCACTCATTCAAAGTCACTTGGTATCCATGAGGGTTAATTTTTCATGGACAGTAACGCTGACTATTTTGTTTTATCATGCCATTGGGTACTTTTACATTAGTAAAGCAATAGAAGGGAGTGATAATTGAAAAAATATTTTTTTTTTTTGTTTAGTCTTTGACATTTTATAGACTGCAGATACATTTTGACAGCTATCAGAATGATTGGTCTTACCTATCCTCAGCCAATTTGTTTCACTTAAGTATTACATATAAATTTTAAATTATTTGTTTTTAACATAACCTACATTTAAAAATATTTATTGCAAGTATTACCTACTCCGTACACATACTTTAGTTGTCCTAAAGAACTAAATTGATAAATATAATTCGTAATATGTGTTATCTTCATTAATATTTTATCTCAGGGGATTTTTATATTGAGTCGGACACAATGAATATTTGAATAACTAACCCTTCCAAATACGTATAAATACAAATCACTATTACAAACATGTGAGAATCACGACGTTATAATATGTGAATCAATAGAGATGTGATATTGCTTATATAGTACGAAATACCGTATTTCAGTTTTATACCAAACAAGTAATTCCAACTTTGATTCGGAAAATTTCAATTGTTACAGGCTTAGTCAGTACAAAAGATGTAATACGCCTAGTAACAGATCATATTTATGGGGAGGCAAGATACGTGTGAGTCGCTTCTAAAAGTATGAGGATATATTGCTTGATAGAAGATGTGTGTTGTAACCACATATAGCAGATAAAGTGGCTTTCTCCTCTGATAATTCTTATTTACGCCTAAGCTATAACAGGCTTCATTTATTGTACATGATTTACGTTTTAAATTTCATTTTTAACAGTTTTGATATAATTAGATTAGTTCAGATTTATATCGTATGATTTATTACAGGGCGAGTAAATTTTAAAATAGGTGTTGTTTTTTTACTCGCAATTTTTATAGTATTAATAGTCACCTGCAGTTTGTAAACAATTTCTTTTGAATAATTTACATCATAGACATACAGTCACTTTGAAATGACGTACTCAATACTCCTTGCGATAAGTGATCGCTTACTTATATCACACTCACACACACACACACACACACACACACACACACACACAACACACACACACACACACACACACACACACACACACACACACACCACACACACACACACACACACACACACACACACACACACACACACACACACACACACACACACACACACACACACACACACACACACATATATATATATATATAATATATATATATATATAAATATATATATATATATATATATATATATATATATATATATATATATATATATATATATTACAGTCTCCTTAAACATTTCCTAATTATTTGACTTTCAGTTTAAAGAGCAGTGAATAAGACACCGAAATGAGAAAGAGAAACTGGATTTATATCTAATAGATCTTGCTGCAAAAACCCATGAAATTTGATACAATAGCTCTAATGATTCTGTAACTCTTGAGTTTTTGGGCTGATGTGACATATTAATTAGTCAAAGTTGAAAAGTGAATATAATGGATGTGTTATCTTTATCTTTTTCCTAATATAACAATTAGATCCTATTCAATATAGTGTTTACTCTGGTTCCCACTATATCCACTATACTCTTGTTGACGTACGTATTTATTTTGTTTGTAAAGTCTTTGATATGTTGTTAGTGATAAATTTGGTTATCAAAACCAATGATTGAAACGCTAAAATTTTGGAAACTAAATAAAAAGAGAACCACAATTACCACGATGTTGCGAGTAACTACGATACTTCATAAGCCATTATTAGGACAATGAAGGAGTACACTACACGTTGTGTCACGTAACAGGCTTCACTCTGGTTGCATGAAATATCTCAACACAATAAATTATTTTATTCGCGAGATATCTGGCAAACATATTGACAAATTATTATACACAGATTTTATTATTATAACTGTATCAGCCGAATTTAATGATGCTTCAACCATTTTGTGTATTTATAAATATGTTTCATATACGGTTTAAAGTCTGCTGGTGAGATCTGGAAACCAAATTGGCTACCAATATATTAAAATAAAACTAGTAAAATAAAACTAGTAAATTCCATATTGGAAAACTGTTTTAGTTAGGATTCATCAGGCAGACTTATCAGGCCGCGTATCAGTCAATAGTGTAACATATCTTATTCACTAAACTTTTATTGTAAAAATGGACTTTGGTTAACACCTTATTATAGCAAGTTCACTATCTAACTTCCAGTAATCTCCAGTAGCCCCTTATATCACACTAACTTTCAAACTACCATATCTGGTATAATCCGGCAATAATTAAACACCCTTCGGCTATAAGCTAATACAGAGCCTCTGGTTCGTGGATTTTGAATTCAATCTAATTGAAATAACGCTTAATTTCTACTCACTGTTTAGGTTTTATACCACAATACCTTTCTTATCTGGTATAATGTGTTGATAATTAAGCAAATTTCTGCTCTAAGCTGATAAAGAGCTTCTGGTTTGTGGTTATTCTTTTTACTATTCAACTTGTAGCAAAATATCTGTTAATGTCTACTTATTTTTGGTTTTTATACCAATATCCAATAAGTATATATTTTAAGGCGTTTAGTTACATATATTCACAGATGAAAAGTTTAATTGATACTATACTGTACAAAGTGCGAAGAGATAAAGCAACCAAGTGCACTATTTAAACAGAAAAGTTGTATCGCTATACCTCTCAATAACAGTAATTGATAATAATTACTTCTAAAAGATAAATTATTTATAATCCTATATACAATAAGCGTAAATATGTTCTAGAATGCATATTATGTACATCAATGTAAGGATGGAAATATATGCTAGTCCTACAATGCAGGCAGATGTACAACATTATAAAACCATCTAGCCATATAATAATTTATAAAATTCGCTCGAAATCATGAATTCATTTATAAGACCCAAATGTTAGTTAAAGTGTTTTAAAGGGAAAGGACATTTTACTGATTCAGCAAGAATAATTTTATGACAGTAAGAATTATTTGAGGAAACTGGAATAAAATCATTGATGATATCAGGTACAAGTGTCTGGAGACCTTTGCATACTATTAAATGTGTGCTTGTTGCAAAAATGGATTTTAAAACCGTTTATATATTTTTTTTATTCTAGAGATCAGTTTTAATAATAATGATTATATTACAGTTGATGCACAGTTCAAAAGATTTACAGAAGAATATTACAAAAATAAGTTTAATAATATTGACATCTAGTTCAAAGTAAACAACTTCTCCTAGTAGTGAATGTAAAATATATTTTTAAGTAAATAATACAATTTTAATTTTAATCTTGCACGTACAATATATACGTTTTGTATGAATAAATTTTAAATAGTTCTGAGGAATTAGGTAAGTCATTAATAAATATTTAAGCTATATAAGTGTATTAATATTTAGATTTTATTCAACTTTGCTTTTTAGTAACATTACTACATTCAGAGAAAACTTATTTACTTGCCACAACCAATAGTATAAAGCCTTAAAAAGGTTTGTTTTTGCAGCTAAGACAAACTAATCCACATAGGAGAAAAACAAATAAAAGTGCTATGTAAAGTGCCTGCGTTAGTACGGTGCCATATTGTGTCACGAGAGTGAGACATGAGAATTGAGATAAAGGAGCATTGGAATATCTGAAGGCGTAGTGTCAGCTGAAGACTTTCCTTTAACACCTCATTGACACACGTTCAAATTAAACCAGCTGTTATGTCTCATTCGTTTTATAATGCCAGAAATTCGTATATTTTTTGTTATCTTAGGAGAAGAAGCTAAAATATAGCACTTTTTCAAAAAACGGACCGTTGCGCTGCTTCTGAAGTGACGGAATATTTTTGATAGGTAAGATCCAGGAGGAAAGCTTTGAGGGCATTAATCTCAGTCTTGTGTCCTGGGAAAAAGGGCAAGCCGGTTTTGAACCAGACAGTAAAGTTAAAACAGGCAAGAGGCGGCTCGCCCTTGAGCTTATGTGTAGGCTTTCAACAGTCCTTAACATTTGGGTAGCCTCACTAACTCCAAAACTCACCTGCCGCAATAGAATACTCCTATCAAACTAATCTTAAACCCTGGAATATCTAAAGTGGTGTGACGTTCATGGAAATCCATTAGATGGTCCAGATTTAAATGACATTGTATCTCCATATATACATTGTAGGTTTTACTAGCAGCTGTAAACCAGCCAGAAGTGGAACCTCCTGGTATATTTTTATTAAAAGAAAAAAAACTATTTAAGATCTGGCAGGGTTCTGTCTTACACAAAATGTGTTGTACAAATACGGTATTCATATGAGCGTTATAGATAGTGAGACGCGCTACGTGGGTAAGTTTAGTTTTAACAATGTGTGTGTTTCAGATACAGGGCTATGGTCATCAGAACCGTATATGGCTTCCAATACAATTGGCGAAACTATAAAATGGTATTAGTATTGTTCTAATATGTGTAGTCTAGACAGTGACATGTGCTACGCAACTGAGTTTTATTTTAGCTATGTGTACCGGATATAACGCTGTTCATCAGTTCGTATAGTCCTTCCACTACAAGTTGCAACAACTATTACATGTTACTAGTATGTTCGTCAATTCCGTATAACACCAAAACTACTAAAAATTTGTACCTAATAATAATTTATTTACATATATTTTAATTTTTATTATTTAATTATGTAAATTATTCTTAATATATAATATTAATGTGAGAGATAAAGATTTGAAGATAAAGATGTGGAATAAATTATTTATTATTAATAATATACCCGACATTACATATTAAGCATTAACCATAAAACTGTTAACAGTCTAGTATTAGTTAGAACATTTAAGTTAGCACTATTTAAATACCAAGTGTAATTGTAATATTTCGTTGGCTAGTTGCCTGCTTGCTAACTCGTGATATAGTTTCAACCTATCAGTATTGTCATCAGTTTCGTGTGTTTCTCACATTACTGACAGTTTTACTCATAACATATGACAAATGGTGTCTATGAATACGTTCAATTAAATTTTTATAGACTAATCTAGTACATATTTAGGATTATATTATGAAGTCTTCTAGAAGTTTCTTCACTAATATTACTATTAATTCCTATTATTATTAATGAAATTAGGCTATAAATGTTTTTTCCACATGAATTGTAATACTATACCCTTCATATTTACACGGTTATTTCACTAATCTTTGTAAAATTATAAACTTATTTTACGGTTAAAAAAGCCAATATTTAGTCCCAAAATTTTGTAAGTCTTGCTAAAATTATTGTACCAAATGTGATGCTTCCCCTTATGTTAAGCATTTTAATTGTTTCTCGTAAAATAAAGTCTCCTATATGGTAATAAGTATTTTGTTATATAAACATGTATTCAAATAAACATCGTTGTTATATTAAATAATTTATTGTACGACAATTCCTCTTAATTAAAGTGGTGAGTTGCTGTTTTTTGAAATTGCATCCCAAAATTGTAATATATATATTGTTTAGTCTTATATCATGAACAATATTCCAAATTCGGTTTTTTCCCTGTAAATATCATATATCTAAGTAGTACGTAGAACCCAACCATCAATAAATTTATAATTGTCTATAATTTACCATTTATAAAGTAGCAATATATAATTTAGGTTGATTTAAAAACCTGAGATAAATAAAGTAGGAGATTTATTTCAAAGAATTCAGCGAAGAAAACGAGGCTTTCCTTTGAAAGCCCTGTGGACAGAGAAACAGCTTGTACATGTGCAGCGTATGGATTAGATAAGTCCAACAGGTTTATATTATGTAGGTCAGGTACAGAGAGTGTTGTAATGGTCATTGTCTTGAGCAGTTACATCTAGCGATAGTAATGACACTGTATAACAGTTTAACTATTCTTCATATACATTTACAGTTTAAATGTAGTTTTCTAACATAAATTTAGTATTTGTATATATGAACATGAAATAATAATAAGTTTTAATATGAGGCTCTATGAAACTCTGTATTTATGATACTGAATGAATAAGCCATAGCATTTTGGTCAATAGGATTCTGTAACATAATACAACTATGGAATAGTTCTTTAACTGAAAAGCTATAATATATTGCCAAATATTTCATAGTTTAAACAAATTAAATCGACATTTCCAAGTATTTAATTATAAATCAAGTGAAAGACAACAACAATATTGTAACATTCATTTAAAAATAATTCGTTTATTATTGTTTGTTAAAGGACTTCTAATAGTTTTAAATTGGCCTCTATTTTTAAATACGTAATGTTTTTTGTAATTATAATTTTAAATATATTATTATACAAATGTTGCAAAATCTATATTTAATATGTAACCAGTTATTAAAGTCTAGTAACGTAGTAATTGTATATAAAAATATATAAATTAAAATAAATAAATTATAATATATATTCAGTTTAAATTTACAAAATATAAGTTACATTACAATTAATAGGAATTTTCCATAGTACATAGGCATATTACTTCTATATAAATTTACGCTTTTAATGGGATTATAAAATATGTATGTATGTGCCTAGATATTTTTTATTTTCCAAATTTATATTCGAATGAACTGCTAGAAGTTTTGAAATATTTTATGCGTATTTAATATAGATTTGTGTGTGTGAAAGAAATACATCTAATTAGCAATAAATCGAAATTGATAGAATACTTACAATCGATCCCAATATTAATGTAAGCATACGTATACGTGATATACAAACATCTGATAAATAAATTGCTAATATCGATTAAAAATTTAATGTATATCCAGTGGTAGAACTATAAGCAATGGACTATAACATTTTGTATAGTATCTTCTGGAATAAAAAAAAAACAATCATTGAATTAGGTTTGTGGAGTTGTTGTGTGCGCGCGCAGAAATAATTATCAAGTGGTTCCGGAGCAACCCACTCTTCATGTAGGGATTTCTAAAGTTTTGAACCTTTCCAATTCCAAAAGATTTTAGATGTTCATGTTTTAGAATTCCAAAGATACGTAATGCTTATTATTATACCCAAAACTTATGCTTCACAAATGTGGGATACAAGGTCAGTTGTATATTCTAAAGAACAAAGCCTCGCATAAGTGTCAGCTTACAGTATATGAAGAGGTTGAGAATAGTGGGAAAGAACTATTTATATTTTATAATCCAAGAGTTCGTTTACAAACCAAAAACGAAATCCTGTTACATCCATATTACTGGTCGGATAATTTTTTATGTCCATTACCTTAGAATCATAATCATTACATATAGAATACATTTTTAAGTTCTTCCTGTAAAGTTTACACAATGTGAATTTGTTACGAAAGTGTGTCAGAGTTTTTTCTAAACAAAAATAATATACAAAATAAGACAAAATATTATAAATTTTTATTATAATTATAATGAGAGTGCTCTTATAGGGTCAAATGCAAGAAGTTCGATACCAAAACAGGTTGTTTTGAGTTTATAGCAAGTTACGTATTCCTATGATTGTATTTTGTACAAATACTTGTCATAAACTAATATACTATTATAATAAACAACACAAATAAAAATGTTTATATGGGTTTTCCCTTCTTTTATGTATAAATATATACGTTTTATTGAGAAATGAAATATATAACTTTTATCTAAAGGCGAGACATGTTCTTATAGGTAAATAAATCCAATATCAACACTCACGCTTTTATGAGACGATCCGTAGACTATTAAGATTTAAGAGTAGTTATAGAAAGTAGAAATGGTCGTCATATAGTCAGATTGTTACCGATAAAAATGTTAGGCGTAGACATAACAACAGGGGTTTTCTAATTTAATTGGTTATTTTGATTATCGAATACGGTTATAGATTTATTTATCCAGATGATTGTTTATATAATGTTGAAATACGTATATAAAACATACATTTTTGTTGTCTTGTGTAAGTTCTTGCTTAAATTATTAGAATAGTACACAGTTGTTTATTAATGCGACAAACAACTACAGGTTACTTAATAACATAAAATTTAAATAAAACCACACAATTGTGCAGGTATATGTTATCTTTTGCAATTGAAACCCACAGTTACCGACTGAAAGGTTAGATATTCAGCTGATTATACGTAAACGTAACACACTTATACAGACCGAGGCTACATACAATATTGATTTGTTAGTCATGATTGCCACATCAGAGACAGACAAATCTGAGCCTAAGGTACTATTAACAGCACCCAAATTGGTATTTCCAACAACGTGGCAAACCCGACAGTTATTCACGTCTAATCTATTAGTTCAGTCACGACCTGCTGTATTTTATTTACTCTTGTTCTAGAAACATAAAATTTGCGTTCTCCAAATACTTTCTGAATTTACGGTGTAGAATGAAATAATAAATTCTAAAATTTTTAAAGATATAAACTAAAATACAATGATATATACCTACATCTTTAAGTAAGATTATTAGCTAATTTCAAAATTACGCTTTTGATTATGAATTTTTGATTGGAAACCAATTTGGCTTTTGGAATGATAAAAACATAAATGATCATTTATAACATATATTTATAATGCAATTTTGCAACAATAAAAAATTACTTATAGTTTTCATGTCTTGTAAAACATTTGAAAACTGTTAAAAGTGAGGTATTGGAAAAATTGGATTTTAGAAATGTTATAAGTATGGCTTTGGAACTGTTCTGGCAATTAAATGTAATTAAAGAGGTTGAATATTGTGTTATTCAAGGCAGTACATTACGACCACTTTTTTATTCTTTCTTTAAAAATATTTGTAAAATTAACTTATTATATAGCCAGATCTTTCTATATGTATATTATTCCGCCATGTTGTTTGAGGGTTCCAGCTGGAGCGGCGGAGCGGAGGCTGTTCACTGTCAGACAATGGTTTGATCAAAATCAGCTCACAGTTAATTTACTTAAAACTAAGTGCATGGCAATACTACTGAGACTGATGGAGATACTGTAAATCTTACTAGGAAACTCCGTACTTGTGTAGACACAATGAATGTGGCTATTAAACTGTGTCAGATTACAACTATCTCGGTGTAATATTTGATGTAAGCTTATGTATTAACTGGAGTAGACACCTTATGTGCAATAGTTAAAGAACATACTGAGACATTTTATTTATATACTTTATGTTTTACATCAAATAATAAGAACACTATTAATCAACCCAGTCCATCGTGCGTTACTACAAATCGGTATTTCTGCTTGGGTTGGAAAACATAAAAGTATTCTTCTACCGTTTGTAAAGTTGTGGTGAGATCGTATATGCAACGTTTGATTGAGGGTTTACCAAGTCAGGTTTGGCTGTGAAATAAGATATATTACTAGCTAGGGCTATTGCGAGACGATTTAGTAAGTAGGTTACATCGGCAGTACAACACTTTCACTTACTTTACAGCTGCATATATTTTACTTATTCACTTTGAATTTTCCGCCTTATGAAGCCCCCGCCAGGCTCGCCTAACCACGCCCCTACCTAAACTTTCGATGGTAATTGGTTGGTACCAATATTTTTTTATCAGGATGGCTGCCTGTTCTTGAACGCTCTATACTTTATTTCTAGTCTGGGTAAATGGTTCAGCGTTGTTGTTGAAGACAATGTGGTAGTATTTCCTGTTTGTGTACCGGTGTCTGGAAGGACGCGGATATCCACTTATATCCGGAGGATGTTTGTTTCGATTTGTAATGCGGGACTTTCCTATGACGATCCGTTTTTTAACATCGATCTGTATGGATTTTTAACACTAATAATTATATTTCGCAGGCTTAATGACTGGCTCTACCAATGTAAAGAGCCTTTCTCTTCTAAATATGTTTTCCACTGTGTAATTTCATTCGTGTGCTGAAGTTTTAGAAATTAGACTTTGTTGAAGTGTCTGAAATAGAGGGCTAACAATGGAGTACGTTGAAAAGTAAAGTAAAGATTATTCAAGGGTAACTAAATGTGCAACATGAATTCCGTGTTGTCCACTATGCTGTTGTCGTCGTGTTTGAGCTAGAAGTGTTGTTGTATTTGTAGATTGTAAACGAAGTAGATGAGTCAAATTTTCATTTAAGACTTCGTTGAGTTGTTGCAATTCTTGTATCCTTTCTGTTTCGAGAGGCGATGCTGTCATAGATGGAAGTTTTGACCAAGATATGGGTAGGAAATATGTTATTTAGTTGTTTTGAGGGTTTTTGGAACTTTGTTATTACAGTGTTTACAGTCTTCGTAGGGTAGTGAACATTCGCCGGGTAGGATCATCTCTAATGTTTCTGTTTTGTTCGGTTTTTGGATGTAGTGTTGTTTCTTCTTACGTGAGCTCACTACTTTTAGGTTTGATTATTATTTGTTAAGACAAACTTGTTTTGTGAGACTTGGGGTTCGAATGGCACCGGATTTTCGTTGAAGCAGGTACATAATTAGGTAGCTTGTATAGGTAAGTTTTTATGTTGAGTATGCTGTGTAGACAATTACAGGCTAATCACTGTTAACTGTTTCCCCGGAAAGTAAGAAAAGTAGGAGTGTATGTTACAACCATGTTATTAATAGGGATAGCTGTCTTCTGTGCAGATGACGATGGATTTCTCGTGTGTAATATAACTTAGTTAGTCTTTCCAATGAAGAAGGATCGGTATGTTCTGAAATTAGCTTGTATGGAAGGATGGATTGTTTTAAGGGAACTTTGATATTTAGAAGGATGTACAGTGATAGTGCAGGTGTGAATTTTATGGCGTATTATAAAATAATTTGAATAGCTGGGATCACATGGTTGTGTATGGTTAAGTATTTTCAGGTCACTGGCGAGGTTACTTTGGGTTATTAGAAATTCCAGTATGTTGTAAGCAAGAAAACTTATTCGAACTTCTCCTATAAACGTGTTAATAATTGTAATAGATAGAACTCAAGTCCGTTGTTTCCAATCGTAGGTTTGTTTCAGAGTTGGGTTTGAAATTCTTTATAATTAGTTTTATTCGTTCTTTCATGATTTTTAAGCTGCTATGAACCTTGTCCGCTAATGTTGATACTTCATTAACCAATTACTTTATATTATTTTCAGTAAGTAGGAGATCTTAATAGTAGGTGTCCACTGTAGCCATAAATCTGTTAGTATGATGTGTAACCTATTTTACGTTGTCTACCATGTCATGTATTTGGCATTCTGTCGCAGTGTCACGACTTAATTCTAAGAAACCTCCGAGGTACATGAGGGATCTTCTGTTTCTGTCTGATTGTTGGTTTTGTATGAATGGGAGGTTTTCTGATATACTTTTATGGTGCCTCAGGGTTTATAATGTCGAAAAGTTGTTGTTTATCTGACCATAGGTTCGGGAGTTGTTGAGGTTTTAATGGCAGATATTTTTATAGAGCCCTCGTTTTCAGATAAACTTTCTGATTGTTAAAACAAGTTTCGTATATGATAGGGAATATTTTTATCAAAATTACTACACAAAGTGAAAACTCTCAGTCTATTCAGATTTTATTCATATAAGAAAATATTTAATATCTGGGTAATAGATATAGATTGAAGAGGTATTAATAATTAAGTCCACTTACAGGCCCACCTAACTGCTAGAGTATTTATATATCTTTAGGTATTTATACTTAGATGGTTTGTGTGTGTGTGTGTGTGTGTGTGTGTGTGTGTGTGTGCGCGCGCGCGCGCTTTGGTGAGCATGGTGGGATAATGAAAACGAATCTACACTAAACTTGTAAACTTTATGATTGTGTCTGCATTTGAAACCAAAATTTGTAAGATGTTTTATATTTATGAATATATTACGCAGAAAAAAAATATTTATTTTTCAATAGGCAAACATTTTTTTACGTATTTTTACCTTACTATAGATAGAGTTACAGTTTGTAAAGCAAGAGAAACTGTTTCTTTTGATCCCATTTGAATAAGATTTAATGTTTACATCTTGTAATAATTAATTAAATTATACCAATTAGTTAACTCATAGTCGACTAATCAAATTCGATTGTCGTACACAGGTTACGACGCGTACGATTATACTTTTCGAAAGATAGAGGTTATTGATGTTAAAGTAACTTTTGTGGCTGAAAATATGTATATTTTCTTTACTTCTTTCTTCGTTCTACGAAAATATCCTTCACGAATTGTTTGGTAAGTTTTAAATAAGATTATCATGGACATCATCTTCCCCAGAAAATTAGAATGAGAAAGGTAACTTTAACCTTTTTACATAAAGCTACGGAATCGCGAAGCTTTAAATTAAAACTGATTTCTGATTAACTAAGATCAACAACTGTATTATTTGATATATTTACTTAAATATCATGACTTTTTATTAGACGAATTATCATAAGAATAATAATGGAATCATTACATAAAAACTGATAATTCTCAAAGCATATACAAAATACACATATCATATACATTATATCAACTATATGATATGATAAGAATTGATATAGAAACTATTATTGTATGATCTTATTTGCTATTTTGTGGTGTTATATATAGTCTTGAGAAGTGATTGATGTGAAATTGGAAGCACTTATAAATGTACAGTATAATCATTGCACAAAAGACGATTTACAAACAATGACGATTTTTGGTTTAACAAAACATTTTATAAAATTTTTATTAGTGAACGTTGCAAAATGGTACGTTATGTATAGGTGATTTAGAATTATGGTGTGATAAGTATTTGTCATCGGTTATTTTATAGACCACTGCTAAAACTGTAATTTTAATGACACAGTGATGTATATTTTAGTAAAGAGATCATTCTCAAGCTGTATTATCCCCGATATTTAGCGTCGTTGCAACAATTCATGTATGATTAACTATATAAAATGCAATCATCGTTTGGAAAAATTAAGCTAGAAACTTAAGTAGGTCACAAAGGAAATAAATCAACAACGGATGTCACTGACACTATGAGCCAGGTTTGACAAATGATATCCGTGACTAAAAGTTGGAAGCCTCATTTGTGCCATGATCGTATCTATACCACCACCTGGATGTTCACATCTTTCGGTTTAAGTGGCAGTATACCACCACGTATTTCAAACGAAATATATAATACACGGCGTCTTGCGATACATTACTTCCAGTCCATAACTGTAATCTTAGATGACTCTTTTTATATAGATTTAAAATATGCCTTATGACATTCAAATAATACATTGTTGGCTGATAGGTAGAAAAATTGGTGGGTATTATTTTACAATACATTTTCGGCAGGATTTTTAAAAATTTCTTGCACCTTACATAATAAAGTCTATGAATTAATGAGTATTATTTAACTTAAGTAGTATATTAATAGTAAATGATAATATCTAAATTAATATTGTTATGCTATCTTGTTTAATACCAATCTGTACTTATTACACCATATTACTGCCACATGTTAGAGAGCTTTTTTAAAATACTAAAAAATTATAACTACATATACGTTGAAGTAACCCTTACGTTAGTTAAGCCATAGTTAGGTACGTTGTGGAATTTGGGCTAGTCAACGTTTCTTGTTCCACCGCTCTTTATGATCATGTCTTAGATATTGTAGTACTCTCAATGGTTTACATCATGTGAAAAAGCATACGTCTTCATAAAAATTACACTTTATCGTGTTTTGGTAAAAGTTTTCACACTTTCATATTACTCTTATTATTACCTATATTGTAACTTTTTTAACATTATATCTGCATGCATTTTCTTCTAGTTTTTAAATATCACAATGAAAACATTTATACGGAATTACACATAGCACTGGGTTGAGGGTTCAAGTCTAAAATTTCTAAAATACAAATACCTATGTTTTACTGAATAAAAAGAGTGTTTTAATTATTTTAAAAGTACGAGGGTCGTCAAGAAAGTAAAGAACGTTTTGTTATAAGTCAATAAAAACAAAAGATAAGAGCATGAAAATTTATTTATAAATACTTATAAACTTACTCTATTTTTCTACAAAATCGCCGGAACTTTCAAGGCACTTGTTGTAGCGTGGCACCAGTTTTTCTATACCGAAGTTATACTGTTCTGCCGCCAAGGAATGAAGCCACGTTTTTACTCCTTCTTTGAGGTCTTCGTCACCCAAAAAGTTTTTTCCGCCTAAAAACACTTTCAACTTTGGAAACAAGTGATAGTCACTCGGAGCCAGATCTGGACTATACGGAGGGTGTCCGAAGATTTGCCATTTGAAAGAATTGAGTTCTGCTTTGGTTCGTGCACTGCAATGAGGCCGAGCATTGTCGTGGATCAGCACCACTTTCGACGACAGTATTCCGCGTCGTTTGTTCTGAATAGCGCGGCGAAGCCGATGCAAGGTCTCGATGTAGGCCTCTGAGTTGATTGTTTCGCCTCTCGGCATGAACTCCACATGGATTAGGCGTTTTCGGTCCCAAAAAACTGTTGCCATCAATTTCCTGGTGTTCAAATTTGGTTTTTCTTTCCTGTTTTTTGTTGGTGAATTCGAGTGATGCCATTCCATTGACTGGAGCTTTGTCACCGTAAACTGCCTTAATTTGCCTATAAATTTCAATAGGTCGAACATTCTGTGCATTCAGAAACCGTATCACACTACGCAGTTCACACTTGGTGGGATTTTCAATTAACGCCGCCATTTTAAACTTTCACAGGAGACGCAAACGTGACCTCACGGTACCGCTACTCAGCTCACACTAAGGCAGAAGGTGTGGCTAACGAACAAGCTATCTACCGCGGTGGTGGGTGAACTGCGCCGCCCGTGATGCGCAATCGTTCTTTACTTTCTGGACGACCCTCGTACCATATGTGATATACTTTCCTTGTGCTTTCTTCAACTAAATCCTAAAACAACGTTTATAGAGTTATTTTATTTTATCACTCAGGTGGTTGGTAAACCTGACTGACCACCTGATAAAGTAACAAAAAAAATCCATCGACCAACATAAAAAATAACAAAAAAACCAACCACAAAAGAAAAACCAAAAAAGTACACATCAATTAGTATGTGTAGAAAACTAGATCGTACAATGAATTTAATATGAATATTCATAAAAAAATCAAATTATATGTTATTAATTTCAAAAGTTAAAAAATATACGCAAGGAACAGATTTGTAGTGAAAAATATAAGTATAACGACTTGGATTGTTGATAATAATATTCCAGAGTATTAATATTTAAATCATCAATAATACATCCAAGACGATATAAAATATTTTTTGATTAGTAAAGATTCTAGTGAATATTAAGTACAATGTATTACTAAATTTGTAAACTATTAAATATTATCTGGTTTATCTAAAATAAAAATCACTGTTCTAAAAAAAAATGGATTTATTTTTAACTGGCAAAATAATAAGTTCAACGTTTCAGAATTTTTATCACTCTATTTTCCACAAAGAATTGACAAGCCTTTTTGTAAATTTAAAAATTCCTTTGGCAAGAAATAAAAATATTAATCAAATATATCAAACTAAAAATCAGAGCTCTCTTCTAAAATAAAATAATAAAGTTTTAAAATAAGAATGAAATACCACTTGGAAATAATAAAAATAAAAATGTTCACTTCTAAGTTCACTCTAAATTCAAAATAAAAATTTCAACTTCTCTTTACACTATATGAACCTTAACTTTCAAGTCTCTGCAATTCAGATTACAAGTCTCTCTCTAACAATTATTAAAGTTCAATTAATTTTCAATTAATAATTCACAATAAAACAGTTCCAGTTAAATATTAATAAATTACTACCTTTTCAAATCTCAATTAAAGTTATTAACAAAGTTCAATTTTAATTCACTTCTCTAGCAAGCATGAACCAAATGTAACTTGTATGATTCTATTATGCTCTATTGTTCTTCGAAAATAAGTTATTCAGAATGCTCTGTAGTTTCTTTGAATTTAATTTTTTCTTATAAAAAAGACAACAAAATTAATTTAAAATCAGATCAGGATGACTATTTCAATAAAACGTACAATAAAGAGGTGCTTACCTCAAAATCACTCGCGGAAAAAATTTAAGAAAAACGGCGCACTGCAATTAACTTTACTCACGAAAATAACCAAAAGAAGGGCGAAAATTATGAGCGGGCGCTTAAATACTTCCCTTTCCAATCACCTTTGCAGGACATCCGTGGAGCTCTCTCATTGGTCCAGCTGTATCAAACCAGGAGAACAATACTCACAATAAGACAAGTTCTAATCAATTCAAGGCAGTCAACCTAACAATTTAAAACTACCAGTGCTAACTTGCCAAAGGATTACATGTTCGATTTTACCCTGACATTTCACAATCTAATCTAAAATTAAGTCCCAATATTTCGATCCCAAAATTTTTATTTAATTTCAGTTTTAATTTAAAAAAATTAATCAATGTAGCTTTAAAAACGCTACAATAAGGTAACATAATCGTTTGTACATTTTCTCGGCATTTTACTTGTTAATTTAAATATTTACCGAAATTTTTATAAAGTATTTTAATACTAGTTTCATGGTATCATGGTACATTATTCACTAGTTGAGTAAGCTTTTTACGGTAACAATCGAAAATTTATTTTTATCGATTTTTATCTATCTTATTTTATAACAGGTAAATGGACATTAACAGTGTTGTTTTTAAAGTTTCGCATTATAATGTTTCATGTGCCGAATAAAATACTCAGTTTATTATAAACACTACTAAGCATTTAAACAATTAAAACGATGCAGGAAAAAAACGTTTTCTAAAGATTTTTCATTTCCAGTTGTAGTTAACAACTAAATAGAAATCTTCTGATAATTTTATGTTTTCTGAGAAAATGGTTCATAAGTTAAAATTTGCGAGACACGTAAAATCTTACTACCTTATTTTTAACAAATAAGTGACAGTAATAGTTGCAGAAAAGTTAGATGAGATCTAACTTGAAGCTATCTATACATATTTGTATCCCGATCATTGTTCCTAGATATTGACACCAGCCAGCGCAATAGTTCCTATACACTCTCAGACGAGCTATTGCACTATGTTTTCTGAATGGTGACTAAAAGTCAAAATTCCTATTTTTTATACTCATTAAAATAGCTACTGCAGTTTTATTTAAGTATTAAATATACAATTTTAGATTGCTTTAAAGTGAAACATAACAATGTTTAATTATAGAGATGGTATATACAAGACGTGACTTATTTGTAAAAAAGGTTGCTGTTAAGGAAAAACTTGATAATATTATTTATATATTCCTTATTAACATTTTAATGTTAGACCATTAAAATGCTACAAAAGTATATGAAATAACCCTTTTAAGAGAATTCAAGTTCTTATGGGCGTAAAATAATTTAAATAATTATTAAGGTTAAATATTTTAACCAACGCGTTTAGCTATAAATGAACTACTAGACACCTATTACATTCCTCTAACCGTTCTAATATTTCATTCATGGTGGCCAGTAATTTAAAATGAAAATGATTACAATAAAATTATACCAAGATATCTGACAACTAAGAATGTAAAACACAAAAATCTTACAATAATAAACACATAACGACGAGACTTACGTCAAGTTTTACAAAGTTATATTACATTACAAGTACTTTTACGAAGAAACCTATGAACTTTGAATTCCTTTAAATTGGTTTGAAAAGTTGCTATTGAAATATTGGGAGCTATTGTATCAAATACAAGGAAAACATTATATTGCTTCATAAAAATACATGTATACAATTTTTTCATCTTTTTCTCTGAAATTCCAGTTATTCCTCCATTATCTTGTTATTCATAGTTCATAAGTTTAAACTAAATAAACACGCGAAACGTAATAAAATATTTATTATAGGTATGGATAATAAAACTGCACTATGTTTTGCCCAATCCAACAAAAAAAAAAATAAAACGTTTTTTTTCAATTCATAGATCTAATAAACGGGAGCTTTGAAGTGTAAATAGACTTACGAAGCTGTTAAAAAATAAAATTTTGTTTTACGTGATTACACAGGTCGAGGTGAAACCCAAATAATTGATTTTGAGTTCTTTTTTACTGTTACTAAGTGAATTTCTAAAAGTGTGTATTTGGGAAATGATTCGCTCTAATGATATTTTACGTCCTGAAAATACCAATATTTATATCACAACACAGTAATGCTGAATTATTTATTGGCGCCGGGTGCGTGAAAATGGAAAGTAGGGTATTTCCATCCTGTAATAAATAGACTGTATCAAAAGGCCCACAACAATCAACCTTTAGCATTCAGTTGAACATCGGTGATTTTAATTTATTTATTGTTCTTTGCTATATATTATATGATTTTACACCTCGGTCCAACATACTCAAAAAGAGAATATCTTCTAATAGGCCTAGGAGTCAGTGTTTACGATATAATATTTTGTCGGAATTATTTTCCTGTTATTATTCGATTTAATTTTTATAGTTTCCTACTATATAAAAATTTACTATAACTTAAAAAAAAGATTATATCAAAATTATTTGGTGTGATAATAATCAAAATATAAGTGTATTAAAATATATTTTAAGTAACTAATTAGCTTTAGTTTCATTTTTCTATGATATGGGTTCAAAATAAATTATATAAGCTCAAACTCAACTATGTTCACAACAGCTGTTACACGGTCAAACAAGTAAACTAAACTTTCGACAACTGCACGATTTACTTGATATTTGTTAACACTGAAGCATATTTATATGTATCCTATATTTCTAGATGTTCTAGTCAGATAGTTAATATTAATTCTACAAAACTGCTATATTTTTATTCGAGTTTCCAAAATAATATGATATTTTTAATTAAGATAAAGATATTATCGTTAGTA
This sequence comes from Homalodisca vitripennis, assembly GCF_021130785.1. Lineage (NCBI taxonomy): Eukaryota > Metazoa > Arthropoda > Insecta > Hemiptera > Cicadellidae > Homalodisca > Homalodisca vitripennis. Next base: position 124,680,734 of record NC_060208.1, on the reverse strand, counting down.
AGAATAACATTTTTATGCTGTTTAAAACTATTTTCTAATATTTCTTTCATTTTAACACTTTCACTGCCGCCTCCTAATTTTGACAACTTTCTTACACTGCCGCCCATTTTTAACGATTTTTAAATATATATAATTTTTTAACTAATTATAAGAAAACCATAGGACTTACATTTTTTTAAAGCTAAGTTCTTCCTCTTTCTACACAGATGCTCATGCATAAATATTTTCAAACAGAAAGTCTTGGTTGAAAACTTAAAAACATAACGTTTTTTGTAAAAAATAAAAAGTTGACCAAAAAACATCACCATGTACTAGTCTGTAGCATAATATATTTTTTATTATTTTTTTCTGTATTTAGAATTGTCATTACTAACACTATAGCTACACATGTTTACAATTAAAATTTACTTATGCTGAAATATTTTTTTTAGTGTGGAAAGTCTTGAATAATAAAAAATAAAAAATAAAAAATAAATAAAATAAAATAAACAATAAACTGTAAAATTCTGTAATAAACCAATTATTTACAAAACACAAGAATAAATGTTTTTATTACTAATTTGCTTATATTTGTTATTTGAGTAAAAAATACAATGTCAACAAACTTACTTGCATCTCCAAGAAGTCCATCAGTAGTAAAATCGGGATCATTATCTGTGTCATCTTGGAATAAATCATCACTTTCACTGTCACTTGAACATCTGAGTAACTCTTCTAGAACTTGATTGTCTTCAATACTGTTACGATTCATTGTATTTACTCACAAAACAATCATAAACAAACGTAATAGCAAGCAAAACAATAACGACGCAGACGACGAACTACGGTAGCAGAACGACAACAAATAGCCGACGCCCGACGCGAAGCGGTAAACAAACCACTTTTTTTCCGATGTTACAGATGACTGCCAACAACATTTCATAGATTATAATACATAGAGTAAGAAACAAAAACATCGAATTAGCGAATGACTATCAATGCCGAATTTCATAGTCGTTTAAATGAGTTTTTATTACTGTAAAAGTCGGCGCCGTCAAATGACGTTGTCGGCAGTCTATAGAACTCCTTGCGCGACGTCAAATTACGTTGTCGGCAGTGAAAGTGTTAAGGTTAATTCAAACAAGAAGTAATAAGAAATTCCTTTAAAACCAAATTAAATATATATGATAAATCATGTTATTCGTTGAAGTTGACGTTTTGTGAAATATCCATATAAAAACTGTGTCAATTATAAACCACATTTATATTTTCAATTAAAATTAAGACAGTGTATTTTAATTTTTTAAATCTAATGATACATACATTTAAATTATTATTTCTTTTTTAAGTTAATTTTGATATTTGTAAAACATAGTTTGTCGTATTCTCAAAAACATTTAGTAAATAGCATTTTTCTTCTAAATTAAATAAAAATCAAATGTGTTTCATCAAAATCTTTTTGATAAACTAGTTGACTAAGTTTTCCGCATCCAGTAGATTTTGAGGAAGCTTCACATGATCACAGGCAGTTTGGCAAATTGACCATGGAATATCGGTTGCTCATATGAACACATAACTTAGTAATGACTAAGTTAGCTACAACTTATGCGGCAAAAATCGTTGTAACCAATAAAACACACATATATACATTTATTCATATAGCTGAATAAATATAAATGTAAAAATATAAAAGATAACAATTTAAAAAACGTAAAATATAATTAAGGATAATTATACAGTATTGTAGAGTGGAATGTCTACACAATCGATACTGAGCATTACGTCTGACATTTTAAACATAGTATATAAAATCATAGAATCATATATTAACTAACTCAATCTTAAGACAACAATATTATTTTCCTCAGATACAATCGGTTAGTGTAAGTCATATAGCTAGCCATTAAAGTCAATTAAACCTATTAATTTTTTATATTGATTAGTTAAAATCGTTTAATTAAAGTGTATCAGACACTTTAAGCATTAAGATGGAGGTAGAATGCCTATGTTTTGGAAATCAATGGATTAGAAATAAAATATATTTTAAAGTTTGATATTTAAATATATTGAATTAATGCGTGCCTGAGAAACATAAAATATCATATTTTATAAAGTGGATTTTAAAAGAGAAGACGAGAATCTTTGCACATTTAATAAATATTGTAATATAACCTGTATTCAAAAGAATATAACGAATTCGTAAATACAATCACATAGTATGCAATATCTTGAAGTGAAGCATTTCAATACATGTCAATCAGCGTGTGTTTGAGAAAACCCCGATATTGGAACTGATATCGGTTATTTGCTTTGAATCAAGTTTGTGAAGTGACTTCGAATTGCAAATACTCTCCTACTCAGGCGACTAAAGGCAAGTAAAGATATAATTTATTTGATTCACGATATGCAAACTCCACTCTAGATATATTACATTTGGCCAATTATTCTAAATTATTGGATATGTCGACATAAATATGTATAAAAGATATTGATGCATCTCTGAATTTTTTTCAACTGGAAGAAATCATTTTATGGAATTTTAGAAATATTTATAATGTTATAATATTGTTTATTATTCTTAACTTGCTTTATAGATACTCTTTAAAAACTGTTATGCTAATGAGTTGAGTAAAAAAATGTGACTCATTTAATACCGTGATAATATATTATATTATATCTAGTTTGTTGAAATATAGTTTAAAAAATGTATTCAAGGTATGATTAGATTCTTGTATTTGATATTATAAGACATTTTCAGAATTAGATTACATTAAAGTATAATTCAGGTATAATTCTAGACGTAAAGTATATAATTATAGGACTCAAACTTATTAAGCTTGTCCTGTCCCGTCCTTACTGTGTGTCTAGATGTTATTAATAGGAAAAATAACCATACCTAATACTTTAAAAAAGAAATACTAGCAAATTTCATACATTAAGATGAGTAATGACTAGCTATTTCGTATCTTAACGAACCAGTTCGTGGTTCTAAGATCCTCAATGAACTTTTACTAAATGATTGTCCAGAAAAACATTGTCAACATTGATGAGTTTTCTATCAACCATTTTCATATGGTTTGTTAATTTAGGGTAGTATATGGTTCCATAAGCTGTATTATACTCAAGAACGTGCTTTTTGAGAATTTTTCCAGATTAGAAACGAGTTCATTGTGGTAAAACACAAGCAAGTGGCATTGTAATGACAATTATGAATTGAATAATGACTAGCTAAAGTGGTTTTAAGTCTTAAATCATTACTATACCAGCTTTGAAATGAATACTGTTAATTAAAGTCTGTAGGAAGAAACTGGGTATTACATAAGAGCACTACAGTTATTCATTTATCAACGTATCGCTTACTCTCTAATCAAAAAAGATACGTGTTAAGGTGAACACCAAACTACAAACAAATAGCTGTAATGATGCCAATTTAACCAAGGTTCCAGCACTGGCGGATGGACGGTTATTTGTTTATAATTTTCAATCCCCAATTGTATGGGAATAAAAGGTAGAGTTTCACACAAAATATGTACCCTCCAGGTCAACGCGTTTGACAGTCATTGTGCATACAGATATAGAGAAATAGTAACAGGGATTTAGCTAAAATTTTTGCTTATACAGTTATCCTAGTATGATTAAGAACTCTGTAGGATAAATAATATTGTTATAAGCTTAATTCCTTAATTTGCAGATTACGTATAATAATATAATATAATATAAAAAGTATAATATTCATTAAAATATTCTCGATTTAAATTTATATGTACCTAAGGATTTTTAATCCTTATAATGTAGTGTTGATGGATATTATAAAAGTGTGTAAATAAAAATGATACTAATCTTAATAATATCATGGAATTGTATAATTGATGGGAAACATAAGACATACCGTAGAAATTTTCAGATTTCCAACGTTAGAAGAGCTATTATCAAATAAAAAGTGTTCTATTACCATCTAATTGTTGGTTGAAAATCTAACAAATTAAATAAAACTATTTGTAAAGTTTAACGAAATGACGGCATTTAAGTTAGGAACTATAATATTTGGTAGAAGAGTCAGACCTGAACACTGCGATAAGGTCTCGAGGTTTTGAAATTTTGCATTTCCGGATCTCTAGGCCTATATTTGCTGAAAATTTTCAATCAGAGCTTAATTGTTTCGTTATAGTTAGAACACATAAAATAAAATGGTTGAAGTTAGTAGTATATTAAACCATAAAATCGGACATGGTACTTAAACCAATTTTGTTATAATTCAATTATTTGTATTTTAAAATACGTTTAAATTACATGATATAAAGATATATTACCTGTAGATAAATTAAGGATAATAATGCAAACAACTAATTAGTAACGTTCTTGTAAGTAAATCAACTCAGGATAGAGGCTCAGTAAGCAGCTTTCCAACATCCGTTGTAATAGGATTATAGGAAATACCTAATCTAGTGCTGCCTTGTAACATATAATATTGTAATGTATGTAATAATAAAACTATATGCAGTTAACATGTAGTAGTAGTACTTTTTAATATAAAATCTACTATCACGGAACTACCTCCAGTTCGGTAGTGAAAGACTTTTTGTTCTATTATTGAACATTTATAAATATATATAAATAATTTAAATTTGAACATTAACTTTAGTTAAGAAGACGACAAGATAAATTAAATAAATCAGTGATAACACTGTTTTTATATTGGTCATTTAGAGAAATTAACAAACCCCCTGCCCACATAACTAATATTTCAAAGATGTAGGCGTATTTGAATTAAACTAATAATAATAAGTATTTATTATTTTAAATTTAATTAACAATTAACTTTCACAAACAAATATTTAACCATAAGACATGATACTTGGTTGCTGCAGACATATATTATGCTATGTATTTATAACTTAACCATAACAACATATACTGTGTGTGTATGTATATATTCAAACAATTGTGTTTAGTGCTTTACTATTGCCATTTTTAAGTGTATTTCATATACAGTTGATGGAATAGACATTCATTCATATATATACATATATTCAAAAAACATTACATCCGCCGGGACTCGAACCCATATCTCTCACTTATATATAGATTAAATTGTATAAATGGCAATAGCCCTATTTAATTTCAATAAACATTTAATCAAAAAAGTACTTGCTCCGCCGGGAGGCGAACCCGGATCCCTCACTTGCCGGGTGAATATGCTACCATTACACCACAGAGCGCTTACTTTATATTTCCGATTCAATTATTTTGGATTTGGGCGTATCTGTCACATATGAGTTTCAATAAGCAAACTAACATATGATCGGAAGACCAAATACCAGTAAAACGACTTTTGATATTAATTAAATAAGGCTATTGCCATTTATATATGTATATGAGAGAGAAAGAGTGAGAGAGCAAAGTTTAGCCTTAAAAATAGCTTATTATAATTATAAGTAATATGACTTTGGACTTTAATGGTGGCCACTACAATAATACAAAGAGACGTTAATTAAGAGTAGAAAATCATAAATAAATTACTCCAATTAAGGTTAGAGCTTAAATTACAAGGCACAACATTGGAGCTGAGGCCTGGTTGTAGAATAAGCCACTGATGACCCGTCATAAATATCCCGCGTTATGTGGACAAAATATTCAGTCTCAAAATCGCACAATGGACTTATAATTAAATTCAATATAGATTGACTTATTAGTTGAAGTTGTCACTGGTCCCTAATGTAGGTTCAGTTAGCTGCTCAAGGTGCAAAGAGGTAAGCAGACGTCATGACTTGCATACCGGCAGATGGGCGCCGCAGATCATATGCCGACCTTTTTTCGTCAACTATAACACTTTACCTCCTCGTTCTTGAAATCTAAATAAACGCATACGAAAACATACAAGGTGTTTGAAAAGTCTGGGTACGGCTTAATATTTTACAAACCATAGGAGATAACATCTATAAACTTTGCGCAGTGTCATATGGCTATGTAAACTATTTTTCCTTGCTATGACCATGACATGCCAACCATGGGGGGACGGCCCACAGAGGAAAACATGGAAATCTTAAATGAAAGAATGGGTCGAGTGATGAAAGAGCTCACTTAGTAGAGTTGAATGCTGCAAACCGCATCTCAAAAGGTTTATCCAATCAGTTGTTTTAGGTACACATTGTGAAGTAAATTATGCGCAGCCATTTCTGACTGGATGGTTGTATTCTGATGCAGTAGGCGGCGTTTTTTTTTTTTAAATTGAAACATTTTTCATACCTGGGTACAAGCTTCTTAATACCTTCTTCATAGAAGTTTGCCGCCAGTGATTTGGGACTGATGTTTCGTTTCTGGGGTGTCGTACAGAACCCATGTCTCATCTCCTGTCACAATTGTGATCAAAAAATCTTCGCCATCAGCTTCATAACGGTTCAGAAAAGACGTTGCTGACGCCATTCGCCGAGCTTTGTGGTCATCAGACAACATCTTCGGCACCCATCGCGCACAAAGTTTTTTATAGCCTAACTTGTCAGTTACGATAGAGTATAGGGTTGACCTTGAAATCTCAGGAAACTGATTGGATAGCTCCGTAATCGTAAACCTTCGATTGCTTCTTACACTTTGGTCAACTCGATCAACGAGGTCTTCGTTTGCGACCGACTTTCGTCCTTGGCCCCCTTCATCATGAATGTCAACTCGTCCATATTTAAATTTCCTACACTAATCACGCACTGCACTGTCACTCATAAAGTTTTCACCGTATATTCGTTCCATTCTACGGTGAATTTCTGCTGCAGATAACCCTTAAGCTTGCAAGAAACGAATGACACGTCTCAACTCACACTTGGCGGGAGATTGTATCATGGTAGCCATGTTTATGTGTCGCTAGATAAATTGGAAATGGCGTCGGCCGTCCGAAAATGAGTGAAGTTGTAGTGGGAGATACCGCTCGCCCAGCCATCTAGCGGCACGATCGGAAGTTGAAAAAAAAAAACAGCCCTCGTATATTATTATTATTATAAATATATTAAATTTATTTCTATAACTGTTAACACGTATTGTTATTCAATCAAATTATTTAAGAATGATTGTTTCTTTTCTCTTAATTTGTTTACAGAAAATAGTAATAGTTTATTAAAAGGGTACTACATTTTTAAATACTGCTGGTTAGACGTAAATGTAAATTTTAAGGAGCAACATAAACCAACCACTATGAAACGTCTAATTTGGAATAGTTGATGTTTTCTTTCTACTAATATGGTAGATTAGTTATTACGTGAGATATTTATAAAAATATTGTTGCTAATGGTTTAAAGTATAATATTAGGTAATTAATACTCACATGGATATATTTCTTTCATTTATTGAATTTAAGGAAATTTTCAATTGTATTATATAAGTATATAAATTTCAACTAGCCAGTATTATGCCGTATTTTAATAGTGGAATTCAACAAGAACATTATCGAATCATGTAATGTCCAGTGCATCGACGATCATTATGTTCTGAGTGTACATGCATTGTTTATCCTAGCTGTACATGAAGCATCAAGCCTCAGCAAACATGGTCATATTAAACTCTACGTCGAACAAGCTAATCCTGCTTAAACATGCGTGTATGACGTCAAATAACTTTATGCAGTTTGCAAAGTATTATAATTTTTTTTGTTTTTTTATAATGTCTTCCGCACTGTTTTATTTTCAGAATATTAAACAAACATATACTACCATATGGAAAATACTTTAGCACTGATTTTATGTAAGATTATAAAATATGAAACTTAAACCTCGCATATTTGTAACACCTACATATAACTAAAATATTGCATTATATCTTAAAATAAAATAGAACCACAATGTTTCCATTTGGAATTTATTTCTTAAAACTTCTAAGTGTTATAACAAGAGTGAAAATTACTCTTTATCAGAGTTAAGTATTTTATAATTCTAAAAAGTAATATAAAATCTTATTCCATGTGTGTGTTTCAGCTTAGGTGACTTACGAAAAGACTTACTCCTATTTATATTAAAAATATGTTCTTCGACAATAACCTTAAGGCACTTTTACAGCAAATTACTTTGTCTCGTAGATAGTATTTTCCGTTATGATTCTCACCACTGTTATATTCCACCTTCAATTCTCAATCAGTTTTAAAACCCACGTAATGAAAAGTGTATCTATCTATATATGGAATAACCATACACACAAAAGTAACAAACACATTTTTACTATTGTTGAACATGAATCAAACTAGAGATAAGTATTCAGAGATATAGTTATATTTTTGTTTTTCATCTTCAGTGAAAACATAAAAATTGTATTTAGTTGTAACCAAAATGTTATGCATAAATACAATTCATTGTTCGTAACATTTGTTCATTGAGTTATATTTTCTTTAAAAATAAAAGTGAATGCATTAAAACAGCTTTTTATTCCAGTATTTTACTGAAATTATAAGCCTTAACCGAGACGCATGGATGATATATTATTGCGATTGTTTTGGATCAGTCAATTACGGCAGAGACAGTTTTATAGGCTGACGATTCTTTTTTTAATAATAATGGTGCATAAGCGCAGTGTAACTAAATAATTCCAATTTGTAAACAGTTATGTTTACCTAACACGTTCTTGTCTTAATTTGTAATAGTTTGATGTTTATATATAGGTACTTATTTGAATAAAAAAATTCCACCTTCTTAGGTTTCCTGAATTACTGTCTTCAAAACTATTGTTCTGGCCATAATAATTTCGTTTACGTTTTCATGTATTAGAAGAACATGTCTTTTTAGAAATGTCATGTGGACAGAAAAGAGAGAACAGTTTACGCCCGTCCCACGTTTTAATATAGATAAACAGTGTCAACCTTCTGGGAGATAGATAGGTTTCGAGGTCACTCTGCTAAATCCAATGGCTGGACATGCTACATAGTAGAAAGGAAAGTTTTCCAGCCCTACTAATGATAGGCTGCGCTTATTATCAACCTTAATTTTGAAAATTTCCTTAAATTCAATAAATGAAAAAAAATATAATTTAAATCTGTAGCGACAATATTAAAAAAAACTGAATAAATCAATAATTTTAATGTATTTGATAAACCTCCACAAACAGTCAATATTAAATACTTTTAAACTAGTAATAGATGTGCATATTAACTAATCTAAAACATTTTATTAAAATAGTAAGAGGTATTGGTTGGACTTTTGCTTTACTATAATTGGTTATCATTCCCTTTCAATTTGCTCGTTTTCACATATTCCTTAATAAATTACAAATGACTTTCGTTTACTTTGTAGCCAATATACTTACTCACATTCAAAGTAGTTAACTTATTGGTTAGATTGTTATCAATAATCACAATCCTCATTCAATTGCTAAGTTTGCTGAGATCCAAATTACTACTCCAAGTTGATTAAGTCCTACGTACACTTTTTGTTATCTCATGACTTATTGAATGCTTATAGAGATCTTCGAAGAAAGTACTGTAATCGAACCAAGTATTTAAATGAATGTTTGCATAATGTTTTGGAATTAATATATTTGTTTCTAATGGATTGCAAAAACAGCCTATTGATTTCATTAAATGTTGTTATTAAATGTAGGAAATACTTATAATTTTCTTAGAGTCTAACACACTTAAATTGCTCCGAGACAGATACTGCAAATTTATAAAGTTCGTAAGACAATATTATTTAAATTTATCGAAAGAAAGATTTTATATATATAAGCTACACTTTATACGAGAAAAGAAATATGACATGTTTTATCATAACAGTGTCGGTTATTCTGAGAACCACGTTACCATGTCTATGGTTGATGAGCATTACTTGAAATCCAATTCAATGTATGTAATTAAAGGAAATCTAAATATTTAATAGTGAAAATAGAAAACCGTTATAATATAGTATATCGCAAAACACTTGGTTCTTTATTTGTCTGTGTTAAGTTTTTTAAACAGAAAACATTTTGTTTTGAATTCGTATTTAAAAACAAAACTTTATTGACTCTTTTGACGTTCTTTGTCTTTACTTATCTTATCTTTTAGGCTTATTTGGTTGCGGTTATGTCTAAAATAGTGGGTTTCAGTTCATTTACAGTATAAACATCTAAAAATAAATCCACAACAAGGAGTACTACCTTCAGTAAACAACATTAAACAGAAACCGCCATCACTATTCATCCCTTTATAAATTTAACATAAAGGGGTGGGCGCTGTGTCGTAGTTGGCTAAAGCTTAACGAATCAACAGTCATTATGACGTCCTAGCAACCTATATGGCTTACAGGCAGTAACATAACACAGGTTACAAACCGTATTATTGTCTTTGCCAAATATATTTTCTCTTGACTATTTCACCTAATATACTTAACGAGTCGTATGGAATCTTTCTAGGAACTTTTTTCAAACTATCTTACATTTTGGTTACTAAAGATCAACAGTAGGCTAGTTACAAAACTAAATATGCAATAAAAATTTACAGTAATATGTTAATTGTAATTATTTTTACTAGTATGCAAGGGGAGTATTAAAACGTGCACAACCTAAATTTATACTTGTTTACTTTGTATTCTGCACACAGAAATGAATATGTAATCAACTAATGAGTGATATTACGAGAATACAACAGATAGTTTTTTATGTAATAATAAATAATAATTACCTTATATGTGTTACTGTAACCACTAATATAAATCAATCAATTTGTTGAAAAACTAAAGTTTAATGTATTAAACCAGTAACCAATTATGATAATATGATTTATATCAATAATGCTCTTGGTAGTAAACTAATTAGACACTTGTATTTGATTCATCATTGCTGATGGCTTTACCTCACGATGATATTTAGGAGTTATTATTAAAATTTTGCTTAAAACACACATACATCATTTAATGAATTCATACAAAATTAATATCTTGGTTCTATGGGATTTATCTTAATGAAATCTATATATTTTAAATTATCGCTAATTAGAAATATTTGGAATTGTATTACACACTGGATATTTTTTACTCTCACGGATTCTCACACAAAAGATAAATCCTTAAAAAAGTACTTAAGCATTCACATTTAAATATCTTAAGAAACATAACTATGTAAGATGGTTCGCTTGATTTTTACAAGTGTGTGTGTGTATGTGCGCGCACGTGTACGAGTGTAAAAAATTAAGTTTCCTCAGTAAGGTCAAGTAAAACAAAATTTTCTATGCCTAATATTTAAAACATTCTAAATTCGACATACTCCTGTGAAGTAAAAATTACAAGCATACAATTAACATAAAATGAAAGAACATGGATGTATAAACACATTGTGTAAACAAACATTTAACTTTTCGAATTAAATAAAACAATGTATGTAATTATATTAAACGGGACGAAGAAAACCTTTTATACTGAGATGAAACTAATTTATCATAAATCTAGTAAAATTGTTATTCAATTATGTCGCTGGGTCAAATAATTAAGTATTAATTGCAACTACCGTCTTCACTAAACCTAGTAGAGGGTTAAATTGGGGTACATTTAAACTTTATGACGTTAAAACTAACCCTTCGGTTCTTTAATTTTTAATTTATATCTTATCCAACTCGTATTCTTAGTAAATGTTAATAATTTCTAATAAAGTTTAAAATAAAATATATATTATATTGATTTCTCATGACTTTGTAAATTATACCAGGTTTTTTCAATCGGAATAAAAATACTGAAGTATACTGTTTGATATTTTAGGTAAAATTTTGCTGTTTTGAAGATAATGCACAACCTTATATTATACACAATCCCATACAATATTTATTCCGATAGAGAAAAACTGACTATCATTAACAAAGTCATGACAAGACATTATCCATTATATAATGGAATATGATTTAAAAACTATTTATCTAAGTCTTTTCCGTTTCAAACATAATATTTATTTCATTAGAGATAAGATATTTTTGTGATAAGACTAAAAAAATTAAACCACTAGGTTCCAATAGAGTGAGAATCAAAATGGATCTCATTCCTGAAGCTGAGTATCCTGAAAAAATGAAGCTCGATGGATTATCTTTTCCAGCAACACTTAGAACCAGTAAATATGCAAGCCACAGAACATAGAAAAACGCTTATTTAAGCTTGTGTATTTCTTATATATTTCGTAGTACTGTGATTGAATTGAATTGCTCACATAATATATATATATATATATATATATAAAATCGCTTACTTTTACTCCAATGATTAGTGTAAAAACTGTTATTTTTCTAAAAATGCAAAATTTTACAGGAGTTACCAAATTCTTGTGAACCTTCCTTCGTAAAAAACTTGCCGTGAGACACGTACAGTTTATTAGCTTCCTTATGATATTATTGGAGTTTTGGCCACGCCCTTTTTGTTGATTGTTTACATCACAACCAGCGAAAGATATTGTTCTAGTATAACATTAACATACGTGATATTTTAAACATGTTTCCAATACATAAATTAGCAAGTCATACATTATATTTTTATACGAATTATCGTAATCTATATCATAGGATAAGAACAATAAATTTGATACATATAACTATTATAAAAGGTTTAATATAGCAAAAAAATACATGAAACTCCAACCTTTTTAAGTTCGAGTATATGTTTATTTTCAATGAACAATCGTTCTTGTTAAATTCATAGTTTTTGAAATAACGTCCGTAAATACGTCAAATTATGTATATATTTTATTACCCATATACGCATTTAAGCTCACTTTAACCAGGCCCAAAAAACTATCTGAAGATAATTACGTGATATCTTACATTTCGTTTTCCGAAATTACTCCTTGAAGTTCGTATATTTGTAATGTTCCAATATTTGGTTTTTTAGGTAAATTGTACTAAAGAGCTTTGAATTTTACAATAAACATGCAGTATATTTTTCAAAACCCAGAATCGATCGCATGACTTTAATGAACAGTGGCTTCCTGATAACAGTATAATGGAAAACACAGTCCTAGTACAGCTCCATTCAAGAGTTGCCTTTATTATTACAGCTTCAAGATAACGCCTTTGAATCAAGACGGTAAAAAGGCAATAAGGTGTTTCCAAAGCTGCTACTTTTGTTGTCAATTTATGTGCTAAAACTTGCTCACTCACCTTCACAATCATAAGAACACTAATTAATATATACGATCTTGTTTGTGGTAATGTACTAAAGAATAAAACACTTTTGCGAAGCAACTTACTCATCAGCATATTTTTTTCATTTTTAATTGTATAGTGAAATACTTGGTTCTTGAAGAAGAGAACGGATAAGAATATTCTGATCGTCATGTTTGTTCTGCGTAACGTTGGCAAATATCTTGAGTATTTTTCTTCTTCCAAGTAATTGCTGTTAATGGACTATTTTAAAATATTATTATTCTTATATTGCCATTATATTTGTTGGCTGAGCGTAATGCTTGTTATTCTAAGGACTGGGCACATTTCATTCTTTCTTTCTGTACGTCTGTTTACACGATATTTCATTAAAGGTAAAACTGAAACCAATGAAATTTTGCATGCAGCTTAAAGTTTATATAAGCAACGATGTCTTACCTAAGTTTGCAAGAGTTTGAGGCCTATCGCCTGGTGTACCCCTGGTTATTTAAACCTTGCAGAACCAGATAAAAATTTCATCCAGGTATTCTATCCAATCAATCCATCGAGGTTCGAGTTTTTCCAAAAGAAGCCGGTGCCCATGTAGAAGCTTTGTTACTGAGATGCAGTGTTGTTTTTAAATATGGTATGTATTAGGCAAATTTAAAATGATTAATATTGAGACGAATTCGGAAAAAACCTGTGGTATATGCTTAAAAAAATTCGTCTTGACTATGAAGCGGAAGTCTAGAAAAAAGCTTAAAAATCCTAAAATACTACTTAAAGAGGGTTTAAAAATTTCTTTTTAAAGAAGAAGAAGCAACCTGTGGAACTGGATTTGTATTAACACTACAAGGCAATGCAAATTCACTTATTTTTATCTTTTGAAATAGTTATTTCTAAAAATGTAGTTTGATAATAATTATTTTTAGTATTCACATTATACCTTGCAATACAACAATAGAAAAAATATAATTCAAAACAACAACTATTCATACAAAACGTGTAAACAATTTTAAAACTGTACATATAAATAATTTTTTTACTTCCTTTTAATCCTGGTTATTATAAAAATAAGGATTTTTAAAATAGTTTAATTAGTATAGCAATGTTTATAAAAGTCGTGTTTACCTAAACCTGAAAGTTTCGAATTTACGAAATAGGGAGTTCCTATATACAGTATGACCTAAGCTGCCTATATCTCTGTAAACAATTAGGAGGTACATACTCATGATTTGATGTTTTCTTTCCGTGGGCTCAGTTTTTTTTACAAATCTACATATAAGTAATACTAAAGAAAATTGTTTTTCAGTTCAGACATTTTTATTAACATTCATCTGATTACAAGATAACTAAAGGGATTGTTTATATATTGGTGTTGATAATATGACAGTAAGAACACTTAGAGCTTAAGCAGTTAGAATTTAGTCTGGATCATTATTAAGGTATATCGCAGTATACTGATATAAATTGAAAAAAATATATTGCAAATAATATAGTTTATGTACTATACTATATCACTCGGATGTATGTGCTTAAGAGCATTCTTTAATAAAAAAGTTGGAGTTTTAAAACATAAGAAAAATTTGGATCTAAAAAGCAAAAAATATTTACGTAAAACTTAAATTACTCGAAAATCTATTAAACCATGTTTGAGTACAGTAATGTAAGGTCCAAATATGTTCTCATATAGCTAAAACAAAGATGGTAGTTATTAAAATTGGCTTTTAATTACAAATTGGTTAAAATGCATAAGGTAGTACAATGTATACGGGGCCGTTCAAACATAACTTTGATGAATAAAGTGATAGTAATTAAGTATTTACGAAGTATTAGGATATTGAAGAAAATTAATGATGGAGAATCTCAAAAAAAGAAGGAAAGCTTCACATCCTTAGACGAAATAGTGAGTGAAGACATCTATATACTCTAGCAGCTATTAACAAGCTCTTCCTTACTATCATTCTTGGTCAAGTACATCTACTGCTGGTCCGAATCCAGCCGCATAGCTCATTGCGTAGGGAATGACTGTTTGCTCATAGTTGCCGACCAGGAGATGGGCCCAAGGACCTCTAGCGAACACAGTGACGTCCTGTCCATCATGGGTCTCAGCCTTTAGGAGATTGATTGTCTGGAAGGTGTAGTGCGGATCGTCTGGAACACAAAGAAAGGTGAAACGATATAGTTAACGTATAATTTGACTGTCTTGAATGTTTTGTACTTGCATCGAATAACTGTCTCGGACCGGGTAAACTAACAATAACGTAGCTCAAATTAATTAAAACGTGTTTTTCAATGAAATGATCACTTTGTAAATTGACTTTAAACTAAATAATTCGAAAGGATTTAACAATCATGATAACAATAAAAATATATAGAACCTGAGAGACACTATTAGTACGTTCGACGTAACAGTATCGACGTACATTTGATATTTATGTGGAGGGAATATATGTTAATTTTTGGTTGCGTCTTTCACTCGCTGTGCTAAAAAATCAGATCTCTTATTAGTAGGTATATTGGAAAGTTTTTCAGGCGAGATCTGCGTAAAATTTCTTCTACTTTTAAAATATTATAATAGAAAATATTTAAAGACGAGCAAGCATGGTTGGAGTAAGTTGTTTTTAACGCTAAGAGCCATTTTTACCTAATAGAAAGAGTTCAGATTTCTACTGATTTTAAAAATACCATATGTTTTGTAATACTTTCCTAGTAATTTTCATTAAAAAAATAATACAAAACCGTTTGTTATAGTTTTATCACGTGAACTTTTATTTTACCGTTTGCGGCACTCTTACTAACTAGGCAGGTTACAATATTAATGATAGTTTTCACATTCTTGTTCCCTTAAGGGGAAAGGGGAGGGGTAACTAAAAGTTATCAAACTATCACTTATAGTCTTTTAAAATATCAATTTAAAGGTCTTAGTTATTCAATAAAAATACATTTAAAGTAATGAAATTAGACCACTCTAAAGATATGGCAGCCCTAAACGGAAATGATCATTAATTTGATTCGTAACATAGAGGCCTAATTTAACAAATAACAAAAATCAATTAAGACATAACTTGTATGGGAAATTGCAGATAAGTATTGTCGTATTAGAAATAAAGTAGTTGGAAAAACTGATACCCTCTTGTATGTGTGGTTCACTTATGAAATGGTTTTATCCAAGCAGTTTAACAAATGTCTAAAAGTTCGCTCGAAAGGTCCGACTTATTTAGTTGCCCAATACTGAGTTCCTACTGAGTTTAGTTTTTAATTCAGAGTATGAAGTAGGTACGTTATTATTAGGATAACACACAAAACGTAAAGTTTCAATGTGTAGTTTAGGAATTCCTTTTCTATAAGGAATCGAGATAGTTATATAAACAGCTGAGAATTTTTGGTCAGCTGAGCGTATGTTGGCATAATAAAGATACATACATAAACAGTGGAGCATTATTTGACAACTTAGAGTATGTTTGTGCTTCGTTCGATTGCAGTCTTTTGTAATGTTGTGTTGTTTTTTATATAAATCTACTTACCAATTGATATTGTGGTGTATTGAAGTCTTTCTTTAGCAAGGACGATAAGTAGTGCGTATAGTTTTAGTAATCGAGTTTCTTGGGTACTTAAAACCTGTTTTTTCTGTATAAGAACGTGTAGATCTCGTCCTACTCTATGGACAAGTAGGAACTTACATTGGTGCTATAGAAGCGTTTAATGAAATTCACCGTGGCCATACTATTAATAGCACAGCCGTCACTGAATTAATTCAGAAGTTTCAGCGAATTGTAACTGTTGCAGACGAGCCCAGAACAAGTTGACCCAATACAACTAAAGTAGTCGATGTAGGCGTTTTACCAGATTATTTTACCACCCCACGACAGTCAGCTAGAAGTGATATGCGTAAACACAACTTACCAGTTAGGTTAGTCACCAAGTTGAAGAAGGCATACAAGTGTAATACATTTTACCCTTATAATATCACTCTGGTCTGAATGGAGATGATTTAGATATAATGTTAGAATTTTGTGAGGTCATAACGCAGAGGCTCAAACCGAGGGCACAATATACTTTTTACTTCGGAAGCATAATTTAAACTTCATCTAAACTTCAAATCGACAAGTTAACTGACATAATTGCAGGTATTGGGCACAGGAGAACCCTCAGTGGTACTAGGAAGGTCATATCCAACACCGACTGAAATTAAACATGTGGGTCGGTATGATTGGTAGTTTATCTTGCGACCATTTGTTATAAATCGCAACTTGAATGGCGTAACCTACAATAACTTGCTAATTACACAGATTGTATTCATGTTTAAATATAAATTATTTTTTAAATAAGTTCGAGTCCTTTGCCATAATTTGACAGCCCCATGTAAGAGTTGTCAGGTATTCGTTAGACCAGCAATTCCCTAATCATTGGATTGGCCGGAGAATGAGTATCGAGTGGCCTGCTCGGTCACCTGACATAAACTAACTAGATTTTTTTGTGGGGCCATTTTAAATCAGTGGTATACAGCTCAAAGCCAGAATATGTTGAACAGTAAAAAGAGAGAATGGAGACTGAATGCAGAATAATTAGAAATGTAACATTTCTAAATGTCCGGATCATGTTTGAACATATACTGAATTACTGCATGGATTTCCATGGAGAGCAATTTTCAAACTTAATTTGAGGCATGGAAGTGATCATCTCAAAATTATTTAACAAAAATATTCATGATATAGTAGTCATAACCGATTTGATAAAAGATTAAACTTTTTCATTGTTTTGTTTCCATTTGAAATAATTTGTAAATAAATGTAAAAGGTATAAGAAAACATTAAAAAGTATCTTCTCCATGAAAGTGATCTCTGTAGTAAAAAAAGTATTGTTCTTGACTTGTTAGCCTTCCACTTCATATTCTGAATGATTGTAGTAAGATATGAAATTAAAGCAAATAATTTTTCAAGATTATACGTTTGGGGCTGCCATTTCATGGGGACAGATTCAAATTCTTTAAGTGTATGTTTTATTGACTAACCAAGTCTTTATAAATTAGATGTTACAAGATTTTATGTGGTATAAAAAAATTTGAACTACGACTCACCCCCCATTGAGGGTAACAAATTGAAAATATATCATTATTAGTGTATGCATTTGTAGCTAGTATGATTGACGAAAACGTGATTTTAGATATCTAAAGTAATAAATATCTCTCTCTCTCTCTCTCTCTCTCACTCTGTAGGTGTTCCACAGGGATCCACACTTTCTGCTTTGCTTTTTTCTTTATACATTAATAAGATTGGTAGTTATGTTATATTTTGTAAATATATGATGTATGCAGATGATATTCAGTTATATTTAAACAGTAGGCCTAATATTCAATGTGTAAATGATGCTGTTAACTGTATGAATGCGGATTTGGGTACATTACATACATGGTGTAAAGATCATGGATTACAGCTTAATATAACAAAGTGTAAGCCGGTATTGTTTGGATCCTCAAGGTTGCTACCTCACATTGATGTTAAGAGTTTGACACCTTTGATGATAAACAATGTACATTTAAATTTAGAGAGCTCAATTGTCAATTTAGGTTTAAGAATGTCTAATGATTTATCATGGCGTATACAAGTAAATTATATTGTTTGGAGGGTATTCCAGTGTTTGTATAAATTTAGAAAATTGAGCTTTAATCCTCCAATTTATATTAAGAAGCTTCTAGTAGCAACACTAGTATTACCTATTTTTGATTATGCAAATACTGCTTATTGTGACATAAATAATGAGTTAACTGATAAGTTACAGAAAGCGCAAAATGCATGCATAAGATATATCTATAATTTAAGGTGGGATCAACATGTAACACCATATTATAAAGACCTTGGTTTATTGAAAATTAAGGAGCGGATGGAATTGAATATAATGAAATTGGCAGTTAAAGTACTTAAAAATGAACAACCAGTGTATTTGTTTGAAAGACACAAAAGAATGACTGATGTACATGTTAGACATACTCGTTTTTCAGGGATAACTTTACAAATTCCGATTCATAGAACTGTTATCTACAGTAAGTCCTTCTTAGTGACATCTATTAGATTATTGAATGTACTAGAAAGAGAACTACGGGAAAGTG
This sequence comes from Homalodisca vitripennis, assembly GCF_021130785.1. Lineage (NCBI taxonomy): Eukaryota > Metazoa > Arthropoda > Insecta > Hemiptera > Cicadellidae > Homalodisca > Homalodisca vitripennis. Next base: position 124,661,589 of record NC_060208.1, on the reverse strand, counting down.
ATAGGGAAAGCAATGCAGCTTTGTTAAGAAAATACAAAATGAAACTTTTAGAAAGATATGAATTATAAGTTCATAGTACATCAATACTGTGTAAATTATTCTTTCTTGTGTAAGATTAATTTTTTCTATACATATAGGAATTTAGAATTGAAACCATACAAAAAAAAGAAAAAAAAGAATGTTGGTATTGAATAAACATATAAAGTAAATAGTAAAACATAGAACTGTACTGTAAGTAGGGTATATTTAAGTGATAAGATTGTATATATATATATAGGATATATAATTTAAGTAACAATATTGTTGTAGATAAAAAAACAGATAGTTTTATAACACATACTAAAATAGAATAAGGTAATAGATATAAAGAAATGTAATTTGTAAAATCAGACTACTGCTCAAACATTGTATTACATATGAATATTTGTTGCCTTTCATGGTGGTGGAGTGGACCATTGGTCCAAACCATGGAAGGATAAATAAATAAAGTATCAAAGTATCAAGTCTCTCTCAATTCGGCACGAAGAAGCTCAAGAAGAATGGTAACATTGTTTTCACTTCGGATATACCTATAAAAAGGTGAAGTGGTAGTCTCATTGTCTTATCAGGTGCACGGTGCACTCAGCGAAGCCTGTTACTCAACACATGGTGAAGAGTACTCCTACCTTATTTCGTTGACAATAATATTATCTTTTGGGTAAGATAGACTTTTATAGTGTGTAAAAATGCAGTTATATAATTCTATATCCCTAATATTAATTATGGTATTCATAAGGTATCTATTTATGTCATCGACCTATTACTATAAACTATTTTATTATTTGTTGCCTTATAATCACTTCCCATCCAAATAATTTTCTATCTTACGTTAGTTTAATATGTAGGAAGGAATCGTTACCTACAGCGTTATTCACCGACTGTTGACTAAGGGACTAGATTCCTAGCTCATAATGTTTTTAAATACATCTGTTATAACTTTTGTATCTATGAATGTTGCATAACAAATATGGCAGTAGGAATATTCAACTCTATTTATAATCATATGTATACATACATATATATATATATATATGTAATTTCAATAAACATTCAATCACAAAAAGTACTTGCTCCGCCGGGAGTCGAACCCGGATCTCTCACTTGCCGGGTGAATGTGCTACCATTACACCACAGAGCGCTTACTTTTTCGAATAGAGCAAGTACTTTTTGTGATTCAATGTTTATTGAAATTATATAAGGCTATTGCCATTTATACAATTTAACGAAAATAAAGGTCGTTTGACAGGTATTTGGTCTTCCGATCTCATATATATATATAAATTTATCAGAATAGCTCTTTCTCACTCTCTCTCTCTCTCTCTCTCTCTCTCTCTCTCTCTCTCTCTCTCTCTCTCTCTCTCTCTCTCTCTCTCTCTCTCTCTCTCTCTCTCTCTCTCTCTCTCTCTCCCCTCCCTCTCTCTCTCTCCCCCTCCCTCTCTCCCCCTCCCCCTCCCCCCCTCTCTCTCTCCCTCTCTCTCTCTCTCTCCCTCTCCCTCTCTCTCTCCCTCTCTCTCTCCCTCTCTCTCTCTCTCTCTCCTTTCCCCTATCTTTCTTTTTGTATGTCTGTCCATGGAGTGATCGTGGTGAAAACCATAGAATTTAACTAGACAGTATCAAATATATTTTATTGTTGTTATTGAAATACAATATAACAGGAAACGTTTAGGAGAAATAAAGAAATTATTTGACTAAAGTCAAACAACTAGAACTACCAGAACTTCAAATTATAGCTTTTTAACAACAAAAAATATATTTATGTACACAGTAATATATACATACATAAACGCAAGCTTTCATCATTACTTACGTGAAAAATCTACTTTATTTACGTAAATTATAGTCAAAGGTTACAATTTTAAACGTGATCTTACTAATTCTTCACGAATCAGTGTTAAACATAATATACAAAATCGTATTCAACGTATCACTGTAATAAGAAATTTTAACATATACATTTATTATTACAGTGATGAAATAAAACAAAAAGTTATTTACATGTACCAAACTAAAGACATGTTACTATTTCATGTATCAAATTATTGTATTAAACTTTTGTTATATCTTTTCTTGTTGAATATATCAGTATGTCAATACAGAAAAGAAATCAGCGTGATCGCAAAGATTAAAGATTGGTGTTCCATTTTTGTAAAATCCGGAAAGTGTTTAGTTACCTATTGTACTGTAAAGTCATTCATCGCTAATCAAATACAATAATCCGTCATTGAGTCAAATATTTTATTTTTTCAGTTAATGAACGTGCAACCTACGTTCTGCTCCTTTTCGTATACCTTTTGATAATAAAAAGTCAATAATATCTAAGATACTTCAAAACCGAATTTTACTGTCACGAAAAATGAAGGAAAATAGAAATTTGTAAGGGTGAATTTTATTTTAAAATTTATTATGTATTTAAAAATAAATTAGGTTTTAATTTATCACTTTCCGACAAGTTTCAATTTAACCTTTACTGTGTCTGACTCTATGATTACTGTGTCATCTAATCTATTACTTATTAAGTTAATTGACCCCTATCGCATACGGTTGGGATTGAAATCATGCTATGATTACAAGAGGTCAGTGTTTCCAAGATATTTTATTGTTAAGTACATCGATTGTTGTTTATTATGCCCAAATATTTAGGAAAAAATGTAATAAAGTTATTATAATTATTTTTATACTTATGAATTTTGCCAATAATATTTGTGAAAATATTTAAACTATTTTATCAATTCAATTTACTAATTATATTTATTATACATAAATACACACACACACACACACACACACACACAAACACACACACACACACATATACATGTGTATATCCTGTTCGCACTATAATAACATGCTTTAAAAATTAAATAATTCGTAGTTTTCATAAATATTGTAAAAGTCTTATCTTTTTCTATCCTTAAGGGGTAAAGCTAAAATAGGCCAATACATCTGGCACATAACTATAAAAATATTTTTAAATAAAATACAAACAAACTGTTCGCTGTATTTCTATTATTTATGTTGTTGCATTATGTATTTATCAAATTCAGGAACTTTGTATAAAAAATGCTACATCATTGATTTTAACAAATATTATAATGTCTTATACAGTGTAAGATCATTAAGACGTAATTTAAGTAAACATAAGGACAAAACATCTTATTATGTCAGGAAAATGGTATTATCGACGCCAATGGTGAGTTAAACTTGCTACCAATATAACTCAACCATGATATACGCTATAACTCAGCTATGGTGTCGATAATACAAGAAGTGCTCACAAACGTGCATAGCCTTAAATAAAATCTATACGCAATTTTTCTTTACAACTGAAGCTCTTAGCTACGGACACTGTAATAATATGTACCAATTATAAGCATAGTTCCGTTAAAAAAAACTTTGAACCCCACCACTATATTACTTCATATTTATGTAAACTCATAGGCTAAGGACGTGGGCTAAAGTTATTCATTTGCTACTTACATAATTGGATCTATTTAATTAGACCGTCACAAATTAGACATACATTTGACTCATTAGAGAGGTACCTAAAATCCCTTTACTCTCCGAGCTCATAGTACCAAAAAATTAGTTTTAAAATTTAAATCTTATATTTAACTGGAGGTTTTATATATATATATATATATATATATATATATATATATATATATATATATCACTTATGTTGTTATATATCATCATTGACTATCACTTATATCAGGAGAGTTAACAATGCCATTTATTTTAGAAATATGGCGAAGTTTGCCCTGTTTTCCAGTCGGAAATTGCATTCTAAGCATGGTTAACTCCTGACGTATATTTTACGTTATTCTCTACAGACGTAACAGGTAATCTCATAGCCTAATAAACAGTTTCCTTTAGAACCAGTAATACTCACACCAAATATAATTTAATAGTGGATTTCTGATCACACGTTTCTTAAAACAATAATTTCCCAAAAATAATAAGAGTAAATTAAAACAAATTTGATTCAATTAACTCAATAATGTTTAAGTACGAGTTATTAAAACCCATGAGAATTTAATTTGTGGTTTAATATAACGACATTGATATACGTAATAAATGTATAAAAATATGTATAAAACATGTGGTAAAACATTGCGTGACCTCTCCGATTTCACTTTCTGAATAAACTTCAGCATGGAAACTATAATGAAAAAAGTATTTTCCTTTGGATTCTGTGAGTTTTTATATTTTATAAAAATAGATTTAACGTATATTACGTGTGGTAAAATACCTCAAAAATACTTTAGTAGTTACTTATACTTACCACCTGAATACGAAATATCATATTTACATTCAAATTAGTGTACCTTATTGCTTATGATTTTGGTTTACATGATTATTCCATCTATGTATATCAAATAACATATATGAAGCCATCTTTACTGTACGGTACTAATAGTTATTTTACATACCTCTTTTATCAGTGAAAATATCGTGCTGCCCGTTCCCCTCTTCGTTGAAGCGTGGGGTATTAGGTCCGTTGGCATACGACAAAGTAGAGTACGACAATTGGTCTTCGGTGCCTTGAATATAGGTAAGGATATCACCACCTCTTTGGGGGTAACCGTTAATGTTCATTGTATGTGCGTGGTCTGCGGTCACCACAATGAGCGTTTCTTCTTCATCTGTCATACTGACAGCTCTCTGCAGCATGGTAAAGCATGACAAGTTTAGGTTATTAGATCGAAGGGTAACCTACTTAATATCTTAGAAAGAATTTAGATCAAGTTATTTTATTTGAAAAATGGAAACAGCCACTGAAATATAAATACCTCGACAGCTTTATGCAGCTCCACAGTCTCATCTAGTGCTAAGTGAGCCTTGTTCTCGTGGTGAGCAACGTCTATCCTACCGCCCTCTACAAACAGCACAAAGCCTTTGGCTTCTTTTTGCAACATCTTAATTGCCAACTCCGTCATTTCAGCAAGTGTCGGTTGCTGCGCTTTATTTGAAAGCTTATGGTAATCCATGTTACCCGGTTGGAACAATCCTGTCAACAATAATTACTGTAAATAGATCAATGTACCATAGAATAAAGACTAAATAAAACTCGTCTTTATTCCCATAATCTCATTAAATCTTCAGTATGTAATAAATGTGTTAGCCATAGCTTAAGCCATATCGTACCAAGAACATAGTCGGTTTTATTTACATCCAGCCCTAGCAGTTGATCTCTGTTGCTTATGTAAGACGCAGACTTTTTCATATTTTCCTTAGATTTTTTCCACGTCTGGATCAAGTTTTTGCCATCACCTCTGGAACCTGTCATACTGGGGTCATGTTTTTCTGTATTGGGCAGAAACGCATCCCGACCACCTCCCAAAATCACCTAAAAAATATACAGTTATCTATTTACAAGGCCTAGATTACATTAAGAAATTAAATTATAAATGAGAAAAGTAGTGTTTTGACAATATATCGTTATTTATTATGTGATTTTTTTGCATACACCAGATTTGGCTCACAGGAATATATTAGAGTAAATCCAGTTTTTTTAATTAAAAACTGTTGGTAGTCAGTTTCACCTTGAGTATTATGGGCATTGTCATTAGAATTACGTACATTAATTCCAGTAGGGCTGTAACTGGATAGGATCATAAAGGGTGGTGTTAAAATACAACCGTGGATAGAATGCCATAATTCTTTACATATTTAATTATACTATATTTTCGGGTCAAATTCGAGAATGTAAAATATCTGTGTTGTTTTGTTTTTGGTATAGAACATCCTGTATTGACGTATTTATAGTGTTAAATTTTAAATAAGCCTGAATTTTAGGTTAAATTTACCTTAAATCCTGTGCCAGGACTATTTTCCATCAACTGCGAAGCTATATCCTTCACTCCTGTAGCATTGGTTGCCCTATAATCTGGGTCATTTTTAATATCCAAGTCTGTCTGCCATAACCTAGAAAACCATAAAATCGTTTTTGGAAATAGCATGGTGCCTGTGACTTGCTAAACATTTTTCTACATTAAAATGCAAGATGGATCATAACAATAACGTAAATGTATATAATTAAATCAGTTTTTTTTTAAATTTTATAATACGAGAAAGAGTTACTGAGAAACGGCTACTGCAGTCTGCACCCTTGTGAAAAAACCACACTCGTAACAATTGTGCAAAATATTTTGAAACGCCTGTCACTTTTTAAATACTGATTTGAAAAATAAAATAAAAGAGTGCTGTTTTAAAGATTTAATCAATTAGGAACTCATATGTTCATGAAATAATCATAACCGATCTTAACACACGTTTATAAGTGTTTTTTATATACATTGCATTTATAAAGCTAAATAAGAAATTTTTTTAAAATATAATCTTACAGAAAACTAATATCCTGTAACATGTAGAAATTTACGTAACTGGATGTAAAATGTCCTAGAAGCCAAATCTGTTTGTAGTAAATAAGTAGTAAAGTTAATTTATTAGTCTTTTAAACCATCTGTAAACTAATCGATATATAATGTTTAAACATTTACTTGATATAAATAAGGTTATGTTTCAATCATTAAACACCTCACGCTTAATTACGCAGTAACATATAATAATAAACACAAAGAAGCGTACGACAAACATTCCCAAATATCCATGCTTAGTTTCAATCCGTTCTAAATATATAGCCAAAATTACGCATATACTTATCAAAGTACACAAATATTATTATAAAATAAATAATAATAACAGGAAAATATACGGATATTGATTAATCCAATCTAAACTAATAAAAGGATTTTAACAAATGCAATACTTTGGCTAATCATGGGCTCATACTAGGCTAATATATCGAAATTTGAACTGGGAGGTTTCCCACATGTGAATGAAACATCAAAATTTACTTCACACAGTGTAAATTCAACTGGTGGGTTTAATGTATCTAGAAGTGACCATTATGTACACTATCTAATGTTGAACTGCCTTATACCATCAACAAGACACGATTCAAAAACTGTAAAAATATGTGCCAAATAGAAACACGTATTCTAGTGATTACCATAAACATTAACTATAAAATTTGTATATATATATATATACAAATATATATATATATATATATATATATATATACTTTTGTACGGAATGAAACGTGTAAAATATAACGAAGCCTGTAAACAAACATCAGTTCTCTATAAACAGATTTATTGTAAATGCTTTCAATTACTAATTGAACTAAAATACACAGGGGAATTCATAATGGGTTATTTGTTTCACTGTTAAAAGATAAATGAGAATTGAGCGTTGTAAATTCTTCTAGTGGAAGTGGACACCTCCTGTGAAATTGCTACTGTATTTATAAACAGTGTGAAAAACTGATCTAACACTGAATCTGGAATGATATATGTTTAATGATATTCTGAGATGTATGATGTTTTGTGTTGACATAGAGTGCTGTATACGTTGTTTTGTGCTGTTATATGTTTTATTGTGTTGAATGCTGCATAATGTATAATACAGAGTGATTTTATATTCTATATAACTGTTATATTTTAAAATGTTGTCTGCTTCATCATTGTTGTGTGTTATGTGATACGCTTTTGTGCATGATGATGTGTTATTTGTAAAAATTAATTTCTATATCTTTGATACCTGGTAAGATTATTTTAAAAATTACACTTATTATTTTAGTTTTAAATATTACACTTAAAAATTTAATGTATACGACTATTTTTAGTACGGTAATTTGAATTTAAACATACTTATATTACTGATATTAGGTTATTTGTGGTTTTATATATTGAAAGGAAACCTCTTGTTAGTATTATTTATTTTCTTTTTGTAATCTATAAAAATTCATATTGCCAATTTTTCAATATTCTTGCTTAAAACATTTTTGTACTATAATTCACAGTATCATATACACCATAAGATTGACCGAAACATACTTTGGAACTATAACAAATAGCCGTAAATATCTATATAATTGTATTACTGCATAAATTATTAACTAACATTCCACATGTTTTGATAATCTTTATACCTGTAAGCGGAATGGGCGTACGTGGCAGCGGGAGAGGCGTCTGTAATCCTGGAGGTGGATATTATTCCAGTGCCCTTGCCCGCGTCTTGAGCCCACTTTAAGATGGAAGTGGTGTGGTACGATTCATTCTTCATGTTTCGCCAGTCCCTGAGGCCAACAGACGACGTAACTCCTACCGTGTAGATATTGCCTTTCACGCCCGTCAGATAAGCGGTCGCTGAGCAAGCAGAGTCCGCAACTTGTGAGTCTGCGCAGTACGTCTGACACAACCAAGGAAAATATTAATGAATTCTATTGAAGACTTAGGCACTCTCAATTAATTAAGTAAAATTACTAAGGTGTTCTAAATTCTCTCGGTACGTGTAATGATATTTTCTGGATATATCACATCGTCCGTACCGCCCAGTACTGACTGTTCTCAGGGAAATCGGAAAATGATCAATAATATGATCATTTATATACTTCAAAGAAGATTTTTACAATATTTATTTATATGTAGGTATTTAACTGACAACAATGTTAATACAGGTTTAATAACAACAATTCATTTAGTACAGTATTACAAATAATAAAGCTGTAACATTGCTTAATTTTATTATTGTATGATTTTAATGAACATTTAATAAATTTCAGTTGGAAAGGAACTGTGCATATCGATGTATAAAACCTGTTTTATATGTTGATACCCAATTTGTTCGAGCTTACACTCAGTGCCTGATTTGTGATCGCCTATACAATAAAATTAACGATTACACTGTTGTAGCTAATTAGAAAAGAAATGTGATATGGCTTTGTATTAGAGTGATAAATATGGTATGATAGTTACTTAACGATATGTTATTTTGTATTACCTTTTTATCTATTATTTAATGCATTCCTTTTTCTTTAAGTATTTTAAATCGCATCTACATCCTCAGGTTTTCAGTATAGATTGTTTGATGCTATTTAAAACCCTTGTTATCAATTATTTTTAGTTTTTAAGGTACAATATTTTATAATTTATGGGTAAATAAAATAAAAATCCATAATTATAGTTCTAGTTGGTTAATGTACGCTTAATTCTAAGATATTTTACGAAATTTTCCTTTTTTTCGTCCTTTGCTTATTATTTAAACTTCATACAGAGAATTTTCTAAGGACATTGTACGCATACTCTAAGTTTTTTTCTTGGTAGAGTACATGATTCTTAACACTAAAATTACAAGTCTTCATAACTTACGTTACCGGTATTCTTCGCTTAGGAGACTACATTAATACATTCATTTTTCTCATTAAAGTTAAAAAAAAATACTTAATTTTTGACAAAACTTTAAATACTAGCCACTGATTTTATAAGATAATTATTGAGAAAGGATCCTAAATTAAAATATCCTCATATAATTTTATAGTTATTTAATTTTTGCTTTACATTTTGTAACATTTGTTTTTATGTAACTCTTGAGTAAAAGTCTAATTCTATGATATTGTATTTCTTTTATTTGTTATCTGTTGTTTGTTGTATGCAAGATGTTTTGTTCATTAAAAGTAAAAATGTACAATGCAACTAAACAACTACCTTGGCCAGTCCAGTGTAAGGAAACTTCTCGAAACTTAAGAACGTGTTTTCTCCCGCTTCTTTCTTGAGCTGCCCAAGATATATCCTTGCCGCTGTGAGGGTAGCAATAGACATTCCGTCTCCCAAGAACAGTATAAGGTTTCTGGCTACTCCTTTCTTTTGGGTTGTATGCAACTTTTCTCGTAACACATCCACGCTCAATTCGCGCCAATATTTTGAGGCTAAAAAACCAAGAACTCTATACATAGGTAGTTCATTAGCTTATGTGTATAAATATTTACATGTTTTTAATCATTTATGTTTTTAAAACGCTTATAAGGTATACTATAAGTATATATTTGTACTACCATTGTTCATTATTGATACTAACATACACCGTGAGCTACATAGTTTTAAAGGAATATTTTCGTAGATATAATACATACTAGTTTACCAACCATACAAATACCCGCTTAAAAAAATTAATAGTAAATTCAATACATTATACATGAATAAAATAATATGGGTGCATCACTTACGTTAGTTATATTTATTGTTCATAAAATTGTTTACTTTGATCACCGAAATCTTTTGCTTGCTGAATTAATTTTCAGATTCCTATAAACCAATGACTTCACATATTTAGTTTTAATGTTTTATCGAACTTTTCCTACAATTCTAAACAGCAATAATATAATTGATATAACAATTAGGTTTGAGAAATAAATCTAAATATTTCACATGAAAGACAAGAACTAATTAGTACTCTATATTAACATGACGATTTCCTTATGAAATCAATTGAAAAATATCTCCTTAGAGAAGATTCGATTGTAAAGATGAGTAAAGTAAAAATTAAGGATGGAAGTTTTCGGGGACCATTATGTTTATTTATACACAGCTAACACATTGTAACTCGCTCTGTTACCAACTTGACTAAATATATACCGCTCTGTACATCTAGAAACAGTAATTAGTGTCATTTATCATTTTTATTCGCCTTGTACCATATGTCAAACTAAACAATATAATCCATAAAAACTTTTCAACTTAGAAAATCTTTACCATATAGATAACTATCTATTTCTTTAATGCCAAAAATATTTTCATTACTGATACTCTTCATTATTAGAAAGACATGATGGAATATACTGGAAAAAACAAGATAATACATTTGTAGTTTAAATTTTTACTAACCAATCGTCCATTTAGTCGGAAGAATGGACGATTTCGCATCTAGAAATTTCCAACTATACATGCATTAGTAGTTTTTATGTTTGTTTACCATAATGTTGTAAGAGTAATAACAATCAAAGTTGGTATGTTAACGTATTGAATAACTTTCAAGATCCTTACAATACTGTACCGATTGTATTAAATTGTAATTCTGGGGTAACTGGATTACCGGTGGAAGGAGTAGGCCCTAGAATGATAAGGGATCTGGACAGTAATAATAATAATAATAATAATAATGTTGTCTTTATTTTCATCAAGCGTTTCTCAGTTACATACAGCTTTTCACAACAACTATATACAACATATATATGAAAATGAAATACAAATAAATAAAGAAAATCTATACATTAAGCACATTCTGCATCATCTTATTCTTAAATGTAGCTATTGAACATTGTTTCACGTTTGGTGGGAGGTTGTTATACAATTTCGGGCCAAAATAAGAGAAGCTCCTTCTTCCCAACTCCAGCCTAACTTTGGGAAAGTGAAGAGGATTCCCATGGCGGGTTCTGCGCTGAAAGACCTCATCCCGAAATGAGAGCTTCTCACTAAGGTACTGAGGCTCCTGATTAACAAGAGCCTTGTGGACCATGCAGCACGTCATGACCCTGCAGACGGTCTTTACCGACATCATCCCAACGGCATATCTGTAAGGAGAGACATGCTCAAATCGTTGAAAATTTAAAATTAAACGGATTGCAGAGTTTTGCAACTTTTGAATACGATGCATGTCCTCTCCAGAAATGCTATTCCCGTAGGCTGGGAAACAGTAGGCGAAAACGGACAGGACTAGTGACTTCATGATACGTAGTTTTCGCAGACTCAGGCAGAAGATCTCTAAATCTGTAGAGTTCCCTCAATCTACCGAGTGCTCGTTGACAGGCATGCGTGAAATGGTCAGAGAACCTGAGGCAGCTGTCTAGCACAACGCCAAGAGTCCTCGCCCTATCAAATACAGCCAAACTCTGGCCATCAAGCCTCACCATCACTCCTCTTTTACTGAGGGACTACAAACTGTTGTGTGGCGCCGTATGCAACACAGTGCACTTGCCTGTGTTTAGTTTCAGCCCAATCGCCATTGACCACCCCAATATTTTTTCAAGGTTGACATTGATCATATCAATGGCTGACACCAACTGCAAAGGCTCATAAGACAAGTCCAGCTGCGAGTCGTCAGCACACAAATGAACTGTGCAATTTTGCACACAGCTTGGCATATCGGCTGTGTACATATTGAACAGAATAGGTCCTAGACAACTACCTTGAGGAATGCCTCGATACTTCACAAGCGGGGTTTGACGTTTCACTCCCTAAACGCGTCACCTGCAGCCTGGAGTCTAAGTATGACCTTATCCAATTGACTACGCTCCATTCAAAGCCATAATAGCTCATCTTCGCTGAAAGCATCTCATGGTCCATTGAATCAAAGGCCTTAGAATAATCCAACATAACAACGGAGTTTTATTTACCCATGTCTTTAGCGTCAATCATATCACTGAAAAGATTTGTCAGGGCTGTGCATGTACTATGATTGCGCCTGAAGCCGATTGCAGCTTCGGTAAAATATCCGATGTTTTCAAAAAAACTGTCTATTTGTCGAATGGCAATATTTTCCAGTATCTTAGACATGGCTGGGAGTATTGAAATTGGCCTTAGCTGGTCTACTTGATTGGCAGCTTGCCCTTTCGGTATTGGCCGAACAATACTTGTTTTCCATGACTTTGGAAACACGCTGCCAACCAGGGAAACGTTTACCAGGTGTGTAATGGCTTTGACTGCGTAGGGGCTCACTGACTTGATCATGCCAATCGAAATTTTCATCGCTGTCCACAGCTTTAGATTTTATTTCATTCATTGCCGAAATAACGTCTCTTTTATTGACGGCATAAAACTTAAATTTATCTCTGATTTCTTCTCGGCCATTGGTTACAAAAAAAATCCCATACGCTTTTATCAATCTTCGGGCCAGCTACCATGTTTATAAAGTATTTATTGATCTCATGCTTTAAGTTCAGGTGGAATGTTCGAGGCAAACCCTTGTTTCTACAATATCATTTTTCTTAAGGCATGTCCAGAACTCCTTTGGATGTTTTGAAGAGGAAAGCTTATCAGAAAAAAATCTCTTTTTTGCCATTCTGATCATATTATTCAGTCGGTTTCTTATTTCTTTGTACCTCTCCCGGTCATCTATATGCCTGTACTTCCAATTATATTTAACCTTCGTCATCTTTCGGATGTCATCGTTTCGCCATGGGGCTTTTTTCTTGGACACTTTCTTACATACTACAGGGGCATTTTTGTCATATACTTTCCTAATATTATTTGTTATCCATGCCTCCATAATATCAACGTCTTGTTCGTTCAATATATCATCCCAGTCACAAGCCGCTATCTCGCTTACAACTTTTTCTCGGTCAAAGCTGCTAAAATCTCTATATTTAATAAATTTGTGTTCTATTTTGTTCTTTGTAACCCCAACAATACAATAGGTTAACTTGTGAACTGTAATGCTTACACCCCTATGATCCTTAATACTCGAGACATCCACGACGCCGTTCCTCTTGACCTCAACCGACCTGTCCACAATGATGTGGTCTAACAATGTGGCTAAGGTTGTTGTCACTCTAGTGGGCTCATTGACAATCTGTGACGTATTGGATTCTTTCAAGAGTCGGCTGTAATATCGAGATACGTTGCTTGTTTTTGACAAGAGATCAACATTCATATCTCCTAAACATATCACACCCCCTCACTTCGATCGCAAGGTCCACGAACATAGAGTGAAACAAAGAAGCGAGACAGTGGTGGGGGGGGGGGGGGGTGGGGGGGGGGGGGGGTGGGGGGGGGGGGGGGTGGGGGGGGGGGGGGGTGGGGGGGGGGGGGGGTGGGGGGGGGGGGGGGTATTCAAAGCCATTAGAAGTTTGAGAAATAACATCACTTTTTGAATACGAAATAGTTCCTTTAATTGTGCTTAATTGGCCACAGTTTTCGACTTCTTCTATCAATTTATTGTGTTTTTCTTACTTCAATCTTAGAAAATAAAAACGGTATAAAATTATCGATTAATCTAACATTATCAGTTCCAAGATATGCTTGACCATCTTGTTTTGTTAAAGTTCCAGAAATATAAAACTGGAAGTTAGACGAGCAAGAGTTATCTCCAAAATCAATATTAAACTCAGTTCTTTTATTTCGGTTCATTCAAATGCTGTTTACTAATTGGATAGAAATTTTTGAACTCCGCCCTTTCAATATCACTAGCATATTTTCTGTAGTCCGCCATTTAATAAGAGAAAATTTAGAAATTTTAAACATCATGTATAAGAAAGATATCATTTTTTCATCGATCTAATGTACGTTTTTATAAGAAAAGATATAAATTTTAGTCATTTTTAATGATCTACTTCGTCATATTCGGGATTCTCTTCCTTAAATTTTGCGATTCTCGGTCACATATTTCAATAAAATTTGCACAGGATAGTAACCGCTATCTATTAATATTGTTCCAATCAACTGTATCTTTATTTTCATCCAAAAACTTTATACTCAAGTGTTGATAGAGGCAAAGAACAGACATATGATCTTTTAATTGATAATGTATATTTTCTTGAATGAACTCTGGGGACAGATTTTGATATTTTGCAATGTTATACCAATTCAATTTGTTTACGTATAATCTCATCATATCTTCGGATAATTCATATTTTTGAGAAATATCATCCCAATGTTCTTTTTTCAAATCTCTTTCGTGTTGCATTATAAAAAGATCGAAAGCACTGTAATGTCCCGCCATCTCTATTTATTAAGAAACAATTTCAAGTTTTTATAAATTGGCTCTTTTTAGCGTTACATTCAGCACATTTTCCAGAAATTCTTTTAACTCCATTGATATTTGCGTAATATTTTATATCATTTGTTGCAGTTTTTTTCTTTACATCTCACACAGTATATGAGCGCCATTTATATAAGGAAATTTTATCATGCATAAAACCCTACGAGAATACCTATTTCAGTAAGATCTTTCCTCGAACTTATTAAGTTTTTCTTCTAATTTTTTAAATTTATCAGCATTTGAATCATTGTATTCAACAAATTTATGACCAATATTCTCAAAAGTTTTCGTAGCATACTAAACTAAACTTATCAAAAGACTCTTTAAATCTAGTAAGTTTTTCATTAATTTCACCAACATCGTCTACTGATCTTTTACTTCTTTCATCAAGTTTTTCATAGACTTCTGTTGTAAAATCTTTTAACATGCTGTTTATGATTCTCATAATTTTGTTTTAGGTTTCATTAAACATTTTAATAGGATCTTCTAATTGAATCATTACAAACAAACATCAAATGGATTAATTCCTTTACTAACACTGCTAATTCTTTTTCCTTTAAAATCTAAGGCATTTTTAACATTCGGATCATGTAAATCAACAATATCGATGTTTTCTGATAATTTTAGAGGTTTTAAAAATTTGTTCTTTAACAACAACATCATGTTTGTCAATACCAGGTCGAACACCGACAATTCTTTTTTTATTAGCCAAACTAACATAATTCTTTTCAACTTTGATTCGCTTCAGTAATTTTATCAGCTTTTTCGATATGAGACATTAAATTGGTAAATATTTTTTTTGCACCATCTTCAAATTCTTTTTTCAATGTTTTTATTTTATCAGCAACTTCACTTGAACTCATGAAATTTGCAAGTTTGTTATCATATTTCTGCTTTAAAATCTTCAATCTCGACAGCAAACATATCTGAATCTGGAAGGTTTTGTAATAAATTTTTCTAACTTGTTATCAAACTCATTTCTCAAACTATCAAAATTCAAACTATTATCTACATTTTTGAATAATTTTGTGTTCCAAATAAGTCAAAAATATTTTGTGAATCCATATTTATTAAGTAATAATTTGTTAACAACTTCTTTAAAAATCTTTACCATCACTCAGTTCATTCAACACAAAAACACATAAATGACCACAAATTGGGGGATCTTTATAGTCTTGAATCTGAGAATCATTGTAGTAGACGCTTGATTTTTTCAAATATTTAATCAATTCTATAGGTGTTTTGTCCTCAATTCTTCCATACGAATCAAAATAACATGCATTCTTATCATTTTTATAATAACAAATCCAATGCGTTCCACTTCCCATAATCGAATCTAAATTCACAATTTCCACATTCAAATTTCTTATACTTTTTCAGGTAATGTATCTCCTCATGAAGATTCCTCTAAAATGTTTAATATTTTTGCAGATTTCCTTCCAATTCCCCGAATGTTAAAGGTTTTGATTTCAAATTTTTTTTAATGTTTGATTTCACGTAATTCAAAGTTTTTTCATTTAATCCAGATCCTGTAACATCTTCCAACTCTTTATCTAACCAATTTAAAATGTTTCGAACAATAGGAATCACATCCTTTTTAACGATTGGAGCAGCTTTACGAACATAAGGAACAACCATTTTTAACAACTGGAATATTTTCTCCAAAATCTAATAAATCTTTCAAAAGTCCACCATTTTTAAGTTCTTTCAACTGATTATAAGAAAATTCTATTCTGGTTCCTTTATTGTTTTTCTTATGTTTTTCAAATTTATTGTATTGTCTATTTGTTAAAAATATCTTATCTTCGCCATTTTTTAGTTGATCTATTTTAAATTGAATACTAACGGGTATTTTTCTTCTTAAAAGCGGATTTTATTTTTTCTTTCTGATTTTTGCTGAAATTTACATTCACCTCCATTTATATAGTTAAAATTTCAAGTTCTCTTCGATTCCCATTCCTAGTTTTCTCTTCAAAAACATTGCTCCAGCTGTTGGAAGCGCAACAAATCTTTCACCTAAACTAGCAATCTTTTGATAAAAAATCTATCCATTGCCTTATCTTGCAAAACTTTATCTGCTATATGTCTGGAATTTGTGTCTCTATGTTTTGAATAAAAAAATATCGTGTTCCATAGCAGCTTGATCTAATTTATTCACACCAGGATCTCCTCTTTTTAGTCTTTTTCGAGTTTTTGTGCCAGGCCCCAGATACTGATAAGTTTGGTACGTGTAATTCAAAAAGGTAAATTGTTGATAAAATCATTCAAAAGTCCACTACCCTCAATCATAGATGAACTTATTGCCGGCAAAATTCGTTTTAAATATTTAATTCCATCAGGTTTTTCAATCATTTCGTCAAGTTTGTTCGAAATAAAATCTTTAATTGCTTTCTTTTCATTCAAAAAAATTGTTATTTCCAGCCTTCTCTTGAGCATAAATATAATTAATAATTCCATCGAGTTTTGTCAAATCGTCGATATATCTGTATTCAATCTTATTATCACTGTATTTTCTCACACCTGATCCTTCGATTCGTTTTTCCCAAATTGGTTTAATCAAATTGAGATATTTTTTACCTTTACTTGGACTTTGGTTTCTTAGTTGATGGATCATTATTTTTGTAAATTGAATCAGATTTCCATAAAATTTCTGTATACTTTTTCAAGTCTTCTTCAGAATATAAACCGTCTTTTGGAACATCAGTGCCTGTTAATAATCTCCATAAACCCTGAGTACCTTCGTACATGTTTTCATTAATAACTATGTCATTATGCTCAAAATTCACGGGCAAATTTCCAATCATAAAACTTTTCTTTTTTCTGTCCCAATACAAACCAAATTTATCATCCTTTGCTCTAGGAAGAAATTTTTTACCAATTTCACCAATTATTATATCCGTTGTTCCAGGACTTATTGGTTCAACTATGGTAGAGTCTTCAATGATTCGAGGTCTAAATGGTGTTGAAGATGGTAATTTTGGCAATTCAAACTCAGATTCTGGAATTGAAATATCGGCAAATTGTCGTACAAACTGGAACCAAATTCATCAAATTTTGATTATCACTTAAAACATTTTCAATTTTGCCCTCAACGTTTTTTATTGCAGAAGTTACAGGTTGATTGATTTTTTGAATAAATTTCTTGTTCTTTTTTCATCAATTCGAATCTGTTCTTTAAATTCTTTGATTAATTTCTTTTCGATTTGATCAAGTTTTTTCGCTTCTTCAGAAGTTACGTTCACCATTTAATTAGAAAAATTTTGAAAACGTGAACGTGGAACGTAAAACGTGAACGTGGAACGTAAACACGAACGATAAAACATGAACGTGAAACGTAAACACGAACGTGAAACATGAACGTGAACGTGGAACGTGAACAGATTTACCGTTTTTCTGTTATTTTCATAATGTAAATTAAAAAGTAAAGATAATGTAAAAATAATTGTAACTAATATTTTATCGAGTAGATTTGTCAGACCACTGAGCAGCATTTATGTTAGAAAATTTATTCAAATATTTTTCTTTTTAGGCTTCAAAGTTAGATTAATAGTTAAAAAACCGTAGTCTTCTTTCCAAATTTTTATCACACAACTCAATAAAGTGGTTAAAACTCATATCAGATCCCACATAATTGTTGTAAATCTTTCTCGAATAGTGATCGTCTTGCTTAAAAACACACAACATATTCAAATTATTTCTAATAACTTGTTTATCAACCTGTGAAAAGCATTGGGAAAGATAGATACAAGATATGTTTTTGTGACGAGACATTACGAAATATTCCTTAAATAACGTCCTGATTTTCCAAAATACAATCATCAAAAACGATTAACGAATTGGGTTTTACATTTGCTTAAACGGAACTATGTCCTCAGAAGCATTATAAAAATGTGATATTTTTTTGTTTAAGTTTTTATCAATATTTTCAAATCTTTCTTGTAATTTTTTTATAGGCGTCTTGTTCTAAAGATTTACTAAAAACATACAAATTGGAATAAGGAATCAACCTATTGTAGATAAAATTCAATAATAAAGTTGTTTTTTCCACATCCACTTGAACCAACAATTAACAATCTGATTGGTTGATCTTTCTTATTTTCTTCAAACGTTTGAAGTTTTTATCTGATCTTTTTGCTTTAAAAATTTCTCCATTTAAATAGCGAAAAATGAAGCTGTTCAAGTTGACTTCAGAAAGCTCTCAATTATTTTTAAACTTGGAACATCCTATTCATTTAGAGGAAGAATCAAATTATTTCATCGGTTTAAGCGGTTTTTATTCTGACAATTTTGTAATAAATATTAGTGAAAGTTCTCCTTATTGTATAGGATTTAGTGAGAAGAACATAACAAAATATTATGGTTTAAACAAAGGATATTATACCTTCGATCAAATAAAAAATTCCCTTAAAAAATTATCTGAAAACATTCAAACAATCAGATAAATCTTTAAACTTTGACGAAAACAAGTTTGAAATGCAAAAAAATTATCTCTCTAATAAAATTTCAAATAAAATCACCAGTAAGAATAATGTTTTCAGCAATTATAGTAGATTTATTAGGGTTTGTTCAAGAAACTATTGAGCCAAATCAGGTATATTTAGGAAATAAAACGCCAAAAATTTAGACCGTTCGATGTAATTGAAGTACATTGTAATCTCGTTGAACCTAGTTTTGAAAATCATACCGAACATCTTCACAAAGAATCGGAAATTTTGTACACTTTTCTTTCCAAATGTTGCTTATGGATCAAAAATTAGTGAAAAAACCGAATGAAATAGACTATATTCCAATTAGAAAAAATATGAAAAGAAATTCAAAAAAATCGTCTTAACTGTTCAAGACTCTGAAGGAAATTTATTGAAAAATGAGAGTAAAACTACAATTTACTTAAGATTGTTGAAGCAACGGACATGAATCAAGGGGGTCTATTGAATAGACTACCTTTAAAACTTTCAAGAAAAGACTAGAAGATATACATTTTCAAGAGTATCGAATCGCGACTCTTACAAAAATTACATCCAGACACTATTTTCGACCTTTAAACTCAAAATTAATAATTGCTTGTTAAATTTTTTTTTCTATCTAAATGGACGTCAGTCATAGATCTAAGAAATAATCAACTTACATTCGATAACACGAATATCTTAACGATTGTAGACGAAAACAATGTGATCTGGTTTAAGGCTAAAGATGTTGCAGAAATTTTACAATATGAAAATACTAGACAAGCTATCATAAATAATATTGATAATGACGAGAAAATAGCCTTTTAAATATATAAATTACAAGAGTATATGCCATAGACCCTTTCAAAATCTTCATCCTGACACTATTTTCGTTAATGAATCTGGCCTTTATTCTCGAAATAAAACTTACTAGTTAAATTTCTTTTCTATCTAAATGGATTCAGTTGTGAATCTACTCAAATTCAATAATAAAGAAATTTTAACATTTGTTGACGAAAATAATGAATTTTGGTTTAAAGCAAAAGAATATTGCAGAAATATTGGAATTTAAAAATACGATGAAAGCGATTAGAGATCACGTTAAAGACAAATATAAAAAAAACTACGATAACATAGATTCAGAAGGGGGGAACGAATCGTTCTTACCTTCAAACTTTCAAAAAAACACTATTTTCATTAATGAACCGGGCATATATTCTTTAATACTGAAATCAAAAACGAAGATAGCAGAAATGTTTCAAGATTGGGTTTTAGAAGAAGTTTTGCCAAGTATTCGTAAATTTGGTGAGTACAAACTTGAAAACAAGATTAAATATTTAGAGGACGAAGTTAAACACTTGCAAATTAAAGATGAAATCAAAACGGAAATAATCGCAAAACAAAGTGTAAAAAATTGACTTAATGAAACCAGACCTTGTTTGTAAAGATTTTTGATAAGAAAAAACACCATGTTTTTGTGTTAATTAAGAAGAATCACATGTGGGAATGGCCTTATTACGTTATCAGAGCTCAGAAACGAGAAATACCGAACCGATTAAAACATCCTAAAAATTAAATGATCCTGAATTAGAGATTTTGTTCATTGATGACGAACCAAATTCTATCAATCTGTATAACCAAATGAAAGAATCTTTGAATATTTTATACAACGGAAATCATTTTTACTACAAATATGGCAGAATCTCGACTGATTAATAGAATATCTAAATTACACGATGGAAATGTTAAACTCTCGAATTATGATATTTTGTCTGTAAATGTTTTTGAAGATGAGGTAACCATTGAATGATTCGTTTCCACACTCGCAAAGAGTCGGTTTCTTTTGACTTTTTTGAATAATTCTTTTAGCACAATCTTTTACAATGTGCATGTTTTTTATTTTTTACTATAATGCCAATCGTAAAATTTGGAAATATCCTTAATTTCTTTACAAACGCAACATTTTTTCTCTTCTAACGTTAATTTTTCTATTTTATCGTATAATTCTCTGTTATATTTACTACGACAATCCTTACAATAATAGTATAATCCATCTTTTCTAGTCTTATCTTGAGAAAACTTCGTCAAATCTTTAAATTCTTGACACTTTATACATTTCTTTTCAGCCTCCATTTATATAGAAAAAATTAAAGCTTTGACTTTCTCAATTCATATTCATAAAACTTTCCGGTTATTTCTTCATTATTTAAATCTTTTATACTATAAGTTACAGGATCTGTGTTATTAATTTGATAAATCACAAAGATTTCTATTGACCAATTGTTCTTATATTTGTTCGAAAATGTTTGTTTTTTACTAACAATTCCTTACATGTTCATTGACTTTAAATTTAGTTTTCGTGTGAATTTCTGGTGGAACATACTTGAAAAACGGTCTCTAATAACTCCTTTTCTGCATCTTTATCTACGACTTTGGGCTTCATTTTGATTGTGCTGTGAACTGTATCGTTATAATTGTTTACGATTTTTTGAAGAATATCGATCCATTTAAAGTTTTTATTAATCTCAAAAATTACTTTCATTCTCTCATTTTGAGTTCTGTTATATCTCTCTACGATACTTGATTTCTCTTCGTTTTCAGTATGATAAATCTTAATGTTTGTATTTCCTCAAAACATCGTTAAATTCTTTATTTTTGAACTCTAAACCCTTATCTGTATGAAGTAAATTTGGAGGTTTATGCCTGATTTTTATCGCGTCTTTTACTATAATCTTCGAAAGCTTTTGAAACATCCTTGCCGTTTTTTCTTTTGATAGCTCTTGACCAAGCATATTTTGAGAAAGTATCAATAACATTTAACATATACTTAAATCCATCATTTTGATCTGAATAGTTAGACATTATAACTAAATCTGCTGCCCATAAATTGTCAATTCCTAGTGTTATAATTTTTCTCTTTTTTAAACTTTTTTCGTACTGGTGCATGAATTTCTCTAGCTTCAAATCTCTATTTCTTCTTTATTCTTTAATTCTTTCTTTACTTGTTTTTCATTTTGGATTCTTTATAAATTGACTCTTATTTGTCTTACATTTGGAACATTTTGCAGCAATTCTATACAACCCGTTTTGAGTTTGAACGATTTTAGAATCTATATTTTTCGTTTTTTTCTCTGCATTTGTGGCAGTGAATCAAATCATCTTCCATTTACATGTCAAAGTTTCCAAGTTTATTTAACTCATCTAATATATCAGATTTTGCTTCATTTTTATAGCCATAAGGTACTGTATCGATCTTATTTTCTAGGACAATAAATTCTCTTATCATCTTTAGCGTTCAGTGCCAGCTTGTTTATGGTAACTGTGTACAACTCATGTTTATAGCTTTTGATTACTGTCATCTCCCTAAATTCTTCTTTATCTTCGAACAAACATCTCTTCAAGTTTTCGATATTTATTGTTTTATTTACAAACGCTTCTCTTAATTCCTTTACACCTAACTGGATTTTTGTCTAGATATTTGTACGAGTACATCTTTGATCTTAAACCACAAAATTCTTCTAAAACTTAAAACTTCGCTATTTAATTCATCTTTGAATTTCCCTATTACCTTTCTTATTTTTATTAGTGAAACATTCGTGGATCTTTTGGATAATCGCTCGTATCAAAGTCATCTATATTTTCTTTAATTAATTTTAAAAGGATCTCGTTTCAATTCTACGAAATAACTGTCTGTATCCATGTAACACAGATTCAAATCTGGATCATAGTTCTTTAATTTGTTGTAATAAAACTCGTTACATTAGCAGTTTTTGAGAGGTCGGGAACTGAAAATCCTATGTAGATCCGGCTTGTTAAATTTTACTTTCTGTTTGTACATGTGACTCGCTATACAGTTGTCGTCAAAGATATTAAAGCATTTAAAGTTTGTTTTCTTGGCTTGTTTCATTGGAAAATTCTTCATTTCCTAGTCTAATATCACATCTATTTCGCACATTTTCCATACTTTTTCCAAAAACAGAGTTGTTCATCAGCTTATAAAAGTCCTTTTCGAAGTCACTTGTAGCTTTGGTTCTCATGTTTGTGTTAAAATCAATGTACTTTTTCATAAAAGGCTTCTGATTGAATGCAATAACTCTATTCACATGTTTCAAAATCATACCTTGTTCCAAATAGAACTTCAAATTTTCTCGAATGAACAACGTATTCAGTTTTATCCAGTAGAGTTGTGCAAAGTTTGTTTTTAAAATGTTCTGGTGCAAGAGGTAAATCCTTGTGATGTTCGTGTAAATTTGTTGGATATTCTAGATCGACTTCAAGAATATAGCCATAAATCTTCGGTCGCCAGTGAGTTCCAAAATTGTTTCTTGCCATTCTGCTGTTGTATATGTTTTCGGGTTCATCCACTTTATTTCGTTATATGGTAAATTTTGCATGAGGCCATACCCATAAAAGGTTGTTTTGCATCGACGTACAACAGATAGTTTTCAGGCTTTGTCTTATCAAAATCTTTCAAATATTTGTTATTTGCTTTAACATATCGTTTTAATACATTGAGAAATGCCTCCGCGAATACCTTTTTCGATCATCAAATACATGTTATAATCACTAATCAATTGTAATTCTATTTTCGTTAATTTTAACATAGCGTCCCATGCGAGACTTGGAGCTGTTAGATAATGTGCTGGATCAAGTTTATAGCAATTTAAGCAAATATTTCTGAAATTTTCGAATATATCAGCGAGCAATAATACATCTTGGATATTGTACAAATCAGAGTAATTTCCTAGATTTTTCTCTTTTAATTTGTTCCAAACGCTCAAATAGTGTTGATAATCTTTCTCAGATATGCTCTCGTCTGTCAAAAGTGAATAGAAATCTTGAATTTTCAGGTCTTCTGTGTAATCAAGTTTTTCAATACTATCGATAAATTCGTAAGGAAATATGCCTTTTTCCAGATAGAATTTTAAAGATTTCTTCTTCGTCATTTGGTTGTCTATCTAGAATTGCGTTCAATATTCTTCCATCTTGTATAAAATGATTTGTATGCTTGAAATCATCTTTTTTGAGGTTTTTTAGCTAACTTTTCTATAGACGAGGCCATGAATCTAAATGTGTCTACGAAAGAGAATTTTATGAACTTTCTAGGTTTGTCACCATCAAACTCATACCCGTATCCAGAATTTACAGAGTAATTTATATATTTTTCTTCTGAGTTTGAGATCAAATCAACGTTTCCATATTTCTTAGCTAATTCTTTTATGTACAAATGTGTGTCATAGTTACTCATATTGTGACAGAAAACTGGAATGTTTTGTGGAAATTTCAAATTCAGATTGCAACATGCATGAGCTGCGCCTCGAAACTTGCCGGTTAAATGACAATGATCTCTCACTTTATTATAACTCTTATCTTTCCAACTATCAGGAGTAAAACCATACTGAACTGACCCAACATCATAAGCAGACCATTCACAGATATGACAAACGTTTGCATTTTGGTACGCTAATTCTTCTTCTTCAGTCAATTTCATAGGTTTTTTGTTCTTAGAATTATATTTTGTAGCTATTTATTTTGATATTTTATTGAGTTCTTCAAACAATTTTGCAGGAACATTTGGCAAATCTTCTTCATTTTTGGCTCTATAACATATAGGTTTTACATGCGATTTGTCACATTTGACACTAAATATAGAGTAAAACCATAAGGAATATGCTTCTGAATCTTGGTTGTAGTCGATCTTTGTGGATTGTTCTTGCATGTCGGAATTTTTTCTAATATGCTCTCAAAATCCATATAAATAACGTACGGATGGCTAAACTTCTTTTGATAATTAGTAAATGATGTTGTTTGACCTGGAAATGGCATAATTGGTTTACAAACTTCATGTTGCTGGCAAATTTCTAAATGATCTGTTAAATCTCCAGATTTGTAGAAATGGCTTAAACATCTTCTGCATAGAAATTTTTTGTGTTCATGCTTAGATAACTGAGAGAAAACGAGCTTATTTAAATCTGTTATCAAAACATAATGAGATTTGTCATCTTGTTTAACATACAATAAATCGATTTCTAAGTCGGCATCATAAATTTCTGAAATTTGTAACGGAACAATATTAATTTTTTCATCATAAGTATAGATATTTATAGACATTTTTGGATATTTTTACTTGGAATTGGAGCTGCGTTTCTCGAATAATTGTATATCTTTTAAGGACATTGGATACTCGAAACCTGAAAATTATCTCGTCATTTACAAATTTCTCGTATTGCTTTACACGTTCAGGATGAAATTTGGATTTTTCAATTGCACATCGGATAGAGTAAATAAAGCAATAGTCATCTTCATTTTTGATATTTACACAAGCTTTCTTTACCTTTATTTCTTGTGGTAAATCGATATATGATGTGTTTATTAATGCTCAAAACTAGTTGTTTACAGCTTTTGAATGTCCATCCAGAACCTTTATTTGGATGATTTGTCTGTTCTCGATGTGTTAATTTATTAAATTGTTTAGTAATAAAGTCGTTTACGTCAAATATTTCGTCTGATTTTATAGTAAAATACATTGGGCAAGTTTGTGGTTCACCGTTTACTAAAGTTCGTTCATATTCACATTCCAAAGAGAGATATCCTTTCATATTTTTAACATTCTCTTGAAATTTTTCTATTGAACTTTTAATTTCTGGCCTCATAATTGATAGATATTTGTAAATTGACATGGAATTATCGTTTAAATTTGTTAAAATGTATTGCTTGAAAAGACCGTGTATAGAGGATAAAACTTCTACATCAATGATATTTTCGGATTTTACTTTAAGAGTTTTTGTCAATTTCTTCGATCATTTCAGACTTAGTTTTATCGTTTGTTTCTATGGACAATTTTTCAGCGATTGATTAAATTTTTTCATCTTTAAATAGATTGAGATCTTTTTTATCTTCCTTAAAGTTTTTCTTTAATTCACGCAATTTTTCTATATTATACATGTTTTGGTGATCGGCAATTTGATTTTCTTTAGCCCAATTCCTCAAATAATTTAGTTCTTTTTCATAAATGTCTTTGTTTTTTAGATGATTTTTCGACTTATAATGTCGGGTATAATGATGTTCGAAAATGTATTTTTTGCAGTACGGGCAGGATATCTTTTTCCTATCCATTTAAATAGGGAAAATTTGAATCTGCCAAGTTTTACTATTTAGTAAAATATCTTTTTATTAAGCTGAAAAATAGCAATAATTCAGTAGATTTCTAAGGATTTTTATCAAAATTTGATAAAAATTAGCACAATTTATGTAGAAACAGCGTTAAATGTTTCTATTTATATAGGAAAAATTTAAAGATTTTGATACAAATCAGCAGAATTTATGATTTAACAGCGTTAGATTCTTCTATTTATATAGGGAAAATTTGTATAACTCAGACTTTGAAAAGTGGAGAATTTTACTAGAATTTGACACAAATCAGCACAAATTGTAGTAAAACAGCTGTAGATTCTTCTATTTAGATAGGAAAAGAATTTATTTAGAGATTTTCTAAATTTCAAATTTTTAGTGATTTTTTCGAGAAATTTCGTTCAAATTATCAACTTTTAAGCTAAAAATCCGCAATAATTAGAGATATTTCAGTAGATTTTCAGGATTTAAAAAAAAAACTCTAGTATGTATGCACCTTAAGAGCTGTGGTTTTGACCCTAAAAACACGTTTTTAGGGTTAAAACCCCGGTTTTTTGTGTATTTTGGAAGTATAGTGTTGATTTTTCACCTTAAAAGTGTAGAAGTATTAATTTTTTTCTATGTAAATGGCACTGTTACAAGAGTTGAATAAGGTTGGTGATTTAAAGTTCAAAGAATACAAGAGATTAATAGAATTAGAAGAAAATAAGAAATACAAAATTGTGAATTTGGAGAAAATGAAAGATAAATTCGGGTTTACAATAATTGCCGAGTTGGAAGATTGTAAAGTACACTTGGCAAACAGATTTTTGACTGTTTTGGATGAAAAAAAAGATTAAAGAATTGAACAAAAATGAAAAATTACACTTGGTTGTTACTGGAAAGAAGACTATTAAAGATAAAGACTGTGTTACAATTAACTTCGTGGAATAAAGATTTCGAAGATTTCTGGATTTTTTCATTAAAACAGCTTAAGAAATTAGAAGCCTACAATGAACAGTAAAACAGATATAGATTCAGTTATTTAACATTCGTGATTTCCTGTTTGATTTCTCAGATTTGTTTATGGTTCAATGGACAGTATTTTACATTGATTTTCTGACTGTCCCAAAAGTGTCCTAGGACCGCCATATTCATATCTACTTATATATATATATATATATATATATATATATATTATAATAAATTTTTCCTTAGTATTTATTATTGTTAATAGAGTTTTCGATGGTTACATATTATTTGTCCGTTTAAGACTATTAAGTCCAATATTTAACAAACACAAAGATATGTTGCATTAATATCCACTTTCCGTGATAAATCACGAAGAAGGCATTTTCTTGTATATATATATATATATATATATATATATATATATATATATATAAATCCAGAAAGTGGATATTAATATAACGTTTCATCGTTTCTGTCATATATATATTGGTTCTTATAGCAGTTTCATAACATATAAATAAAAATTCCAATAAAATTATTAACAGACTCAAATATTATTACTTTATTAAGATTTTAGTGTTCCGATTCTTTATTTGATAAAGTTATATATGTATTTAATTATAATATGTTGGCAATAAGAGGCTTAATAAATGTTGACTAATTTATTAGGAATAGATAATTAGAGTGAGAATGAATATTTTTTTTAAGTTGTTTGTTTCGTATACCCAGTTTGTCAGCTTTATAGAATATATTTTGAGTTTTTGTGCAACCTTCAATAATAGAGTTAAAGCTGCCTTCAGGATTTATTTTTTTTTGCATGTCTGTAAAGTATTGTGTAATAAGTTTTGGGCGATTATTTGGAAATTTATAATATTGTTAGCTAATGAAATCCATATGTTTTTATATCCACTAAATGTTGATAAGCTGTAAGTTTATATTATGTTGTTTTGGGTTATGTATGAGTTTTTTACGTAAAAAGAAATTCTTTATATAAATAACCTGTTTTGGTTTCAATAAAACTTAGACATTGGGTAAACATTTAAAACTAAGGATAGCGTTAGATATTTCTTAATTTATTTTGAGGATATTTAAAAAACTCTTATAGTTACTCATATTTACAAATTCAGTCAATTAAATATTAAATAATTTTCTTTGCACCTTGGTGTGTTTGTCATACTGGAAAACCTTTAGTGGCAGAGTGTTTAGCGAAGGCATTCCGGTCAGTTGTTGATAAATATTGTGGGCTACGGTCTATTCCGCACTACTTTTACACTTAAGATTTTTAATAAATAACAGATCAAACATTTTATTTCATCCAATCTGGTCAAGGGTTAAACCCAATCCGCTCGTTTAGGACGGCTCGGAAAAAACTATCTCGAATGTCATTTTTACATCATACTTTGTACACACTGAGCTGAAATAATGTTGAATAAATGCACTAGCATTTTCCTTACCGCTATTTATCTGACGATTATCATATGCCGTTACTAATAAATTATTTCTAAGTTATTTTTATATTTGTACAAAGTTCCAATATTTATTACAGTCTGAAGCAATAATGTTTTCTAAATTGTTAATGTAATTACTGTAAGTTTCCCTAATGATTCGTTTACTAGTGCTCTGAGATTTTTAAAATGTCCAAAGTCTGATTTTATACTGAAATTTTTTAAATTCCTAAGAAATTCGTCCTTTGGTTCAATAATATTATTGTTATTTTTTATTTTTGGTTTTTGGGACGAGTTACATAAAAAACCATAACATTTATATCCTGAATATGGTTAAGATGATTCCAGTCAATTGTTGCTAAGCCTTGATAAAGTTCAAAGAAAGTGGCCCTTTCAAAGCAGTAGCCCGGCACCTCATTCTGTCTTGGTCGACATGATAACGGAGCACCAACAACGATGCCCACCTCAATCGCCGGATGATAAGAATCCTCCTTAATATATGTATAATCAAAACGTAAAACTTAAAACGTGAAGCCTGTGTCAGTCTCATCAATTCTATATTAGCCTGAGTCAACGACATAATAATATAAACAGAGTTGATGATACAATATCCCAAGACCGAGGCTCTTAGGTTGCGCTCATCTGGCGTGATAAGAACACGTTTCGGTCAATTCGGCTGACAAATTAATTATGATGGGCCGCGGAATTTTTGATCTGGGTTGGCCCATCCGGTTCACTGCATCTATGAATCTTATTGACCAATGGGGAAAATGTATGGTGTACAATCATTAATAGACTCAATCATTTGGTTTTATTGTTCCAGATACGGTAATAAAATAAAAAACTATAACAGTAATAAACGTAACAATACTACATCTCTTATTGATAATTATATTAATATGTGTTTTAAATTATTTCATTAAGTTACAGAAAATTCCAAAGATACATTCAAGATTCAGATTAATAATACAAGAACCAAAAGTATTTATGAACAAAAACTTAACATCATACAGTTTAAATCCACCCCAATTCAATCTTCCGCAAGATTTGGTGAAGCCGGTAATTGCAATTAGCATTTAATTATTTGACTCAGTGATAAAGTAAAAAAGTTCAGATGGTTTAAGTTGAATCTGATTCATCTTTATGAGACCTTCTTTTAATACCTTTTAATACAAGAGCATGCATTATTTTATACGAATTTTTATTGTTCTTGTTGTTAATGTAACATTTATGTGTATTCAATATAAAATTGATTACTGTTTCTATATTCATTGCGTGCTGTATTTTCATACTGCATATTATTTTGACAAATATAGAACATCGTAAACGTTTGGGACGGAAAATTTTGAATTTAAAGTCATAAGAAAAATGAATTTTTAAAAAAGGTTTGATGAACATGTATAAAAGGTAATCATGAGAGAAAATAAAACCGACGACTTATGTTTCAATATATAACATTGATATGTAATCTTTCTACAATTCACGAATGATTTTACGAGTTTTATCCTGTGAAACAAATTTCATTGCTGCAATGTTCAAATTTAACGATTTTTAAATGATTAGAATATTAGACAAATCAATTCTTTTGCAATGCTTACCTTACGGTGCTATTAAGATGACTCTATATCGTTCTAGATATAGTTTAGGTAAAGGTGTTAACTACTATTTTTACAGCTAAACAGTAATTCTCTAATGGTTTAATAAAGATTTTCATGTGCATTTAAAGCATGCATCTAACATTTTTAAGTAATAAAGGTATTTATCTTTTTTTTTGCTTTCACAATAAGCAGATTTTAAACCAGGTGTTTCCCTGCATTGCGTAGAAACAATACAGTAAGTGAAATTTACAGAGTTGAATTTGTGAAACTGTTGGTATATAATATATAACAGTCCGATTACATGTGATTTATTATATTCTACTGGCATGAAAACATGTGTGTTAACTTACATGCACTAAATGTAAGAAAAGAATAAATTTATCCTTTAAAAGTGACTACACATAGTCTCCTCGTATATCAATCAGGTGAGAACAGGTGTACGGGTAACGTATGAATTTCTGAAAGCATCTGTTTACGTATCTTCTACTGCTGAATAGATTTGGTGAAATATGTTTTTGAACATAGTGCTGTAAGTAAATTCAATTTTTATAAATGACAATAGACTGATATAACTTCATACTATTTAATTTTATATGTCTAAAAAAATATCGCAAAATCGTTAAAATCAAAGAAAAACATTGATTTTAATTTATTATAATTTATTCTGCAGAAAAACTCGTCATTACTAAACGACTAATTGACAAAATAAACGTGACATAAATTAATATTAATATAATACAAAAATATTTTTAATTTTTTTATTACCTCATAAATACAATTTTATATATATATATATATATATATATATATATATATATATATATATATATATATATATATATATATACACACATATATTATGGTATTTATTGGTTCAAGTTTTATCTATTTAATTAACATTGAATAGGACAATTTACTTGCACCACTGGTACTTGGTAACATGCTCGACCGGTAAGTAAGAGACTCGAGTTCTAATACCGGCGAGCAAGTACTTTTTGCTATTCAATGTTTACTGAAATTAAATCAGTCTATTGCCATTCGTCAATACAAGGACAGGCGATAAAAGTGTAGGCGAATATATATTGTTACCAGAAAAGCTAGTGGTGCTGGTAACACATTTATGCATTTTCTAAGCATT
The DNA here is from genome assembly GCF_021130785.1 of Homalodisca vitripennis. NCBI lineage: Eukaryota > Metazoa > Arthropoda > Insecta > Hemiptera > Cicadellidae > Homalodisca > Homalodisca vitripennis. The sequence goes on along the minus strand of NC_060208.1, from coordinate 124,630,241 downwards.
ATCTGGGCATATTAAAATACTGATTTTAGTATGACCAATTATTACAAAAATGTGTATTTTCATTTATTTGGTATAGCTTTGTATCGAAAATAATTTTTAAATATTTTAAGTCGTACCAAACGGTTTAAATTTAGGTCCTTTCATCGTGAGGAATATATATTATGAGTTTCAAATGTATTAAACGATTGAAGTTGTATTTAAGTCCGCTGGACTTTTATTAGTTTAGCGTTTTAAGATAAGGATAGAAAATAAAAACGAGACGTATTAGAACATCAATTCAAATAATGTTAGATAATCTTCTGATTGGATAATAAGAGAGATGTGTCAGAATGTTTAAAAACCTTTTATTGTTTTACGTTAAAAAGTCAAAGATCCTCGCTTTAATGATATATGAGTGCTTCAGCCAATTTTCTTTGAAACAAAAAATTACATGGAACAAACTATTTACCAGGTTTTATTTTGTATTTATCAGTCTCCGTGTCGAAGTGCGAAGCACTGTGAGGCACAAAACAACAAGACTAATGGATGCCATCCATCACACCAACGTGATCAATAAGGCTTGAGTTGAGTAGAAAAGAGATTTTGAAATCCTTCAACACTTTATACAATCTACCTTTCAGTAATCTTGCGGATATATGAGTACGGTATTATTATTTGTCAGTAGAGACTACTTTTCAGTGTAATATATTGTAGTTTATAAAGGCTTAAAAACGTTTTATTTTGCATGAGAAATAAACGATTAAACATAACTTTTCCTATTTGAATAAGTAGTAAAATCAGTAAATTGTTCTAATTCAATCCTTACTCTGTCAACATACTCTGTCCATTTGTTCCAAATACGCTTAATTACTCTGATCTGATCATTTGCTTCTTAGTTACTATGTGATTTCATTTAAACGCAGTCATTCATGAGACTTACAGGGTAGATGCTACATGGCATACAGTTATTGATGCCGAAGTTCATCCTGTTTGGCTCCAAACGTGCTTATAAACTAACATTTATTAAACATGTTACTTACAATACCCATCAAAATATGTCCTAATTCATTCAGGTCTAAATTGGGAAAAGTATAGGCGTTTATAATAGGTGTACCCAATCTTTTGGCTTAACACACAATACCGGGCATAGGTTATCAGAGATGTCATGACGTAACTCCTGCGTCGCATACGGTTCTGGTCACTTAGCAACTCTGTATACGCGCTCGTAGAAGAACTGGACAGTGATGATCTTCCTGATGATGTACTGTTTGGTGAGATGATAGTAGGCAGGTAAAGGTCATAAGCAATTTTCCATCCTGCTAGACTCACTTGAACATTTTGTAGTAGAAACATAGAAGTCCTACATTATAAAACACATTAGTTATTGAATCTTTCTTTACCCAAACCATTGAACATTTACAAATGTTTAACACTTCTTTGATAGGAATATAAAACCTTTACCTAAATTACTGCTCATTAATCTGATCGTTTATACAATGTTGTAATTATTTTATAAACATCTGGAGAAACTAACTCTCGCTAATTTTATTTGTCCTAACACAATCTTTGTGAAGCCCTACTTATTAAGTGGAAAACAAAGATTATTTATATAACACAATTAGTCTTAAAGACGATATTAATAATATATTAAGTAATTTAAGATCTTTTAAACTTTAATTTTTATTTCTGGAAACCCCTTTTGTTAATATTGATTTCAGTGAAGTCTGTCTTGTTAAACTATCGATAATATAAAATAAGCCAACTGTACAGATGGAACTATTGGAACTAAATAGGATGGAATGAAATGGCTAACAATAATGGACTGTTCAACAATTGAGATATGGAAAATTTTTTCAGAGAAACCTATAAAAAAACGGGTGTGAAACAAGATTTTTGGACCTCATTTGAATTTAAATCATTGAACTTAACTCTAAAAAAATTAAATATTAAACCTTAATATTATATTTTTATCGTATTATAACATCAAAAGAATTATCATATAATTTTGCAGCAGCGATTTTGAAAAATAAAAACTACATAACCAAAAACAAACAAAACTAAATTCTCTTTTAATTCACAAGTATGATCTATCGCGTATTTTGGGTACCACTGTATGTTATTTAATGACCTATTGATCTGCATTCAAAGATCCATTATAGATTTCATTAAAGGCAAGGTTTCAATAATTCGTACTGATTGCTATATGTTTTAAATAAACAGATTGTATTAAAAGTAAAATTTTAATTAAAATTTATACCTTGCCTCGTATCTTATTACACTTAAACTATCAAGTGCAATTTTTCAGAATAAGCGTTATATTAATTTTTCTATTTCCTTACGCATCATATCAATGGTATGCAAGGAAGAACAGATTCTAAAGGTCATAATCTTATGACTTAAACACTGGAACAATGAAAATAACAAAATTAAGCGTAAAAGAAACATTAAACAAGAAGTTAGTTGAACAGTTGTTTTGGAAAAATTAAATTTTTATACTATATTTTATAGTAACCTAGAAACAGTTTTTACAAAATTTATTACATAAAAGACACTAGTGTATAATTATAAGTACAATAACATCCAGTAACATTTATAGTATAACATTTATATATATATATATATATATATATATATATATATATATAATAAAAACATAAAATATATCGTTCTGTAGTATATATGTAATAGTTTTATATATATATATATATATATATATATATAACTATTAAATATATACTACAGAACGATATATTTTATGTTTGTACAGTTATATTTGTATTCAAATTTAACATTTATTTATATCATCAATGCCTACAACACAGTAAATCCTCAGCAAAATCCTGAAATACTGGAAGAATAACGTTGACTTTAATACGTATTGATTTCAATGAATATATAAATTGTTAAACAATCAACAAGATACTACCATTAACTCTTAAGAACTATTAGCTCCCAGCCTCTGCCAGCTGCCTGTTTTTATTGGATCCAAGACACAAACATATCTCAGTATCCAGGAAGTCATGACATCTTAAAGCTAATAGCCTCTTGGAGCGTTCGAAATATAAGTGTTCCCTGCTCCTTACAATCTCAGCCTGTAGAAGCCTTTAACTACGTGGTGTCATGGAGCTGTTGTCCTCTGACCGCATTCGAACTCCATGCGGGAACTCCCTTCGTGCTGTACCTGTTCCGATCTCTTGGACTCCCCGATCAGTCTTCGGTCAGCTCACAACCTATAGCAGTTACGTTAGAGTTGTGATCAAATCTAAACACAACGATTATTTCCAACTACCGTCACAACTAGATTCTAACACATGTATGCTTCTAACACTTTGAGTAGCTGCAGTAATATAGACATTGAATAGAGCGAAAGTAACTGTGATGTCCAACGTTGCTAGCGGCTACATATATTTACTCTTTATACTTATAACGTTATAACTTCATCCTCACACACAAATCTATAATGTAGAAGATTTTTATTATATAGTGCTAAATTTTATTTATTAGCTACTAACTATTAAATTAATTTCAGTTAACTAATATTTACATAGTTAGTTTATTTACAGTTATGATTTGTAATATTTAATTTTTAACTAGTAAATTATTTTCTTTTGAAGTTTCCTTCTTGCTGTAGGGTGGCACTTCATTAACCGTTATACTACTATCAAATAATATTGCAGCCAGTGATTCACATCAAGATACGGAAATAACACCAATGATTACCTCATTTCCTAATCTTTAATAAAAGAGGCTAAACCTTGGGAAAGTCTTCAGGGAAATAATAATAGTCGACTTCATGTTTAAAAATAAATAGGAGTTATATATGATATGTTATTAAAAAATAAATTAATGAACTGTGTGTAAAGCTTTATTATAGATTTTATTGTGAAAGTCGATAATTCCCTTGTATTGATGAATTTAACTTCAGGTTTATTTTTTTAAGTTTGTTGCTATTATAAACAAGAAAACAGAAGTATGGTTTGACATTTAAACAACGCCTCTGCTTTGGGCAGAGCTGTTTACAGGGCTCAGATGTAGCTTCTAACAATCCCAGCAGGCGAGTGACAGTAATGTCTTTCAGCTCATAATGGCACGCAGCCAAGGCGCGAGAGCATCTATACTTACATAGGATTTAGCACGCTGTATTTTTCTGGCGAGTGCAATTATATATATATATATATATATATATATATATATATAATCATAACGAATTCACAACTTCGAATATGATTTTAATTTTTAACTGATTTAGTTAATTAACAAATTAATAATAAACTTACATTATCGATGAGTTAAATAGTTAGTCCTAAGTTGCAAACACAGCGTAATACACGATTTTTTATTAATATTTTACCAAGGCAATATCAGGCTTTTAAAATCACGGTTTATAAATCAAGGATTTATTCCAGAATCATCACGGATATAATTACAAAATTATATGGACTTTGCTTTTAATGAAAGTGTATTCAGTCAGAGAAAAATAGAAACAAATAAAATAAGTTGATCAGGCAATCTATATTAATTATAATAATGAGAATATAATATTTAAAATAAAATAACATCTACAACCCCATGAATATTACCATTGAACTGCTTAAAATATTTATTGTGCATGGTTTAAGGCAGATAAACACAAGTGATTTTTATTGACCCGTAATTTGATTTATATTTTAATATACAGTTCAATAGCAATCAAAAAAATTGAGATGAAACGTAACTTTTAAAAGAGAGTAACTAAGTTAAAAGAGATTACTCTCTCTCTCTCTCTCTCTCTCTCTCTCTCTCTCTCTCTCTCTCTCTCTCTCTCTCTCTCACAGTTTACATCGTGACAATAAAAATTCAGGGCCCTTCTTAATTAATGCCTAATTACTTATCAGTCTATTGTGTCATATAAATCAAAATTTCGCTTCAAGTCACATAATTGTTTATCAATATATACATTATTACTAAACACAGTATTATTTGTATCTCACCATTCACTATTTACCACATTCTCATAATTATGTATTGAATTTTAACATACTGTAGGTATACGGCTCCAAAAATTTATTATATTTACTTAGGGAAAGATTTCTTAAATTGGAATTCAAAGATTCATAGGTTACTTGATTACTGAGAGCTAGACTATTTATTACTTTTGATTTATCTAAATTAAATATGTTGTTTTATCGGTAGGTTCCCATAAATTTAACTCATATAAACTTCTTGACCATGCTTGCAATCTTTTTTCACTCAATTAAACACATTTAAGAATGTCGTAAAACGTAATTTCTTTTCTACTTCAGTTTGTACGTAAAGGGACGCTTTCCACCAATATGTACAGTGTTTGTATAATACTCACCATGCATTAGATGTTCTAGATTTGTCAATGGTGGTATTTGGGGTACAATTTAAATTTGAACTGTCGTATTTGCTCTCTTCATTGCACTATCAAATCTCAGTGTAATTATAAACTGATGATTCTGCCAGTTTGTCGAAATTTATCTGAAAATTTCAAAAGCTGTTATCATAATCGGTACAATTTTTCCTATGTAGCATAAATAAAAAACCCGTTTTCTGAATTCCAAAAGATTCCAGGTAATTTAAAGGGAGATGGACGTCAAAAAAAAAAAAAAATTTTATTGCATAATATGATTTTTTGGAGTTTTCTGAACAATTTGGTATGCTAATTGTGTATGTACAGTATGTATTTATTTTGAATCCAAAATCGTGCATAACATAACTCACTACAAGACAATTTTATTGAATCTTGGTCCTTGCAAACCAAAGTTGATTCACTGGTTATAGTACACAATTCTGTTGTAACAGCATTTATATTTTGTAGGTCTGTGACTTTTTTCTGTAGTTGTTATTGACAGCTGTTATTAGCAGACCAAATAAACTTTTTTTTGGTGATTCATTTACATTGTTTGTTTGTTTTGGTTATTTTTGAAAGTTAGTAAGTTATAGCTCATTCAAGATGACCAAAAGTAAGAAACTGTGGAGAAAACGAAGTTTCCGTGGCAACCAGTTTTCAAAATCAAACCGTGTTGTAGGCTTAGATTGTGTAGCACACACAAGTGATAATCCTAGGCCTAGTACTAGTGACAGTGACAGAGTTTCTGCAGATGCTAATTGCTCTAAATTAGACAGTAAAGTAGGCCTAGTTAGCAATCCTATTTCAGTATCTAAACGGAAACTTGCAGAGACTGTTTTAGATGATAGTGAGGGTGATAGTAATGTTATAGTAAGTATAAACCTTTTGCCTTCTGCTATAATGCAATGTTGTGTCTGCAAAAATTTTAAAAATTCAGAAACACTTTACGTGGAAGAAACTGTTTCTCTTAGGAAGGGTCTGGCATGCAATTTAGCTATCTCTTGTAATTTTTGTGGCTCTAAGTTTCCTTCTTACACTTCAGACAGTACAAATAAATTCTTTGACATAAACATTAGATGTGTATACGGCCTCAGAGCCATAGGCAAAGGGAGTGTTAGTAGTGAACCGTTGTTCGGGCTGCTAAATCTACCTAACCCACCAGAAAAATTTTCAAGATACAATGATGTACTACTGAAACCTCTAAAAGAAGTAGCCACTGAAACAATGATTTCAGCAACTAAGGAGTCTGTAAGCCTAAATCTTTGCACGGAAAATGAAGATGAAGTAGGCCTACCTAGTCGTGATCTTAGCGTAGGGATTGACGGAACGTGGCAAAAAGGGGGCATACGTCACTCAATGGAGTTATTTCTGTTTCAAGTATAGATACCAGTAAGATAATAGATGTAGAAGTACTTACAAAATACTGTCATTGATGTGCTACAAAAAGTAAATCTCCCCATAAATGTAAGAATTTTACTGGAGCGAGTGGAAGCATGGAAGTAGCAGGTGCCTTTAAAGTTTTCGCCCGATCTGAGGCCTCGAGGAATGTCCGATATAAATATTACTTGGGAGACGGTGATTCGAAGGGGATTCATAAAGTCTTAGAATCAAAGCCTTATGGTGATGATTTTATAATTGGAAAATTGGAATGCGTTGGCCATGTCCAAAAGAGGATGGGGTCTTGGCTGAGAAAATTGCGACGTGATTATCGGCGAAAAAAACTTAAAGGTGGCAAAGCTTTGGGTGGAAGGAAAGGTAGGTTGAATGATTCTGCAATTGAATATATACAAAATTACTATGGACAAGCAATAAGAAGGAATAAAAACAATTTAGATAGCATGAAAAGAGATGTGTGGGCGACATTCTTCCATAAAGCTTCTACAAATGCAAAACCGCAACACAACCTATGTGATAGATCGTGGTGTAAGTATTTGCAAGCACTTGATGTACCTAACCTAACCTATGACCACAACAATTCCTTGGACCCAGCAGTGATTAATGTAATCAAGCCAACTTATCAGCATCTAGCTAATCAAGCCAACTTATCAGCATCTAGCTAACCCTCAACTTCTGAAGAAATGTCTACATGGGAAGACTCAAAATGTCAACGAGAGTTTCAATTCAGTTTTATGGACGAGAATTCCAAAGGTAAATTTTGTAGGGTTGAAACTCTAGAGTGTGGCACATATGATGCTGTGATGACTAACAATGAAGGAAATAAGGCTAGGGTTAAGGTGTTAGAGAAAATGGGTATAAATCCTGGGAAAAACTGCACTGACATCCTTAGTAAGCTAGATTTCCAGCGTGTTTTAAAAGTAGAGAAAGCAAACGAGCCCGTCAAGAAAATGGCAAGAAAACATGCTAGGATGTTAAAGAAGAAAAAGCAAGATGAAGAAGTAAACCAGGATGACACAGAATACAATCCTGGGATGTTTTAAGGTAAATTAAACTCATTTTTCATAATCAGCTTGTTTTTTTGTTGAATTTTTACAGTTTCCGTGAGTTTCCCGAAAAACGCAATTTTTGTTATAAATGACCCATTATCTCAGAAACTAGTAGAGCTACAGTAATGAAATTTTTACAGCATGTATTTTATGATGTAATACACAACCCCTACCACTTTTATGGAAATGTAATAATAAACTTTGAAAATTTAAAATGATTTCTTTAAAAAAAATTTTAATTTTTTTTTAGGAAAAAACATTTTTTTTACAGTAAGTTTTTGAGTGATTTAGATAAAACTGGTAGGGTGTATGTATAATTAGGCCTACAATACTAGGTTAAAATCTTAGCTGTCTACCTTATATACTTCGTGAGATAATGGGGCATTTATATTACCAATTTAACATAGGCGAGATAGGGACGTCCATCTCCCCTTAATCTATCTTTATCTCCATATAAATCATGCTATCTCAATGAATATTAAAAAAAATGAACTTGCCGATATATAGCTTACAAATTAATTGTTCAAATCAGCTTACAAAATTATCCAGTTCAGCCGTTCTCATGATTAGCGCTTAGCGAGATATTTTATTTTTAATGTTTATTCATAATATTGTATTTCTTCACACGTTTAGTAGTATTATTTTTGGTAAGGGTTTGTTTAAATCCAAAAAACCATATAGTGTACTTCATTGATGCAGAACGGTATAATACTTCAATTTAAGAAATTGCTAAATATTCCAATTTCTGTTATTAAATAATCATTTCAATCGCTTATTGCCCCTGTTTAAGATAATATTGTAAAATAAAAAGAAGATATATTACTAACTACTAAATGCTACGATACTAAATACATCATTGATTGATATAAGAATAACCGTCTCAAAGACATTGATAAAATTATAAAATATATCAAAATACAAAAAAATAAATTCAATATTTAGAATACGAATCCAAGAACCAAGAGATAAACTTTAATAGCACAAAGTTTAAATTTAATACAATTCATCTCCCCACCATGTTCAGTGAGGCCGGTAATTGCAATTAACATTTAATTATCTGAGTCAGCGACAAATTAAACAAAAGTTCAGGTGGTTTAAACTGAATCCGTTTCATCTCAGCGTAACCTTTTCCCTTAATCCTTTTTTTATCTAATTACATTAATGTTTTATCTCGTTTGATAATGTTGTGTTTTTTGTTTACTTTTTACAATAATGGATCTTTTTTGTACCCTTATTGTATGCTTTACATTTGTAATGCATACTGATATGACAAATTGAGAAAGTCGTAAATGTTTATAATATAATAAATTTGAAGTTTGAAGTTATTGAATAAATTTCATTTCACAAGTTTAGTGAAGAAAATAGTCCTTAGGTAATACTAATACAAAAATGTCACAATAAAATAGTAACGTAGAAACAATCCAAATTATTCTTCGTATGAGTGTATAAACAAAGATCAAGTTGCAAAAAATTTAATCAAGAGCAAAAATAGCCATGCACTTTTTATAATAGAACATTGCAAACTAATCTTTCAAATTTCAAAGAGATAATGAAAAGTGTATGTGAGTTACATTATATGATTGAAACACATTATTGCTTAAATGTCCAATTGTATGATTTTAATATTATAAGAATGTGCACTAGAACTATGAACTTTATTAACGCATTGACTGCAGTAGATGCCTTAAGATTTTGAGGTAAAAAGAGATTTTCCTATATTATTCCCTATATTCATATATGTATTTATATACATAACCTCGGTGAAGCTGTTTAATACGTGATTAGGTATACAGATATCAATACTTTAATACAGGTTCGTATGTGCATTTATGCGTGTATTTGATAGTTGTATAAATGATCTTATAATTTGTTTTATAAGCAACTGATTTAATCTTATTCACCCCCCTAGTTGTACATTGTAGTCAGTAAATGTATCACCTTTTTCGTTACTTCATATAATTAAAAGAACGATTTCATATTATAAATGTTTTTTATTTATAATTTTGTTCAAATTCAACTTTGTAATGTTTTACTTTTACGTGGAATACGTATGACTGCTATTTATTTTCAATTTATCTTCTATCCTATTTTTAAATCTGTTATATTAATATAAAAACAATTAAAAATTGTCTAGTTTAAACCGTATAAGCTCTTCTCAACCTCGACCGCGTCACGTTTTTGTTTTTGGGTTTTGTCTCTTTCGAGTTCTCTGAACCAGTGTCTCCTACTAGTCATATAGCTGTGTAAATGTAAGTGATTAATATTTGAACCTTAAACGGTTCTACCCATTCCGTATTGTTCTGGCTTCTGTTGCTGGGCTTGGATTAATAAAAAAATTCCACGATTTATATATTTTTTTATTAACAGACTTTACAGCATTTTAAGAATGCATATAAATATATTGCCTTTAATCACGGGTGGTATTTCTGACAGAAATAACTTTTAGATAGTTATGGGTAAATAACGTCCACTAATATAAAGAGCCTTCAGTTTGTAATACTAGTTTTTGTGTCGGACTTAAAAACATTTATTGTTGTATTTCCTGCAACAGCCATTATTATAGGAACCATTGGTTCTTACTACCAACTGTTGTTAACGGCTGAAATAGTGTTTTTAATATTGTTGTGGCCATAATAATCATTACTATAAAAACCTTCTGTTCTAATTAAAAATTATTGTTAACTAACAAACAGGTAGGCTATATTATTGTACTGTCTATGACAAGCATTACTACACAAGCCTTCAATTCTTATGACCAACTTTATTAACGACTGGTATATCGTTTTAAATCTGCAATATTTATAACGGCTATTACTACACAAGTTTTAATTTATCATTACCGTGTGTTATTGACTACACATTCTAATAATTGTATTGTTTTATCATTAAGGGAGTTTAAAGCATTTCAAGAATGCATATACACAGATAATTTATTTTTAATAACGGTTGGTATTTCTGAATCCTAGTTGTTATTTTCGACTTAGAAATATTTTAATTTTGTATTTTATGTTACAGCAATTTTTATAAAAACTTTCGGCTTTTATTACCAAGTGTGATATCCGAATGAAATAGTGTTTTAATAGTGTAATTTCATAATGACCATTAACATAAAAGCCGTTAGTTCTTAATGCTAACTGTTATTAACGACCTGTATAGCGTTTTCACACTCTAATTCCTATAACAGCTGTTACTATATGAGCCTTGAGTTCTAACAACCTAGTGTTATTAACGAATGACATATTGTATTGTTTTTAATATTGTCGTATATATATATATATATATATATATATATATATATAATATATATATATATATGTGTATATAAATGAATATAAATATATATATTTTTTTATTCACAGGTGTTATTGTAACTAAACTAGCTATTCAATAGTGCAATAGCTTACAGACAATAATTTATGAGCCTTTAGTTTTTATTCCTAGGTGTTATTATGTCTAAAATATTGTTTTAATAGTACATTGCCTTAAACAGTGACTACTACATGATATAGATTTTTTACATATTAACTCTTTTATTGTATAACTTAAATGTAAAATTGGAATGCCTTTGTAAACGAGATATACACATATCGCTGTTTACTATTTAAATAAAATGTTTATCACTCTTATAGTTATAACGCTCTAAATATTATAATTGGATGTTTGTAAATTATTCACTAAAGTAAAGCACATTTATGGACTAGTTATATGTAGTAGGCTATTTTTTATTATAGATCTACTGTATATAATATTATCTGACTATGTCGTATCTTACGGTTCTAATACCCATTACGAAAAGTACTTTTTCAACGTTTAAAAAATATTACTAACGTAACAAAATGACAGACAAATCATTTTAAAGTGAATGCAATAATATCTCGTCTAATACCTTTGTTTGCACTGAATATTATAAGAAATGCAATAAAATCATTCATGTACATTTTATATTAAATAATTATTCTTAATTATGCATGCCACACAGATAAAAATGGTCTCAAACTGTGTGGTAATGTAAAATGTATACCATAACAAAATATTTGATAATAAGAAAATGACTAATTAACTTTTGTAAATAAAACCAAACAATCTTAAATCTATGAGGTAAGAACAATATTACGTCAAAATTGCAACCAATCACGTGACTATTGGCGGGAAACTTGCCTCGTTAAAGTTAACCAATTATAGGGTGACGTGTACGTTACATTGCGGTACCGCCGGGCACGATCGTGGTTAGTTAGTTGGTCTTGCTTTACCCGTTGGGATAAAAATATTGTAGTTTTGTATTTTTATGAATAGAACCTAATACATATCTTGTACAAGTCATTACACAAAATAAAATAATTTAAATGAGCAAAAACATGTTAGATTAATAACGAAATCGTATTTCTCGGTAGTACGTTTTTATATGGTTTAGATTTATTACAGCATACTTTCTGACCTTAGGGTTTAGTTAACTTAAGCATTTGTAAATAAAATTTTTTAATTTTCTGGTACATTTCACACATTCGCAGACTTGACTGTTTCAAACTAAAACTTATATTTATTTAGCAACGTGATGTTTTGTGGTAATTTCATATTATGTTTTAGACTAATTGATATAGCTCAGCATGAAAAGAATAAATAGCTCTGTGTTTATAGAATTAATCTAATACATAACTTCAATTTTCTTTAACTAAATAACTCTAAAGCTTTGTGACCCACATATAACGATTCACACAAAACAAGTTTGTAAGCAGTATGCACGCACACTGTATCCCAGATGTCCACTTAACGAAACTAACACTGATTATTACATATGATAGTTTACACACGCGAGACGTAGTACAAAGTCAGTAAACCGCTTAAACGACTTCGTTAGCCAATCTTAAACAATAAAAGCTTCAAGAACCATTTGAATAAAAACAAAACGATTATACAATAATTCCCAGCATAGACGCATAACAATATTTTTATGTATATTATGTAAATAAGAACAAATTTATACTTTCACTTTTTTATATTTCTTACAGTTAGGACGAATTCAATGTTTGAAAATGAAATATAAATATATAAGTTAATACGTGTGTTAGCGGAAATCATAAAGACACACATCAGCTCATTTACCAAAGTTAAATTTATTATAGCTCGTTAGATTACCAGCATATTGGCATAAAAGGTTCTAAGTCGTATACCAAATGGCGGGATTAATTGGGAACTATCATATTGAACAACTATAACAAAGGATCTGTATTAACTATATAGTGTATTTTATTACAATTTGAGTTATCAGTAAAATTTTTTTTTAAATTTAGTTATACTCATATAAACGTACAAAATATTCGTATTCATTTGTGATTTTGCAGTATAAATTTAAAATTTTTCATCGAATTAAACGATAAACCACTTTAAAGGAAAACATTTAATAAATTATAATTACGTGCTGCACTAATGTATACCTTTTAAATGTCAAAAAATGTAGGGGTTATTATTTTATATCAGTGTTTTGTCTGCGCAAGTTACATAAGTTGTTTTGATATGCCAGTTCGTGTTCATGCTTCACGAAGCATAAATAGCAAACCGCTCTAGTTTATAAATCACGTACTGAAGTTGCTAACTTAAAGTTAAGCCATGAGCAAAATAAGTCCTGTACCTACCTTACCTAATTAATTTTACTTGCATTCTCATATTGTCACTAGTGAAATCTGATTAGGTTTTTAATATATTGCAATAAAATAGGCACAGAAACATGCTAAGTACTGAAAAGCGTGTGAACGAACTTTATTTAACTAAAATGTCATTTTTATATTATTTTCATAATACAATAATAGGTGTGAATAGTATCCAGGAATTTAGTTTGAATATTTCTTATAAAATTAATTTATATGGGGCGTATAACATTATGTACTATTTTAATATGTAATATATTTACAATGAATATTTTCTTTACTCAAGGCTTCATGAGGGTTGTATAAATTTCAAATATTAAATAAAAACCCATTTAAGTTTTTTTATTTAAAGCAATACAGAAATCAATAAACTTACAAAATAATCTCACAACACTAATTTTAAATAAACGTGTTGTCCATAATCATTCAGCACCATATAAGCGATTTCAACATATTTTAATTTCTTATGTTGAGAGTAACAATTTATGCACTAAAAAAAAAGAATCTTTCATTAAATTATACAAATATTTATAAAAATGAAATATAGTACATATCTATTTACCTTTTATTTTATTTGATAAATTTATATAAGTGAAATAGTTTAACTTTTGTACACACATAAAGTTCACATTATTAGTTAAATATGAAAAGTAGTACCGGAGTATTTTACTGACTTACAGCTGTTTTAATACATATATATTAATATATTTAGAACAATAATAAGGAAAAATAAAAAAGATTTAGCTAAATTCACAGAATTGGTCACTAATAAGTTAAAAAGGGATGTTTGTGTCCATATTTAACTGTGTTGTATCCCATCCCAACAGCAATAGACTTTTGAATCATTAAGCTACACAATTCCTGATTATCTCTCCATTATTATTTAGTTAGTATGTTATTAGCTTTTTGTTTAATTATTTTAAATTGCGTGTATGTTATTTATCGTAAAATAACCATTTCAAGTACCGTCAAAGGTGGCTGTTGTTTGAATGGATGAACTTTGAGTGATCCTGTCCTTGCAAGTGGTCCAGCTATCCTGCGATTGGTAGTTGTTTGGAAGTCACCTTTAAGCCGTTGGTCCACAGGTTAAGTATAAGAGAGAGTTTCTTTGCTATAATTTCAGGTGATAAAATAACACTCCTTTACTTTTTTTCTGATAATTGTGTTTATGTTACAGTATTTCCGTTGAATGATACGTATTCCTAGTTCTGATTTATCAAGATAATAACAGTAATTAAGTGCAGAGTTTACAAATGATAATATCTGACATATAGAATAAATTTCAACATCTTGAACTACATAAGACCATGTAGAAAACCACAATTCAGAGATTTTAAATACCGAAAAGGCATAAAATACATTGACTCGACATCGCCTTCTACAAAAAAAGAAATATAGATTATGGCTCATGAAATGTTAGATATTAGTGTAAATCCATAGAAAGAAATACTTTTAAATAACAAATGTTATCGTATATTACTAAAAGACTAAATCATGTAGCCTATACGACGCACCAAATATAATGAGGCCTTATCGTAGTTCATACAGTTATATAGGATCAGTTTATCTAGTTGTAACTAATATAATGAATATACAACAGGTTTATAATTTCTTCTATTTCATGTGATAAAAATATGAACACTGTGATCCGAACATCCGAAAAATCCTTTTTGTCGATTGTAAAAAATCCACAAGATTAAACAAACACAGATTATTAGATAATAATCAAAGTATAGCGATTAGCCCGTCAAAACCCAATTTTTTTACAAAACAATTTTTATATCAAAGAACTCAAGAATGTGTTAAAAAAATCACCCATAGTGAACAAAAAGACAAGCTCAATTGCTTTTGATCTGGAAATTTCGTGATCTGCATATAATTCATCTAGAATTGAGTAATGTTAAGTATGATTCATTATTTCCCAGACTACAGTCTAAAAAACAACAGTACTTCTAAAACGCTATACCTCATAAATGACTATTGTGAATTATTATATGAACTTAATAAGTGTTTTCACCTTATACAAGAAATTGTAGGATTTCCGGATAAGAGTAAACCATAATACGTTTTTCAGTCCTCCTTGTATACGGTAAATATAAAATATACATAAATATTTACTTTTTCTACATCGGAACAACAATAAAGCTCAAATCTGGCACTAAAATATTTTAAACAGAACGTAAATTAGAGTAGAAGAATATAAATTAGCCAAACCAGGTTTCATAGAGATACATAGGCTACGTTTATTGTTTTTTATCGTAACAATAAGAGAAAACTATCTGTGGCACTGTAATTGAATTTAAATAACCGGAAACAGACCTATTTGGATATAATTAGACTTCTCAGTCATACGTATGTATACATATTTTCTTCATGGGTACATCACTAAAAACTCATCTATGCTGCTGAAAGTATCTTATAACTTTATTATATGAGAAGGGCTATAACGAAGTACTTTTTGACCGAAATAAGATTCCTATACAAATATGAATTTGACAGCTGTAACGTCAGATATACAATTAGTTTTAACCATACCTGCACATACACATGCAAAACATTACATAAGAATACATGAGATTCCCGAATATAATTATTGCTAATATATAATTTGCCACTCATTTGTTTAGAATTCTGCTAATTAAATTGAAACATACTTGAGCTACTTTTATATTATTTTACACACATTTGACCATATTCTTCCAAACAAAATTTCTTTTTATTTTTTGAATAAATTCTGCTTCACTAAATAAAACACAACATGAAGTAATTGGATACCAAGAAATGAAATGTCCAACGTTTTATAAACAACACATGATTATCTGTTAATACACAGTTAATAAACTTTTCAGCTCTTTTGTTCGTCGTAAAATGTGGGTTTGAAAAACTTAACACCTACATTTTATTTTAATATTTGCTCAGGTTTTATCTGAAGAATTAACTTAGTATTTACTTATATTAAAATAAATGATCACTGTGCAGTTAGAAAAATTCTGTAGTCACTTATAACAACCATATTGAAAGCTTTTATACGTTTAAATCCAATAAATTTGGAATCTATTGTAAGCTAACAGATAGTTGTCTACTATTAAAATGAGCATTTTTAGGATTGTTAAGATGTTAAAGCCGGAAATATTTAGCTTAAATATATATAACGTACATAATTTACGAAGTATTTCTAATTTAAAATTTTCATTTGTAAAACTTAGTACATTATAAAATATGCTAAATAAAATGCATTTTCTATTTATATAGACGTGTAAAATTTTATTTAGTGGGAGTAGCAATATCAAGACGTAAAAAATGTTATATTTATATAACCTTTTAAACTTATCATTATAATGATGTCACCCGTGATACTAATTAAGGTATAAAAACGTTTGTACACTGGGTCTGGCAGTCTTACGCCTGGCTACATGTACTTTGCTTAATGCTTTTGCCACGTCCAATGGTATATTTCTTATTATTGGATTATATTAATAAGTAGACTCAGTTGCATATATAAAACGTGAGTTTGTGCGGACAGACAAAAAGGTCGATAGACAAAGCCACAAAAATAACATTTTTGTAGCCTATTGGGAAATACGCTTTAACAGTGATAGTATTTATGGTTTAGGATTAAGTCGGAAACTCTTACTATTGTACAATAAACAAATTTGTCTGGTATGTTTAAACATTCTCAGTTCCTTATCAAAGCATATCTATTGTAAGGTGTTTATCCCAGCAATAATTGTATTTTATGGAAACTTGCTTTCAAAATTGTATGCGTATATGGATTACAATTAAAACTTTCAAGTACAAACAACGTAAAAATGTCACCGCTATAAAAAATTTAATTGATGAAAAAGTAGCCTTTAAAGTAACATCTGTTGATTTAAACTCCGTCACCTTCTTCTTACTGCATCGCCTGGATCAGACGCTGTTACAGTAGTGACGGTGGAGCCATATTTGTTTGAAGAGATCCATAAAAGTCAATGAGAAGAAGGTTCAGAATTAAGTGGTTAAATATTTTAGAGATCAGAGACACCTAGACCACAAGGTATAGTGAAACATAGGTGAAGAGGTGCATAAATAAGTGCACTACAATCTCTTAAGACGAACATGGCTCCGTATTTTAGTAGTCAATTCTGTAACAGGGTCAGGTCCCAGACGCTGCACTTAGAGTAGGGTGAATTGGAGATTAGCTTAAAATTCATATGGATTCGTCCCTTCATTTAACTGTGCTTATAGATCATGTCTATTCTATTGCACTCAATTGTACACCTAATGAAACAATGACAATGCATCTTCATCTATATTACGCTGTATATTTTTTGGTCTAAGTGGCTCATGTCTAATCGTATTAACCAGTTTATTTCAACATCTTCGTTGCCGATATTTTGGATTATATCAGACGAACAGGAGTCAAGTCAGAGTCAGCGGCAGTTTCCAGACTCTGCATTCACATGTAATCAACCTTTCAACTAATTTGTCTGAAGTAAGTAATACTGCATGTTTAAATTAAAGAATGGAATCCTTTGCTAAAACAAAAAAACTAGAATGCCTCCTGTATACAGTACGTTTTTACTCAGGATAATATTAGTTGCTATTTCAGCTAAGGAAGAGGAGCTCTAGAACCAGAAAGAATGTGACATCAATTAGATAATCAAAGATCGGTTCCTCTCCATGTTAAGCAGGTCTCCAAATATGTTACTTTACGCACGTGAACATCTTATTGCGTCCCAAAGTCGATATTAAACTAACTAGCTATCTAGGTTAAGTATTACTTAAACCCCAACAAGTATTGCTTTAATACAA
This sequence comes from Homalodisca vitripennis, assembly GCF_021130785.1. Lineage (NCBI taxonomy): Eukaryota > Metazoa > Arthropoda > Insecta > Hemiptera > Cicadellidae > Homalodisca > Homalodisca vitripennis. Next base: position 124,612,029 of record NC_060208.1, on the reverse strand, counting down.
TTTTATAGTATTACACCAAAATTTGCTGAAATAATATTAAAAGTAAATAAACAGCACTTTAAAAATTTGCAAGATTTTTTAAGTGATTATTCCAAACTCTTAATTTTAATACTTACCGCTGTTTAGCAATTTTAATAGAAAATTCTTTTGGTAGAATCACGTGAAATATTTTTATTTGAAAAATGTATTAAAGCCTTAAAAATATGTAGTAAAGTATTTACTATGTTTTATTTTTGGGTAATTTTTTAATTTCTCAATATTGACAGTTAAAAGATATTAGAAAAAGACAAACTCATACAGTTAATTTCACAGTTATATGGACATTTAATTTAAATTCCTATATTATAACTTTTAATTAGCAAGTAGCCAGAGAACTACCCAATTCTATTTTGATACTTCCCACACATAATCACTCAATTTAGGCGAAGCGTGTTCCACTGTCCACCTAACTTAGTTACCTTCAGGCAGTAGGGATAGATAATCCACCAGATCCCGAATTAACAGGTTTCCATTTGCTCTGGGAGACAGCAGTTTTTTTGTTCGCTTGCATTTTAACCAAACAAAATAAATAAACGTACTTTAACCTTAACTTTTTAATGTTTGAGAATTCCACAATAAACAACATATTCAGTGGGGGTTTCACTTACATTTATCTTTGAATGTGTATTTAAAAATGGCTAGATTACATACGATGGCAGAATAAGAATTGTATAAATATGATAAATAGTTGATTGCATTTTACTTCTGCAAAATTCGTTAGGTAAAGTCACATTTATATTGGTTATATCAAATATTAACATTACAACACAAATATTATACGTATCAATTTAATTTCAACTCATCTATATAGAGATAAACTTGAAAACTGTATTTCAAATTATTATTCTCAGTAACTGCAGTCTAATATTAAAATGTTTATGCTTAGTGCAAGTTTTGGTACATTTAAGTGCCATTTATTCATTATGAATAGTTTCAATTCGTTTTTAAGGTAGGTGAGAATTAATATAATTTATAAAATTACTTTCACAATAAAAAATACCCTGTTCAAAATTTATATCACAGAAATATATCGTATACTATGAGGGCGCTATATTCGCTATGGGAAAAAAAGATCGTATTTAAAAATAAGTAAGCATCGACACAAGTTTGTTGTTTTCTAAAAAGTCCAAATACTCCTTAAAATGTCTATTTGGTAATAGGTAATGTTTTCCTTATGTTAAATTGAATGTTAAGTGAAATATAACAATTAATATCGTTGGTACTGCATTAAAGTATTTTATAAGTTTAAACATTTTTCATCATTTATTATATTTAATTCAACTTTCAAAACAAAAAGAACATTACCGAATAAAGTAATTTCAAACTGCGTTGACATAACCATAATGTCTTAAGTGTACATGCATTGTTTATCCTACATATAAATGAGACATTTAACCGTAGTAACCATAATAAACTCTATGCCGAACAAGCCTATCGTGAAGAACGTATCTTTATGCACCTTAACAAAAAATTAGATTTTTTATGCATAATTCATTGCATATAAAAGGAATAAGTAGTTTATAAAAAAAATATAACAAGACAAACATTTATTTGGGCATCACCAGGCAAGTTTTATAGATTGCCTTTTATTTATTGTAATATCTTAATCGATCGCTTATTAAATGACTTGAGAAGACCTAATGTTGCTTAACACGTTAATAACAAACTTTAACCAAAACATGTTTTGATAACATACACGTTAATATACGAATTAATTTTAATGTAATAAAAGTTATATTAATGATACGTAAAATTCACTTAATATAGTTACAATATTGCCATATATTATATTACCTAGCAATAAACAATATTTACTATAATTTAAACGTAATACTTTGAGTAGATATCTACATTAATATTTCATTTAAACACATCGTGATATGTTACTTTTATAATTACTTATAATTAATATTACATCAGATCTAGTTCATCATGAATATAAAATCTTTAGGAACATTTGCTTTTTGAAGGACTTATAAAATGCACAATTGAAATTACTTTTATCAAATCATGTACTCGTAATATCTTCACGGATAAATAAAGCTTATACCGAACAAAGTTATACGAGGTAATATTGTGATTTAAAATATATCTTTTCCAAGAAAAGGTCATGAATGTTACTTAAGAGCTGCACATGCCACTGATAACTATTTTTGCATTGTCGTAACCATTTTTCTTCTCTAAACACTGTGTATACGTGCAAAAACGATGACTACCCATATTTTGTAGTTTCAGCATGTAGTCACACCATTGTCCTCTAGCGAACGAGGAAAATACGAGATAGTAGTTTAATGAATCTGCATATCCCTTAATGAACTATGCACTTGTCGATTGGTATTAGAATATTTTTCTCTCACAGGCAGCATTCCCATGGAGTTTTAAATGCTAATCGTAAGGTCGTATCTATTGTATACTTGATTATTTTACTGTGTTGTGTCACTATTTTATTTGTTTAATGAATACACCTCTTACTACTAATTTACATTGTATGGAATAAATATATAAAAGAACTCAAATTGTTATGTTATTTATACCATGATTAATTTTAATAATAATTCTTTAACTGTATAAAGTGTAGCTACTTTCTATATTACTAATACATAATACATATGCATAATCAGGTATTATAACCTGGTATTTATTATATATATATATACACACATATATATATATATATATATTATATATATATATATATAAATTACCTAAAGCTACTAGCATTAGTACTATAATATCTACACTAAAGTAGTATGGAAAACGTACTATGTTTATATACTGTACATAATAAATAACTCAAAGAACAATACTCATACTAGTATAAACGTTAGTCACATAAAACCTTTGTAATCAAAGACTGTGTAAAGTTTGTGATTACAAATATAAAGAAGTTACATAATATAAAAAAAGTTATATAATATCGTGAATATGAAGTAAGCTGATTGTATGGGGACGAACCTGTGATATAATATATCTTCTGGCTTAAAATAATGGTAAATTTCACGTGTGCCTTCATCTCAACATGGCAAACTTAAGATATATTTAGTTTGAGATGTTTAGTTTGCCCAAAAAGAATGAGATGACACACTACAATTTTGGCACATTTATTTAGTAGTAACAATTTCACATATGCCTTTAAACCTTATAAGATAAAAGTCGTAATAAAATGTCAATTTGTTTGTTTAAATATGGCTTTGATTTATTTGCAATAAAGCAAAAACATAATTATACATTATTGTAACATTGCATTGTTCTTTGTTTGAAGGTTATTTTTTACGATGGAAGGATTGTGAAGGAAACAGGATTTTTTTCTATATTTTTTTTCGGATCTATTTTTTTTCGGATATTGTATTTTAGCCAGCAGTCACGATTACCATTCGCTAGTCCCTCTGGTCAGTCGTAGGTGGTTAGTAGACGAGTGAAGACGTATTGTGACCTGTATTCCGTAGTTTAGTTTTAATGATTAGTGTTTGGTATAGTTTTGTATTAAGTGCATGTCTTTAGAGTTAGTGAAGTTGACAAACAACATGTAGGTTGTGATTCCTGACTTAGGCGTGCCAAAACGCTTTAGTAAGATTTGTTTATTTTAACCTAGTTTGTAATTATGTATTAGGTTAGTTCTTTACCTGAAGAGGAGATCAGATTGCAGATCTCGAAACGTAGTGTTACTGTTTTCTTGTTTCACTCAACGATGGCAAATATCCGGAAAAATCCTGTTTCCTTCATTGCATTGTTCTTTAACTTGTCAATGACCGCCAGGTTTAAATCTACAGTGGTTGCTAAAAATGAACAATAATAAACTTTAAAACAATTTGTATTCACAATTTATTTATAAAGAGTGTCAAATTTAATATTTTAGTTAATATTAAAACATTACAATTATTCACTAATGAGAATATCCCCAATCTTTAAAATACAAACTGAAAAGAACGTATCCAAGCCATTTATAGTTAGTCTTTCAGTAGAAACGTTTAGGTTTAATCAATTAGTATTTAAAGTAATTATGGAATAGTTTAAACCATTTTTTTCGATAGTATTATTGTTAATTACTGCAAAGTTTGTACTGTCACTGTATGACAACCTTAAATCATATCTAGAACATGAAGCCAAAAATATTTTTTCCTAAGAATGAAAAAATAATTTTACTTTTGCTCTACGATGCACATAAATAACTGAGCTATTATGATTTCTTGTCAGAATTATGATCGGCAATTTAAATGATGTGATAAAATCTAAGAGATTAAAAAGTTAGTTTCAATAAGATACTTAAAGGCTTTATTCATATAGATTATTGTGGCCACGTGCCCTGAGTTGCTTGTTGATTGCTGCGCAGAGGGCTTTAATAATCTCACAGTGCTTAGTGACATAAATTTTGAAGTTACGAGAGACTCTAGGGCAAATAAACTGTTTCTGGATAACTCTGGTAATAGAAGGTTAAAAACCCTCTTAAACCAGAATAATTATATATTCTTGCTACCAAAATATGTATTGGTAATTCATTACCTTCTTCATGGTAAAGTTTCAGTCTCTTTGCGGGTTCTTAAAATAGTGGTTTAATCACCTACCTGATGGGCATCTCCCATTTTATCTCATCGGTCTTCAAAAGTGAAAATAAATTCACAGTAATAAATAATAATAAAAAACATACACTCGTTACCTACCTCCAATTTGTGTTGGGCTGATGCCATTATATCTCTAATTATATAGTCTAATTTTAATACAGAGTTTAATTCGTTTCAATATTTTCTTCTAGTCATGCTAGTTCTGGGTAACGCACTCACTAAACTTGTAAAAGAATACCTTTCTAAAACAAAATTTTTAAAACATATATTGTCCTTACTGATAGTAATGATACAATTATAACTATTCGAAAGAATATTTAACCAATATTTTATTTCATTTGGAAATCACCTAGAAGTCAATGTGTTGTTTAATTTTGATTTAGTAAAATTGTTACATGATATGTAAACAAAATTGCTATATTACCTTTAATATTACTTAATATGAAGTAATATTTAGTAATGCAGTTTTGAATTGTCAGTAGTCATTTGCGCCTGCATTATAATCATTTTCATATGTGAAATTCAGATCTCTAATTCTTTGTCATGTTCAATAGAAGGAGTATTATTAAAAGAATTAGAGTTTTCAACTGGGGAGCAAAGAAAATTAGATACAAAATCAACGTCACTCAACGATCCATTCTTTCCCAGAGTAGAGTCTGAAAAACAACAAAACAACAAGCCTTCACAACGCCAAATCATACAAACTATTATTTTGGAATGTTCCATGAACTTAATAAGAAGCTCCCCCTTAGATGGCTAGCAAACAGGAAGTAGGAAAGATTTCCCCTCTAGACCGTTATAGGCTTCTCTGTTCTTCATAGGTATGTACGAGTGTGAATATTTTCGTCATCGGGATAGCAAGGCAAACCTAGCCATACTTTAACACTTATATTGAAAGTCGATTACTAGAGCTAAAAGAATTTGCTTTTTTAAGAAAGCTGATTTTCGAGAGGTACATAAAATATGAATTTTATAAGTTGAAGTAAAATACCGACTAAAAATACGGTAGCACCGTAAGTGGATTTAAACTGCTACAAGTAAACCACTTTTAATCGATTTATAGGCTTATCAGATATGAGTATGTACCTCGTACTTTCTTAGTCGAGACAATGATGTAAACTCTGCTATGGCATTGAAAATATCTTAGACCGGCACTATATGACAAAATGCTAGAAGAAATTGCTTTCTGACCACACTAGGTTTCCTGTATGTGTATTTGTATTTTAGTGATTAGAGAAACAAATCATACTCTGATTTGGCGCCGTTAATGTAATTAAATCGAAACACAAGCGCGCACCTACACGTGCGAATCTTTATGCACATGATGCATGTCTACTTACAATCAAAACATGTTATAAAACAACATCATATTACATCATAGGCCCTTTTACTAATTACTACGTGAACTTCAATTTTAAAAATTGTATGTGAGCCACTGGTACTTGGTATTGAATTAATTTTGCGTTCACATTTCTGGGTATTGAGCATGACATAATCTATAGTTTATTTTATTATACCAATATTTTTTAATCAAGTTGGTGCTGATAGATCATAGAAACATCTAATTATATAAATTAATTCCATCGACAATCGCTATTACTTGTTCACAAGAACATGTAACTAATAAATATCTGTGGTAATATACAGGGTGGAGCGCGGTAATTTGCTGATTTGGAAATGGAATAAAAAAATTATGAACCTTAGAAAAAATTATTTTTTATTTTAATTAGGTATATAGAACAGTAAGGGAATTTTTAAATTCATGGTTTTAAATAATGTATCTGGTAAATGTCGACCTTCGGCATCCACACACTGCTGCATACGTTTTCTGAAGTTTTCATTAACTCTAACAAGCATGTCGATTGGTATTCTGCCAATTTCAGCCTCAATATTGTTCCTTAGGTCTTCCAAGGTGTTGGGACCTTCGACTTCAGGTAACCCCAAAGGAAAAACTCGCATGGGGCTAAGTCTGGTGAGCGTGCTGGCCAGTTCACATCACCCCTCAAAGAGATAAGCCGTCCAGGAAACATTTGCCTCTAACAATTCATGGTAACCCTCGCTGTGTGTGCAGTGGCACCATGCTGTTGGAACCATGTATCCTCTAATTGCATTGCCTGAAGAGCCGGCTGAAAAAATCCTGTATCATAGTCAAGTACCGTTCGGAGTTCACAGTTATGGCACGACGGTTATCCTGAAAAAAGTAAGGGCCAATGGTGCCTACTCGTGACATGGCGCACCACACAGTGACGCGGTCCGAATGCAGAGGTCTCTGGTGGACTTCTCTGGGGTTTGTTTCACTCCAGTAGCGCATGTGTTGCTTGTTGACACACCCACTTGGGTGAAAATGTGCCTCATCAGAAAAGAAAACAATTGCGTCACGCGGTATAGTTGCAAGCATGTCTTCACAAGAAGTACGCCGTGTCAAATAGTCCCGTGCTGACAATTGATGGGCCACGCACATTTTATGCGGGTTAAATCTCAGTTCATCATGAAGAATCCGGTGGAGAGAACGTCTTGAAATGCCAAGAGCAAGTGATTGCTTCCGAGCAGAGCGTTTTGGAGATTGCAGTACTGCTGCTCTAACTCTATCGATGTTTTCCGGTGTAATCCTTCTCTGAAGTCCCCTTCATACACATGACACATTCCCTGCTGTTCTGAATGCAGTTACCCAATTTACAACTGATTGCCGACCATGAACACGTCCGCGTGGGGGAACAGCAAATCGTAAACGAAAAGCACGCCGCACTGCAATGATCGAGTGGGCATTTGAAAAATACGCTTCAACACAAAACGACCTCTCCTCTCATGTCCACTGCATGATGGCAACTGGAACGCGGAGGAATACGAATCTCCCGTCAGCCACTATAAGCCACGCTTGCTCTCCCTTCTCTTCGACCAACAGTGCCGCCACAGCCTGCAGTGCAAAAAAAGCAAATTACCACACTCCACCCTGTACTACATTAGAAAATATTGCGTAATCATAATTTGAAAATATCACTTTATTAGCAATTCATTCAATAGTATTAGATATAGTTTTGTACTCATATAAAACAGAGCAATTTGTCGACAGCAAGATATATACTTTATTTTCATGTCGTAATAAAAATAATTGTTTTTTTTAATATAATAACTATTTCTTTTATTCGTGTGTAATTACTTGCCGGCTCCGAAGCTTATGAAATATTTAGGTTATGTTTGTCAATTTCAACTTTATTAGTATCTCTTTATATTAATTATGATGTTTTGCGCGAGCTTTGCTCTAAGTTTTCTGTTTTATTTTTATAGCACACGAAGTAGTGTATCGTTTATCACAAGTGTATTAAAATAGTTTAGTATACAAATCACATCCATATTTTAGTAAACAACTGCAGTTTGCTTAACATACTATGCTGATTAAACTAATATTTTCTTTTCTATGTATTACTAAACTATTCAGGATAAAACAAAGTTTAAGGGTTAATATTGTGTAACTCTAACAAATCCATATTCCACTACTATTAAAGTTGTATTAGCTGATCTTTAGGGAAGCTTTTTACTCGAGGCGCTGAAAATATTTAAATTCGGTCTATCTGTCTGTCTGTTGACACTATATCTCATAAAAAAATTTACCAAATGACTTTATTACTTTGTTACAGGCTACACTGAGTTTGATGATCGTGCATGCCACCTTGTAAGTTCTAGCCTAGCGTAAGCGAATAATTTTGTATTAGTCTTATGAGTAACCATGGTGAAATGAGAATATAGCTTAGTAACTAAATTTATAATCAAACTGAGTACCATCATAAAATATTTTAACGTGTTGCTGTTTTTTGTTATATTGTACAAAGGTATAGAATAGAAAGTTATCTCTGTTATCTCTGTCAGTGGTAAAAGACAGAGATAACATTTCAGAGTACTATTTATACCCTCCCTAACCCAATTGAACTTTTATTATTGTAACCATGCTGTGAAATCTAAATTAATGAAAAAATGTGAATTTATATACGGCGATGTGTCTTGACAGCAAATTCACAGAGTGTCACCTTTGCATGAAACTTCATTACTACTTATACAAGAATGTGTCCTATGATTGTGCGCCTTCAACCATGGAACGTGGCTAACAGTAATTGTAAAATACCACTCAGTAGGCTGATACAATTACTCTATTGACTGCCTGGAGAATATAAAAATTTCCATTTTTTATTATTGCCTACCTGTCTTTATGGTCGCAGGACAACTTGCGAAAGACATAAAACTGTAGATTTTGCAAGCAACCTCAGTGAAACATGTTATCTGGCACCTGATGTAGCGTACTCTACTTTTTAATTTTTGACTAATAAATAGTCTGCATAGCTAGAATAATTTATTTCAAAATCATTTGTTATCAATAGCTAAAGTTGCTATTATCACTCTAAAACCTAATTATTTTGATCAATTATTAGTCCCAGTATAACAAATTATAAGTGGTTCGTACTATACCATGATCGTTTTAATTTCTCGTTTATTTAATATTATTTAGCTATATTTTTCACTGCGATTCGTATTGTAGTAAATGTCCGTAGTTACATGGTTATTTATCAACTAACTCAATCTCTGAATCTCAGTAAATATGTCAATATATAATTATTTTATATTATTTTGGATTGTATTCATAATATTTTAATTCACGAAATTGGTTTTCTGTACATAACTGTCTAGGATAAACAAACAAGGATTAATCATTCATTAATAACTGTAAAAATGTTGTGTGTGTGTAAGGTAACTTAAATTTAAAGGAAATCGTTTATTATTCATATGTGTGTTATATCAAAATACTATAATAATTGAAATTGTGGAGTTTAAAATAGTTTTTTCTTATACATAAATTTTGTATCTTGTACTTGTGGCAGTCTGCTTTATTATTTACACGAATCTCAATGAAGTGAGACACCTTCAATTGTATATACGTAGCTTTCATAAGATGTAATAAAATATACATTGTTCACAAAGATGCACAAATAATCCTTTTTGTACCATGCATTCATATATATAATATGAAATAATTCATTTTTTATATTATCGTAAATTGAGAGCTGTTACAGTAAATTAGAAATAACTTTAGTTATATCAACTTTGGCGAATGTACATATCATTAACTCTCATTTGTATCAGTATAATATGAATACATTATATACTTAGTAAGATGAAATATTAGAGGAATAATAGCAGAGTGGTAGTGAGGGAATATTTGCATTTCTTTAACAAAACTCATGTTGTGTTCACGAGTGCGTACGTGAGGAACGTATGGGTATGTATGTTATGTGCGGGTTATGGAGGTATCTATATCATACTGTATAATGTATGCGTGAGTCGTATCAGCATAAATGCATGTGTATGGAGTTGTATATGTGTGTAAGTGTATGAATGCATGGACATGTGTTTCTGTGTATGAATGAATACAGGTGGGATTGTGTATGTACGTGCATTTATGTGTGTACATGTAACACACCGTGGTTTGTTGATATGTTGTGTGATGTTTGTGCATGGTATACATGTGCGTGTGTGTACGGTGTATATATAAGAATGTGAGTGTGTGTATCTGGTAACTGTAAACATAACAATACGATAATAGTTTAAGAGCATAGCTAATATAAGACTGTAGGTGTTGTACTGTGTACAGCCAGGCGTAAGGTGTGGGGGGTGGAGTAATGTGATTGATAATGGGTGACCTTGCAGAAGTGGATAATTTAAGATATGTTGCATGTTTCGACTGTAAGGATGTATGTGAAGTTGATAGAATATTTAATCATTCAAGCACAAATATACGTTTCATTCATATACATATCACGAGCTATAGCAAACAATTTGACGAACTAGTGGTTGTACTAAATAGCATTAAAATAATTTTGACTTTATAATTCTCACAGAAACTTGGTGTGAAGAGGGAGAATATGAGATGTTTAAAATTAAAGGATTTGATATTTTTGCAATAGTTTAAGGAGAAATCAGAATGATGGAGTTATCTGCTATGTAAATAAGTTATTTAGTAGTATAGTGAGTGAGTGAAGTAAAGTTTCATGGTGCTACGTGTCTTGAGGTGAATGTAGAAACCGGCAGTGAGCGGTTCACAGTCCTGGCTCTTTATCGTAGTCCATCAAACGACGGTGACCTTGAACTGTTTATCAGTGACAGAGAGATACTGAGACAGTCGAGTCAGGGACCGCACTTACTGGATTGTGGGGAACATCAACTGTTGTATATTGGATAGTGCGAGATCGGCGGCGGCTTGAGCGATATCTGGACGTACTGTACGCTGCAGGGTTTGTGGCTTGTGTAGACAGACCTACTCGCGTCACAGCACATACAGCTCTCTGCATCGATCATATTTTTTTAGACGCTCATAATACTGAGAATATTATTTCAGTTGTCATAAAAACTGCAATAACAGATCATTTTTTGATCGCAACTGAATGGAGTAGATTAAATAAAAAATCTGTTAGCAGATCGAGTAAAAGTGTAGTCGTAATGAATAAATCCGAAGTAAGAAATCAAATAGCTAGCTAGATGCAACTGGAATGAAATACATAATTTACAGATGTAAATAATAGCGCCGAAATTTTGGTCAAAAAAATTAACGATAGTATGAAAGTCTCCTAAATCATGTAGTTTTTCGGTATAAGGAGTTGAAGTTGAAACCTTGGATAAGTCGAGGACTAATTACATCAATCCGTAAAAGAGATAAACTGAGCAAACGAGTTAAACGTCAGCCTTTCAACCGTGAATTGTTAAATTATTTCAAAAACTATCGTAATATTTTAAGTAACCTATTAAAAACAACTAAAGAAAATTATTACAAAACTAAAATTAATCAATCAATCGGAAATTCTAAAAAACTGTGGCAGCATATCGTACATTAGTAGGAAAAACTAAAACAAATTCACGGTTCCCAGTGGAATATTTCGTTCCTTCGATTACAAATATCAAAGATGATGATAACACAAATTATCTAGCGAATTTACTAAATAATTATTTTGGTAATGTGGGAGAAGAGTTGGCTGGCACGGTTCCTGTAGTTGATTGCCCGGTTGATATTGAACATATCAGGTTTCGGACGGAGTTTAGGTTGACTCCAGTTACCGAACAGCAGATGGAAGAGTGTATGGTCGAGTTAAAAGGAGGCTCAGCTCCAGGAATGGATGGTATTACTACTGATATTATTAAAGATAACTTTACCTATCTAAACAAACCAATCTTGCACCTAATAAATACTAGTCTCATAGATGTTATTTTTGCAGACATATTTAAAATCGCCTAGGTGATGCCTATATTCAAGGGAGATGAGAAGGGAGAGCGTTCGAACTATCGCCCAATATCTCTCTTAAGCGTTATATCTAAGTTATTAGAGAATATTGTTAGAAAACAATATAATTTTTTTAAATCAGTTTGGTTTTAGAAAAGATGTTACGGTGGAAGACGCAATTTTTAATTTAACAAGACACATCCCTAACAATAGTTATAGCTAAAGGCAAGCTCTCTTTATTGGTGTTCATCGACTTGGCAAAAGCTTTTGACTCCTTAGATAGACACATTTTGGTTAAAAAATTAGAATTAATTGGTGTAAGAGACAACGCGCTGAAGTGGTTTAAAAGTTATTTATGTAATAGGCGGAAAATTCTTGAAATTAACTGTATAAAAAGCGAATCCAAGCAAATAAATTTTGGGGTTATCCAGGGAAGTACACTTGGACCTTTACTTTTCTTAATCTATACAAATGATATAGGAAAGATCATTCTTAATAACGGTACGTTATACTTTTACGCATATGACACAGTAGCGTTATTTGATGGTCATATGTGGGAGGAAGTCTATAGGAATGCTGAACGAGGACTTCACACCATTAAACAGTGTTTTGACAGTAATCGAATGACTGTAAATATATACAAAACGAAGCACATGGCTGTGTCCCTGCGAGCAACCCACGACCCAGATAACACTGCCCAGATGCACAATGGGCAGTGCGGTGGCCGCCAGATATCCTGTCAATGTCATAGTATCGAACATGTTAGTACTTTCAAATATCTAGGAGTAATGTTTGATAATAGACTCGCTTGGGTAGCCCATGTTAGCTATATCAATAGCAAACTACGGAAATGCATTTATATGTTCGTTACATTATCACGTGTGCTAAATTTCCGCCATATCAAAATTGTTTATTACGCATATGTTCAATCGATCCTTCAGTATGGAATTTTTGCGTGGGGAGGGGCTTTTAATACAGTAATAAAACCATTACAAATTACACAAAAGTCTATTATGAAAGCTGGTCTCGAAAAACCAAGGAGGTTCCCATCAGAAAATTTATTTCGTTTATTTATGATTCTTGATATTAGACAACTATTCCTAAAAGGTTTCATTTTGTACGGTTTCAAACATACATTTTCATTTTTAGAGAAAGTGGAACATGCATACAACACGACATAGGTTAAATATTGGTATCGCCACAGAACGTTACACCAAGTATATAAATAAAACAAATTCTCTCTACGTTCTACACACAATCTATAAAAATTTACCATTGGAACTGAGAGAAAATTGGAACATTAAAGTCGAAGCGTACAAAAAGAAGTTAATGAACTGGTTAATTACATTGGGAAGGAGTGGTGCAAACACTATACTCACTTCTATGTACTCTGAGTGATCTGTTCATGCCGAGTGATAATTATTGCGATGATATTTTATATATAGTTTGTGAATACCGTAGTGACGGACATGTGCGAGCATTCTTAATTAATGCATTGAGTTTTTGTCTGTATGTGTTGCGGATGTATGCGCGAGAGCGCTAAGGCGTGCGTGCGGGCGTGTGTGTGTGTGCGTGCGTGCGCGCGCATGTGTGGTATTGGGTGTGTGTGTGTGAGTGTGCGTGAGTGTATTTTTTATCTTTGCATGCGTGCGTGTGTGTTTTTTTTCTTGAGAAGGAATGCATTAATTTCGATAATGGTAGGTTCCAGAAATCGACAACAATAAAATGATTAGTTTCTGTTTATCTTTTTATTCTTTCCTTTTTTATAATGTTTTTTATAATAGCTCTTAAAATAATGTTTCTTGCGCACTCTTTAAGCTCATCCCGTATGTTGTCTTACATCATATAGCCATAAAACTTCATATACTTGAATGTTTTGCATCTTTGTCATGTCGTTCCATTATCATAACTTATTAAATTATTACTTTTTACACTGCTTGAATTTAGTTAATATGCACCCAAACAGAGTATGTTTACTATCAGTTATTTTTAGTTATCTTTAAATCATACAATTTTAATTTTTGTTCTATTGTGATAGCAAACTCGAGTGATATGAGAAGATGGACTCCGTTCTCACACCCAGGCTTTTGCCCATGTGGGTACCTTCTCGTGTATATTATTATCACTATATTTGTATTATATATAAATGAGATAAATAAATGAAAATTAATTAATTGTTGATTTTCGCTAAATATCGTAAAGTCAACAACTTTAAATACATTCAATAAGTCCTTCTTGAACTGATAACATTTAAGTTTGTATTTACAATATAAACACATAGCTAATTAAATTGAGGTCAACTATCAATATTTCTGTAATTAAAATTAACTGCAAAATCAACTAAAATGAGGAGCGTGCTGGCCGGGGTTATGGGTTACTCTGATAAGTACGCCAACGCCTTGTTTTTCTTGCCTAAATTGAGATAAAATGTGATGTTTTTGCATTTCTTATCTCTCTTTCTCCTTTAACTCTCTTTCTGTTACGGTATTACTATTATTTGATAGGATTAGCACTAGATATTTAAATTAAACGAGGTCATGCTGTGCTTATTTATACCACAAATATTTTGTGTAAAATCCTGATATGATTAACCAAACCTGACTTTTCATTTAAAATTCATAAAATTTATATATGATTTGAATTTAAATTAAGGTAGAATTTTTATATTCTAGTATATGAGAAAAACCACACCAATTACAGTACTAACAAATGCCTTTCAAATCCTTACTACGATTCCGAACAAAACAGTTTTTCCCTCCGCTGGCCACGCATACGAGTATTTAATCTCCATGTCTTAAAGTTTTTTTATATATATATTTTTTATATATATGCGAAATATAATATTTGGATTATATGAATTGAATTATATTCTAAAATTAACTCAGGGTTAATGAGCTTTATTTGCAAAATCTGGTGGCATAGGCTTGGGCTTACATTCTATATTAGGAACAGTACACATTTATGCCTAATACTAACTGGGCACCTCTGCCTAAACAGATATTTTGTTATATTATTCACTTTTTTATTAATCTATGTAGGCATTGTGTCAATTTTATATTTATATTATAATGTTTCAAATTTGAACTGTAATTATTACGATGTATCGTGTTCATTTTTTAATATGAATTCATCCCAATATCTTATACTGTCCAAGATCTTTTAACTTCAAATTCAAGTATTCTAATAGTCTTTAATATTTTCGTAAACTTTGAAGCATAACTAATAATCCAGAACATGGAGACAATTTTAATTATTTCATCACATAGTCTGGTTTTTTAAGTGATAGTAGTTTTCTTAAAAAAAGAAATCAATCTGAAGCCGCAATATTGTAAGTAACTGTCAAAATAAAAAGGTATCAAAAAGTTTAAAATGAGAAATTACATATACCTCGAAAATTATATTTAAGCCAACTTACAGACTCGTAAGTATTTGTTAAATCTGCATCAGCTAGGTATATACAGACCCTCGAACTTTCAGTTTCTTTTCCTAATTGTTCCTAAATGTACATAGTATCCGTGTCTAACGGTCGGGTGTAAGTGTTTAAAGTTTTATATATGTAATCTGTACGGAATAAGCATATATACCCCCATGAACTTTTAATTTCCTTTCTTACTTTTTTATAACGATATATATATATATATATATATATATATATATATATATATATATATATATATATATATATATATATATATATATATATATATATATATATATATATATCAAAATATATCCTCCTTACGGTCGGTTTTAAGTTTATTTATGCTTAGGAAGTATCTAATCAGCATCATCTAACCATATAAACATTTGAAGACCATTTACATAGCAAAAATTTACGTTCATTATATAGTTGTATAAATATGATGAATATTAAGTGCATAAGGGCTGGAAGTATTCAATCCCCATCAGCTACTAATATACAGAACCGTGTTGTTGCAACTTTGGGCTTCATTATCTAGTTGTCTGATAACGATATCAATACTAATACTGCCTAATGGTAGGTTTTAAGTGTATATATATACCAAGGAAGTGTTTGATGTGAGAACATCATTTGATGAGAACACTTACGACAACCTCATTTCTCAACGTCAACCAAAATTATTTTGCATCTTAATCGGAAAGTTTCATATATCGAATTCAGTGTTTTGTGCTTATCAATACATATTAGATCTCAGCTCCTAGAATACATGTGATGCTTGAGATTTATTTATTTATTATAGGCTTTACATAGGTTTATAATTTTCAGCAGAGCTAAAGATAAACATATGAATTGTCAATGTTAAATTAAACTAATAAATAAAACTAAACTAATCAAGAAACAGTTACATATCTGCAAAGCTTAGTCTAAAAATTCAATAATAGGAACTAGTAAACAACTGTTATTCATTTAAGTATTCATCAACTAAATAGTATGCCCGGTTAATGAGGTAGGGTTTTAGGGAAATTGTAAATGCATTATTATGAAATATGAATTTATTTTTTACTTATTCTCATGCCCTTAGTCACTCACTTGCTCCATATAACAGCCCACGTCTACAACAGTATAACAGTTCACGTCTGTGCTTCTTTTCAGACTACACCAATCCAACGCCAAGTTGACTGGAACACCTTATAGCATTAAAACGTTACTGTTATTTTAAATACAGAACACGTGACAAAGGGGCAACGAAAAGAGAGGCGTGATTATTCTAGCTACAAGCAGCCAACGCTATCTATTAGAAATGAGATCTGTGCTTACTGTAACGAGTGGTTGACACACCTTCGATTTGTAACATTCAGTCTGCCACCTTCCATAATTATTCTTTAAGAAATAAGGTTTTGTTAAGCACAGCTTCTTTTGTGTCTAGGCAAAGTCGAGATACCTGTAGGTGGCTACTTTGTGAAAACATTTTCAATAGCATTGACGGAGGAGCTCTTGTCTTGGGAAAACAAGAAGTTGAAGGAAAAAACTCAGAATATTTAGTATCAATAATATAATTTTTTAAGGATTTAAATACTATTGTGATTATTATTTTGATGTGGCATTTAATCTTGTGAACACTATTAAGGTTTTATTGTTTCTGTAAACTGCTTTTGAGTGATATGCTCTTTATGTAACCTAATGAGAGCTATAAGTAGTATTTGATGTTTTTTTGTTAGGGACACTTCCTTGTAACAGAAACTACACTAATAAATCCATAACTAAGAATAGATTTTGACCTAAACACAATATTTCTAATTATTTTGCAATTCAAACTGTTCAATAAATTCTTTAACTGTTAATTACTCTTCATTGGTTACAGTCCTGAAAATATTTTTAAATAAATTATATTATTCATGTTCAGGTATTTTTAAGCGAACCAAATGAAGTAATACAAGTGGATTAACACTCAAAATAAAAAAGAAACCTGTCTATCAAGACAATTTATATAAAATTCTAACAGATACGTTGTTCCTGGGATGATCGTAATAATTGTCGAGATAAGGCTCCTCTCAGTTTGGACGGCAAGGTCTAGTTGAGTGAGGATATTGATGTATTTTGCTATGAAAATGCACACAAATTCTTCTTATGATTTCATATCATAGTCAATAATAACAGGCCACTTTACTTTTAGCTTATCTTCAATCAAATGACAAGCCTAATCACTCTATAACCTTATGTCTTGTATATGTTTGGTACTATAACTTATCTTTTGACGTAAAATCTTTTATAAAAAAGAAAATTTGTAGTGTTATATTTATATGTAATCATTGTAAAAGAAAGAAAAAACTTGTTATTTAATAACTGACAACAATTTTGGTTTGTAAAATTATTTGAGTTTTCTTAAGATTTTTCCTTTTGCGTTTTAAGGAGTACTAAAATCCGTCGTCAAATTCAATATAAAAAGTACTGTTGCCAGCCAATGCACGCTTACTAGATAATATAATTGCAAATCTAATGTTAAAAGTGAGATACTAAACATATCAAAGATGGACTCTTGAGCTTTGGGTTATCATGGTATGGAGAAAGCTACGTGATTAATCAAAGGCGAAAATAAAGTTGACTTTTTATTCACTCTTTGTCAGAAACCCGAGGAAATCAGAAGGTAACTGCAACAGTCTTTACAAAATGGTCAAAAGTTTATTTTTCTAAGTTTAAATAAGAAGTTACTAGGGGTCCAGTCCAGCTTCGCACGTTCTTTAAAT
The DNA here is from genome assembly GCF_021130785.1 of Homalodisca vitripennis. Classification (NCBI taxonomy): domain Eukaryota; kingdom Metazoa; phylum Arthropoda; class Insecta; order Hemiptera; family Cicadellidae; genus Homalodisca; species Homalodisca vitripennis. The sequence goes on along the minus strand of NC_060208.1, from coordinate 124,594,008 downwards.
TTTTGTTATATTTATATATTTTAACAGAAACAGTCGTTAATTTTGATGTAAAACAATTAATTTGTCGAAAAATAAATTTTTATTCTTTTGCAATGTTACAACAATAAAATAACAATAACTGTAAAATTTTGGGATTAGGATATAAATTAAGGTAGTAATTCTACTAATCAGTTTTATGTAACCTTAGTTAAATTTCAGTAATTCTTGAATTTCATTACTATACTTTCTAATTTAGTGTGAGAATTAAGTGTGTGTACATGGGTATGTTATTGATATAAATAGCTTAGGAAATGCTAATAAAAATATAAACTTTAAAAAATAAACTGGTTATTGTGAAATATTCTTTAGAAATAGATATATGTCACTAATAATTGTTTTTCTTCTTTTTTGAAATATACAATTCCTTAGTACATTATTTCTTATGTCATGAGATTTAGTCAGTACTAAAAAAGATTACTAAATTTTTTAGTTAAATTTTACCTAAATTTTTCAATTTAAATTTTCGCAAAAAAATTTTAGATTGCTGTATATGATTAAAATATTATGTATCTTACAAAAGAACCTTCCCTAATTCATAACGAGACAGACAGTGAAAACCGCATCAAAATTAATTGATTGTTTAGACAATATTGACAAACACCTAAAAGCGACTTTAGTTTTTATTATGCATTGTATAAATAGCTTCGGAAACGCTAATAAATGTTTTTAACTTCATAAAGAGCAAATGTGTTGGGCTATTATTTGGACGATATATACCACCGAGGAATTTATTGTTGGCCTTTTTGAAATTTACAATTTCGTAATACATTATTTTTTTGTAAGTTCGTAATTTTTAGTCAGCAATTACAATGAAAACGCTCAAATATATGAGTGTTTACGTTGTACATATTAATCTCTACATTATATAATTAATTTATTGATTTATGGTATCAAGAAAACTGCATTAGTTCATGACGAAGCCTACAGTGAAACACGTATTAAAATTCGATGGAGTAGTTTAGAAAATATCGATGAACAAACCAAAAAAACCTACTTTAACTTAAGATATTAGGTATTGATTAAAATAAATTATTATTGAATATGGTCTTCAACTTTTGACAATATAAACATTCAAAATCCACTTTTGTTTATTTTATTGTAACTATTCATTTTTATGGTATTATTTCAGTTTATTTGTTAAGAATGTCGCTAGTTGCTTGTAACTCCCAACAATAATGATACAGTTCATGGCAATCGATTTTAGTAGTTTTGTTCTAGGTTAAATTGAATTAACACATGCTTCCTGTGTCTAAAGTCATTTTCTGTTTGTAGGAATAGAACGACATTCCTTCCACTTGGGCACGGACGAATCGTCATCGTCTTCAAAATGCAACCAGTCCTACTAATAGTGTTTTCTGGGATTGTGGCTACTGTTACAGCAACTATAGATCCCTACCACAGTAAAGTTATATTATATCTTGTGTAGTAATATTCTACTTTTTTAAATCACAGCGTTGGTAAAGATGTCCATTGTAGAAATATTAGTGTTTGCTGGGGTGTTAGCTACTCACTCAGTAACTGAGAACACATAATACAGTAAATTTTATATTATAAACTGGCTACTATTGCAGCAACTGAGGATCCCATTAAATAAAGTTTATGTTATATTGGATGTATTCATATTTAACTTTTCTTCCGAAATTTTATTCGCAGAAAACCATATCTTAACAACTCAATGCGTTTCGTTACAACATGTCAAAATTCGTTTAAAGGAGTCGTACAAAAGTGTTATCTGGAACCCTAAAGTAGAATAAAAAACTTCCAACAGCAAATCTTACTTGTCTTATTATGATTGGGAAACTTAAAATTTCCCCACTTAATGCTTTTACTACTAAAGGATAGAATTAAAATTACCTTCAAAATTGACGTAACTCGGCCCATCACCATGAAAGAGTATACGTTCCATCACTGTAAGCTAAGATATGCTCATTAGAGATAAACTGTATTTTTTAAATCTCATTCAGTATCGCTGTTCCTACAAAGACTCCAACAGGAGTATATTTTGGACCCTGATGTAGACTAGGAAACTCCTTGGCAATTCTGAGTTAGCTTATAGTGATCCTTAATCCTAGTCCCTGCAATCAGTAATACTTCATTCATCCGCATGGAATTCTACATTGCCTGCAATGTACATGTTACTTTATCCATTACTATGTTCGCTACCATCTGAGATGTAAGGTGTCCATTGGATGAAAACTGCATATCGCCTAATCTGCCACGTTGCTCCATGTTTTAAAATAATACTTTATGACCGTTTTCTGGAAGCCTAATGCAGACAAGGATACATCCCACAGTAACTGTCAGGTAACCTACAGTGATTTGGAAAACTTCAAACACGGCAGACAATTATGTCGCGTTATTTTAACACGGTTTTAATACACTTACTCCAATAGAGACCTCATTGTCAAACCAAACACGAAAACTAGTGTTTCTTTGAAATTGTAAGGCAATTTGTAGTAATTTAATGAAAGGGAACCCGCGCAAATAGATTTTCTTACTTCTCATGTGTTTTATTACGTCCTAACCCATTCTCTGACTAGTTATTTGTCCGATACATAAAAACATATTGACATTCGAAGACACAATACATATAAAACTGCCAATTATTATTTGAATTTTTTATGTTTGCTATATAAAAAGTTCCGTTTTATCAACAAGATCGAACGCATGATCGAGGACACTCATTCATGTATGTGTATACGTACCAATAGGCTACATAATAAGATTACTTTCAAAAGCTCTTATTGGATGAATAGAATTAAGTAGATGGTATTTAAATTTACATGAACTAGACATAATAGTACATATTGAAAAAAGTTAATTACTTACTGATAACCTATTAACATTGGTCGTTTACGTGATTATTTTAGATGTACAACCAGGACTCCCCTACATGTTTACACAGACAGATACGCAAAAAGGGCCTTTTGAGACGTTCAACGGTGGTATCAGTGAACAAGAGAACAGTAAGTTATTAATTCTACAAAAATATAATATTCAAACACAGAGCAGTTTGTTTATTTTTGCAAATAATGTATAGAACTTATTAAAGTAAGCAAACTATTTGAGAACATCATTCAGTGAGTGTTTTATTCCTGTCGTTATTGGTGTGTAAGTTTGAGAATCGTTAATAAGTATGAAGTTTAAAATATAACATAAAATGTTTTACTTTCGGTAGTTTTAATTCTTGTTCTGTAGCTTTATAACGTATATGAGAAAGATTTTTTTATACGATATTTTATAAAATAACAATTATAATGAGGATTCCAAATTATATCTAAATGTAAAACGTTTCAAAGTGAGCCAACATAATGCTGGATTATACATACATATTATACAAAATAGTCAATATACAGCAATAGATTACCTGCGAATGATAAAATTGCACATATTTAGTTATATATTGTTACATTCAAAAACTTTCTTTAAATTTTGTTTAAAAATAAATTAATTCAAAATCAATATTGAATTTTTGTTGTAAGTATTGTGTGGAAATAAAACATTCAGAACCACTAAGCAAAAGTGATATATTGTAATAGCATATAACTTTTTTTAAATACTTTGGATGGTAGTTTTTTAGTTCTAATTTTCTTTGTAATTAGATAGGCTGACAGTGGCTGCATAATTGTTTGCTTTTTGTATGTTTCCCTTTCTATCACTGTCATCTTTGCATATGCATGTTATATTCTACATGTAAACGGTTAATGAATACCTACGTATGAAAGGAATAAATAACAGTAAACAGTATTTTTAAAGTTACATAACATGTAAACCTATTCTAAGTTTTTATCTTGCCCAATATGTATGAAAAAATACTATTAAATCCTTTTATGACGTTTAGACATTTAATCGCAAATAATTTAGTTGTTATTAAATTATTTGATGTTTTATAAACAACTGCTATATTATATAATATGTTTATACTATAAAGTGTGTTTATGTGTGTGTGTGTGTGTGTGTGTGTGTGTGTGTGTGTGTGTGTGTGTGTGTGTGTGTTGTGTGTGTGTGTGTGAATGTGTGCGGATTAAGTAGCAGTATACACGGCTTGTTATCGGCTTAACAATTCAGTTTTATTCACGTTGTAGCTATGAGGCTCTAATTATTATGACTGTACTCTAGCGCTCGGTGGTATCGCGTGGTTATCTTACGAACTAAGCTGCCCACTAACTCCCACCTCTTTTCCATTCCTGCTTATCTAACAGTAATCTGGATTCAACGGATGTTCTGTTTTACCGGGCATGTCACCTCATAACTCGATACATCGAGCTCCTAAATACTAAATATTTTGCGCTCTTGTTATTGAACAGTCCAATCCATTTGATTATTATGAATGTAAAACAAACTAAATATGATTTAAACTAATATTATTTCTTGATTTACTAAATAGTTTGGGACACGTGTGAGGTTCAAGATGTTGAGAAGATAAAATATTTATATTTTTAATATAATTAATATGTAAATATACTTGACAAGAAGCACAGTATGTGGCATATCACTCAACACTGTTTTCCACTGAAAATGTTTGTAAAATATAAGATAAAAATGTTTTCAACCTGTTCATGAAATTGACAGGTTTAGGATTTTGGAAGCTATATAAAAAGTTACATCAAGAAGCTAGACATAAAAGTTTTAGTTTAGTACTATCTTCTTTCTTGAAAACCATGGTGGATTCATAATTATTATGTGGTTTTACCTTTTTTTAAAGATTCACCGGCCTTAGGTTGACGAGTCAGTATAAAGGTTATAATATTATGATAATAATATATATTGCTTTCATAGATGGTGCAGTAAATAATTTAAATGATTCTACCGGATTGTAATGGGGAAAGCATTTTTCTTATTATTACTCTTAAAAAATTTTAGAAAATTGTACAATCTTAGTCATTTTGTTAGCATCTTTTAAAATCTTTTCAAAACTATATTTTTATCGATACTATTGTGTGTTATCAATAGAGATCCGAATTGATATTTTTTATATAGTACGTAGTTCTAAACATTGATTCTTTACATTATTCGATATCTCTTAATGAAAATAATAATATCGTAAAACTGTGTCTTTTAAAATACTCTAATCATTTATAGACATTCTTTTCCTAAGGTCATTTTGATATCACGTATAGTTTTAAAATAGCGGCCGAAAAAATATTTAACAAGTATAAAACGTTACGGGAACAGTAGTGAACATGATAATTTTGTAATTCTTTATAGATTCAGATCTCGGTTGGTTAATGGATAGTATAATACATTAGTACTTAATTCGAATCAATCGTGCTTAAAACTACTTTCCGTTTTTACAAAGACATATACGTTATTGTAATGATATTTGTATTGTACCGTTTTACTGGCACATGAGGGATTAGCTTTGAAACTTAAATGTTTGTGAAGGTTCAAAAAAAGAAAAACGAAAATCTTCTGAAATAAATAAAGTTCAAACTAAAATAAAACTTTTTCTTGAAAATAATTACTGGGTTTAAAATTAAAATAAAAACTTCTTGAAAAACTTTTAAATTCAAACTTGTAATATATTTGTCACTCAAAAAAATGTACAAAGTTCTTACAGCTTGTCTTTTATTCAATTTTCCAAATTCAAAACTTTCACACTCTAATCTTATCTGGCAATTCTTCACATTAATTTATCTTCAAAATTTAATTTTATTTTGTTACTAATTTTCTTTACTTTACTTTACATATTATTTATTTTCAGTGTTAGAATTTTTTTATATTGCTGAAAGCATCCGCAGGTTCGATGACAATTAGCAAAAAAATAACTCTAAGCATTTTCAAAGACTACTCGTTACTACTACTTCCGATCAACTGAGACGGGAGGTACGGCACGTCTACCTCACCCCACCTCTCAATTTCGTTATCAAACACTGCCATCTGCGATGCGCGCCTCGCTGATAGCAGCCTCTTTTGTACTGAGATCGCTGAATACGGGGTTTTCAGAGATGGGCTCGGTTGTGTGCGATTTTGATTTCGATGTTTTTGGAGTCACAGAAACATGGCTGCAACCAGCAACTCCATCTGTTAACTATTCACTGCCCGGTTATCAGATGTTGCGCTGACAGAAACTCCAATGCAAATGATGCCGATAGGGAGGAAGGAGGCGGTGGTGTAGCTATCTACATAAAAGATGACATTCAATTTGAACAGCACTCCTTGGTGAATCAGCTTGACCCTGGCATAGAAGCGATTTGTGAAATTGAGGGGAGAGAGAATCGGGCTGTGTGTGGCTTATAGGCCGTCCATTGTTAGGCATACCTGTCTCGCTTCTTTGTTTCACTCTATGTTCGTGGACCTTGCGATCGAAGTGAGGGGTGTGATATGTTTAGGAGATATGAATGTTGATCTCTTGTCAAAAACAAGCAACGTATCTCGATATTACAGCCGACTCTTGAAAGAATCCAATACGTCACAGATTGTCAATGAGCCCACTAGAGTGACAACAACCTTAGCCACATTGTTAGACCACATCATTGTGGACAGGTCGGTTGAGGTCAAGAGGAACGGCGTCGTGGATGTCTCGAGTATTAAGGATCATAGGGGTGTAAGCATTACAGTTCACAAGTTAACCTATTGTATTGTTGGGGTTACAAAGAACAAAATAGAACACAAATTTATTAAATATAGAGATTTTAGCAGCTTTGACCGAGAAAAAGTTGTAAGCGAGATAGCGGCTTGTGACTGGGATGATATATTGAACGAACAAGACGTTGATATTATGGAGGCATGGATAACAAATAATATTAGGAAAGTATATGACAAAAATGCCCCTGTAGTATGTAAGAAAGTGTCCAAGAAAAAAGCCCCATGGCGAAACGATGACATCCGAAAGATGACGAAGGTTAAATATAATTGGAAGTACAGGCATATAGATGACTGGGAGAGGTACAAAGAAATAAGAAACCGACTGAATAATATGATCAGAATGGCAAAAAAGAGATTTTTTTCTGATAAGCTTTCCTCTTCAAAACATCCAAAGGAGTTCTGGACATGCCTTAAGAAAAATGATATTGTAGAAACAAGGGTTTTGCCTCGAACATTCCACCTGAACTTAAAGCATGAGATCAATAAATACTTTATAAACATGGTAGCTGGCCCGAAGATTGATAAAAGCGTATGGGATTTTTTTTGTAACCAATGGCCGAGAAGAAATCAGAGATAAATTTAAGTTTTATGCTGTCAATAAAAGAGACGTTATTTCGGCAATGAATGAAATAAAATCTAAAGCTGTGGACAGCGATGAAATTTCGATTGGCATGATCAAGTCAGTGAGCCCCTACGCAGTCAAAGCCATTACACACCTGGTAAACGTTTCCCTGGTTGGCAGCGTGTTTCCAAAGTCATGGAAAACAAGTATTGTTCGGCCAATACCGAAAGGGCAAGCTGCCAATCAAGTAGACCAGCTAAGGCCAATTTCAATACTCCCAGCCATGTCTAAGATACTGGAAAATATTGCCATTCGACAAATAGACAGTTTTTGAAAACATCGGATATTTTACCGAAGCTGCAATCGGCTTCAGGCGCAATCATAGTACATGCACAGCCCTGACAAATCTTTTCAGTGATATGATTGACGCTAAAGACATGGGTAAATAAAACTCCGTTGTTATGTTGGATTATTCTAAGGCCTTTGATTCAATGGACCATGAGATGCTTTCAGCGAAGATGAGCTATTATGGCTTTGAATTGAGCGTAGTCAATTGGATAAGGTCATACTTAGACTCCAGGCTGCAGGTGACGCGTTTAGGGAGTGAAACGTCAACCCCGCTTGTGAAGTATCGAGGCATTCCTCAAGGTAGTTGTCTAGGACCTATTCTGTTCAATATGTACACAGCCGATATGCCAAGCTGTGTGCAAAATTGCACAGTTCATTTGTGTGCTGACGACTCGCAGCTGGACTTGTCTTATGAGCCTTTGCAGTTGGTGTCAGCCATTGATATGATCAATGTCAACCTTGAAAAAATATTGGGGTGGTCAATGGCGATTGGGCTGAAACTAAACACAGGCAAGTGCACTGTGTTGCATACGGCGCCACACAACAGTTTGTAGTCCCTCAGTAAAAGAGGAGTGATGGTGAGGCTTGATGGCCAGAGTTTGGCTGTATTTGATAGGGCGAGGACTCTTGGCGTTGTGCTAGACAGCTGCCTCACGTTCTCTGACCATGTCACGCATGCCTGTCAACGAGCACTCGGTAGTAGATTGAGGGAACTCTACAGATTTAGAGATCTTCTGCCTGAGTCTGCGAAACTACGTATCATGAAGTCACTAGTCCTGTCCGTTTTCGCCTACTGTTTCCCAGCCTACGGGAATAGCATTTCTGGAGAGGACATGCATCGTATTCAAAAGTTGCAAAACTCTGCAATCCGTTTAATTTTAAATTTTCAACGATTTGAGCATGTCTCTCCTTACAGATATGCCGTTGGGATGATGTCGGTAAAGACCGTCTGCAGGGTCATGACGTGCTGCATGGTCCACAAGGCTCTTGTTAATCAGGAGCCTCAGTACCTTAGTGAGAAGCTCTCATTTCGGGATGAGGTCTTTCAGCGCAGAACCCGCCATGGGAATCTTCTTCACTTTCCCAAAGTTAGGCTGGAGTTGGGAAGAAGGAGCTTCTCTTATTTTGGCCCGAAATTGTATAACAACCTCCCACCAAACGTGAAACAATGTTCAATAGCTACATTTAAGAATAAGATGATGCAGAATGTGCTTAATGTATAGATTTTCTTTATTTATTTGTATTTCATTTTCATATATATGTTGTATGTGACGATAGTTGTTGTGAAAAGCTGTATGTAACTGAGAAACGCTTGATGAAAATAAAGACAACATTATTATTATTATTATTATTATTACTGTCCAGTCCTTATCATTCTAGGGCCTACTCCTTCCACCGGTAATCCAGTTACCCCAGAATTACAATTTAATACAATCGGTACAGTATTGTAAGGATCTTGAAAGTTATTCAATACGTTAACATACCAACTTTGATTGTTATTACTCTTACAACATTATGGTAATCAAACATAAAAACTACTAATGCATGTATAGTTGGAAATTTCTAGATGCGAAATCGTCCATTCTTCCGACTAAATGGACGATTGGTTAGTAAAAATTTAAACTACAAATGTATTATCTTGTTTTTTCCAGTATATTCCATCATGTCTTTCTAATAATGAAGAGTATCAGTAATGAAAATATTTTTGGCATTAAAGAAATAGATAGTTATCTATATGGTAAAGATTTTCTAAGTTGAAAAGTTTTTATGGATTATATGTTTAGTTTGACATATGGTACAAGGCGAATAATAATGATAAATGACACTAATTACTGTTTCTAGATGTACAGAGCGGTATATATTTAGTCAAGTTGGTAACAGAGCGAGTTACAATGTGTTAGCTGTGTATAAATAAACATAATGGTCCCCGAAAACTTCCATCCTTAATTTTTACTTTACTCATCTTTACAATCGAATCTTCTCTAAGGAGATATTTTTCAATTGATTTCATAAGGAAATCGTCATGTTAATATAGAGTACTAATTAGTTCTTGTCTTTCATGTGAAATATTTAGATTTATTTCTCAAACCTAATTGTTATATCAATTATATTATTGCTGTTTAGAATTGTAGGAAAAGTTCGATAAAACATTAAAACTAAATATGTGAAGTCATTGGTTTATAGGAATCTGAAAATTAATTCAGCAAGCAAAAGATTTCGTGATCAAAGTAAACAATTTTATGAACAATAAATATAACTAACGTAAGTGATGCACCCATATTATTTTATTCATGTATAATGTATTGAATTTACTATTAATTTTTTAAGCGGGTATTTGTATGGTTGGTAAACTAGTATGTATTATATCTACGAAAATATTCCTTTAAAACTATGTAGCTCACGGTGTATGTTAGTATCAATAATGAACAATGGTAGTACAAATATATACTTATAGTATACCTTATAAGCGTTTTAAAAACATAAATGATTAAAAACATGTAAATATTTATACACATAAGCTAATGAACTACCTATGTATAGAGTTCTTGGTTTTTTAGCCTCAAAATATTGGCGCGAATTGAGCGTGGATGTGTTACGAGAAAAGTTGCATACAACCCAAAAGAAAGGAGTAGCCAGAAACCTTATACTGTTCTTGGGAGACGGAATGTCTATTGCTACCCTCACAGCGGCAAGGATATATCTTGGGCAGCTCAAGAAAGAAGCGGGAGAGAAAACACGTTCTTAAGTTTCGAGAAGTTTCCTTACACTGGACTGGCCAAGGTAGTTGTTTAGTTGCATTGTACATTTTTACTTTTAATGAACAAAACATCTTGCATACAACAAACAACAGATAACAAATAAAAGAAATACAATATCATAGAATTAGACTTTTACTCAAGAGTTACATAAAAACAAATGTTACAAAATGTAAAGCAAAAATTAAATAACTATAAAATTATATGAGGATATTTTAATTTAGGATCCTTTCTCAATAATTATCTTATAAAATCAGTGGCTAGTATTTAAAGTTTTGTCAAAAATTAAGTATTTTTTTTTTAACTTTAATGAGAAAAATGAATGTATTAATGTAGTCTCCTAAGCGAAGAATACCGGTAACGTAAGTTATGAAGACTTGTAATTTTAGTGTTAAGAATCATGTACTCTACCAAGAAAAAAACTTAGAGTATGCGTACAATGTCCTTAGAAAATTCTCTGTATGAAGTTTAAATAATAAGCAAAGGACGAAAAAAAGGAAAATTTCGTAAAATATCTTAGAATTAAGCGTACATTAACCAACTAGAACTATAATTATGGATTTTTATTTTATTTACCCATAAATTATAAAAATATTGTACCTTAAAAACTAAAAATAATTGATAACAAGGGTTTTAAATAGCATCAAACAATCTATACTGAAACCTGAGGATGTAGATGCGATTTAAAATACTTAAAGAAAAGGAATGCATTAAATAATAGATAAAAAGGTAATACAAAATAACATATCGTTAAGTAACTATCATACCATATTTATCACTCTAATACAAAGCCATATCACATTTCTTTTCTAATTACCTACAACAGTGTAATCGTTAATTTTATTGTATAGGCGATCACAAATCAGGCACTGAGTGTAAGCTCGAACAAATTGGGTATCAACATATAAAACAGGTTTTATACATCGATATGCACAGTTCCTTTCCAACTGAAATTTATTAAATGTTCATTAAAATCATACAATAATAAAATTAAGCAATGTTACAGCTTTATTATTTGTAATACTGTACTAAATGTACATTGTGTTTAAAACGAAGTGTTGTTTATTAAACCTGTTTTGGGGGGCGTGTGGGGGGGGGGGGGGGGGAGGAAAAAAAAGGGAGGAGGGGGGGGGGGGGGTGGGGGGGGGGGGGGGGGGGGGGGGGGGGGGGGGGGGGGGGGGGGGGGTGGGGGGCACTAAATCTGGGTAAAAAAAATGTTTGTGAGAACAACAATGAACCAAACTTGGAATAACTTGCAACGTTGTAGTCCGACCACACAAACTTGTCGGTTCTGTAACGTTTGACAAGTTTCCGAGTTACTCAGTCGGAACATTTCCTCCTGGTGAGACGTTGCCTTTCTAAACTTTCCAACGGTAAGACGTATTTTTTTTATTTATAAATTTAAAAATGTGCAGTATTTGTTAATCAAAATGTTTCCGTAATTGATGTATAATATCATATACAATAATAAGATTATTGGTACATGTTAATTTTGTCCCACATATCTCATAGAAATATTGTAAATGTGCCGTTTGTTTAGTAAAATTATATTTATAGTACTTTTAACAAAACGTGCTTATTAATTGGAATAGTTATATACCATAGGTATATATTCTATTAAATAGTATATCCTTTTTAACATGTAATACATAGCATGAAATAAAAAACTGTTATGTCCCAATTTTAGTTCACTATTCGATAAAATATTATATTAACATAGATATAACATCAGTGGATGACAATATTTTTGTGTCTAATTATTAATTTAATTTTGTGTTTTCTATAACATAGATAAAACTGTAAGTAGTATATATAACGCTCTTGTATTTATATTGACTTTATAATTTATTAAAACGATAGAATAATATATTACCTTAATACAAAATATCTCTTTAAAGTTGAAAAAATGTGTTTTAATTTTGTATTTTAGTAATTATTTTGAAGAGTAATAATAGTTTTGTAAACTTCGATTTATAGTTTGTACGTATTAGATTTTAATCGTTAGTATGTTGTTTGGTCTAAAGATATTATAGTTATGAAACCGTTACATCGCCGCTCGCACACCCACAGCAAACATCAAGGGAAGCGCGCGCCCATGGCGGCGAACGGGATGCCGGATCAAAACTAACTAGGTAAAATAAGAACACCGTTGTCAGTATACTCAGGTTCATTCACTAAGACAAAACATAGGCCTATCCATTCAATAGAAATATATATGTATATATACTATAAATAAAAAAAAATAAAAAAAAATAAAAGTGCCTGCAGTAGTAGATACCTCAAACAATCCTTGTCAGGTGCACCTGCATACAAAAATTAGAAACTCCATAATTTGAAACAAGAAATGCCAATTTCACCCGGTATCCTTCGGCTAAGGGCGGGCTCCTAATGAAATCCAAGAAATAACTAAATATATCTAAAACTAACTTAAAATTAAATAACAAAATATAAACTATATAAATGGTAACAATAACAATAACAAATAAATAAAGAATATAAGCAGGGTATCACAGAAGACTAGAAGCAGGGTGTTGACTAGAAGAAATGTCCATCATGGTGGCCCTCCTTCAGCAGAGCGCAAAAGCGAAGGTTCTCTGCGACCACGCATGATGGAGAGATGACAGGAGGAAACAATTCATCTCTTGGACCTCATCAGTGAGGGGCCGTAAACTTAGCCGCACATGTCAGAAGGAGAACAGCTCAGCAAAACTAACAAAAACACTTAATTAAACAAAATTTTAAACTGGAGCTACTCCTAACTTGTACACCACGGCTCGGAGTTTTTGCCACTCTACCGGAAAGGCCAAACGCCTTCAAATGGTCAGTGGCCTCTGCAGCCAATAAACCACACACACATACACTATATAAAACACACATGAGCCGGGGAGATATAGGTATTGAACCGGCTCAGACTCCCCCCCCAAAAGGAGGAACTCCCCTCTGTTAATTTCTTCAAAATGAAGAACCAAACGAAATGCCTCTCCCCCCAATGGTTGAAGAATTATAAACCGGAAACCCTGAAGTCTGCAGAAGGTAAAACCAAGAAAATCCAGTTGGAGGCAAGAAATCCCTCCAAGAGTTGCGTGGGTACAAAGAAGAAAACAGGAACCTTGATCAGGAAGAAGGAGCAGAGGTGATCAGGCCTCTGGACCTAAAACCCTCCCGCACAGACTAAAGAGAAATCACGGATGACTCCGGCAAGGCTTCAGATGGGATATGTGCGCCTTCCTGAAAATCTTCCCGGACTGAGGATCTCCCAGTCGGGCAGTCACCGGAGTCAGAAACTTCAAGATGCGGTGGGGACCAGTCCACCTGTAGCAAAGTTTAGCAGCTCTTTTATCCACAGCCGAACTGACTGGGTGAGCCTTGCAGTAAACTAGATCCCCCACCTGGAAGGGATTGGCAATACGACCTCGGTTGTACTTCCTCCTTACTAACTCCCTAGCCCGAATGAGATTCCGCCTGGCTGCCTCCCAAGTGGCTTTCACATTGGGAGTACCAGGAGGTGGCAGAAGATCGCTAATTTTCCAAAGGTTCGCCAAAGGGTTGTTTGGCGGAAAGCCAAATAATAACTCGAAAGGTACCGCCTTGTGACTTTCATGCTGGGCCGTATTAAAGGCAAATTGGATCCAAGGTAGTTGTTGATCCCAGGTGGTCTGATTTTCCGCATGAAAGGCAATGAGAGCAGATCGAAGATTGCGATTAAACCGTTCGGCGTGAGAAGGCTGAGGATAGAAAGGGGAAGTAGTCACATGGCGGATTCCGTGCCCAAAGCACATTCTTTTAAAGATATTGGAGACAAACTGTGAACCATTATCGGAAACTAAGGTGGCGGGGATTCCAAAGTGTTGAAAAAAATGGTTACGAAGTGCTTGCACCGTGAGCTGCGCGGTAGCACTCCGCAATGGGAACAACCAAACAAATTTGGAGAAGGCATCCACACAAACAAGTAGGAACTTATTTCCGGACTTGCTACGCGGGAGAGGCCCAACATAGTCAATGAAAACCTTCTCCAAAGGTTTTTTCCGCCACCTCAGATGACAAAAGACCCAACTTGGTATTTTGAGCGGGTTTGCTTAGCGAGCACAGTTCACAAGAACGTACTCGAGCTGCAATATCCCGGTCCATACCTTTCCAGATGAACTGATCCCTAATCTTCGCGATGGTCTTATGAATTCCTAGATGTCCGCCCACAGGAGAAGAATGAAAATACTGAAAGACCATCGGTACAAGAAAGCTTGGCAGCACTAACTTAGGTTTTCTCCGCTGCTTGTCACGGCAGCATAGAGCACCTCGGTACAGAAAATAAGGAGGGTGGGCACCTCCGTTTTTAAGCTCATTGATGATAGCAGTCAGCTCGGGATCCTTAAGTTGGTGTGGAACAATGTCCGAAAATGCCAGAGGAAAGTCTAGGAGCACGCCACAACATGGCGGCTCTGATAAATTCTGGTGGTCGTTGGGTAAGTGATACATGCGTGACAGAGTGTCCGCTATGATATTTTGGGTGCCTCGCACGTGCTGCACTGTGAACTTAAGGGCAGAAATTTGGACTACCCAGCGACCAATCTTCCCGAGCTGACGGGGGTGGGCAAGGAGCCAAGAAAGAGCCTGGTTGTCGGTTTCCAACAAAAATTCTTTATGTTCTAGGTAACGCCTGAACTTGTTAATTCCAAACACGACAGCCAAACACTCCAGCTCATAAACAGAACAACTCTTCTTCTAACCAGGGGTTAACGTGCGTGAAGCATAAGCTATGGGCTGCCGGATACCATCTACTTCTTGCGATAAAACAGCAGCAACGGCTAAGGAGGAAGCATCAGTTTGCAAGACGAACTTACGACTGAAATCAGGCATAGCCAAGACTGGAGGCTGCATCACTGCCTCTTTCAGCTGCTCAAAAGCAGTCTGTTGCGCTTCACCCCACTCAAACTTGGCACCCTTTTTCCTAAGAGAGTTCAGAGGGGCCGCCACTTCAGCAACATTGGGGATGAAACGACGATAAAAATTTATCATTCCCACAAAACGGGCAATCCCCTTGGCATCCTTTGGAGGAGGAAACTCCCTGATTGCCTGGGTTCTCTCTGGATCAATACAAACACCTCGAGAAGAGACAAGATGACCCAGAAAACGATATTTCAGGCTGAGCAAAACTCACCTTTTCAGGATTGACGGTAAGGCCAGACTCTCGCAGCCTAGTTAGAACTTCCTCTAGATGAGTCAAGTGCTCCTCATAACTCTCACTGTACACAAGCAGGTCATCCAGATAGTTGAACACGAACTTAAATTTGACATCATGAAAGATAGAATCCAGGAGTCTGGTGAGTGTTTGGGCCCCCACAGCCAAGCCCATTGGCACTCGGGTGAACTGGTACAAATTCCAAGGCACACAAAAGGCAGTGAGAGGTCGAGACTCGTGTTTTAGAGGAATCTGATGGTATGCCTGATTAAGATCAAAAATGGAGAAATACTTGGCCTTACCAAACCAGTCGAAAGCAGAATGCAAATCGGGGAGAGGCACGGAGTCAATTTCTATCTGAGCATTGAGCTTTCGATAATCCAGGACCAATCTGGACTTCCCATTAGGTTTCGGCACTAGAAACGCTGGACTGGAAAAATTTGAGCAAGACGGCTCGATTACCCCACTCTTAAGTAAATCATCAATCATATTTCTCAGAATTTCCATCTTGGGCGGAGCAAGCTTATATGGATGGGAACGTACAGGACGGGTGTCTGTAAGACGAATCTCGTATTCCAAGAGATTGGTCGTGCCCAGTTTGTCAGTTAGGACTTCAGGAAAACTGGAACAAATCTGCCTTATGTCCTCAGCCTCTTTCGGCGTAAGATGTCCTAGTTGGTCAGGAGGAGTCAAGCTCTTATCTTCCATCTCTAAGGCAGCAGTCCCACGAGACTCGACATCTGAAAAGGGAACGAGCACCCGCCTGGCGAAAGCAAAGAAAACATGACTGGAGGCCAAATCCAAAATCATGCCAGTTTTTCCGATAAAATCTGCTCCCAAGATGAAAGGAAAAGTCAGGTCCTTAGCCACCAAAAAGCTCCAATCCCAAGAGAAATAATTAATTTTGATGTGAATCTGGGCACTACAGATAATAGGTAAAGGTGTGCGTGAAGCAGTCCAGCAGATAAGTGAACTAGGCTCAACCTGCCGTATTAGCCCAGAGGATTTTAGATCTTCAAAAAACGACAAAGAAATCAGGCTGCGTGCTGACCCAGAATCAACCAGGGCCTTCTGCACCACATTCCCCACAAGCACATCCAGTTGTGGGCAGGTTGAGCGGGCAGCCCTTACTCCCTGCGCAGCCAGAGCAGCAACCTCCCCTCTCGGCCAACGATGATAACTGTCCCCAAGTCTATTTCTTTCTGTTTTCTTTCTGTTCTGTATTAAACCAGCTACCCTTTTACCATCAAAATTAGGAACATATTTGCCCTCAAAATTACCTTTACGGCACGAGTCGGGCTTACTCGTCCGCAAGCTTACTAGTTTTTTTTATTAAGTGGACAAAACGGTCTAATATGTCCCACTTGCTTGCAGCCATAACAGGTAGGAGGCTGCCTACGGGAAGGAGCAGCTGCTGGCTCAGACTGCACCGGAGCATGGACCGGCCCCGGAGGCAAGTGAGGAAGATGCCTCGACATGGCCTCCCTTTGATCATCCGCATCCTGAACCCCTCTAGAGATGATGGAGAGGCGGTCCAAATCCGCAAAAGATGCGGGACGGCTACAAAAAATCAAACGGGAGCGTTCTTCAGGTTTAATGCCCTCCAAAATAAGGCTCACCAACTCCGTTTCGCTACATCCCGTATCTCCCCGACAAAATGGCTCAACGTCTCGTCTGGTGCCTGAGGACGGTAAACGCGTTCCACCCGCAAGCGCTCCCTAACCCGAGCAGGTACAAAGAACTCCAAGATCTCGGCGTGGAACTGGTTAAAGGTGGCACCTCTCTTAAGGCAGTCTAGAAGGCGATCAAAAAGCGGCCTTAAGGAAAACTGCGCTAAAATCTGCATAAGCATGGCATCTGTCATACCAGGAAATTTTCTTAGCTTAAAAACTTCCAGAAGGAAATGGATAAGTAAATTAGTGTCAAGTCCATCAACTCTGGGGAAGTGTTGTAAAACACTCCCCAAAGGATGAGGCAGTTTGCCAAAGCTAGAAAAGGAAGGCACAACTATAGATGATGCCTCACCAGCCGCTTCAGGAGGGCCACTACCCATCGGAGACATAGTAACTCTGGGAGGCTCGAAAGAAAGAGCCGGTGGATGGTTAGCAAAAGTAATGGTAGTGGGAACCTCCGTTGGAGTGACAGCGGTAAATAGTACCCCCTTCTCTTTCACCGAGCGCACCTCACTCAAACCATCTAAGGCTTGTTTTAATTTATTACTGGCCGAAAAAGCCCAACTTTTAATATCAGAGTCTAAACTAGGAGCTGACATAAGTAAAACTATTCTGTCACGCCAATGTAAAAGCTGAGATGCCAATCTAGCCTTTGCTGACCCGGACATGGGAAGTGACTCAAAATTAATATCGTCTTCTAATTCCTCCATTCGGGTTTTACAAAACTCAAATTCTGTGTTAATTTGGAACTCTGCATTCCAGCTGCGGTCCAACGCTATACAAGCCCGTAATTGAGCTCTTAATGCCCTCACATCTCCCTCGGGCTTCTGTCCTCTCGCCAGGACCTCAAAAACCAACTCGGGCTTGCGTAGATGTTCAGGCACCAGGGAAAACGCCATAGCAAACAATTAAGACAAATAAATACAACAATAAACAACAAAGCGTACGCAACAATTACTTAGTAACCTAAGTGGACTCGACTCACAAAAGGCTTACACTGACGAGGTCCAAGTGAAGAACTCAACACCTGCTACCTAATAGAAGGATACCCTGCAAATATACACTAACCACAACCTACAAACACAGAAGCAATAAATATAACAAAACAACACATTGATAGGGGAGAAGTAGAGTACAGTTAGATAAATTTAGCGGTTAAGCAATTTAGAGTCCCTTGCTCCCTGCAAAGGGTAAGTCTGCAGGAAGCAAGACACTAAACCAATTCCACCCGGTATCCTGTGCTAGGGCGAGCTCCTAATGAAAAAAAAATTGTGTACTCTAACCTCCCCCTACCTAACACTAACCTACACCAACAAACAAAACCAGAACTGAGAGACAGCTGAGAGAGCAGCTAACCACGCTCTGCTACCATTGAAACCGTTACATCGCCGCTCGCACACCCACAGCAAACATCAGGGAAGCGCGCGCCCATGGCGGCGAACGGGATGCCGGATCAAAACTAACTAGGTAACATAAGAACACCGTGGTCAGTATACTCAGGTTCATTCACTAAGACAAAACATAGGCCTATCCAGTCAATAGAAATATATATGTATATATACTATAAATAAAAAAATAAAAAAAAATAAAAGTGCCTGCAGTAGTAGATACCTCAAACAATCCTTGTCAGGTGCACCTGCATACAAAAATTAGAAACGCCATAATTTGAAACAAGAAATGCCAATTTCACCCGGTATCCTTCGGCTAAGGGCGGGCTCCTAATGAAATCCAAGAAATAACTAAATATATCTAAAACTAACTTAAAATTAAATAACAAAATATAAACTATATAAATGGCAACAATAACAATAACAAATAAATAAAGAATATAAGCAGGGTATCACAGAAGACTAGAAGCAGGGTGTTGACTAGAAGAAATGTCCATCATGGTGGCCCTCCTTCAGCAGAGCGCAAAAGCGAAGGTTCTCTGCGACCACGCATGATGGAGAGATGACAGGAGGAAACAATTCATCTCTTGGACCTCATCAGTGAGGGGCCGTAAACTTAGCCGCACATGTCAGAAGGAGAACAGCTCAGCAAAACTAACAAAAACACTTAATTAAACGAAATTTTAAACTGGAGCTACTCCTAACTTGTACACCACGGCTCGGAGTCTTTGCCACTCTACCGGAAAGGCCAAACGCCTTCAAATGGTCAGTGGCCTCTGCAGCCAATAAACCACACACACATACACTATATAAAACACACATGAGCCGGGGAGATATAGGTATTGAACCGGCTCAGTTAGAGAGGGTATGTACTTATTTATAAGTGTATTAAACTGTATAAAATATTTAAAGCAAGGAGACTATTTATGCACGGAAGTTCAACTTGTCCATTCAACTGGATGACATTTTTGGTACATGTTTTTCTAAGCATATTGTATTTCAGCACATTTTGTATTTTTGTAAATATAAATCGTTGTTTAATTTATTATTGACCAAAAATAGGCAGAATTCTTCTTCCAGAAAAACTCATGTCAATTGTATCAAGTCCCCTATTTAATTCCTTACGAGTGAGCTGTTCTGGTAGACATATTAATGTAATTCTTAAAAAAAAAACAAGAATATTATCCACTTTACCATCTTATTTTTTTACGAAACCTTTATATGAATTTTTCATTTGGAAAATATAAACAATTTCATTTATGATTCTTCAAATTGTTTATTGATTATTTGAAAAGCAGAAATACTTACCGTTTGTTACTCTTTCGATTAAGCACTAAAAAATTTTTATTTTCATGTAGTAAAAAGCGTCGAATGCGTATTTATCATGCCTTTAAAATGATACATCACCCTTAATTTTAAGGGCAAAGTGTTACATTGTTGGTTGTCAACTAAAACTCATGGTTATTTCTTTCAACTTGAACATCAAAGGAGTCATAATAGTTCATTTAACAAAATGAGGTTTTGCAACACTATCTGTAGCTATAAGTGTTTTGGGTCTATAGTTCCAGAAATGTTAGTAATTCCTATCAGAAACCTTGGAAATCTCATTGTGGCGATGGGATCAAAACCGTTAACATTGAGGCTACAAAACCTTGTAATTTGCTACGGTACAACAAACTACGTACCTAATACATTTTAGCATTAACAAAATCCCCACTCAGGCTATAATTGGTAATATAAAATAACTGTTTGAAGCGGAAGACTTTCCATCATTTTTTGGGTGAGCGGCAGCAAAGTGATAAAAGTCCTTGCCTGTCTGTCCGCACAGTATATCAGAACTAGAGACTTTAAATTTAGCATAAATCATGACTTTATTTATATATTGGCATCACTTAGTTTGCTAATAGTGCACGTATTTCCATTACGTGTTGCTGAGCGATAGTAATAATTTTTGCATTTGTCTTATAGGTAATCATGATAGCAACGAGACAGTATCATAGTAATTAAATGTCTCAACAATGTGAGTACATATTATGTTAACGCATGTTAATTAAATATACTGATATTTAGCTTGAGGTTTAGTACATTTCAAACTAATATTTAACTTAGTCTCATGAATGCCTCATACTTCATTAGAACAATATTCAAAGATTTATAGAAAACCCGTTATTTTCAAACGATTTTACATCTTTTACAGAAAAATGTTATATGAAATCTCTTAAAATCTGGTCTTTTAAATTAATTTGATACTGTTTAACGGGTTATGTTTGAACCTTTTGTATTTCAACATGCATATTTCACTGCATGAAACTAACAAAAACTTTTATATCTTGCATTTCTTTGTAATTCGATATATGACCCAGCATTATGATTTTGAATCCTAATACAGTTTTAACACACATTTTAAGTACATGTAGATCTTGCATTTAGTTGGTTATTTTGATCGCAAAATATTATTCACTCAAGATAGTTTAAAATAAAATCAACAACATAAAAATATCTTCAAATTACAATTTAACGACGTATTTTGTGTTTGGAACATATTAATTACCAGTTTCTTTCCTGCTCAAATTCTCATAACGTTTTATATTTTTACCATCTAAAACACATTTAAAATTTGCTTTTTAATTTAATCTCTTTGAAGTTTTTATATGTGAAGAAATATCAACAAATACTTCATCTCAGTTAGATATAGTAAATTCTATAAAATATTATTTTGAAGACTATACTGTATTAAAGTTAATAATATTATCTTTAAAATTTGAATATTTCTTTACAATAATGTAAACGTTTATTATTTACTAGCGGGCCCGGCGCGCTTTGCTGCGCATTTCAATAATTTTTTGCAAAAGTTGCCCGCGGCTTCGCACGCAATTTCCCGTTGAAAACAGTACACTATATTCACTTATTCTTTTTCTATCACATTCTAAACATTGCTGAGATAATTGATAGTCGTTTCCATCGTGAGCCTCTTGGGCGTATTATGAAGGTATGTACCATATTCCTGCCTCTATCTAGCTGTTACCCACGGCTTCGCACGCAAATCTTAAGAACCGAAGTCCTTATATTACTTAGTAAATTTTTTTTTTTACTATAATAAATTTTAGATTAAATTAGTTATATCTCCGATGCCACGATTGAGCTTGCTTTGTTGTCTCGATCGAGAGAATATGTACACACGGAGTTTTGAGAACCATACTTCTGTCAAAAAAACAACTAAGGTTGATTTTATAACATTCTTTATATTTGTAGCCAACGTAAGATAGTAATTATGATATCTGCATTACTCTTCTGATCAAGCATGAACATGGTTTATATTAAATAAATATTGCAGTTAAAGGTGAATTTTTACGTCAAATTTGAATTGTATAATCTGGATAGTAAAGTCTATGTTTAACAGTGATTGCAAAAACAGTTTAAACAAAATTTGTCGTTTCTCTTAAGCTTACTCTATGCTTTAAAACTATAAGTGTAATATATGTTTACAAAGAACAGCTGATTAAAAATTTGAAAAGACGTTAACATATGTTTGCTGCAATGCATTTCTTATGGGTATTTCTGTAACCAGTGGGGCGTTATCCTGAATCGGGAAAGGGATGGGAATAGCTTATAAACCTTCTCCGTGGAAAAATACATATACGTACAAATTTTCATCATGATCGGTCCAATAGTTCACGATTCCATAAAGGACAAACATACAAACATTCATTTTTATATATATAATAGATAATTATGATTTTATTGTTTAATTTATTGTATATTATTAAATAGTAATTGCATAGATTATCCAAAGGATCTGTAACTTTTCTCTATTTGATTTTAAAGAAAAATTCTATTAGACGTATAATAATACTATATGACTATATACATCTATTTATGGTATTTTATACAATATTTAGGTTTAAAGAATTAGCTAGAGGAATATTATAAATACTGAAAAAGTATATATTAAATTTATTTATTATTTAAGAATGTAGGAAATTTAATGGGACTTGGTTATTTATGACTAAAATGAATAATGGTACCGATACATGTACGCATGGTTAGGATATTGTTAGATTACATAGCGAATAAACTCCCTGCAGTTACATCTAATTTGCGTTTTCGTCAGGAGTTAAATTTAATTAAATGACTTAATCATTGAAAACAAATGTGTTTAATTTACCCACTTAATGGATTTGGCCGGTTAGATGCTCTAAAAATATTCAGTTACAGAGTTGGAATAGAATCATATGTATCCAGAATTTTAAAAATTGAATAACATTAACGGAACAATTGTTTGTCATTTAAGTAAGAATATTTTCTTTGAAGTCAAGAGTTTGAATATTTTTAGTTTATAACCTAGAAAGTCGTTCGTTGTTTGTATAAAAAATATATTTTTCGTATGCGAAGCTATTATTATATCACATTTAGTGCTCACTGAGGTCGAAAATTAGCTTTTGTGGTCTCACAAAGAGTCTCAAATCTGTAGCGGCCAGAAATTGGTTTTCAAAGTTTATCGAATGCCAAACTCTTGCTACAAAAACCTTTCATAAAATGTGCATTATTTGAATATAAGAAATTAAAATATGCATAACAAAAAAGTCAGTGTTAATTAATTATCCAAGTACTTACATGCCAAGCATAATATACATAGGAGGTGAGTTTAAAAAGTCAATTACATCTATAATTTTATGCTACAAAAGTGCCTTTAGAATTTATCCAAAAGTAAATTCAGACAATAAAAACTACTACAACCTATAATAGTTGTTGTACTGTAAAAAATGTGTACTTAGGAATAAAATAAATATTTCAACAGTAGTTAGAAAAATAATTTTTCTCTCATATCCTGTACAAAACATAGAAAACACTAGAATAAAGTGTAATATAACATCTAAATGGTTAGTTTGTCTATGTCTATAAACGCACTATACAACAAAAAGGACTTAGCTGTTAAATAAATAAGAACTAATATCAAAATAATGTATTAAGTAAGTACCTCCTCATTAAAAATTCAGTCAATAAAATTTAGTGCCGTTTACAGTGGTTTTAAATTAATGCAACTATGAAAACTACCCTCATATTTTGGATAAATAACCATGCATTCTTCACGCAACGTAAGTTTGCTAAACAATTAGATCAGAAATCGACAGATCAAGTATTCATTATAGTTGACGCGCAAAAAATTATTATTGAAGTGCAATTAGATTTGTATAATTATTACATTATTTGTTATTTTGTATATAGTTATACGTAAAATTTATACTATATAAATTCATCAGAACTATATATATATATATATATAATATATATATATATATATATATATATATATATATATATATTGAAATTGAATAAGGCTATTGCCATTTATACAAATTTAATGTAAATAAAAGTGATTTGACAGGTACTTGGTCTTACGATCATATGTTACTTTGGTTATTTAAACGAATATGTGACACATACGTCCAAATACAAAATAATTGAATCGTAAATAGTGAGGGCTATGTGTTGTAATGGTAGCACATTCACCCGGCAAGTGAGAGATCCGGGTTCGAGTCTGGGCGGAGCAAGTACTTTTTGCGATTCAAAGTTTATTGAAATTAAATAAGGCTATTGCCATTTATACAGATGTAATGTATATAAATATTTATGTATGTATATATACGGCCTCTTACGTGTTTTGCAAGTTCTTTTTTATAATGAGAAAATTTTTCTGAAATATCTGAATCAGGTAACGTACTTTTAAAATCAGTCACATAATTCATTTAAACTCAGAACCAAAAATATGGCTAACTTTTATCCGCATTTAATTCACTATTTTAAACTACAATCCGACTAAAGTATATATTGTGTTGTCTACCGGGATATGGTGGACATCAGAGACAAACGGACGTATACTAGCACCATAAACATTCAGACAATTATTTGAGTCTAACAGAGATGTTAATTATAGTATTAGAGTTTAGATACCACTCGCGTATTTGAATTTATGTTTGGAAAACTTGCTTAAGAATAATTTAATTTCTATTTTCCTCTTAAATATTTTTAACTTATGTCTTGTGCATTCATATACAGTGAGAATATTTTTAAAATGTAACAAATTAACAAATCAGGGTTTCTACCTCACATTTTTACACGAGCTGAAGATCAGAATTACAAGAAATTCTAAAAGTATAGTCTAAGCTAATAATAAAAGGTTTTACAAGCGTAGCAAGCTTTGCTGAGGTTTAATGCAACATTTTAAACCTATATTTTATTTAGTTATGATTGGATAAAACAAAGTATTTGGCTTGCTCCGACAAACAAAAGAGAAATTGTGTCAGGCTATTGTGTCAGTACTAAATCAATAGCCGTTGGTAGTACTGATAATAAACGGTCAACTGTACAATAATTTGTTCCGTAAAAATATATCATTTTGTGACAGTTATAATACGTGAACACCAATTTAAAGTTCGCGGTACAATAATATCAGTGTTCATCATTTCCGGGAAAGCATCCTCAGTGCTACACTCAAGTGAGTTTTCCGCCTAAATAACTCTTATTCAGTCAAGTTTCTATAAATAGACATTGATAACGCTGCCTGAGGGATCCCGTTCGCCGTGGTTGAAGTTGGCGCATGCGCACTAGCCATACAGGTGTGCCACCGGCAGGGACAGGAGTGTCCCGCATCTCCCCGCTCCCCGCTGCCGCCGCGCCGCGCCGCTGCACGGCTGATTGCTGCAAGGAATTATTTGTGGCGCCTTCCGTTCTGCTTATGCAATTAACGCCACTGCGTGTATTGCGTTTGTAGCGGCGGGAAGAATTGAAGGAACTCTTACAAAGTAAGGTTTAATGTTATTTATTAAATCATTTTATGAGGCCAGTTATTTATTATCATGACGCTATCAATTGAGCAAACAAACAAAGGCAAACCCTGCTTATTGATTGGAAAGTTTAAGTACAGAGAGGCTTATGTTGCAAAGAATGGTGACGTCACTTGGCGGTGCCTTGCTAAACAGTGTGGTGCATCAGCTAAAACCAATGGTGATAGGACTCGAGTCATCGGCCTTGACGACGTCCACACTGGCAGCCATCCCGCCACGATGCGAACTGTCTCGCTTTCTTCAACGCCACCTCGCATCTCCTCGCCATCTGCTTCGCCAACGGCGTCTGGAGACCTTCCACTGTCCCCACTGGTTTCGCAACTAATGTCCAGGAAAGATACGCGTAATGCTGCTACGGAAACTGACGCATTGTTCCTTAACACCAAGGACGAACTTGTGAGTAAGGTTCAGAAGTTGACTGGAGTGCAGTCATCATTGGTCGACAAGATCCAATCGTTGACACTTGAGCTTGAGTCGACCAGGCAACAACTTACAGAAGCCCTGGGTCATTTGGCTAATGGGGCGTCCAGTGGCGTGACATCTCTATCTGCAGCTGACGTGTCATCGGCTTCCTGTCAAACAGAGGAGTCCATCACACTTCACGTGCCATTAACCCCAAGTGGGAACTTAGCGGGGGTGGAGACTGTAATGGTTGCATGTCAAACTGATGAAGGTTTTCCTCTTGTTATTAGTCAACAGGAACTTGGTGACTCTGATACATCCATCGAAGCATGCCCTTCAGCTCCATTACCTCGAGATGACACTCCTGCGGTTGAGGTTGTGGCTGAGACGTCTAGTGACCGCTTTGTGGACACTCCTAGCTTAAGTAGTAATTTATTGGAAATGAGGCGTAATAAACGTAAGCTAACTGACGATGAGGTATGGGAGGGACTTAGGGTAATTGACAATGAGGGAGTGCTTGTTTTAATACCTTCAGTATGTCTTACGATTATATTTGCAGGTAGCACCAACCCCATTGTTGAGGCACTTGGGGACCTGCATAATACGAAGGTGGTACTTGCTCCAATTAGCAATTGTGCTTTAAGTGCTAATTTTAACTCTGAAGGTACCCATTGGAGCCTGGTAATTATTGATGTTGTCAGGCAGGAGTTCCAACATATGGATTCCCTGCCAGGTCTTAATCATGAGCTTGCACTTGAGTTCTGTAAGAAAGTAAATAGTGTTTTGATGTTTCCTAGGTTTGTGTTCAAAAACCGTAAATGTAAGAAACAGTTGGATGATTTCAGCTGTGGATACGAAGTTGTTAAAAATGCCAGGTCTCAGGCACAATATTATTGTTATAAAAGTAAGGTTGCCACTAATTCACACATTTTCAACAGAAACACATCACTTAATTTGCATACTAAAACACGAAGCAAGAAAAGAAATTATGTCAAAAATCAAAAGGTCGAAACCAAAGTACCAACACGGCAAACTCACAACTTGACCAAAATGTCTTATAATAATTGTACAGATACTCCTAAAAGTAAAAATTCAAGACGCAAAGTAGTGGTAGTTTGTAGTTTAAGTTGTAATATTTTATGTTTTAAACTGTTTTTAACTGTTATGTAAATGTGTGATGTTGTATTCTTCTGTTTAGTATTAATCGGTTTTATAATCTCTGACCATGTTCCATGCATGTCTCATGTCAATGATCAATAAAGAATTTGATTTGATTTGATTGAATAAGAAGCCTCACAACAGCGTTATGTAAATTTCATGGTTCGACATTAGGGTGGGCTGAAAAAACTAAATTTTCGAGTATCGAGTTCTAATAGGGCTCAAAAGTTGCGTATTCTTGAGCTGATTAAGAGAAAAATAATTTAAAAAATATTATTTAAAATCTTTAGTTCGCGCAACGAGCTTAAAGTTTTGTAAAAGTGTACTTTTTTGCTATTTTCAAAAAAATATTTTAAACCGTCTTATGATGATTTTTTTTATTGTACTACCGTATATATATATATATATATATATATATATATATATATATATATTACGTTTATAAGTCCATAACGTCAATAAAAATATTTAGATACTTTTTAATATTTACTAACATATAAGGTTCTCAAGAAATATTGTAATTATTAGAAAATTGTACGAAAATAAAAATTTTTCTTCAAAGAGTAAAACATCACAGATTTGCAGCTCTTCGCCCATTTCACCAATGTGTTGATGGAATGACCCAGAACTCACCACGGGGAGGTGGCTGCAACTCGAGTTCCACCCACACCCTACCCAACCATCCAACCAAATAGGGTGTGTTTGAATGTATTTACATGTTCTACGCTTCCCTAAGTTTACATACCTTAGAATGACGTCGAAGGTTTAAACTCTGATTTATGTCCAAATTTTGGCATGACAGACCTTGATAACAATGTGGTTCTGATAAATCCATCTCTTTTATCTTGACCACACACTTTGTCCGACGCTTCTGTCACTAACTTAACACACCTTTCCACGGCTTGTGTGTGGCAAGGAAAGTTCATGAACTCGAACTCTGGTAAAGTTTTCTTCCTCAAATAGGTTGATATTGTTTCCGTTGTTAATTTCCTCACCATAGGAGGAGGAGAAACTTTGCATCTATACCAATCAATGAGCTCACTGTAGTCCTTAGCTTCAAACTTAAGAGTGGTTGTATGAAATATTCTTACAGCCGATTTGCTGTTATTTTCCACACTTCTTGCCTTCAAAACTCTTCTGAAACCTAACTCTCTTATATGTAGTCTTTCGTCAGTTATCATTGTTAATAGCATGTTTTCTGGGTGACAGAAAAAGGAATTTCTTTCAATCACAGGATCGATAACTTTTTTATTTCAGCTGACAAATCTCTGGTAGTTTGGATTACTTTAAACATATGTTTTGGTCCATACTTCACGGAATGATGGCGTTTTATGTCGAACCAGACTGGTGCATAGGTCTTCATTATGTATTGAACAAGAATCTTTAGTTCATTTGAAGGATTACTATCTGAAATGTACAAACGTAACACCCTATTAGCACAAGTCAACCAACGAGAATGACTTAGAGGCCCTGGATCTCTATTAGCCAGATCTGGAGTTCAATTGCCCGTTTGGATGGTTCTGACGATATCGAGAAGGTACTGCTGATCTTTGCTTAGATCTTTTGTGTCAATATCTGGGTCATTCTCCACTAAGTAGCAAATTTATGTTACAAAACTCTAGCTCTGTTATTTATAGTCTGAGAGATGCGGTGATTTTGAATATTAATAGAGGGAACTGGTTATCACATGATCCATAATTAAAAAACATGTTTCTGTATGTGCAATCATATTTAAAAAATTAATAAAGTACCATTTTCTCTCTACTGTGGCTTGTGACAACCTTGAGTTCACTACTTGTTTGTTGAATAATTAGGCTGTTTTCAAGGCTTTTAAGGATGAAAAAAATATATATGTGTCAGTATGTCCTGTAGAGAAGAGAGAAAGCACTGACAAAATTTATCGGTCTACTGACGAAAATACACGGAGCTTTGAAGCTGTGTTACAAGAATCAAGTCTCTCAACCGTGTCACTTTTTGAAATGCGCGCCAATACGTAGTGGGTAACCATAGAGAGAGTAACTAATGTTGGCAGCTCTGCTCATCACGTGATCGTTAAAAGGCAGGAATCTGTTCACTGTAAAACGTCTATTTCCCGGTCGTTTCGACATTTTTGTGCTGTAAAAGTGAAGTTCCTCACCACAGACATCTCTCAACTGTGGAATTCATAACTTCAAACAGGTAAGTATTATAAATTTCTTTCTTTCATCAAAGTTTAGTGGTGAGGGAGTAGTTTACACCCACTTTCACCCTAACCTCTCAGCTTCAACTGGAGTCTCACAACGTGCATCCAAATGCGAAATTCTCTCTACCGTGGTTCTCTCAACTGTGGACCTAAACTTGCCAGGGTGGAGAGAAACATGACAGGGTGGAGAGAAAATTCACTGTTTCGCAAATTTTTGAAGAAGATATATAGCTATTTGGACTGTTAAAAAGAAATATTTGTCCTTCCACATAAAAGTAATTTTTTAGGTAATTAAAATACAGCTCGCGGTTTATTAAAAGATATTTTTATCAAACAGTTGTCGAGGTCTTCTTTGAATCTTATTTTAAAAGTGTTTTAAGCAAATCATTGGCATCAACAGTAAACAAGCTCGTGGTTTAAAATACACAAGATATTTATCATAATGGGCCTGCAGCGATAAAATAAGACGAGAGCGAGTGGCAGGAAATACATAGTCTAAATATAGCTCACGCATTTCAGGTGAAGCGATAACAACAACAACATCCGATTCATTGTTTGATCTAAATTCGGTCAGTAGGGGTCTGGGTCACTATTTACGATACTATTCACTGCTACAATAACAGTTGAGGAAAACAATCAGCTGCACTACATGCAGAGAGTAAACTCAACTGAGTAATTCTTCAACTTCTACATACAAGCTGCGTTATAGGTGAATTTTATGAAAGATTTTTAAAAAACTTAACAAAAACCTTGCTATACAATCTTAGTTGACTAGCGAAGGTGTTCACGCAATCTTACAAACATTATTATAATAATTATTTGGAGGCAATTAAAAATGTACCGCTTCGTGAGCTCTTCACTGTGCCGCTTGGCCCATTCACTGCCTGCACATCAGTGATCCGCGATGGGTTCCCGTGCTGCACGAGTAAAAACTTTTTGGACATTTTTGTTTTGTTAACAAAACACTTTTTTATTGAACTGAGTTTTGAAACACCTGATATTTGATTGCAGAGCTAAATAATGGGGAGGAAGAAAGCGGATCGGGAGGAATCTCTATTGAAAAAACAGGGTTGCAGAACGCCTGAGAAGAGAAAAAATCAAGAAGGATCCAACTCTTGCAAAATTACAGGCTGAAAAGCAGGCAAAATGGAACAAAATGAAGAAAGAAAAACAGAAGCAGATGACTAACCGACAACAACGAGAACTGCGCAAGAAATGGCGGAAAAAAGCAAAAGAAGCGTATGAGCGAAAGAAGATAAAGAAACAAACTTCAGATGAAAATTTGCAACAAGACGTAACAAGCTGCCAAAATTGTGATGGCTCACCACCAGTGCAAAAGCTAAATCATAATAAAAGTTTGAGTGCTACAAAAAGGGAAAGACATCAAGCAAAAACTGCCTACCAACGTTTGGTCAGTGAAAATAAAAAAACTTGCAGCTAGCAGGGAAATACTCCAACGAAAAGTAAGAACATTACAAATGAGACTACTCAGAAAGAATTCTGGCTCAAAATCTGAGTCGCCTAAGTCAGTAGTCAAACAAGTAATTAACAAAAATGATAAGAAGGAAATAGCCAGGCGTTTACTATTTGGTGAAACCATGAGAAAAACACTTAAAACACATACTCTAGCACCACGACCAAAGAGAAAGCTCTGCTTAAATCAAAGATTTCACCAAATTTTGAAATTATGAAGAAGTATCGTCTACTTACACAGCTGAGCTATGTGAAGCCAAGTCTCTTTAACAAGAGTCGCCATCACTTGACCAACAACGGTTACTTGCGAACCAGAATGACTAAACTTACATATGCCGTACGAACTGATGTCAAAAATTTCTTTGAACAAGATGATAACAGCAAGATCTGTCCTGGGAAGAAAGATTGCATTTACAAGAAAGAAAATAAAGAAACAAAAGCGTTTCTTATTAGACTCTATCAAGAACTTGCATTGCAAATTTTGCGAGAATTCCTCCTATAAGCTTTGCTACAGCACATTCTGCAAACTGAGGCCATTCTGGGTCGTAGAACCACACGTTGATGACCGGAACACTGTTGCCTGCAAGATACATGCCAACATAGAATATCTGGCCGCTGCCCTTCACAAAGCAGGTATTGTTGACAAAGCAACTCCGAAAGGCATAGCTGAGAATATTTGCTGTGACAGTGGGAACATATCTTGCCTTCGAAGACAGTGCAATGCTTGCAAAGATCTTACAATTCCCTACTTTATAAATGATAACAAAGAAATTACTTACAGTAAATGGATTACAGTGAGCTCCCTGGTTAATGGAAAGAGTGTTAAAAATGTCACCAAAACAACTGTTACAGCAACTTCACATGAGGTAGTTAATTCTTTTGAAAAAGATTTTCATGCTTACATGTTCCACGAGTCGATTATGATTCACCAGTTCCGAAAAATAAAAGAGTTGAAGGTTAGGCTTGGTGAAAATGAAGTGCTCATTCACTGCGACTTCAGTGAAAATTATAATATGAAATATTCAAATGAAATTCAATCCTTCCACTTCGGTGGAAGCCGAAAGCAGTACACACTTCACACAGTAGAAATTATTATCGAAAAAACATCTACAGTGAAACCACCTCTCAGTCATTTTGCACTTTATCAGAATATAATGAGCACGGTCCTGTCGCTGTGTGGGCACATCTACAACATGTTTTTGAATACATCAAAAAAGAACTGCCCACAGTCAATGTGCTCCACTTCCTATCTGATTGTCCTGCAACACAATACAGGAACAGAACTCTGTTCTATCTTTTTTCGAGGGCCCTGCGAGCTTCCTTTGAAAACCTTAAATTTGCTACGTGGAACTACGGAGCTCCTGGGCACAGGGAAAGGTGCCCCAGATGGAATTGGGGGGTGTCTGAAAAGGACAGCCGACAGGGTAGTGGCACTTGGTAATGACATCAGTGATTTTAGAACCTTCGTTGAAGTTTTACAAACTCACACAAGAAGAGTGCGCCTCGCTATCGTTGAGGAAGATGATGTGACAACTTTGGCCACGATGATCCCCACCAAAGTACCTCCTTATGTGGGATCAATGAAAGTTCATCAGGTGGTTTTTTCCGCTTCATATCCAGACATTCTTAAGATGAACTCGTTGAGCTGCTTCTCTTGTTATGACTGTGAGAAGTACATTCTCGATATACACCAACTACCTTCAGAAGCAGACTCAGAGCCATCATCGCTTCCAATTCTTGACGATGTAACAATGGCAGAAGATGACCCTGATGGTACCCAAGCTGTGATTATCGATGAGGCAACCCTTACACCTGGCGTCTTCCTGTTGGTAAAATTTTCTTCAATGGGAAAGAATCCAAGTACCAGCTTGTGGTATTCCTATGTGTGCTGCATCGAAAGAATTGAAACTGACGGAAAATACGAGGTTCAAGCTTTTCAAAGCAGTGGCTCAAACCGTGAATTTGTAATCATTGAAAATGATGTGAGCCATGTGTCAAAAAAACGACATTCTTGAGGTTCTGCCAAGCCCATCCATGTTGGTTAAAGGACGAAAAATCGTTCAAGTCTTCAATAAGCCAATAAACATTAAAGAAAAACTTTAGTTCCTTCAGTGAGTTGTTGTAACTTTCCGATGGCTATAATATGCTAACAATCTATTTTTATCTTACATATAATTATTTAATTTAGTATATACTTATTTTCATATAAATACAAGAAATTAATGAGAATTTATAGTATTTTCCTCTCAACTGTGGTTTTGTTTCTCTCAACCGTGTGGCCATTTCTCTCCACTGTGGAAATTATTCTCTCTACTGTGTTTTGAAATAAAAAAAAATTAATATCTTATAAATGAGTGGTGATTTGTGCTTCCTGTTTCACTGACATCTTAAGCAAGGTACCTTAAACCAAATTAGTGAAAAAATTCTGTTTTATTTTATAGTTTATAAATTGGAATTTTCAACTCTGAAATTTGCTACTTAGTGGAGAATGACCCATCTATGATTTCAGATTCTACTTTTTCAAACTCCACAACAGGCATTTTGTTGCAATCGGGAAGACGTTTGCCAATAACTCCACTGAAAGGTGAAGGTCCTGTAGATTCACAATCCAAGAACTGAAATAAGTGCCTATACGGTAGTTCATTAAAGTGAAGTAAACAGATAAACCACTGGAGTGGACGATTAATTTTAGCTACGATATTTCGAATTACTCCGTTTTTTCAACCAGTATTGGTTGTTGTTCCATCACAACCAACAGCTTCTACCTCATCTAAATCAAAGGAATTATCTTCAAGGTACTTGAGAATGCTTTCTGCAATCCCTTGTCCAGTTGAGCTGTCTGGGCTTACATGACCTATGTATTGGCCTCCTGGTTCTCGTACAATACTTATATGTTCTTCTTTCTTGACCCTACGGTACATTTTATTTCCAAGTTTATCCTGGAAAAAAGTATTGTCTTTTCTCCCATCAAAGTAGATTCCCTTTGTTTCTGTATTTTCGAGGTCTTTTTCTTTAATAGCCTGTCTTGCCTTTTGTTTTTCTCTTCGAATTTTATTTTTGTCAATTACTAGTGAAGTATCTGACTCTGATACCATTCCAAGATCAAATAGTACACTCGATGCTATTGCTGCCGTTGCTCTGTCAGGTGTGCCAAATCTGTCACTAACTAAAGCAGTTGATTGAAGACTGAGTCTCATTTGAGAGGTATTGGAGGGGGTTGTCGGTGGATTATGTTCAGTCGGATTTTCTTGCGAAGATCCTCCTATTTCCTTGGCTTCCTTTTCAAAACCATCATTCAAGTT
This sequence comes from Homalodisca vitripennis, assembly GCF_021130785.1. Lineage (NCBI taxonomy): Eukaryota > Metazoa > Arthropoda > Insecta > Hemiptera > Cicadellidae > Homalodisca > Homalodisca vitripennis. The sequence continues at coordinate 124,560,116 of NC_060208.1, read as the reverse complement.
TTCCCGCAGGCTGCTTGTTTCCTTTCTTCTTTCTTCAAGAGTTGATTTGTCACTACCTTATCTACACCCCCAATGCATGTCTTCCTATCAGTTCGCTGATCATGCAAGAACTTTCTCTCTATGATAGGTATCTTTTTCTGTTTATCACAATTGCACTCCATTATAATGGGGCAGACACAGGAACTTGTCTTTTTCCCACATTGACAAGTGTAAATCATTTGACATTTACAAGCGGCAATGTCGAAAAGTTTTGATTTGGATTCTGTAACAAATTTCTCTACTTTCTTCTGAAACGAGTCTTTTTTATGATCCCTATTATATGATTTTCTCAAGTTGTAATATGAATCGTTGTAAGACCGAATCATTTGGACAACTCGTGTGTGAGATTCAATTGGAATTGAGGCTTTGACATAAATAGCTTCAATCTGAAAAGCAACATTCTCCGCAATAAGTGAAAAAGAAATGTTTTTCTTTGTTTCTGATTTTACTGACAACTGGTAACTTTCTTCGAAACAACACAACAAAACATCCTCATATGTAGCAAGACTCACCCCATTGAGGCCTTTGGATAAACCGAAAATGGACACCGGTGCGACTGTCTTGTTAATAGTTTGTTTGAAACAGCCATTTCAACGCCACTACACAGAACACACAACTTTCAGAACTAACCGATCGCACAGTAAAAAAACTAAATTCACTTGAAGCACAAACAAAGGTAGGTCAGGTAGGGAGGTTTCATGTCGCGACTTGCTTACGGCGCCAGATGCCTCAGAGGTTTCATGTAGTGACTTGTTTTCTACTCCGTGCCTAACTTCCTGCTGCTCACCGCGTGAGTCATCAAACTACTAGATTATTTGTTTTTAAGGAATTTGTTGATTGTTGTGATTTTCGTTACATTTTGCAAACTTTATATGTTGGTTTAAAGTATCTAAATATTTTTATTGACGTTATGGACTTATAAACGCAGTATATATATATGGTAGTACAATAAAAAAAAATCATCATAAGCGTGTTTAAAATATTTTTTCAAAGTAGCAAAAAAGTACATTTTTTAGAAAACTATTATTTTTCTCTTAATCAGCTCAATAATACGCAACTTTTGAGCCCTATTAGAACCCGATGCTCGAAAATTTAGTTTTTTCAACCCACCCTATTCGACAAGCAACATCATACTACTCATTATTGTTATGTAGATTATAAATATCATACATAATTTTAATTCTATATCATTATTATCCAGATACCATGTTACATCATGAAAAGCTATGTGTATTTAAAATGATATTGAGGAAACAGCATTATATATGGTACATAGTTCTTTCGTAGTTCTAATGACCAATCTTATAAAAAATTTCAATTTCACATAAAGAACCTATTTATGATTTGGTTTTAAAACATATGTTACGTTTTTAATTTTTTAAATTGTATTTTCTGTTGAAGAATAATAAAAGCAATATTAATATAAAATAATTAACCGAACACTGAAACGAAATAAAAAGTACTTCCGTGAGCAAATAAATGTAAATAGTTCAGTACAAGTTTTTTCTCCATTCAATCAATATAAATGTGTGCAGTTTTCTGTCCATAAATGATACAGAATTTTGCTAATACAATAAAAAAAAATGCAATTTGATATCTTGTGAAGAAAGGATCCATCATATTGAAAACATAATTCAAAAGATTACAACAATTTTTAAGTACCATTAAAATATATTGAGTCATTAATTTGTATATTCTGTTATAGTAAGAATTTAAAGATACAACGCTTGCAGCGCGGAACCCGGCCGAGAATTATAAAGACAGCTGTTATCTCCAAACTCTCATTTATTCTACGGATTACAACTTCAGCACAGGATTTTGTATTCAGTTTCTTCGTAATTCTCTAATTACTATATTTACATTATTACTCTTTACCTACAGAAACTTATTAAAATAACAAATAATATTACAGCAGTTACAAAACAGTTACATTTTTATTAACTATATTCAAACAATGCAAGTATTCTCATTATATATATATATATATATATATATATATATATATATATATATATATAATATGTATATATATATACATATTTTTACTTTTAAATACTGTCACTGAATATGATAGCTAATATTACTTACTATTTATTATATAAACGCTGTATTATCACGTTTTGCTTTTGCTTATTTCTTTTTCGTATAAAACATTCTAATAATTATACACAATTAAGATAACACTTCAGATTTCACCTCCATTTCCAGATCAATTTCACCTCCACTTAGTGCTGCGTCTGAAAATCCCACGCGGTATCGGAGGTGATTCCAAGAATCTGGAATTAACGTTCGTCTGAAGAGACCCAAAAAATTAGGCGAAGAAGACGCTCAAGACGAAACTATTTTTATAGTTTCAACATCAGAGCCATCTATAATACAAAGTAATCTACATGAAGTGTTCTTATTGCGTCATCACAATCCCTAACCACAGTGGAGCAACCGAGTTTTCTATACGTGACACCTATGGTATTAATTTCAGACAAAACCATTTGGGACAGGAGCGAAATAAATTTATAATTAGTAATAGTTGTTGGATGTTGGATGCCTCCCATTTCATTCACGAGGGTGCACTTACTAATATCTATCTGAATAATAAGTGATTCATTGCCCCATTGATTATGATTAAAACTCTGTGATTCACTAAATAGTTAAACGGATGATACTCAATACTATTAAAAATTCATTATTTATCAACAGTTATTTATATTTAATATTTATTTATGATTTACTTTTTGAGGATAATATTTTAAATACTTATTGGTTATAATTATTAAAAATCAATAAGTAAAATTCAGGTAAATCTTTAAATTCGTTGAGTTATCTATAGAAATGTTCGTGTAATGCTGTGTAACAGAACTATACAGAACCAAGACTCACAGACTCGTCTGGTGGTCCATACAACCAGTCAAATGGTACATTGAGTTATACATGTATGCCGATCACTACAATTGTGTACAGGTAGGCAAACATTCCTGCACTGTTTGATGTTGGCAAACCTGGTGCTGCAAACCTTTCCCGGTGTTTGATTTCCGGATTGGTCGGGCATTTGTGTGGGCAATACTAAGCTTACAATGAGTTTATTCCTTTACTTATTACAAACTCAGTATTTCATAGTAATTACAATAAATAGTAAAAGCAATATCAAATTTTTAATACATGTACTGTATACATACATAATTACACTTTCCATGTTTATATTCACCTCGACATATTTCTGGTATTTTATCATTACATAAGCCCTAAATCTATTGTTATTAATTGATATACAAATAGTTATACGGCTCATGTATTATCACACATGTATTATAATTTGATTTAGATTCATATATTCATCCGATAGGAGAATATATCTTGTGTGCATGCCGGATTTAAGTAACCAATATTTTAATTTCTTGCAGTAAATGTTGAGATTTCATAATTTTGTATAAGCTATAATTTAAAACTTAAAAATGTTTTGATGCATTATTCCTATCATATTCAAGAGTAGTTTAATGGCAATTTCTTCAATATTTGGTGAAGTGTTCTGTAATGGGTTCGTAACCATGTTCGGCAATGAAACGTTGAGTTTATTTTATTTTACAAGAGTTACGTAAAAACAAACCTTAAAATAATCTAACGTATTATATCAAACATTTATATAAAATATAAAAATAATTTTGCACATGTTTCTAATTTTGAGATTTACGCCATTACTTCAGGTTTGTAATTATGTTAAATTTGCAAAACATATAAATATTTTACTTGTATACTCAAATAATAGCATTACTTAATCGATATTTGAAATTATGTACGGGAAGGTTTTGGTTAATTTAAAAGGCTAAATCCAACGTATCTGAGTATAAAATGTAAAATGCAAATTCTATATTTTCCTTTATTAAAGAAATTTATATTCAAAGTTTTAGTACTGGCCAAAGTATAATGAAATTCTTTTACTTAAATGAATACATGAATAAATGATTTATTTCCATCAGCATCATACAACAGATATTGCAAACACAAAACCTGGAAATTGACTGGCCACGTAACCAGTAGTGTGGCCAGTTTTTTATAAGGCAAAGATAAAAATACAATAATATTTTTTTTTCAGTCTAGCACATACAGTTTAAATATTCAAGAAAGACACTCTCTGCAATGTTTATGCTTTCAAACTCTAAACTAGACTACTTAAATATTATAATAACTATGCAATAATTAGAACTGTGAAAAGGTTTTTCAAATGTGCGTTAACATTAATTTATGACATATATTGTATGCTATGGAAATAATTAAAATATATTAACTAATTACAAGATTCAAAAATTCTACATCTTGTTTAGTCGTTAGCCAACTTTTCAACAGTGAACAAAATTCCCTAAGTCTAATGCTCTGTCTTATATAATAAGGGACTTGAATAAAATATTTAGGTGCAAGGTAACTATAGGAATGCCTAAAAATGGATTTGTTTACTTTAATTAGTCTAACATTACCTGCAGAACAGCTCCTAGTATTATAGTGATATATTAAATTATTTTCTTTATTGCCACTTCTCCTGTAGAACAGACTTAATACTTTAAACACGAAAATATGACGGAAAGGTAGTATATTTAACGTTTGGTATAATGGAAAGGAGGTTTCCCTTTTATGCTTTTTTAAAATAATACGTAAAAAATAATTTTGAGAGATTCGTAATTTATCGATCAGAGTTTTAAATGTGCCTCCAAAGCAGACGATACCATATTGTATACGTGAGTGAATTAAAGCAAAATACAACGATCTTAACAATGAAGTTTCACAGAAATTTCTTAAAAAATAAAAAGTTCGAATAGATGATTTTATTTTCCTGTGTAGAGATAATTTATATGTTCGTCCCATTTAAGTTTGTTATCAAAAATAATTCCCAAATATTTAATGCTTTTCACACATTGGATTGTTCCACAGTTACAAACAAGTAAATCACAATTAGTGGAATGGAACTTTATCTCAAAAGGTAAATCGCCACCACCTGGATCAAAAAGTATCGATTTCGTTTTATTAACATTTACTTGCATTTTATTAAAATTGCACCAATCCCTTAATAATTTTAAATAATTATTTATGTAATTATCTAACAGTGTTAATTGCTTATCATTGTAAAACAGTACAACATCATCGGCAAATGCAGATATATTTCCCCTCCAACCAATCTTCAATAAGTCATTTAATAAAGACCAGGAACAAAGTTGCTGAGAGCAGTGATCCTTGCGGAACGCCAACTTTAATCTCTTGTTGAGAACTGTAGCAATTATTTATTTTAACTTGTTGTTTTCTGTTAGTCAAAAAGCTTCTAAACCAATCCAAAGCCACACCCCGAATTCCTGTCGTTTCTAGTTTAGCTAAAAGAATTTCGTGATTTACAAAATCAAAGGCTTTTTTAAAATCGACAAAGATGCCTATAGTTTTATCACCAGAGTTAAAATTATTGTAAATTTGTTCAGTTGCTGAAATCAAAGCATCTTCAGTAGATTTCCCTTTTGTGAAACCAAATTGATTATCACTGAAAAAACTAAATTTATTTAAGTAGGTTAGAACTCTTTTCAACATAAGTTTTTCAAAAATCTTAGAAACAATTGATAACAAACTAATGGGTTTCAGCTGGTCAATTTTGATAGAATTGTCTTTTTTGTGAATAGGAATGATAGTGCTGATTTTTAATTTTGACGGAAAAATCCCTTTGCTAAAACTTAAATTCACTATATAAACTAAGACTGGTGCTATTACTTCAATTATGTTTTTCAGTAAACAAACACTAAATTGATCGAAACCAGTCGATTTTTTATTCTTTAAATTTTTGACAATTTGTAGTAGTTCCTGTGTAGTGACAGGACTAATGAAAAACGAGTGCGGGTAAGTGACGCGCGCCTGATGGACAGAGCCGACAGTTTGCGTACTCTGTATATTGATAAGATAGTTATTGATTACCTCGGCCACCGCAAGAGACTCAGTCACTATCTCTCCGTTATCTAACTCGACCTTTTGTACGCTCTTATTGATTGCAGAACCAGTTACCTCATTTATTACTTTCCATTGCATGGATGGGTCACCATTACAGTTCTCTATTTGTTTTTTAAAGTGTTGATGTTTAGCTCTGTCTATTTCAAGTTTTAAGTCTTTACAAAATTTATTATAATAACATAAGCAATTTTGGTCATATGGCCTCCTTTTAGATATTTTATAAAGTTTCTTTCTTTTACTTATTTTTTTTAACAGATTCACCGTTATCCATGGACTTCTTAATTTAGCTTTAAATATTCTATTACTATAATCTCTTGTCGTACTACTTTCATTAATAATAATATTAGTAAGGATGTCACAAAATGTACTATAAATACTATCAACATCATCATTCAAATATATAATGTTCCAGTCAACAAAATTCAATTTAGATTTAACTGATTCAAAACTAATAGTAGTTTTCCGTGATACAAGCGTATTTCTATTTATTTTACTTGCACTTGCAAACCTAAGTCCCAACAAACAATGATCAGTCAAACCAAGGTCAAACACAGCAGAGCTATAATTATTTATGTATCTATTTCTTATAAAAATATGGTCTATACAAGATTCGGTGTTTTTAGTTATTCTAGTTGGTGAATTAATTAGGGATACAAATCCATTATTAGATAGAAGATTATTATAATTTTGTGATTCTGAGGTATCTACTAACAAATTTAAGTTAACATCTCCAATTAAAATAACGTTATTTGGTAATTTATTAAGAAGCTGTGTTAATTCGACTAAAAACTGATTTACTGAATAAAATTGAAATCTATACAAACACAATAATTTAAAGTAAGTATTATTAATTTTGATGTCAAGAAGTAAAGCATCAGCTGTGACCATATCTAGATGAAGTTGATTAACGTTGAATGCGCAATCAATAAAACAAAGAATACCACCTGCTCTGTACTGATCATTGCATTCAGCGAAAGCTTTGAAACCTGCTATATTGTACAATTTTAATTCGTCAGAACTTATCCATATTTCACTTAAAATTACAAAGTGGGGCATTTCTTTAATATTATTAAGTTCTACAATAAAGCTATTAAAATTACTCCTCAAACTTCTTATGTTGGTATAAACAAGGTTAAAATCCTCTTTACATCTTACTGGACCGAAAAAGTGATTTAAGTTAACATTATCGGGCATATATCAAACAACAATACACAAAATATCTACAGATTATATAATGAAAACAGAAAAAACACAACACAGTTTACCCACTCAAGAACTCTACTTATATGTACTTTCATACTACTTAATCTTAACAAAATCATCATAACTGTTTATTTTTATACATTTTTCTCCAACCGATTTCCTTACAAAAAATTTCCCATCTCTGACCCATACGTAGGCATAACCAGCCTCCTTGGCCTTTTGTTTGAGTTTAGCTAAAAGTAGTTTATTAGCAGGCGAAAGATGTTCGTTGATGTAAACTTTTTGCGAACGTAACGATGGATTTACCTGGTTAGCAGTTAGCGTTTTCTTCTCCCGGAATTTTGTGAGAATGATATCCCTGGTGGACCTGCTTGAGAATTGTACCACGATTGAGGGGTTGCGATCTTGTTTGAAGGAAGGAATCCTATGGGCGGCAGCGATCTGGTTCTCTTGAATTTCCACCCCTAAAGCTACTCCTACGTCCTTGACGATAGCACAGATGTTCTCCTGGGCTGTTACAGGAATTCCATTAACTTCTATATTACTCCTACGCGAGTATTGTTCGAGTGAACGAACTCTCTCCCTCAGGTCGTCAACCTCAGCAGTCAGACCATCATTCTTGATACGAAGTTCGATATTTTCTTTCTTCACCGCTGCCAGTTCTTTTTTTATGTCTTCCATAAGACAGTTGGAGGTGTCTAATTTATCCGAGATAAATTTCACAGCTGCAGAAAGTTCAGCCATTTCAGCTCTATAGGGTTTAAGCTCACCAAAAAATTCGCTCTTAAAATCCTGCATAAGCTTAAACAAGAAATCCTTGGTCGTTTCTTCAGACGCACAACTATCATCACTTTGTAAGGACGAAGATCGGCACTTTTTACATTTCCAATCTCGACCGGATCGCGTTTTTTTTGTTCGCAACATCATCCTTAATACACGCTAAGTGGAACAAACTGCCACACGATCCGCTGCACTTTGTAATATCACCTTTAGCACTATCACACGATTTGCTACAAACATCACAGAGAGACATAATTAATTCAGAATTTACACAGATACATTAAAAATAATAAGTTATATAGGTTCACAACGTGTTCGGGCAAGTAATGGAGTGCGAGTATGCAGCGATAAGCAGCGATAAGGCGGAGCGTCTTATCAGCTCGGATTCCCGTGCTAGACTGAGTACTGAGTAAATTCCGTTCCTCGGGAGAGTACTTTAAAATATATGGTTATTTGAAACCCCACACGTTGGTTTAGGATCAGAAGAGGACAGTTGGCTCCTAAGTTAGCACAACTGTCTGCCCTTCATTACCTGATATTCTTTGATATGTTTTCACCATCAATTTCATGACATAATGGCATTTCTATACTATCTTAGAAATATAGTCATGGTTAACCAAGGCCTGCAAAGCAGCTCTGTTGTCGGAGTTAATGTAGATGGTTTTGCCTTTGTAGCCTGTTTCCACATTAATTCTCGCGCATTTTGTAACATAAGCCTGAATGACAGTTGTCAGTTGCTTAGACGACAGCTTTAGCTTGCTCAAGGTCTGACTCCCCAGACCCCTGCCCCAGTACCTGATTTTTCGACCCGGCCGTGTACCAGGTTAGAGCCTTCGTCATTTAAAGAGACTCACTGTTTGACCATTCCTATCTATCAACAATGTTGACTTGAAATAGTTTTCCCAGTCTGTAACATGTGATATTCTGTCCGAAATTATCTCTTGAATGTCCAGTTTGAGCAAGAAAGAGATCTTGAAGTACTTGCTAGCATAGTGATGATGCCAGTTATCATTGCATTGCAGTCTGTATTCAGCCATCATAGCCTCTCCTATGACAAATATATCAAGGGGTTGGATGTTAAGCATTACTTCAATGGCAGCAGTTGGTATGCTTCTTATGGCAACCTTTGTCTCCAAGAACGCCAACTGCTGTACATTTGACAGGTTTTTTGCGGCAGTCAGCTGATGGACCTTTGGCCACTTTACCAATGAGCCATGCACCATTATCGGTCTAATGACTATGGTGTATAGGCAATATAACATGTTGGATCTAAGCCCTTATACGCATCCTACCACACGTATTACTATCATCAATGAAGTCTGAGATCGGCTGATTATGTATTCCAGATGACTGTTCAAGGTGAGTTTATTATACCGTTAGACTCCTAGATACTTGAACTCCCTGATTATCTGTATCTGGCCCCCACATAGGACTTGTTGTGTCATTTCCAGTTTCCTCCTACTTGTAAATGGTATCATGACGGTCTTGGAAAGATTCACTGCAAGTCTCCATCACACCATCGCTCCATATTTAATAGTGTTCTCTGCATCATTTCCAAGCACGTGGTCATATGCTTTCCCCTATGGAATATGACAACATCATCTGCATAGCCTTGAGCATACATACCCTGTTCATTCAGAGTCCAGGGTAAGTCAGCCACAACTACGTTCCACACGCTTGGCGATAATACACCACCTTGTGGACATCCTCTCTTTTTACTAGGCACATAGATGCTCTCCTGCTACAAAGCATGTTCTTTATGCATCTGACAACACTTTTATCAGTACTCATTTACGAGTTAGACACTATAGAGTGAGTACTCATATTGCCAAAAGCTGCTTCTATGTCAAGGAATACTAAAAAGTCTATTTTCATTTCTACAATGGCTTGCTCAATCTTACCAACCAAACAATGTAGGGCTGTTTCAAAAGATTTATCTTCTTGATAAGCATATAGACTTGGATGTAAGAGACAGTAATAGAGGACTGTGTCCCTTAAATGGCTATCCAGAACCTTCTCCATGGTCTTGAGGAGGAGGGATGTTAGGCTTATTGGTCTATGAGCCTTTGCAACCTCATATGAGGGTTTACCTGGCTTTGGGATAAAAATAACTTAGAGGTCCTCCAAGATGATGGCTCCTATCATTAGGCTAGTTTTAAACAATCGTAGGAGCAGAGGTATCAGCAAGTCCGCAGTTTCTTGCAGTAGAGCAGGAAACATGCCATCGGTACTTCGTGATTTGAAGGGCTTAACAACTCCATATTTGAAGGCCCCATTTTATCCCTAAGTACTTGATGACAGTCTTTGCACAGTTCCAGTCTTCCTTAGACGAGCTCTCTATAGGTTCTACACGACATTCACTAACAACTGTTTCACTGGTCCGGAGAGATCCTAGGAAGTGTGTGTTTAGTAAACACAGACGAGTCTTTTAAGGATCCTTAGTGTGAGTCCCATCTGTACTAAGTATAATACCCATCATATTCATGGGGCTTCAAGCTAAGACCTTTTGAAGTTTTGATCAGTTAGGTACTTTGTCAATACTCTGACAGAATTTTCACAATGAGTTTCCATTAGATGTTCTCACCTCTCTCTGATAGGGCATCAGAGGGTTATAGTTGCTAAACAGGGTTATATGTAAGACCTCTTCTCTTAGCCCTGTACCTATTCTTTGTAGAAAGTTGTTTTACGGCCTTGATTCATTATTACTTAGTTATTGCTAAGTTAGATTCTACTATAAAATCCAAGAGGCATTCACCTCGATTGTTGATGTTGCTGCTTCCCCAAACAGAGTGGTGGGCATTTCCATCAACAGATACCAACAATCAGATACCTCTTCGTAAGAGTCCCGAACTCCACAATCAGCCTAATCTCTGCGGTATGTCATGGCTGTCCAATGGCAACAGATTTTTGCAATGTTTAGTTATTTAGTTTTGTTACTGACATATATACATTCCCTAGGGTTGTTACTGCCAGAATAATATATATGATTACCTTTAGCGGTCCTTACCCCAATCACACGGCGGCCAACGGTTTATGATTCTTGGACTAGGACCACGCCTATTTCATCAGTCTCCGGGAAAACCGTTGCAGTAGCTGCTCTGGTGTGGTGAAGGTATATCTCGAGCACAGCTGTTATTCTCTATTGGACGTTGCCTCACTGCAACTTGAAGGTGATTCTGTACTGGATATAAATGGGCGCAACGCCAGAGTCTTCACCTTTTTCCGGGCGTCTACATTAACGTGAAGGACCAGGAACTCGCCATTGGTGCTAGTTTTCCCTTTAACAACAGTCCATTTGTCCATTTAGGGTCATTCTGGTTTTTAAAGGTTTCAAAAAGTTCTTACGGAGATATTTTTGGCATATGTTTCCGGTGTCTTCTTAGTGACACCTCCATTACGTCCCTTCCTATTATTTTATCCCATCTTTTTGCCTGTTCTTCAGGAGTCAGTGGCAACTACAACCTCTTCACACCTGCTTAGCTTGCGGTCTGTTGTTTTTGGGCTGGTTCGGAAGTAGTTTCCCCTTGCTCTGGGACTACAAAAACATTCAAGCTCCCTTTTGAGGAACCGGCTTTGTTGTATGGTTTTACTAAATCGTTTTCCTCTTCCCTCTTCTTCTGCCTTACCTTCCGTAGGATTATCGGCTCAACTCTAGCGAGAGCCTCTTCAATCCTACGTTTTTCGTAGTTCGCCCCTCAAGAGTCGCTTCTTTTTTGGATATTCCCGTCAAACTTCGCTTTCTGACAAGGGAAGCCCGTCTTCCTCCACTGAGGACATTTCAGACACTCTGAGTTGCTCAATAGGTAGTTCTTCTGATTGAGTTTAACTTATCCCTTGAGTTTCGGTTTTGTTTTTGAATTTGGTAGTTCATTCTATATTGTCTTCCCACGAGAACCGGGTTTTTGAAGTCCATCTTCCCTGTGACCCGAATAGGAAGATAAGGGTAATTACGACTGGGTGTCCCCTGGTTCCCAGAAGGCTCCGTTGAAGACACGGAATATACCCACAGTGCCACGAGAATCTCAGCACGGGTTGCAAAATACCTCAATCTGGGGTTGTGGGTAGAATGCGAGGACATCGGAAAGGAAGGGAAAAGTGATTACTCTCGATTTCAGGACCAAACCAAGAAAGGGGATAAGGTTTTCTACCCTAGTCACTAAAATAGTGATAGGGGAAGGGGTTTCCTGTCTCTCCCTTTTAAGGTACAGCACAAAAGAGGAGGGTACATCATCCTACATCCCGTCCGGTAAAGTGGCTGATACCGGTCCCCTGGGGAACTACCTATTGATTGTCTACTATGTTTCCGAGCAACGCTTCACTACTTAAGTAGTTGCTCTAGAGCAAGATAAGAACATTTTGTGGGGTGTATTCTTTGATCGAATATGGTGTGTAACTTTTGACAAGATTAACTCAAGTTTGTTTAAATCGCAAATGTATGGAGAAAGCCTTAATACTGTATGGTCCTGTTCTCTTAACATTATATCAGTTTTATAGGTTTTCGAGGGGCTTCAATGATTGGATTGCTTCAACTAATGTTGCCTTCCTGGAGCTTTGTTCTTCATAGCCTTCTCCATCCATCTATAACCATAATCTATATCAAAGTCACCTATAACTGCGTGGCGATTATCAGATCGCTTCCAATTGTTTCCAGCGCTAGGACGTTTTTTATTTGGTGTATTCTTCGCATCTTTCTAAATCCATTTTACGTTTTTTCGGACACGTTACAATTCTTTTCCGCCCGATTAGTTGCTTTAGATATAGGATAAATCAATGATTTGTCCTTATGACAGCACTCAATTACTTTTTTGATAACTACTCTCTCACCACTACGTATCGTAGCACTAACCTTTCGAACAGTACCCATTAGTAAAGAAAACTATTATAGTAAAAGTAGTAATAAATAAAAACCACGGCAGCGAAACAAAGGTACGTATTACTGTCACTTTTAATAATTAGCTTGTAGGCTCAACACTTAACAGTCTTACAATGAACAAAAGTACCCTCTTACATACAATTAAATGTAATAGTTACAATAGTTTATAATTTATTTTATTTTTATTTTCTATTTTTGTTATAGTTATTTTAATGCATGATGATTTATTAGAATATTAGAGTAAATACTAGCAAACCAATTCATTTTTGTTCTTCGGTGTTGTATTGAATGGCGTTATATTGTAAACAAAATAATCTATCATGTTACTAACGTAAGTGCCTGCAAAATCAGATGATACTGAACAAATACATAGCTGCACCGCGTGCTGTGACAGGAGTTGTCTGTCACTCGCGTACAATAATATGTATCAGATATACAGTTATTAATGTATGAAAAGTTTCCTTAGTAATCAGTGATATTACATTAAAATTACACGTTATTTTTATCTGACGCTGTTTCACACTTGACCCGTGGAAACTGGAGTTATCTCGCCTAAAGATGACCAAAGTAATTCGGCACGAAGAAGCTCAAGAAGAATGGTAACATTGTTTTCACTTCGGATATACCTATAAAAAGGTGAAGTGGTAGTCTCATTGTCTCATCAGGTGCACTATGATACACTACGGTGCACTCAGCGAAGCCTGTTACTCAACACATGGTGAAGAGTACTCCTACCTTATTTCGTTGACAATAATATTATCTTTTGGGTAAGATAGACTTTTATAGTGTGTAAAAATGCAGTTATATAATTCTATATTCCTAATATTAACTATGGTATTCATAAGGTATCTATTTATGTCATCGACCTATTACTATAAACTATTTTATTATTTGTTGCCTTATAATCACTTCCCATCCAAATAATTTTCTATCTTACGTTAGTTTAATATGTAGGAAGGAATCGGTACCTACAGCGGTTATTCACCGACTGTTTGACTAAGGGACTAGATTCCTAGCTCATAATGTTTTTAAATACATCTGTTATAACTTTTGTATCTATGAATGTTGCATAACAAATATGGCAGTAGGAATATTCAACTCTATTTATAATCATATGTATACATACATACATATATATATATATATATATATATATATATGTAATTTCAATAAACATTCAATCACAAAAAGTACTTGCTCCGCCGGGAGTCGAACCCGGATCTCTCACTTGCCGGGTGAATGTGCTACCATTACACCACAGAGCGCTTACTTTTTCTAATGGAGCAAGTACTTTTTGTGATTCAATGTTTATTGAAATTATATAAGGCTATTGCCATTTATACAATTTAAACGAAAATAAAGGTCGTTTGACAGGTATTTGGTCTTCCGATCTCATATATATATATATATATATATATATATATATATATATATATATAAATTTATCAGAATAGCTCTCTCTCTCACTCTCTCTCTCTCTCTCTCACTAATATATATATATATATATATATATATATATATATATATATATTAGTGAGAATATATATATATATATATATATATATATATATATATATATATATTAGTGAGAGAGAGAGGCTTAAGTTTTTAATGTAGATATTACAGTTGTGCAGTATTAAATTCATTAGTAACTTCATTCTTATTGCCATTGACATCAACCAACCTATCCTAACCTTTAATAAAACCCAAAGACTTGTTTTTATTTTGTGCAATTCCTTTTCTTTTAATTACACTACAATATTTTCTCGGGTCACCATTACAGTAATCAATAACAGAAGAATACTAATTTCTTTTAACCCCCCTAAATTTTCGAGTTACATACTTTGAAAAAATATTATATATTATATTCATAAAAGTACATTACATTTATTCCTACAATACATTTTATACCAGTTATTCTTCATATTATTTAATCTTATTAGTTGATGTGTAACCCACACATTTATTTTTCTATTTCTACTATTTAACTTTCTTAGTGTGAATGAGGTAACATAACAGGCATAAATTGCACACCATTGTCGGTCCGAAGACCATCATATTAATTTGTATGTAGCCAATGTAATACATCGAGAACCACATTTCTTTAAAAAGAAAATTAATAGAGGCAACATAAACTGGCAGACCTACCAAACAGTCAAGAATAGGCCGCTTTGGTTGCCAATAATAAAAAATGAACTAAAAAAAAACCAAAAGTATCAAATGGATCAGATATTTGCAATAAACCAATGCAGATTCACGTTATGGTTTAAAAAAATTCATTTAGCATGAACCAATAATAATAATAAAAAGGCCCATTCCTATCCCCCTTCTCTTTTATTCCGCCATCTTGTTTCTGAAGTGACGATTGTCATTTGATATTGCCCTCTGGTCAGTCGTAGGTGGTTGGTAGATGAATGCAGACGTATTGTGACCTGTATTCTGTAGTTCAGTTTTAATGATTAGTGAGGTGTATAGTTTTTTATTTAGTGCATGTTTTAGAGTTAATGAAGTTGACACACAAAATGGTGGTTTTGATCCCTGACTCAGGCGTGCCACAACGCTTTGGTATGATTTGTTTATTTTTAACCTAATTTGTAATTATGTATTAGGTTAGTTATTTACCTGAAGAAGAGATCAGATTGCAGATGTCGAAACGTAGTTGTACTGAGTTTCTTTGTTTCATTGAACGATGATAAATATAATGATAAAATCGACCAGATACTTTAAGATAAATTCATATTTTCTAACTCCTTGTCTCACTATTTAAACTGTTAATTATTTTAATGTTATAATGCAGAAGACTACATTATGAGAGTGGCACAGTACAAATTAACAGACTCTCAGAGTAGTACCTTGGGACATTGAACAAATCAACGCCAATAAAGGAAGCATTGTTGTAGTGTTATCAGTACTGTAAATATGGTAAAAATTAGGTATTAGGTTAGTTATTTACCTGAAGAAGAGAACGTAGTGTTACTGATTTTTGTTTTACTGAACGATGGCAAATGTCCGGAAAAATCTTGTTTCCTTCACAATTCTGCCATCGTAAAAAATAAACTAAAAAAAAAACAGTAGTAGTCGTGGGACTGCCGATAGAAGTGAAAACGGAACTATTAAGTTGAGAGTAATTATTAACAATACGTTATAGTAGCAGTACATCTGTAATTGTAAATGTGACACGTTTTTAATTTTCCAATTTTAAAATCCACGAAAAAATATTATCAAATAACTAGAAATCTATTTTACCACGCTAGTAAGATAAATCTTATACCGTAATAATACTCATTTCATGATGAAGAGTTTAAATATTAAAAAAATAATTAAAATGAATAATGCTAAATTTTAAATACAAATATTCGTACAAATATTAAAAATGTTTAAAAATATATTCGTTGTTTTCATTATTCATTTATCTGTATAAAAATATTAATATGTTTCATACTCACTTTTGAACTTCCCCACGTGGTCAATTTAACTTTACTTAACGGATAAAGTATATAATTGCAATAACAATTAAACCCACAATATTTTTTAAAACTAATAAATTAGTTAAATTAACTTGGTTCTTTCGTAAAGGTATTTTTATTGCACAATAAACTAATTTATTGAGTTAATACGGTATCAGTGAGCCAATGCGCCAACTACAGTTCCGGCAGAAACGTTCACTCATCACTTCATACGCTACTACAGGCTAAACTAAACTTCCAATAAAAAAATGATAAATTACAAAAAAAAAATATTCATCTATTTTCACACAACTTTCTCGCTGAAAAATTTTGTCTGACCAAAAAATTAAAAAAAAATCCTCGCTTACTACTTTTTTCTTGTCATTGTAAACGCTATGTAAAAATGTAAACAATAATCAAAATTATTTCGAAATTTTTTTATTTTAAAAAATGTAACCAATAGATTGCCCAATATTAAGAGCTTTAATTTGACGCATCTTACAGAATTGTACGACATTGGCTTCATTTTTAAATCGCGAGAGGAAGCCGTAAAAGGTCACTGATTTTCGCAGTCTGTTTTCATACTCCGCCGGGACAGTTTTAAAACACAGCGAGACTGACTTTTTCATGCAGGTTAGTAGTCCGCGGCCAAGTCTACGGTTAAAAAAACACAGCGAGACTGACTTTTTCATGCAGGTTAGTATCAATTAGAATGTCGGTGACGCGAACCGAGGATTTTACCCTCCACCAAACGCTCAACGCGCCTAAAGAAGTTTTCACTTCAAAAATATATAAACAAGCATTATAAACTTTGAAAAAAATAAATACACATAAATCAACACTATAAACATAATTCTAATTAGCCATCTGTAACTGCCTCCTAAACACTCCACAATCCAATAGCCTGCAGTATTTTGGGCGCTCTGCAATGTTTTACAACCTCAGACATAGAAATATTTAGTGCATAATAGGCAGTAATATGAAGCACGATAACATTAGACTCAATTTTGATTTTTAAAGAAGTTTTTTACAAGGACATGATCCTATACAAGATTGGCTATTATTTACAACTGTATTAGGTGTATTAATGAAACTCTCAAAACTCTTATGACCAAATTAAATTTAGATCTGTTTAGATGAATTATTATTCTTCAGTAAACACAAATTCAAATCACTTGCAATAATGGTAGGATTAATGTTCTTACTCAAAATGTAATCAAAATCAGACTTGAATTGGTCAATTCTAAATTTATACTGTCTATGAATTCCAAACACGGATATCTGGAGGTTTTGATTGTTGTAGGTGACGTTGAGCACCAGTTGAATAATTATCTCGGCCGTGTGGAGGAGAGTCAGCTGATAAGAGTACCGCAGTGTAGACTCCGCCCGCCTGCCCGTCTGGCCTCGATTGCAGCAACATGTCATAGCTCGTCAACTGATCACTTTTAATCAAAACTTCCGTGTAAACAATTAAATTAAAATGTTTCTGGTAAACTCTGAAAATACATACAAAGTTCATCGACATGTTTCCTCAAACTTCTAATATTCAACATAAATATCATGGAGTTTACTGAAAACAGGATTAATTGGCATACAACATTTTTAATGATAATTACAGTTCAAACTGATTATTTATTTGACACTTTAAGACACTGTTGCCTTTCCATTCACACCCAATTGCCTATCGATCTGTTCCAGGGACGTGACACGTAGCGTTTTCACACCTTTCGTTCTTTTTACCGAATATTTTACCTTCTTTGGTCCATGCATACATCTAACCAGATAGTTAAAATTTTTTGCGTTTAAACAGAAGTTTTTACGTTAAAACTAAAGCTTCCATTAAATTCTTTTTTATGTAAATTATTAATGTTTTATGGTTAGAGATTTAACAGAACTGCAGACACGTCATGCCCCATTTAAAGTTTAATTCATAATCTCAGGAATCTGGTTCAGCAGAAATTTCAAAATATGTACATTAAAGTAAAACATTTATAAAAATTATGGAAGTGCAAATAAGGGTTTTACAATGAAAATAAATGTACTAACATATTAATTGCAACGTAGAACGCCACGTTACGTTTCATAATAAGTGATAGCATGCTTCTCTGAAGTTGCATACACATTTTCAAACGTATAACTAAGGTCATTCTCGAGATGTACTGCGGTCAGATAAATAGACGGATATCATTAAGAAAATAAATTTTTAGATTCCCCGGCAAACAAAAAGGGTTTATAGACCATTAAGTAGCCAAAATGAGACGTACCCAAATTTAATCGTTGGCATACACCATCATTGAATTCAATATTTTCCTTCTAAAAATTTTATTCTTTATGCAAATTTTTATTTCTGCACATGACCTTTATCGAGATATTGCCGATACGTTTAAATATGTGTTCGTGTTGTTATTTAAAGACTTCATAGGACTGTTTAAATATAAAAGTTACGGTGAGGTAGGGAGGTTACTACGACACAAGAGTAGAAAATTAAATCTTGGCGCCGACTTTTAACATATCGTTCCACTCTAGTATTTCCTTTATACTGCATGAATAATCTATATGTGTCAACAAGTCTTCCGTTTGAATTTAAATTTCGTATTACTGTACAATTCTTTTTTGCAAGTTAATTAATTCAACTAATATCTGGTTGCCACATAGGTACGCCTATGACCATTGTAGAAATATATGATAACATTTAATCAAATCCCATCGAGTAAAATACAGTGTTATTCAATCCATTGTTCCTTATATATGAATACTAAATTAATACAAATCTTAAAGTCCATACATCAGCTCGTTTCTAAGATATTTAGTGGGTAGACAGACAGACAGAATTATATATTTACAGCCCCATGAGTGATGGATAGACTCCTTCAAAATATATTTTTACAACACAGATATAAATAATATTTTACAAGAATAACTTTTATATAAAGTCATACAAATATTGATTACAGCAACAAATACAGTATATTATATAGATGAAATAGAAAAATTGTGTTTGAACAAGAAAGTTGATTTGAAAATATATATGTTTTAGTATACATTACTAGAGTAATATACAAATAAAACTATGTAGGTATACGAGAAGGTTATAGTGCCCAGATATAACCTTTATAACTAGACTTTTCCAAAACTTCTCAGCCAGACAACAAGAAGCTCGTTAGTAAATAGCATAACGATCCTTCAAACTACCAGCGAGGTAAGCAGCTAACCACACTGTAACAAGCCTCAACGATGCAGCCCTGGGGAAATTGTACATAACGTCTATTTAAAGTTTCTTTTTAATAAACTCATCAAGTTGCTCAATAAATGGTGAAATTGTGGATGGAAACCTAAGATGAGAAGAAAAAAATGGATAGCTACTAAATATCTGATTATAACTCTAGGCTTAGTACTTTAAAACAATGTTTCTATTTATCTAGTCTTGTATTAAGTAGTGAACATACCCGTATAACATTGTGTACACTTTTTAGACTTTATATGTTAGAGTAAAAACATAAAATAAATTAAGAATTCTTATAAATATGTACAAATGTGTATATAATATATAGATTTCTAAATTAGTATTCTTAGTAAAGTATATTTTTTTTATAAATGAGTTTCCCAATGTATTATTTTGGCTTTATCCCAATTCATATTACGTTCTTCAGACGAACAATGGTGTGCAATTTTTGAGTTTCCTGTTTTAATGAAAACTCAATATAATCTATGAAGAAATCGAACCAAGAAAAGTAATTGGTCGTATTCGGAGCGAGGAAATACTGTTTATTGGCATGTAAGGGATCGAATTTTAAAAATTTACTAATTTGTAAATGTATACTAATAGGCAAAGTGATGTTTAAACGCTTATTTGATGTTGATGAAACGCGATATCAAATGATGTTAAGACTTTAATGAGTATAAAATAGAGATAGTAGATAGTAGTCTTTACTGATAAATAATAATATTATACTAACAAACTCATAGGATTTCTAAAACTTAGATTCTATAGAGTTAGAGGATTTAAAAATCACTTTTCTACTAAACTCAAGCCTTATTGATCACGTCGGTGTGATGGATGGCCTCCATTAGTCTTGTTGTTTTGCGCCTCACAGTGCTTTGCACTTCGTCACGGAGACTTCAACACAAGAAACCTTGTAAATAGATTGTACAGTGACATTATTTAAAAAAAAACTCCGCTGAAACATTCATACATCGTAAAAGGGAGGTTGTTTTAAACTCATAAAGATATTACAATATTAAAACGCTAATCAGTCATAAAATCTGGTACTTAGAACTTAAAGCTTGTCTAGTGACTGTTATGGACAGTAAAATAAAAAATCTACTCCAGTCTGATATACCAGCTAATAATTAGAAATGTAAGCCTGTTTAGTAGTATTCGTTATAAATATTACAATAATAAAACATTATTTCAGTCTTAAACCAACTAGTAATATGAAATAAGAGATCATATTAATGACTGCTCAACTCAATTAATTTACTGTCAAAAAGCATAAAATGCATGGAATATCGTCAAAAAACATGTAATACGATATAGTATATAAAAGTATAAAATCCACTCTAAAAGCTAAAATAGGGTAAACCAATTATGGAGGTCTACATTTTTCTCTCTTCTAGGTATTCTCGAACACTGTAGTATTCTTTAAAAATGAGGAACTTTTTTAGTTTATTCAGGAATTCCCTGTCATCAGCAACACTTTTCAAGTAAAGACGAATAGTTTAAAAGACGAATGCAGGCATAAAGGCACTGATTTTTAAATAATTTTGTTTTGTGGTGTGGTAATATAAGGTAATTTCTAATCCTTAAATGGTAATTGTGATTAAAATTGTTGGTGACAGTGAAGTATTGTGGATGTTTTTTGTGAAAGGAAAGACGTTGAAAAATGTAAATAGACGGAAAAGTCAGAATACTGGTTTGGCGAAAGACATGTTTACAGGACGGTGCAATACTATTTTAAAATGATCTTCATAGCTCTTTTTTACTGACACAATATGTATTGAGGTTTTGTACTCTCATTTCGCCATATAGGCATACATAGTTAAAATAAGGATAAAGACAACTATAACAGATGTATAAAAGTATGTTCTATTTATTTTAAGTATTAAAAAAAGCAGCTGCGTATTTTTTTAAACTTTGGCAAAATAATCAAAAAATTTTAGTTTAGGATCAAGTACAATTCCCATATAATCTACGTTTTTGGAAGGAAAGATTTAAGAATCCCCTATAACAATATTTGAAGTTATAAAATATTTTCTTAAACCAACATGAAGAAGATTTGCTTTAATACTATTTACAAACAAACAATTGTCACTCAGCCACTGCAACAAACAGCTACCTTGAATAAAAGTCTGGACCTCGAGCTGGGCTTCATTGTTTTTGTATATGGGCAATAAAATTGTATACAATCCAAATTTAAAACGCCATGTCAGTCTTCAATAGCACCTCGTAGTGAGATATATAGCCTTGTGTTGGATTCTATAGAAAATACATTATTAAAACCTTCCTTCAAAGCATTACAGTTTTCTTTAGGGTACAGAGCCACAGGATGCATTGATATATTATTCATTAGGCTTGAGTTATTAGCAGTTTTAAAATAATAAAGGTTAGTGTGAGCTAGCGATTGTACTACAACGCAAGAGTGTGTTGAAATCATATCATTGTCGCCCATTGACTTCCACTCTATTTCTTTTTAATGTTACTCTAAGAATAAAATTATTACATTTTAAATATAAACAGATTGTCCTCGGTCACTTTAAACATTTACTTATTCTGTATTTTCTTATTTTTATAATGGTTACCATTATGACTATTACAGAAATTATCGTTAAGGCTTAGCTATATTTCACGGATTGACATACACTACAATAAAACACAGTGTTCTTCATATAGAAATGATACTTCCTGCAAAATTTCCAGTATATAGGACGATTATTTTTTGTGTACATTATGATACATCATAATATTAATATTTTCAAGATAAAACTACACCAGACGTTTTGTAAGTGCATATCCCTAAATTAAAATTCTTTCATTTGCTTCATGTTCTAATAATAGAATGAAATTTTATAGCTTATAATTTTATTGGTTTAACCTCTCTAATATATATTTGTTTAAATTATACAATTACTGCAAAACTATATGTAATGTGCAGTGTCAGACCTAGTGATGTTACAGGCAGGGGTGGTATGAATTGCAGATTCTAATCAGCCACATTGTCTAACCTCAGATTATCATATTGTTGCTGTATATTTCTACTAACATTTAGCAAGTAAACAAATATAATTATTCTGATATTTTCTCATTGCCATCATGGTTATCCACAGAGCAATACAGCTTGATATGATTTCTTATAGCATAAACCTGTGGGAAAAAGGTAGACTTATAGCTCCAATGTACGCCATAGTACGCCATACAGCGTGTGACGTAACAACCTTCGTTAAGGTACCATGCAAAATATATAGCATACCTCATTTCATTATTGAGTTGTCTTATGGAAATATATAGTCACACGGTTATGCAATGGTTAAATACTATTTCTCGTCAAAGAAGAACTTTTACTAAAGAGTAATTGTGGCAACTACCGATAGATAGCTTTTTTATTAATAACAGCCAAACTCCATGATCGGACATGCGCAATATAGAAATAAAGTATCATGTAAACTTTAAAATTTGCTTATAAAAATGTTATTCACGTAAAATGCTAAATTTATAGGTTTGAACCATACCCCATTTCATTCTTGAATTGCCTTGTGGACAGATATACAGTAACACGGTCATGCAGTGGTTAAATTCTATTTCTCGCCAAAGAAGAACTGTTACTAAAGAGTAATTGTAGCAACTACCGATAGATAGCTTTCTACTAATAACAGCCAAACTCCATAATCGGACATGCACTATATAGAAATAAAGTATCATGTAAAGTTTTAAATCTGCTTATAACAATTTTATTCATGTATTTAATAATTGTTCACGTTTTTGGTTTCATAGCAGTGTTCAAATGATACGAATACCGGGAAGGTAGTACAACGCAAGATTGCGCTAAATCAAATTTTTTCACCATAGTTTAACGCATACTTTTCACCCTATTATTTTCTTTACTCTATGTTATATATGCCACCTGTTAAAACCTCATACGACTGTATTCGTTGTCATCATAGTTACCCATAAGACCAATGTAAAAATATTTGCAAACACTAATCCAAATACCGTGCTGACATATATCAATATCGAGCTCAGTGTTGCATGTATAAAAATTAGTGTCATAAAAAATTTGAAGTATATAGGTCTGTTGATTTCGAGATATTGTGAGGACAATCAGACAGATAAAGATAATGACAGATAATGACGTAACATATTTCCAACACCTCGTACTCGATTCATCATAATCACAGTATACTGAAAGTTCAGCCAATGATTACGTAATAGAATCTGAAAATTTGGCGATAAATAAAATTATCCAAGAAAAACATAGTTTATCCAGCCCGGATAATTGCAATCTCTTCTAAATATATTGAGTTTTCCCTATTCCTATTAGTTCCATTGGAACTTGTAGGAACAACGAGGTAGACATTAGAGCAAAATAGAAAATTATTTGTTTTGCTTAAAACCTTACTATATTGTCAAACAGAGTAATTACGGCATGTTATTAATACAGACCATCGTATTTAAATAGTTTAAATGTTGAATATTCCTATTTGAACAACAAAGGCAACTTTTTATATTAGCGCACAAAAAATCATGAGATTCTAATTACAGTATAGCTATACTTTAGTGTAGAAAGATACAAGAATTGAGTTTGAACAGAAATTAGATTACTAATTTGCAATTTCTAATACCTTTATCTGTGTCTCAAGTTTCCCCTAGTAATCAAATGCGTGGTCCAATTACATTAAAATTTTACATGTAGGTGTTTTATTATGAACATCTCAACATGGAAACTTTGGGTATTCTGTAACTCTGAAATGGCTTTCTTATAAATCTTATGAATTCTTGCGTTATAAATATTCATTTCTTATTCAACCCGCATACATATTATTTGAGGTACTTTTCGATCATAAAAAAATGCAACTGTATTTTGCACTAAATTAATAAATATAACATTAAATAAACTATATATGTATATATATATATATATATATATATATATATATGTATATATATATATATATATATATATATATATATATATATATATATATATACTAAATAATCCAGTGACGTTTTATGGCCTAGAGGACCTATATAATATTCAAACTAGACAAAATAACTTATATAACATTTCAACAGCACTCCCGTAGTTATAACGTATTGAAACTCAACAGTACAACTAAATTATTTAATTTAGGCAATATTTTCTCAGTTAGTACACAAGTAATGTTATCGAAGCAAATGTATGTATTTTCCTGAAATTAAAGCTGACCACACGAATTAATATTGATTAAAAGTTTTGTTTTTTCAGTATACATCGAGCTACAGCTATGTAACAGTTCATTGACTTCAGGAATATACAGGCAAAGTGTTTCCTTTGCTGGTCCTAAGTGATTAAATGTTTTCGCCTACTTAAATAGTTTTGAGATTTTTTTCTAGTTATAGTTTACATCCATGTATCAGATCTTCCTTTTACATGCAATGAAAAGTTACGATACGGTTTAATATTTGTATTAGTAATTGAGTTTCAAGAGTAAACATTGGAAATTTAATTAGGAACTACAACCCTTGACTAAAATGTTCTCCTTCTTTGATTGTTGTGTTGTTTCCAAATAAAAACGTCATAGCAAAAAGCTATCAAGCCAAATTCAAAGAATTAAATTTGTTAACACTACTATCACAATACATTTTTGAAACTGGTATGTTTTAAAAATTCAATAGTGTATCAGTCATTGATGTACACATGTTACACGAGCTAAACACACTATCACGTGTCAACCTCTGACAGACACAGCATCTGTGGAGTTTTTTCCGCATATTTGCTTCTTTTAATGTTGTCACCAGGTTATTTTGGAGGCCTCTTAATTACCTAAAGTCCATCCAAAACAAATCGGGATTCAAGTTCAAATTCAGGTAACACTTGGTGGTGGGGTCCTTTTATTAATTAAGAGAGTTTTTAGCAATATATGTATTAAATTTGTGCCTTAAACATGATACTGTTAATTATATACCTCTGTTTTATGCTGATTTCGTTTATCATTGAACAAATCAAAGACCCTTGTGGTTTTCAACTATTGACGTATTTATAACAATAGTTTAGTATTGACACTGTCATACAACTTGTAGTCAACTGTCATACGAGTATAAAATGTATTTGTATTAGTAACTCACCATAATTCCCTGTGAACTGCTGTACAGTATATACATTACGGTTAATTTTCAAGTCTTATCTGTGCCACCCAGATGTCACACGCAACAGCAGACCACAAACTAGGGTGGCATGAATTGCAGATTCCAATCAGTGTGCAACCGCACTGCATCACCACGGATTAGCTTATATTGCTGCACTGTGTATCAGCTTCAAGGCTTTTCGGCAGAAGAGATTAAATGTAAAACAAAAATATACAAACACGATATTTATACTATCTTAGAGAAATGAAATATCAGGTTTATTGTGTGTGTCTTATAGTATTAAAAGTTTACTGACACACAAAGCAATACTCACCTATCTACAAACAATAGTGAGATAGTTTACTGTTCAACAATCACATCCTTAATTATTGTTTCCACTTTAATTAATTTCACCTTTTGTGTTTCCCCTAGTCGTTGGCCTGAAGCATTACTGGCAGTCCGTTTAACTACTAATTCCTTTTACCAGATTTTTTTCCGGAAACGAGAAAGGTACTCTTAGTGAATAAAGGAAAAAGTTCATTAGTTTTATTTCATAGTTACCTGACCTTGCGACACTGTATTAGGCTATTGCTACCCACATTATTATCTGATTTCCTCGGCTCAGTGAGATCAAATGTATAGTTGTATATTGGTCTAGTAAGAGTATGTTGTGCTACTCGAGGAAGAATGAACGTGTTGTTCAGTTATTGTTTTACTTTTCCTGCATTAATTATCACTATAAAACTAGCAATTGTTAGGTATAAGAATCGTAATTTATTTATTTAATGTAAATTTAACATTAAAATATTGCAAGAAATTCTCTGCTTATAGTAGAGTATGATATAGTCGTACAAGACATTAAAAACATACATAGCTGTAACAAGTCTGGTAAATAAGTCATCACTTTCAGTTTCAATTCATTTTGACTTTCAATTACACCTCAATCGTGGCAAAAAGTTTTGTTCGACAATGAGATATAATATTTATCACCATACTTGAGGGTTTTTAAGTTATGTGTGGAAATTAAATAAATGTGAAAATTAGAATTTTATAATAATGCTGTATATCTTACTTATTCTTACCTCAAAATAACAAATAATTTTTAAAATTATTTGTAATCTTGAATAACCAATAAACTCTTTCTATGTTTCCAATACTAAGCTGTGTACATATTTATTTACATTTTAAATTTTTTTCTATGCTATGCACGTATATAAATATAAATCATATATATTTTATATTAATGTTATATATACATAATATACATATGTATATACAAAATCACGGGTGAGGGATGGGTCACGAATGTGAAAAAACATTTGGAAGTGGGTCGCCAAACACAAAAGGTTGGAAACCACTGGTTTAGAGGATAAAAACATAATAAAAAACTAAAACATCAGCAAGTTTATCATTTAACAATTCACTGTAATGTATTTTATATATATATATATATATATATATATATATATATATATATATATTTGTGTGTGTGTGTGTGTGTGTGTGTGTGTGTGTGTGTGTGTGTGTGTGTGTGTAAGGGGGGTTTGTAAGGATAAAACCTTGTGTTTATAAGCTTATCGAAATAGAACTTACTGTGCTTATTAGCCTTAGCATGTATACATAATGTAATACATAACATCTATTATGATAAATTTAATCATTAAAAAGACAAAGATAAATGCTTTACGTAAGATACATTGTGTAGTATATTCAACTACCGGTAATATTCAAGACCCGGTATGTTCAAGTTTAGATAAAAGTTTAAGTGAAGATTCTGAAAGTTTTGAATTCACATCGGAAATCCATTTGCACACTTATCGTACAATGTACCTATTTTTCCATCGGACATATTAACATTTTCTGTCAAGCCTTTAGTTTTTATTTTAATTAAATGAGCCTTTAGCTTGTGTATTAAATATATTAATATTCTAAAGTGTGAATTCTAATATACCTTGAAAATGCTATACCAACAAGTTATCTCTGTGATTCACTGGTTTCTGATTTTAGCTAAAAGTTTGGTCAACCGGAAACATAGGAATCCTCAACATATAGAATCTCCTGCCTCTGGCAACTATTAAACGTATTTAAATGTTACTTAATAACTTACATAATTATTGTCATTTTAAACGTTAAAAATTCGAACCTCATTGAATTTTTTAAATATATGGCAACATAGCATGATCTGGTTACTGAGAACTTCTGTATTCTAGGACTGACATAATTTTACAAATATCTAATAGAGATATTAATATCTAAAAATACAAATGACGCGATCAGGCTTCTGGAGAGTTCTCTCTACCAGGTTTGACGTGGCAGTATTATATGGGCCCATAATATCTTACGGCTCTGGTAAGTTCTCTTATAGAACTTTATATTTCATAGACTCTAATTTTAGGAACTGTTTAGCCTGCATTACTTCATCACTCTTTAGACCACCAGTGCTTGACAGTTATTCGTTATTTGGAATCATTTTGTCTATAATAACTCTTTAATTTTAGAAGTTATATTTTACGTCCACAGAAAGATCCAGAAAAATATTTTGAAGTTCATATTTCTGAAACGACATTCATGAAAAATGGTTAGGTTAACATTTGAACGTCAGATGTTACACACTATTTTCGGATATTTATTTATATAATCACACTTTCAAGAGCAGTATAATTATATTAAATACTTTTAGTACATGGAATTGTTTTAGCTTGGTCTACATATACCAACAAAGGCTATTTTATGTCATAATTCTACCCATAGATACCAATTGTTTTAAACATAGTTAATATATATGTTTTTAATGGAAAACTTTTTCGTTTTACTGAAACAGCCCTTAAGAGCTAAACATGATAAAATGGTTTCAATAAGAAGTTTCCGTTTTATATAATGTCTAAATTACTTTAGTTTACAGCTTTAAGCAATATTCATTGATAATTTCTACGGAAACCTAATGGCTATTATTAACGTTATTACAGGTTTTCTTTAAATATTGAATGTTTCTTGTGTAAGAAAAAAAATATATTTGTATTTAGGAAAAAAGGTAAATTAATGTTATAACTATTTGATATACCACGCTAAATAACAATTTTCTTTTTCTTTTATTGTTGCAAATAATATTGTAAATAAAGTTTGTATAAAAGAGGAAATAAAGAGATAGTTATTCTACTGAGGTTAAAATATAATAAAATAAAGTATATTAATAAATTGATATGATAAAATATTATTTAAATGACAGCACACATCATTTCTTAATAAAGGAACTTTCCAATTTTGTAATGCCTTTTAATCTCATTAAGCCAAAATTCTCTTCTCAGTAAACCTACTTAAACACAAATGCACACATAAATGATGTTTGTTATTAACACTACATATTCTACTCAATATCCCTAATATACATTCTTAAAGTTACTCAAAGTCTAACTGTATCATAGAAATTAGACACTGCGTGAAGGGATGGTGGCTAGTAGCGTCTTTAGGTTACACAACAGACAGTTAATTACACAAAGACAGACATGTTGACTATCCACTTGCATTCTGTACATCCAATTATCGTGGCCTGTGTCACAGAGATGAAAAGTAACTTGCTACAAGTAATACTAAAGAAATATTCTTCTAGTTATTAATTCTAAGTTCTAGGCCATAATTTACTTAAATTTGGAACATTTCCCGATTAACAGATTTATACGGACAAAACCATTTGTTCATACAAGTATTGGGATTTTATCGGAATTGCTGTATGCCAACTATTAAACCTGTTTATACAATCAGCGTTTGTGGAAGGAAAAAATTCATGTTCAAAGGAAGGCTTTATCATTTTATACAATTTTATGGAATACGATTTATTTGTAGATTTTTATGAAATATACAATAACTATGATATCTATAACTGATCACCAAATACAAATATTCATTTTATTGTTCTTTCACAAAAACGAGGATCAATAGAATTTCAATTTTAAAGTTTATTAAAATAGCACTCTTTAAGCAGCTTAATTTACCTACAAGTGGCAAATTACATTTTAAATATGTAGAAAATAGGTATCAGACAATATAAGTCCATACAAGTAGTTTGATGGCAATCTAGAAATATAGCAACAAAAGATATTACAATAATTTCCCGCAATTTACTAAATGTGTAATGTAAAATTTTAGTATTTTTTCATGTACTAGGATTTTATCTTTATTTCTTGAATTTCTATGTATACTTTGAATATCTTTAGAGAAGGTATGACACAATGTATCTTTTAAACTATAGCGTTACAAACCAATTAGAACCTGTTAATTCTGAGTCTATAATTGCACTTATCAGTAACAAATAAGAAATAAAATTATATTATACCCTAGTTTCACTTTTTAACCCACTGGTGGCACAATAAAAATACTTAGCGTAGTAACTATTTACTCAGTATCAGGTTCAGCCAGGGGAATTCAAAACTTTTCGGAGGCCGGTTCCACGGCGCTTGGCTACATGGTTCAAAAATTCTTCCTTGTCAATAGGAGTTTAATAAAGATTTAGATTTTGTAAGGTGGCTAAACGTTATAGAGTCATCATCTGAGACTAATGTTGTATAACGGAATCCGTGTTCCTCCGATCTTTTCCATATCTGCTCCGCATTCTCAGTCTCCATTGACGGCGAAGACCCATCATAGTTGTTTTAGTGATTAGGATTGTTCCTTTCATACCAAGCTTGAAATCCATCTGTTTCTGAACCCAGCTTCTTTTTCATTTTATCACAAACCCTGCAGTATTTGGATAAAACTTCATAGTCCACTACTAGACCGGTTATCATATCGATACAACAACCGACACACCATTTTTTGAGGTAAACCCTCGCTTCTGCCAGCTCCCATCGAAACTAATGGAAATGTTTATTGGGCCATGGCCATCTAAATCAGTATTTTTTTATGATAGAATAAGCTTTTCTTACTTCTGTCCTTGCTTTTTCCAAGGATTCGTTTGCCGTCTTGATGTATTGTTTTTCCATTTGTCTCATATGTTGATAATATGCGTTACAGCTCATAGGCTTCATAGTCATTGACATACTGAATGCCTCTAATCCCCTATGGCCTTTTCCTAAGGTTATAAAGGTCTGTACAACCCCTCGGTTTACATCGTACGATAAGCGTGATGTCGCGCCCTCATGTTTTGTTAGACGTTTCAAAATTATTTTTGTAATTACATTCTTGACACCATATATGAAAAGCATGTGCATATCTCTTTGAAGGCATTTGAAGGACTTGAATGTTCCCTGCACACTC
This sequence comes from Homalodisca vitripennis, assembly GCF_021130785.1. Lineage (NCBI taxonomy): Eukaryota > Metazoa > Arthropoda > Insecta > Hemiptera > Cicadellidae > Homalodisca > Homalodisca vitripennis. Next base: position 124,529,236 of record NC_060208.1, on the reverse strand, counting down.
AGGACAAGGAAATGTTTCCATACAATTTGACTGGTTGTTTCCATCAACAAAATATAGTTAGGCGCATTATCGTCAAATATGACTTCTGTTTCATAGCTATTGTAAAGTGCGAAGCCATTAGGTTTATCGGGAACTTCGTTCTCATTATTAGAACATGAGGTACCTGGTTCAGATGTACTTGGTACAGTGACATCATCATTAGGTAGTAACATAACCCCACTTTCATCATGAATACCTGTGTCTGTATCAATACTTACAAGACTTGCAGGTTGCACCTCGTACCGCTTTGCAATTTTGTTCTTATGTCTTCTAGCAACATTTTTCTTGTATTCTTGACTCTTCTCATATTTTATGGCATAAAACTGAACTAAACTTTACTCAAAACAAACAACCTGAAACTCAACAGTAGAATGACATATGACAGATCACAATTTTGTTTGTTTTTATTCTATTACTACTTCTTCTTCTTCTTCTTCAACATACAGT